>NC_140772.1:2407381-3026339 GCF_044657685.1 Stegodyphus dumicola
TTTCGCTGATGATTTCGTGCAACAAACTTCGCGAAATTTGTGGAAAACTCAAAGAAAGTTCCGTTATTGTGAAATTTCGATTTTCACGGACTTTAGCATCGACTTTTTCGAGAAGTTCGGCGGTCACTATGCTGGGTCTCCCACTTCGATCTTCGTCGTGAACATTGGTTCGGCCATTTTGAAATCTTATGACCCACTGACGCACTCCACCTTCAGTGATAATGTTGTCCCCATACACTTCACGAAGCTGCCGATAGATTTCTATCGGTTTACAGTTTTTTGCAGTCAGAAACCTTATTACTGAGCGCAGCTCGCGGGATTTTCAATTAACGCAGACATTTCAAACCGTCACAGTATCTGAACGGAGCACAGCACGAACCTCTCACTAGCATGGCTAGATGCAGACTGAGCTGCGCAACGCTCTGACCCCAAGATGGCCGCGCTAGCCCCGCCCCTAGCGGACACAGACGGAAACGTAATCTACTTCCTGGATGGCCCTCGTACATTTGAGATTATACATGTTTGAGTGAGGTTAAAATAGCTCTAACCAAAATGAAATCATCAGCTGTTTTAAAACAAAGGAGGGGGGAATATAATACCAAAAAAGTACTTCATTTGTAAGATTAAATTTTGAATTCTATGAGAAAATTTTGAAGGTGAATTAAAATATTTCTGTAGCATTCAACTTTCAAAGTCATCTTTCATTTAATTGTATATGAGACTTAGTTGATCCCAGGGGCAAATTTAGTAGTATTTATTAATATTTATTAATTTTTTGTTCAGACAGTGTTATATTTTCCCCTTTTGAATAAAAAAGGATTCGAGGCTAATACTATTTCCTTCTGTTGCATGCATAGAAAGTTAATGTTATACGTGCTCATTCAAAGTGAAATTTTTCAAGTGGTTAAGTGTTATCAACCAAAATTTATAACCTTGCATTGCCAAGAAGTTGGAGGTAAAAACACTAAAGAATCTATGGGGCATGTTGAAGAATTCTTAAGGTAAATGTGTTCTTAATTTATTGTATATATTTAATTTTGCAGTTATAGAATTAGATTGTTTCATTACTAATATAATAGGTTTTTAAAATTAAAAAATTGACAAATTATTCTTGATAAATGAACATTTAATACTCACATGTACACAAACACGCACGTATAAACCATGTCCAGAAAAGTGATTACACAGCCTTTATTTTCACAACTGTTAATCAAGGATATCTACTTCCAGTTACAAAAAAAGTTTTAAATAACATGAATATTCATGCTTTAGCCCACCCTTTTTTTTTCTTTTTTGTTCAAAAAATTGAATTTTGCAAATGATACAAAATGTATTTTTTATGCAGTTCCCTGGGGCCTGTAATTCTTACATTCAGGAAATTTATATCCCTGTTATGAAAAATAAAACACAAGCTTAACTTCCAATATGACAAAAATTGTCTAAGATATTTAATTTCAAAATTTGGGATTTTTGGCATCATTGTCAATTTGCCTTGAGATGCCTTATTAATAAATATATTAGAATAATTTGAGGTGATTTTTTTCCTTCGGAAATGTCATTCAGTGGTATTCTTTTGTGGTTTACTAGAGGGTAACCTACTTTAATTTTCAATTATGATCCATATTGTATGCTGAATGAATTATCTAATTAATTGATAAGCTTTCAAATGCTGAGAGGATCTCATTAATTATAAAGTTTTATTATTTTAGAATCATGATATAATATTCATACAATGAAAGTCAAACTAGAAATATTTTTCATTTTAAAATTATTCAAACAGTGCTACGAGTTGGCTGTTTGTCAATACTAAAGTCTTCCAGTGTTTTCTAGTACAGGGGTTCTCTAAGATTTTGTAAATAAAATTTCATTTTTGAAAAGCATTATGTTGAATAATACTTATAACAATTTGCATAGAATGCTTATCAGTTAATCTGTTGGGTCATCTAAAATTTTCTGATGATAAATACAAATGAAACTGAGCAGAAACATAGGAAACCTACATTGAACTTTTTAGCATCATTTTATTCCGAGTTTTTGCCCCTATAATTTTTGTTTTGGTTCTGTGACATCTCTCAAGCACCTGAAAAATTTACATTTTAAAAAATCATTAGGATCATTCTTAAAAGAAGTTATTGACATGTTGTTAAATAATGTAAAAAAAAAAAAAAAAATGAACTGCAGGCTATTCAGAGATTCTTTAAGTAACCTGAAGTGATGCAAATCCAAGAGGGCAAGGTCTTGAATATGGGGGTGGGTGACACAAAACATCTCATCCATGCTCAGTATGTTTTCGTCTGACATTCATCGAAATGTTGGGCCAATCATAGTTGTGATAGAAAGGTTGGTCACTTTTAGGCTCTTTGCATTGATTTTTTTTTTAATATTAAAACTGCCATTTGGAAACAGTATTTTTCTGAATTCGTCTGATTTGGTGGCAGCAATTTGTAGTATATAATTTCTTTGTAGTCTTTCCATGCACAAAGCATTAATTTTTTTTGGATGCAGTCCCCTTTTGGTATTACTAAGCAAAAGAGTTATTTTGGCTAACCTTATGATCTTTCTCATGTAATGTTGCATAGTTCAGAGCTGAAATTTACAGGCTTGTAGTTCTCAAACTACCTTGGAACTGTGTCATAAGAAACAGCACACATTTTGCTGGCAATCTAATTAGCATTTTTTTTTTTTTTTTTCCATTTTAAAATAAATGAGCATAATATGACAAAAATAACTTATAGGTTCTCTGTTCTTAGCACTGTTCTGAAAAAAAAAAAAAAAAAAATTGTGCCCAGCACATTCTAGGTTAGGTTATTTAATTATGGCAAAGCCTCGAGGGCTATCTGCCTAAGAGGAGGGATGCCTTCGTGCAGGACTTTCTAAGGGAAACTGGCTCGTATACACGTTACACATGGGGAAAACCACGAAAACACCCATGCAACCAGCCCGTTCGCAGGATTCGAACCTCGGATCGAAGTACCAGTGTTCAGCGACTTTACCGCTCGGCCGCTGGTGGGCCTCCAGCACATTCTAGAATTATGCAGTGCGAGTAGAAAAGATTGTATTTGAACATGTCCACTTTGATAAAGGTTACTCAGTATCAGAAGTAATAAAATAATAAGAAAACATACTTCAATTTGAACAATGCAGAATTTTTCAGATGATGCAATATTAACATCAGAAACCTTTTTATAAACTTATATATTATCTTCGTCATGTATAAATGTAAACATTGTGTTCAGTTTGTGCATGGTCTCTGAATATGATTTCAAACATGGAAATTAAATAATCTGGTTCAATTTTTTGTATCTGAATTTAAAATTTTATTTTTTATAATTATGAAAAGTGTGAAATATTCTTAAATATAACTGTAGCGATCCAGGATTTGAATAAAAAATTACATTATATAGGTTTTTACGTAATTATTTTTCCTTAAATTTAAAAGAGTTTTATGTAATAATATGGTTGCAGTAGCACAGGAAAGTTATTTGCTACCAAAATTTTAAAGTGTTTATGTGTCAAATGTCATATTTTTACCTTTATTGGCAAAAGCAATTTGATGGACAAATATTGGGTATATTCTGCTGTAACTTTGATTTTCAAAAACTCAGCAAATTTTGCACATTGTTGATGGCAATGTTCTAAGCATGGCCAATAACATATTATAAATACGACAGTAATATATCTGAATTTCATGTATGGGAATTTCAAATTTTATGAAAATTCTAATTCAGAGTTAAATAATAATTAAAAAGTAAATAGTTTACTATCTGCAAGATTGCATTTTAACTAAAAATAAAAAAAAAAAATTTTAACTAAAAAAAATTAAGAATTAAACAATATTATTTTAAAAAGAATTTTTTAAAAATAATATTGTTTAATGCTTCTATGCACTTAACCAGTAAAATCCGAAGATAGTAAAATATATAACAAAAATCAGAAGTTCAAGGAAGGGATATATGTAATAAGCAACACTATAGAAATAAATTTTAATCTAGATTAAAAGTTGTGTAAAGAATGCAGATAAAGTAATTTGAACTCTGAGAACTCTGAGACAAAGTAAGAGAACTCTGAGAGGGTTTGGGTATGATTTTGACCTTGTCGCATTTAATTGTTGAATATGGATGCTTGGTGAAGAATTTAACCAAAAATTTGCTATTTTCTTTAATGAGGTGGCTGGCAGAGAACCCGGAGATACCTTTTTTATGTTGAGTAATCATTGTTGATAATTTTCTGGATGTTGAGTCATATATTGAGTTTCTGTGCTAGTATCTTTGCTACAATTTGGTATAATATATATATGCCTGAAGTATCTACTATGGCAATGTCTGATTTATATGATTATAACGATTTTCAGACTGATGGGACTGGGGTAATGGAAAGTTTATAATCAAATCTTCTAAAGATGGAGTACATATGTGGAGTGATTTGGTACTAGGGAGAAATTCCAATAAATTTGCTATTATTTGATCAGTAATGACTTTATTTTTGTAGAAGTAATTGTAGAAGCTATTCCCCCCCCCCATTTTTATGGTTGAGTTTTTCCTTATAATCAAGAATATATCTGTTGTTTTTAAACACTTTTAGTTGTAATTATATTCAGTTTCATAAAACTGGTGTGCAACAAAAATTTTTGGCTTATTTTAAGTAAAAGGTTATTTTAAGTAAAAGTTTTAAGCTTTTATTTTTTACTTAAAATGTAACTCTGAAACAAATTTTATAAAAATTGTGAAATATAAGTCTTTACATGCCCCTGTTCCCTATGATTATGTTAGTAAAGATTTACGCTCATTATAAAGAATATGGCATTAATAGTGTGACTCAGGTAGGAAAAGAAATTTACTGAGATGATTATGACATACCATGTCAGTGCAGTTTTGGAAGTTCGGCTAATTTGAAAATTTTAGTAATTTTCTGTAATGAAAATGTCTGTCTGTAAAGTGATTACAGGTTCCTTGAGCAGATGCTGACAAAGTATATATATTCTAAGCCTTGTATGATATGTGTTTTATGTTGCAGTAGTAAGCTGCCCCTGATTTGCAATGTTCATCCTGTAGTTTGATTTCTATGATGAATGAAACAAAGTTCTGCTCAGATTTTTAAACTGTTAAATATAAAAGTCATCAGTGTCACATCATGATATGGTTTATGCTGCCCTGATCGGTATAATATTTAGTAGTCCTGGCTTCTGTATATTTCATTGGGTTTGGGTTTGAATCCTCTGGGAGGCATGATGTTTGTGTGGCTTAATGACATTATAAATATATGGTGAGCTGAAGTCCTGTTGAGTGGCTTAGCGATAGCGATTGGGAAAGAGGGGTATCTTTAGGCCTTACCCTTGGGGGTTGATCTCCATGAAAATCGGGACAGAACTGAGCAAAGTGATCCTGTGGCCTATTATGCTGGTAAAGGGCCATGCAATTTAAAAAGATTCGAAGACAACTATTGATTTAATATGAAAAAACATCTTAATTGCAGATATTTACAAAATTTAGAAGCAGTAGATATGCAAAAATGATAAAGCTTATTTTCAAAACATAAAATTTTACATCAAAAGATTAAAGGTGCTATACAAAATGCTGTTTAGTGGAACTGACTTGCAATGATGTGTAGCAGGTGTTGGCAACCTTTTTTTGGCTGTGGGTTAAAATCAACCACAATGTGTGTATTAAGATGTTTTGGGCCAGTGGTGTTTTCATTTTAAAACCATCAGTTTGGGTGAATTATAAGTTTGTTTGAGAAAATAATTCTAATATGCTTTAAACTTTAAACGTAAAAATTTAAATTACAATTTTACGTATAAAAACAAACGTAAGTGAATTTTATTTATAACATTTTAATAACAAAAGCATCTGAATTTTTGGTGTTTAAGCTCTGCCTGTTCTTACTTAAAATAAATTTTGTGTGTGAAAATATTTGCTTGCATTTATAAGTTGAACAAAATGCCGATTTTTTTCGCTACTGAAGTCATTCTTGGACTACTGAACATCTCAGAGTGCATGAGGAGAATTGAGCTAACAGTATTAATGTTCTCAGATGTCAAAGAATTATAGAACAGCACTGCCAAACTTATCAATTTCTTCTTGAAATTATACTACAATTTAAATTTAAAAATAAAAATGTGTGTTCTTGACTGGAACTTTGTAATCAAACAAAAATGTTATTGTTATTTAGTTTCAATTAATGTTTTTATATATTCTTCAAGTGTTTGTTTCATATTTGCCTTTTACCTTAGTTCTGAAACTGAAGTGGGTTGCTCTGTGACCTGTGGGTCATAGAATGCTCAGACCTGGTGTATAAAATTGTCATCCTTTTTTCATGAAAGTGCCTGCTGTCACAAGGGCCAATTTGAAAGTTTTGCCATATGGTCATTATAATCCTGGTTTTTGGTATCTGTGTTTAGTATCTTTGTCTCCTTTTGTCATTCAACTGATTGTCTGCTTCATTTTAGTGTGCTTGCCCCCCCCAAAAAAACACCATATACGAGGGATAATATGCAAGTTAGATAAAAAAGTGCAGCCTTAACTTTTAGTCTCAGCAGTGATGCAGTTCTTTCTGAAGAAGTACAGAATTGCCTCAATGAAGGCAATGATGCCTAGATGCATGAGGAGTTATAGTTTTGGTGCTTTTTGGACTTTTCATTGCTATAATTTAAAAAAAAAAAACAGTCTTGGTTAGCTTTGAACCATTTTTCTGAATAAGTATTAGATGAGAAATTTTACATATTCTGGATGTTTCAGAAGTAAAATATTTAGAAGAAATGTGGGAATACAAAATTTTTTTTTTTTTTTTTTTTTTTTTTTTTTTTTTTTTTGCTACTAAAAGTTGGAGAATAGAAAAACTAAAATAATTTAAATGGATTGAATTTCTTTGTTCCCTTTTGTTTTGGGGAGGGTTAGCACTCATTACCTTTTTTTCCTACAGCTTAGAAACCAGCAGAATATAGCTAACACCATGAAATATGTTCTAGAAGAATCGGCATGATTGGTGGAAAAATAAATTACAATAAATAAATAAAAATATAAAATATATCATAAGGGCAAAAATTTTAATGCTTCAGTTTAAAGCATTTTTATAATGAGTTAAGCCATCATGTAATTCCTTTTTTATAGCAATGTTTTTAATTACATAAAGCAATGAAACGGTGCTTGAAAATTTTTCATCATTAATATATTTTCAAAAAACTTAATTTTATGGAATGCCTTTGTGTGTTCCTTATGGTTCCTTGAATATCATGATCTTCCTTTACGGCCATAAAGACTGTTCATCATTTAATACAGCTTTCATGAGTCACACATGTAGCTTGAAAGGTGAAGGTAGAAAATTATAGAGGATTTATTTTCAGCATATAAAATTTCTGAGTTGAATGAATTGTGTGCTTTTAAAAGATATAGAGTGTTCCAAGCTTGTGGCATCATTCTGGATGCTGCTATGTAAAGAATATTCTTAACATCAGCATTCAGTATGTTTAGTGACTATAAGGATGTGATCAAAGTTCATTTCTTAACTATATTTATGTAATATAAAATGAGCTGAAAACTTACCTCATCTGAGAAATCTTGTGAAGAGACCTTGCTTTGATTACAAAAATTAATCTTTATTTATGTATGTTATATTACTCACTTGAGGAATGAACATTGGACATTTTTATTGGTTGTCACTCTAGCATCATGTATTTCATAGAACTTGTTATGTAATAATAATGTAACAGGCAGATGCAGACATTCTTTTAATATATTTTGTTAATCGAAAGTGGGAAAACTAACTGACTGGATTCTTGTGTCTCTAGGATTAGAATTATTTGATAGTTAAGCAGAGCAGGTAAATATGATTTTCAGCAAAATAATGTACCTTGTCAAAGATGTCCACATGACCACACACTTTGTTTAAATGTTTATAATATATTTAAATAAAAATTAAATTACTTCAGTGCTATTCTGCTTTGATGTCAGTTTTGGTGAGATTATCCACATTTAATATTTTGTTCTCTCTAAGTTTCTTGCTAAAGCATCTGTAATTGCATACTGATAAGTAATGAAATGTTATAGTGTTTTTACATTGGTTGTAGAAGTTTTTTTATTTATTCCTTTCAGGAAAGTGTTAAAGTGTATATAATTTGTATTTTTAGAGCTCTCATGACCAGTGAACAGCTGTCTCCTTTTGGTCAGTTAAGGATATTTCTTGATGAAGATATCAGATGTCCAGAAAAATATACAGTAAGAAACATAATCAGTTATTTTTGTAAGCCTTAAAAATGTTTCCTATTAAATTCTTTGTTTTCCTTGCATATTGCTTTTATTAAAAGCATTTTCATAACAAATCTTTGGTTCTTACTCTGCATTAATTTAATTCCTCTAGTTTCTTTTGATCAAATAGCTGGCAAACATATTTCAAGGGGACTATGAATTACTAAACTCTTGGTGTATTGGGGTAATACTGTGGAACATGCTTATGGTTAACTAAAAATCATTTAATCTGAGGCAAAAACACAGGAAAATAGAATTACCCATATTATAATACAAGTAACAGAAAAATACTAAGCAGTTTATCTGTATTTTCACCTAATCAATCTTCAGGTTTTTTTTTTTTTTTTTTTTTTTGACTGTGTAAAATTAAATCATCATTAAATTAAATTAGTAATGGATCACACTTAAAAACAAAAAGAATAATGTATGAGATTTAGTACTTCGTAATTTTTAATGTAGATATTTTGAGTTTTTATGTATTTTTGCCTTCTCGCAAAGTGAGAACTGAATTAATTAAATGAGAAATACTTAATCGTCTGTGAAAAACTGTTTCTGTTTTGTTTTGTTTGCTTAATTTCTTTTATACATAGTTCTAGCTTTAATATAGTATTTGAATAGAACATGTAGCAACAATTAGATAATTCTTTAAATGATATATACATTTTGTGCATTCTGAGTTATAATATGAATGAAATATAATACTGTTAAGTAAACCTAGCGCCAGAGTGTCGCTATGGTAAACAAAGTGAATTTTAAAGAATGCATTTATTCTATTGTGGTTTATGCGCTGTCGGCGAAGTAGGTTTAATTCAATCTAATAAGTTTAAATAAAATGCAAGAAAAAATTCGTGTAATTTAACATTCCGTACCAGGAAGTCATGTGGTGTACACATCAGATTTTTTTATTGGTATGTCAAGGGGTTCAGACGTTTATTTTATTTGTATGTCAAGAGGTAAATGTAATAATTTAATATACGAATAAGAATTATTTATTTAAAAATGGTTTGTTTTATTGTGATTTAACCTTTTTAAGTGAGTGAAATTTAATGAGAGTATTAGAGGACTTGCATTTATGTCCAAATCCTGTGATTTCAAATGAGTTAGGAAATTGTACTTGTATTTTTAAATTTCTCTGATTTTAAAAAAGTTTAGATTTTACAATATTAATTTCACACTATTATGAGATCTGAATATACTGTAGCCATTTTATTTGGAAATAAGACGTCTGTCAGAAAAGAATTACTTTTAATTCTTAATGAACATTTACATTTCTAATAATTTCATTATAGCTTATTTCTTTTTCATTTAAATATTAGAGAAAAATATCTGTGCTCTGAGCTTGTCATTTCACCCTTACAATATACCGTATTTCTTCATGTATTCCCCCCTCTCCTATTTTATCTCCTAGCCTTTTAGGACCTGATTTTGAAGATTTAAAAAATATTTGCATGATTTCCTTTCCTTGCTGCATTCAAAGAACAAGCTTCCCTAAAATTTAAAATGGATTCTTCCACATGGTGATTGTTTTCATTTATGCAAACCCTTGGAAACTACTTGTGAAGGTCACACTGAACCTTTCCCTTAAATTTTTAATCCATTGTTCCCACCAAGCCAGTTTTCACCAGACAAGCCGATTTTTAGATTTGTGATCTGAATTAATTGTCAGTTTGTCCGGTTTTTATAAAAATTATGATTAAATAAAGTAAATTTGCAAAAATATTTTTGAGTATTTTGTTGGAACAGATAATGAATATAACTTGACCTTTATCTTAAACTGATCTAAAGGTTTCGAGTGACAAAATGTGAAATTTTTAATTTCTAACCTGAAAATATTTATTGTAAAGTGAATGTTAGTTTCACTTTATAAGTTTTTAATTTCTGTTTTAATTATTCAGTCATTCAACCAGTTCTGAATATACATATATATTATAGTATATATGGTAAATGCATAAATTAAAGAAAATAAACAGTTAAAGAGATAAAATTCACAATTTTTGCCTTGTTGCTGTCTAAACCTTTTGTTTAACTTAGACAATTATAGTTTCTTTACTATTGAATTTTATAGTAAAGCAAAAGCAGACAGAGCAGTTTATTAATTTTAACATAATTAATTAGTTCAATATTTTTAATAAATAATTATAAATAATAAATGTAATAATAGAAATATTTACTTTCTATTCACCATAAATTTGGAAAAAAATAGGTTAATTTTTTAAATTAAATATTTCATTTAAAAATATGCTGGTCAGAAGTTTTAAAAAGGTAGCAACACTGTATTGAACTTCGTGCCAGACCAATACAAGAACCAACTAGCCACAGTTTAGCAAACATGAGCGGTCAGTCAATCTAGTTTGAGTCAGCTGCACATTCAGCTTCTCTAATTATTTATGGATGATTTGAGGCCTAAGGAGTAGTAGAGAAAACAATAAGAATGTATGAGATTAAAGTTATAGATAAGTTAAAATGAAGATATATTATTAGGTACTGTAATGCTGCTATGTATTCTTCTTGGAATGTAGGTTTCCTTTTAAAGAAATAATAATATTTACATGTTGCTTATTTATGACTACTCTTTTTCATTTCTTAATTTCTTAGCTGTAGCTGCATCGTTTGGAAATTAAATTATTCACATTATTCCCCCCCCCTTTTTTTTTTTTTTTTTTTCTGTTAGTAAAAGAAAAAGGGGAAAATATGTGAGGAAACATAGTGTGTTAGTTTTATTATGTGATGTTTCATAATTTAGTTTTGTCAAATAGAGCATTTGAGTGCAAAATTTAAAAAATGATTGTTTTGAAGGTCTTCTGAATTTTACAACAATTTCAGTTGTAAATGTTATGATGTTTGGAACTGAAATTTAATTTTAATTTTCTTTCAGTATTTATGCCTGTGCAAAATTTAAAAACTGATTGTTTTGAAGGTCTTCGGAATTTTACAATAATTTCAGTTGTAAATTTTATAAAATTTAGAACTGAAATATAATTTTAGTTTTCTTACAGTATTTATGCCTGTGTCATTCTTTTTTTGTTAGGAGATTTCAAACATAAGTATTCATTTAAATTTTTTCTAAAGCCTGCTCTTACATTTTATGAGAAATATTTTGAACATTAAACTCTAGTAGAATTGCTTTTCTTAAGTGAATCTTTGACCTGCTGTGTAAAGGATAAGCCAAGCATGAGGAACATCCAAGTCCAAATTTAATTTAATGTAGGTATTTAAGCCTCAAGTTGTAATGTAGCATGTACAGAAAATTATATATTTATATATACTCACACTGTACAGTTTCGATAATCTGCATACTTTGGGACTAATGGTTGTTCAGGTTGTGCTGATAATAGGTTATAACTTTCTGACTTTTGTTTACATTTTGCTCTTTCTAATTTCTATATTATATGTATAGATTATTTGCTCATGAATAAGTAAAATGCACTCATACCTTAATTATTTTTTAATACAGATAGATCTGTTCCTTAAAACCGGTACAAGTGTCGAAAAACATAATGGAGAGATAAAATAGGAAAATATTTTAAGAAAGTGAAGAATGCTTTTCAAAATATGCATCCGAGAATTTTGTTGAAAGGAAAACTGCATCTTTTAAAGTTATTTTTACACTCTTAAATGAGAGAAAAGATTATTAATAAAAAATTACAAATAACTACACAGCTCACAAACACCCTCTTAATAAGGCTTTCCCTAAATTGAATCTGTTTGTTGATTTCAATATTATATTCTGCGTAGGCACATTTTGATTAATGACACTACCAGAATTACTGGAATTAAAATTTTAAACTTATAGGAAATCTCTCCCCTCTTTAGGCTCTTTTTCGCTATCATATTTTCTATTTTTAGAGCCAGAAGAAGCTTTACAAGGGCTGTTTTCAAAAGCATGTGTGTATTCTTCCACTGATGTAAACATGCTCATTTTGTGGAATGTAAACAAATGAGCTGTGAACAGCAAAATGGCACTGAAAACATGCATAAAGGAATTTTTGACATATGTCACGTTTTAGAGTGTCATAAATTTGTATGCTAAATAAATTCAAAATTAATAACAACAGTGGAGTATGTAACCAAAATATGGATTTATATGAAGCAAAAAAGTATTCAGCATGATGTTCAGTCCTGTGGTTGCTCTTCATTTCCTGCACACTTGTCCTCAAGGGGTTAAAGAAGCATTGTACTGCAGTTTCTGTCTTTCTTTATTTATTTAATTAGTGAAAAGGTAAATTGCTACTTTTTATTTTTATGCACATATTGCTTTAAATATTTTTACAATATTCTTTTATTCTAAAGTGCTTAACATGGTGATCTCTTGAAAGTGGAATCTGATTTAATGTTATAATGGTAGAAAACCTTTTCTTTATGATAAAGCTCATGGTTATGATGTGACTGATTCAAGTCTCACTCTAGACATTGGCTCTTTCTCTATTAAGGTACAGAAAGTCACTATTAAAAAAAAGGCATTAATGCACTATAAGTTGCAGGGCAAATGAAGAAACTTTTAATAAAATCGTAACAGCAGACACCTAATGTTTAATGATTGGTTACTTCAAAAAGTCCATATGATTATCCAAATTTGCTGTTGTAGAACATTTAACATGTGTTATCATAATTGGTGGTAGTAGTCTTTAAGTTCAGTTCTAAGTGGTTCAGAATATTACACAGGAGAGTAGACTATTTCTGAAGGAGTGTTCAATTACATGTTATGAGCAACAATCATGCTTGTATTTATTAAAATCTGTGGTTATCTATGTTGCTGTGATATGCTATTACAGGATTTGTACAGTCCTTAAAAGTCCTTAATTTTTTTGGAATCAATTTTTGGTCCTTAAAAGTCCTTAATTTTGGCCCAAATCAGTAGAAGGTCCTTAATTTTAATCATCTGAAATTTCTGTGTTGTTTTTACGACTGCCATTTTGAGTGTGAATTAGCATTTTGGAGAAATTTTTTTGCGATTCACTGATGTTTTTTTTTTTTTTTTTTTTTTTTTTTTTTTTTTTTTTTTTTTTTTTAAATGGGTTTATGGGTTGTAATTTGTTTGTATTTCTAATATTTACTCGAGTTTCATGGGATACTCGAGTTTCTAAGCAAGAAGTGAAACATCAGCATTTCGAATTTCATTTTTGGTAATAAAGAGCTCTTAAACAATTTTCGCTTTTGGGGATGTGAATTCTTTTATTAAGCAGTTCTAAATTTGTCGACTTGTCAACATTTTGGCAATTTTAACGTCAGTTTATATAGAAAATTTTTAATTCTGAAATCTGGGAATTTTTCGACGATTTTTTTTTTAAACATTGTAACATTGATAAATTTCATTAAAATAATGGTAATATATTGAAATTATATTTTAAAAATAACATTAAAATAAACAATTTTTATTTTTCGCTGTTATATTATAAAGTTTCATTTTGGCAACTTATTATACAATATTTTAAATCTGAAAAATAAACAAGGTATAATGCTATAAAGCACATTTTACAAAACAGCTCTTAGCAAATGCAAAGTTAGCTGTGTAATTAATTAAAAAGTCTCCTTTGTAATTTTTCATAGTAAGCGTTTTTCCGATGTAATTCTCTCAGAATATTCAAAATTCTCAGAATATGCGTCAGTTTTCTTTATAAAATTAATTTTATACTTTTATCCCTCCCCCCTTTTTTCCCCCAAAATATTTCTGGCTCTTTGCTGTTACAAAATTGGTTGGGATAATTTTTCTTTAGTATTTTTGACATTGCAGTTTGGAAAATTTAGAAGGATTTGAAGGCAAGATTTATAGACCCTCGATTCTAGATGATTCGAGAAATATGTGACAAAGTGAAAAATGTCTCCATGGTATAAACGCGTAATGGATGTATTTTACAGAAAGTTTACGATTAATTTCTTACTTTTTGGAGAATGTCTGGAAGAACAATGAAGGCATAATATTTGAATGTTTTACTCCTGCTACTAGAATCTTTTTCTTAACATGTTTATCTTCCCTTTATTTTCTCTACTTTTCACTAGACACAAGCATGGAAAATATCAAAAATGCTTCTAATCTTATCACTTGGAAAGAAAGGAAAGATTATAGAAAGGGATTTTTTAATTAATAAAGAAATAAAAAACTTACAATTTAAAAGGTCCATCTAATATGTCTTAGTGCATCATACACAGAGCTGGCACTAGAAATTTTCCCATCTGATTCAATCTCTGTGGATCCTAAATTCAACTGCATAGTACCTTTCTAAATTCTGCTTCCAGTGCCTGCTCTAAATTATAAAAGTTTTGCTATTTCTAGATTTTGTTGTTTGGTGTGTCACTAAATTCTAAAAATTCTGCCACACCATCTCTGTAACCGGTCTTTACCATATATATTTCATATTTCTTCTGAATTTCGTATTACTAAAGAAATTAAATTAGTCACTTTTTTCTATACATTCTAAATGCATTTAGTGTTTTTTGGAAAAACAGACATCTTTAATTAAATCCAAAAATTCTAAAATAAAAAGGAAACATGCTGAAGAAAGAAACTGACTACACAAAGAAAATTATTCTTCAAAGATATGTGCAGTTATTATGTAAATTACCCAATTATTTATAATTTCAACCTTTACTATAATTTTCCATTTCTGTTTCCTCATATGATAGGGTTACTGAACCAGATTAAATTAAATTGTACAATCTTTGACCACTAGTCCACATTTTTAGTTTGAATTTGTGTTTAATTACGTCACCGTGAGCTGTAATAGATTTTGTTAGCACATCATTTATGCATGCATTTATGTTTTAAGTTCTTTTTAAATAAGAGGCTTATTTAAACCTTTGTCTGATATTGTAGTTACTTTCAGACTTAGTGATAATTTGCTTGACATCTGTCTGGAGGGTTTTGGACTGTTTAGCTTTTACCAGATCAAGTAAACCCTCATAGGTACATTGTGGAGTGGTTGACAAGTTAGGAGATAAAGCATGCAGAAACTAGTGAGAGCATTGGTTTGCATATTAGCAAACTAGCCAAAATGTTTGAGAAGGCTTCAAATTAAAATGACGGATAAATATTTTGTTGAGTGTTGTTGTTACAAACATACATGTTTTGTAGCTTTTAATGTGTAATTTTTCTAATATTATTTAAGAATCAGTGTCATAAATTACATGTATTTTAAACTGTGAAATTTTATTAGATTTTGATTTTAATAGGGCTTTTTTAACAAATATTGTTGGAAAAAAAATTTAATAGTGGCCATGTAAATGCATAGTGACTAAGGTTACCTATTTACCTAATTTAATTATTTATAACTAACTGCTTGCCCTTAAAAATTATCTCCATGTATTAAAGCGAGTTATTGCCTTTCATTAATCACTTGCGCTAAAAAGACGTGCCACGCACGTCAAGATGCTTTTGTCTCAAACCATGCCTAAAAATGAAAATAACGTGGTGCACATGTCGCCTAACAACGAGATTGTTTATTTCTCGAGTTACAGTTCTGGATTGTACTCACAGACGCGGAGCTGCGTAAATGAGACACTTTACCGCTTGTTATATTGTAGCGCATGGCACCACAACCGTGAAGTTTAGTCGTAGCGCCAGTGGTTAATATTCACTGTGGTCACAAGATAAAACACAAAAATGTAGAAATTCAAGTAAAACTTATTCTTTGCATCTAGTGAGACTTAAAATAATACAACTTATCAACTTTGGTGCTTGAATGGCTTATTGGAACCTGAAAGTATATTAACTGGGTTACAACCCGTGGAATTCTGCACAAAGCTATGACACTAACTGCATCAAACAGAGCTTGACTAACTTTCAACACTTGCTAACCGTGCCTACATCAGGCCTTTCAAGTTTGTTCTAATCAGCAGGTCTCTCTCTAGACAAGCAGCAGCAGTGATAATATTCAGTCTTTTGTTATGAATCATGCTGATTATGATCTTACTTCTCATTTTAACCTCTGCCGTTTGACATAAAATCTACCTGTTATTAAACCTCTACACCAGCAGTTCTCAACCTTTTGACTAACGTGTACCATCTAAACAAAAATTGAAACCCTTTAGTACCATTACTACAAAGTACTACCACCATCAATCTTGAACAAAGCGCAGATCACATAAATTTACGAGTGTTAAGAGAAAAAACTCAATCAGGATGTTGGGATTTTAACTTTTGAAAAAAATAGTTTAAAATACTTTGCTTCTTTGTGTACCACCTATTTTTTTCTTGCATACCACCAGTGGTACACGTACCACTGGTTGGGAACCTCTGCTCTAGACTGATCAAGTATGTGACAAAATGAGACATAAAAAAAAATCAACATAAAGCTAATTATTAGTAAAACGTAAATGTCACTTATCTTCTTTCAAATATGTCCAACCTCTTACTTAATATTTATAAAAAACTTAATATTTATTTGTTTACCTTGTTAAAAATTTCTTTCAATGTAAGTTGTTTAAGTTGCTTTGTTCTTTGTGCTTATACTTTCTCTTTAATTCTGTAGGCAGACATAATCTCTTGTTTAGTTACATTGTGGATGTCCTGTAACTGCTGTTTCGAGAATTCTGACTAACTTGTCAATCAAAATTTTCTCATTTTCGGTAACTTCTCTGTAACTTTCTTCACAAACAGTAGTGGTATTTTCTGGATCTAGAACCATGCTACAGATTTCGCCATTCATTAATTGATTGATGATTGAGAAGCATTGTCATCACAATGAAAACCTTCTTTTATATTATCTTCATTTATTATTGCATATCCACATTTCTCTACAAAATCCGTTAATTGGAAAATTTCACCTTTGTTTTGTGATATCTGAAAACCTTTAAAATTAGCAGCTATCATCATCAAATTTAGCTATCCTACACCATACATATTTGGCTATGCATCATGGGCTTGGCGATTAACGACAAGTTGTTCCGTTAAATTTTATGTTGTTTCTAATGCGCACTGAGACAATTAAGCCTGAATTGTATTAGTTTAGTTATTTATTATACTTTTGCCCATTTCTTGCACATGTGTAAGGCTTATCAGAGTTCTGAATAAATAAATTCCCACATATACTTAGGCCTTATTGAGGGCCGGCACTAGATATCTTACTGCCTGATGCAGTCTCTGTGGGTCCTAAATTCTGCGACTCGATGCAACCATATGGGCGCTGGTTCTGGGTTTATATGAATAACAAATCGTTTGTTCTTAATTCAAATAGCCCTAAATGTAATCTTTGGATCTATGAGTATCATCAACAAAATCTATGTTTAGCGTATGGAAAGAAATTGTTGGTAAATTTTTCCTCGTCAACATTTTTAGCACATTTAACTTAAATCTGTAATCATTGACAAGCGTAATGTCAACATAAAAGGTTACCATACTCCTTTATTATTCAATTACTAACATAAAAAAATTGTTTAGGCATCGCTACGTGAGTCATTACTCAAGTTGTCATGTTTTGATAAACATGCAGTGATGAAAGGAAAGTACAATAAATAATGATTTGCAAAGTTGACATCAGATCAATGATGGATCTATGTGGAATTTTTCCATTTGAGATGTGTGCCTAGCAGATAGGCAGCAACAGAGCCAAATTACTGGTCATACAAATTTACACTAAAATGATTCTTTCTTCAATAACAAGGTATTTTATGTAGTGTTGAAGTGAAATTAAGAATTGGGACTCTCCAGATGTTTTATTATGCGCAGAGGGGGAAATCAAATATGCATGTGTAAAGCCTACGAGTAAAAATGTTTTGGAGGTTTTTGATGTCCGAATTTTAGATCATTCCAGATAATGGACATCCAGATTTTGGATTTTGTACTGTATTTATTTGTTTACTTTATTAAACATTTCTTTCATTGTAAATTGTTTGAGTTGCTTCGTTATTTGTGCTTATACTTTCTCTTCAGTTCTATAGACGGACATAATTGTTCAGTTACAAAGTTTTGCTGTTCAAGTACTGTAGTTGGTATGTCAAGAATTCCGACTAACTTGTCGCCCACCAGCAGCCGAGCGGTAACGTTGCTGAACACTGGTAGTTCAGTCCGAGGTTCAAATCCCGCGATAGGCCTGGCTGCATTGGTGTTTTCGGGGTTTTCCCCATGTTTAACTATCATACGAGCCAGTTTCTCTTAGAAAGTCCTCCACGAAGGCATCCCTCCCCTTAGGCAGATAGCCCTAGTGTGCTTTGCCATAATTAAATACACCACATCACCACCGACTAACTTGTCAATCGAAATTTTTTCAGTTTCAATAACTTCTGTGTTCTTTCTTCACTATTGGTAGTGGTATTTTCTGGATTTAGAACCATACTACAAATTTCGCTGTCCGTTAATTGATTGATGATTGGAGCATTGTTATTGCAATGAAAAACTTCTGTTATATCATCTTTGTTTATTACCACTTCTCCACATTTCATTTAAAAATCCATTACTTGGAAAATTTAACCTTTGGTTTAAGATATCTGAAAGCCTTCACATTTGCGGCTGTCATCTTCATCATCCTTAACATGAAATGTTGGCCATAAATTATGCCAAGCAGTTTTTAAAGTATCTGAAGAGACCCAAGATCGTGTGATGCTCCAGAAAGTAGATTTTACGCTAAAATATTTCAGAAATTCTTGAATAGTCTTGCCATTGTTCAAGAAGTGTAACAAGGATTGAAAAAATTCTAATTTATATTTGCATTTTCAGCATGCACACTATTCTGATAATATCCATAGGCTGAATGATGGACGTACAATTTGGAGGAAAAAATAATACGGTTACTTTGTCTTTTGCTAAAATTTTGAGTGGCATATGAGCCAAAGAGTTGTCTACAATCAGAACAATTTTTACGTCAGGCCTCCGTAAACCAACCGAATTCTTCCAAGCCTTGGGTATGAAATAATTTTCAAACCAACCATTCATTAACACTTTTGTCACCCATGTTCTTTTATTTGCATGATATATGATGGGAAACATTTTACTCCTTTAAATTCTTGATGTCCTGTATTTTTTCCAATTACGAAAAGTTTACACTTGTGCGTTCCTGCAGCATCTGCACATGCAAAAATTGTTAATCTCGCTTTGAAATCTTCGACACGAGTTGGAGTCTTTTCTGTAAAGGTGTCCAAGGTAATTTACGGTACATATTGCTCTAAAAGACCAGTTTCATCTGTGTTGCAAATTTGTTCTGGAGATAACTTTTAACTAATGAGTTCAATGAATTCATCTGCAAATAGTTCATCATAATTGTTTCACCTGAAATTCTTAATTGCCTTATACTATGGCGATTTTTAAATTTAGTTAACCAATCTGTCGAATATGTTTAGTTTGTAAGTTCATTTCTTAGTCAAATAATTTAGTTTGAGCCATTAGCATTTTATCCGTCAATGGCATGCCTCGCTGTGACACCGTCTGACCCATTCAGTCATCACTTTGCCATAATCTTCACTTTTTGCATAACGAATAATTTTTCTGTTATGCGAGTTTGTTATATTATGTTTGTGGGTGTTGGAATCCACAAAAAATTCAAAAAGTTTCTTTTTCTGTTATCTTATGTCATATACAGTTGGCTTTCAAATGCCATACTCCTCGCATAATTTTGAGACAGGTATACCTTTATCCAT
Source organism: Stegodyphus dumicola (assembly GCF_044657685.1). Taxonomy (NCBI): domain Eukaryota; kingdom Metazoa; phylum Arthropoda; class Arachnida; order Araneae; family Eresidae; genus Stegodyphus; species Stegodyphus dumicola. The sequence goes on from NC_140772.1 coordinate 2,427,187, forward strand.
TTTTTGCAGCAATTCCATTTTTTGTTTATTGGACTTCGAAGTAGGTTTTCGCTTTTTAGATCCTGTTGCAACTCCAGAATAAGTAACTCTTTTCGACATAATTGAAAGTTGAAACTTTAATTTTTTATAAAATTGCTGTAATAAAAATAGCCTGCAAAAAAATAACAAGCTGGATCAAACTAGAAGGTTAAGGAACTGCACAAGCTGCTACATGAATTGAAATTCCTTGGAATCGAAATCATTTTAGCCTAATTTAATAGCGTCCGCCATACACTATTGGCTATGTATTATGAGATTGATGATGAAAGACAAGTTGTTCCGCTTAATTTTGTCTTGCCTCTATAGCACACTGAGGCAATTAAGCCATAATTATTAGTTATTTATTATACTCATGTCTATTTCTTACACATGTTTAAGACTTATCGGAGTCCTGAACAAATAATTCCCGCAGATACTTGAGGCTTATCAAGGGCCAGCACTAGATATCTTATCGCCTGGTGCAGTCTCCATGGGTCCTAAAGTCTCCTACCATGCACTTCCCCCCAAGTTCTAAATTTTTGCCACCCCTAAATTTTGGATCCCAGAGCTTTCTTTAAATTCCAGATATCCTTTTATCCCTTAATTTTGTTGCTCGGTGCTTCTCTAAATTCCAACAATCTTTTCTTCCATATATTCTGCCTCCAGGTGCGGCCATACAATCTCGGGTGCCGGCTCTGAGTTTATGTGTTAAACAATTAGCACTACATGTAATCTTTTGACCTATGAGCATCATTAACAAAATCTATTTTTAGCATATGGAAAGACATTTTTGTTAAATTTTTCCTTGTCATTATTTAGCGCATCTGTAATCATCGCCAAGCATAAATGTCAACATGAAAGGTTTCCATACTCCTTGTTATTCAGTTACTAATATAAAAATATTGTTTAGGCATCGTTGAATGAGTCATTACTCATGTTGTCATGTCTTGATAAACATACGATTATGAAAGTAAAATATAATAAATAATAATTTGCCAGGTTGGCATCAGAGATATAAAAGTTTTAAAATCAACAATGTTTTTACGTAGAATGTTTCTGTTTGAGATGTATGCCAAGTAGATACACATATACGGAACCAAATTATTGATTACACAAATTTTTGCTAAAATGATTGTTTCTTCAATAGCAAGGTATTTTATTTAGTGCCGAAGTGAAATTGAGAATCGGGACTCTCTACATGTTTTATTATGGGAAAAACAATCAAATGTGCATGCATGAAGCATAAAAAAAATTCGTAAAAGAATAAATTTTGTTGGTGGCTTTGAGGTCCAGAGTTTAGATTATTCCGGATATTGGAGTCCAGATCTCAGACTTTGTACTGTGTTTAATCTGAAGACTACAATTTATATTTTGTCTCTTATGAGGTGCAGAACATGAGTTAACAATTTTACTCAAATGGCTGGGGCCCAAACAATTTAAGAATTACTAATCTGGAATACTGGTATTACTGAAAATGATATGTTGTATATAATTTTATGCATAAAATAAAAAGATCTTCAAAATGTGCTCTGCTTTTATGATTTGTTACATGTGTATTTTTCTTGTAATAAATCACACTTATGTTCACCATTTGTATGCACAGTATATTTTAAATAAAATAATTTAAATCATGATATTTTTACTTGTCTAGGCCACAAGTACTTACCTTTGACATGGAAAGAAGTTTATATTGGAAGTATTGAGCATTTTGGAATGAAAGAAAAATCAAAATTTCCCACAGAGATATTTCCTGAGGTAACATTAATTCGTTAGTTTCTGCTTTTCTGCTTTTTTCATGGGGGAAACACTGAGTCACATGCCAAGAGTTTTTTTTTTCCAAAATTTTGAAATAATTACTGTGATATATATATAATAGGCAGTGTAATGTAGAAAGTGCTGTGATACATCTAAAGGACACCTGCTTAAAAATTTATCTTTCTCATTTTTCTGCAGCGGGGCCCACCAGCGGCCAAGCGGTAAAGTCGCTGAACACTGGAAGTTCGGTCGGAGGTTCGAATCCCGCTAACGGGCTGCCTGCGTGGACGTTTTCGTGGTTTTCCCCATGTGTAATGTGTATACGAGTCACTTTTCCTTAGAAAGTCCTCCACGGACGCATCCCTCCTCTTAGCCAGATAGGCCTAGTGTGCTTTGCCATAATTAAATACGCCACACACCACCATTTTTCTGCATTGCTTCAATTTTTTAATTATCATATTTAATGATTGAAAGCAATGCTGATATTTTCAAGATTTATGTTGCATTTACTCCTTCCCATGCCATTTACCTCGACAAAACTTGGGCTCAAGTGTTATGGGTCAATGTTTGGTAAACAAGCCAGACTGATGCTTGAGAACAATCACAATACAAGCCGAAGCATAAATGCCTGTATTATACTCACTTTTGTGCGATACTGGTGGCGTGGAAGTAAACTTTAATCCTTCATAGATATTATAAATATATTTTGTAATAAATAACAGTTTCAAAATTATATTTCATAAATATATAATACTTCAAGTAAGTAAACTTTAGTAGAAGTAAACTTTAATTCTTCTGCCTTTTGCAGATATTATAAATATATTATTTTTTTAATATATAATTTTAATAAAAATTATATCATTTATAGAGTCAAAAGTCGTTAATTCGGACACCCATAATCGGGAATGATCTATAATCCGGACCACAAAGCTACAAACTTTCTGCTCATGCGTCGTATTGACGCATGCGCGTAAGACCTTTACGGCTGCGAATATGCCTGTGCGCATGCGCAAAATATGTTTACGAATGCACTTTTAATGTATAACGGACGGTATAAGCTAAGCTAAAATGATCTAATTCAGTTATTGTTGCAGATTGCATTGTTCCTTAATCTTCGAATTGGATTCGGCTTATTATTTTTTGCAGACTGTTAGAGCAATTTTATAAAAGTAAGCTTGAACTTTCGATTATGTCAAATAGAATTTCTGATATATATTTACTAATATGTAAAGGATCTACAAAGCGAAAGTATGTTTCAAAGTCTATTAAACAAAAAGTGGAATTGCTGCAAAAAATGGATAAAGGCATATCCTTTGTTTATCTAAACTTTAACGTTTGTTTATCTAAACTTTGTTTATCTTTAACGCCGCCGCGCAATGAATTGGAAGTTGATCTGTCAGCACTATCCTTATCTTCAGGGCAGATGTTTTTATTTTATTTGGCTTATAATTCCTTATTAAATGTAGTATTTCATCTCGATGTACTCCATCTTTGATATGATTTAAATCAAATTCCTCGTCATTATAATTCGCTTCCGATAGCGAAGAAAGTGACAGAGGTTATTGAAAAGGAAAAAATTGCTATTGAGAAGTTAGTCGGTATTCTCGACACAGCAATTATAGGACTTGAACAGCGGAACTTTGTAACTGAAGAAGAAATTATGTCTGTTTATAGAATTAAAGAGAATGTATTGTCACATAAAAAACGAAGCAACTTAAACAACTTACATTGAAAGAAATGTTTAATAAAGTAAACAAATAAATATTAAGCTTTTTTTTTTTTTTTTTTTTTTTTGTAAATTTTGATACCCTTTAGATCATAATTGTTCTTTATTTCATAAATGTTCTTTATTACGGTTTCATATTTTTAATTTTATAATTTCTGCATGCCATCTGACCAGATTTAAACTGATGATCTATAATCCGGAATCGCCGAAGTCCCGACGAGTCCGGATTAACGACTTTTGACTGTATAATAAAAAATTGTGACTAACTCATGTAGTGTACTGATAGGAACTAACATTGGGTTACAACCATGAAATTACGATGTTAATGCTCACTAGCCCAGCTTTCTTTTCACAAGCCTGAATCGTGATGTTTATGTGTGGCTCTGCTTTCTGTTCTCGAGCCTGTCTCATGATGTTTATGTTTGGGACAAAATCTGAATCATGAGTAGTCAGATTTGTTAAAGCACGTGAAGCGGTTAAATAAATATTCTTTTTTTTTTTTTTTTTTTTTTTTTTTTTTGTAGTTAACGTAGTAAATCAAGATATAAAACCTCCCATTTAACCATATATTATATATTTTATGGTCAGGTATTTTTAAAACTCAGTTATTAATAATAACAAACCACTTCAAATTAATAATTTATGAGAGTTTATCACATGAATCGTTTGTTATTAATAATTACCATCAATGAAGGGAAGTGTAACAATTTTCAGTGGGTTCCTTTTGAGATTTGCCATTATGCATGAGTGTGATTTTCCTGCATCAACACCTAACGAAATTGCAAATGTATAATAGTGGTGGTGAACACTCATGTTTGTTTTTGCCTGTTGGCCACAACTGAATAAAATCTACTGTAGGCACTTACATTTTTCAAAACACTCACATGTACTTTACATTCAGCATTCACAAATGTTCTGTGTTCTGCTGTGTCTCAATTTGGTACTATTTTCGTCAGTTGCTAGCATACACATAAATGTTTCCAAATTTTGACAAATTTTACTCTCTTTGTAAGCACAGTGGATGATGATTTAGATTTCAGAGGGCACATTTTGATGATGGTTTTGATATGCTAAAATCGAAAAAAGAAAAAATTCTCAGTTAGAAATTTTTTTTTTTTTTTTTTTTTTTTTTTTCCCCTAGAGAGAGAAGGAAAATGAAGAGAAGACTTCTAGCAAATAACCAGAAGATTATCATTGACTATCAAGGTATGATATTGTGAAGAATTGGTTGTGTTAAAAAAACATATTGCTGCAGCTAAAAATAAAAAAGACCTAATTATACTTTATGCTTTTCTGGAGGCCATGGAGGGTGCAATAGAATGATAAAAATGCTTAAGACAAAATATAAGCAGATTGTGATTAAAATTGATATATTTAAATCTTTGTGAATTTTGTCAAAAGAAACAATTCGTTCCAAGATAAAACTTTTTTGTTTGTTTATTTTGTTAAAAGCATTAAATTGAATCCAAGGTGTCAAATTGATCTTACTGATTTACAGTCGGAAGCGAATAGAGACATTAAGTTTATAACGGTTTAACGAGACCATGTAATGAAAATTGTTCAGTAAAGGGCATTAAAAGCAAATTAAGTTACCTATCATCTGCTGGATGTGTTCACGTTATGGAGAGCTAAGACTGGCAATGGTAAATAATTTGCTAATAAAAATATTGAAACAAGATATTGAAGAGGTGTTACTTGCTGATTTGGAAACAAACATACAAAGTGGTCAGAAGGCATAAAGTTTATTCAATTTGTGAGAAATGGTGCACATTGCTTAGAAAGAGATCACAGCACGTATGAAGCTATATTTAGCTGTAAAGCTAAAGCATGTTTAAGAACCTACTTGCCAGTTAATAGGAATTGAAGATGAAGAATACCTGGCATTATTAAGAGTCTAAGGCTGATATCCATCCTCAGAAAGTAATCTCAGTCGAGGATAAAGATACTGGTGCAATGAATATGGAAGTTGAACTGGGTGATTTGAATGAAGACTTGGAGGTAGTGACTGTTGCAGATGTAATGAAAAACAGAAATAAGAGTGTTGGGTAATAGAAAAGGAGCATCATAATTCTGAAGTTGAAAAGAGAAAGAATTGATGAAGTCTCAGAAATTATTCAAGAAACTTAGCGCTGTGCTAAACTGTCACCAAATAAGCAAGAAGAAAACATGTTAGCACTTTTTAAGTTAAAACCTGCAGCTGTTAATTTAGGAGAAACCGTTTGGATAAAAATACCAGAGGGATGGCATGGGAAAGGCTGATAAGGTGAATTATAGCTGTTACAATTTTTAAACAAAATGAAAATAATTTAAGCTCAAAACATGGCATTTTAAACCAACTTCTAACCAAAGAATTATTCTAGTGTATGCTAGGAAGCTTTTATTTTAGTCAATAAAGTTACAAATATTAAAATAAGTAAGAAAATGTGCTCATAAGAAATTTACGTAGTCAGGGATTTCAATATTGTAATTGCACAAGTAATGGTAGCCCAAATCGCTACAGTGGAAAAATTCAGAAACCCTCCGTAAATTCATATTTCACAGTCGTTAATAATTTCTTTAAAATGTAATAGCAGTGTGTTTATAATGCAATTTATTTGCATTTTTTGTTGCTGTAAGGTGTTCATAATATAATTTATTTGATGTAGTAAATAATGAATGTATCTTACAAATAACAGTAATCATTGCTATAAAACATTTTTTTTTTTTTTTTTTTCCATTGATTGAATTTCACTGCTAAGAAAAATGCTAAAGTATGTAATAAATAACAGTAATCATTGTTGTAAGACATTTTTTAATTTCATGCATGTTTGCATGACATTAAAATTTCATTAGAGTTCGAAATTTCTGTTTTGTATGCTTAATTATTTGCATTGACCAAACCCCATTGATGATTATAAATATTTATTAGTAAATGTGATTATTTTGTGTTATTTATCACATTAAACCAACAACTGGATTATTATTAATAATCACTGGATTTTTTACTTTGACCATAATATATGCAATGAATACAAGTAGGAATATATACTGTAGGGTAATTGAAATGCCAAAGAGATTAAGCTGTTCATCTGCTGAAATTTAGTTTTTTTATATTTTCTAATTTTGATGAGTCACTGTCAGTTGTATTGCTCAATAATGAATTTCTGGTTAAATTGTTGTATCTGAAAGGCAAATCAGCTGTTTCAGCTTTGTAACAATTTCATATGCTAAAACAGGTGAAAATATGCCTAGGCTATATGACTGTAACAAAACTAAAAATTCTTGTACATTACTTCAGGGAATCTAGTGGTTTGGCTCATCGACGTCTGTCATTGGCCATATCTTAAGTCGTGGCACCACAGATTCAGGCTGTAGCAACGCAATCAGCAAATTACGTAGCGTAATATCCAGAAGAAAGATCATATCAGCGTAAATGTTGCACTTCAGGAAAATGGCAAGAAAAAAAAAAAAAAAAAAAAACTACGAGGAAATGACACTCAACCTAAACAATATACTAAATTAAAATGTGTGTGACATGTCCTCGAATATTATAGTTGCAAAATCTTCGCCTGTTTCATGATATCTGGGATATCAGTTAAGAAAAATTCTTGGAATAAAACCTTAAGGATAAATTATAGATCCTCTTCTGTCTGACCAAAGTATTTTTCTTAAATTCTAACCTGATAAATCACACTGTGTTTCATATGCTGGGAAATACAGTATCTTGAGATGTTGCAATCCATGTGACTGAAATTTGTTGCCAGAGTTCTATCATTTGCAGCTGCTGGTAGTCTCTGTTATTCCAGTGTGTGCAGTATTTGTATACCAGACATGTTCAATTGGGAAAACATCTAGTGAATCCAACAGTTAAGGCAGAATTGTAACCTTTTGTGTGTTGCTGAAGTATTGACATTGATTGCTTCCATGATTGTGCATTACCTTGCTGTAAGGTAATTCTGAAGTCCTTGTGAAGATATGGGAAAAACCACAGTTTTTTTCATGTCTGTAATGTAACTCTGGCTAGTTAGTTTATTGTATGCTTTCTTGACACAAGCTTAACTCATATCAAATGGCACCCAACGAAGCAGGTCGTTTCAACGCCAAGGCAGTTTGACGCCATATTTTTTTAGTATTTTTATTTATTTATAGAATAAATATGAAATTATATAAGTAAGTAATATGACTGATTTTTATTTATTGAATTAGCAATTGTTTGCACGCATATTTGAAATAAATATATGTGTGTATATGTGTGAAAGTGTTCTAGATTTTTGTTTGTGTCCCAGATTAATGAGAAACTCCCTCGCCAACGTCAAGGCCCCGGGACATGAAGGAGGTTTTTTTTTTATTATTATTTATTTCTTTCAAAAAACAGCATCAAAAATGCAAAATACGCAAATGGTAAAAAAACATATGGTTACAAAGTAGTTATATTGCAGACAAATATTAATTACAGGTAAATAAGATTACACATAAATAAGATTACATCGCAGAACTGTTATTATACTAATCCATTGCAAAGTTATGCGTCACACCTTTCAGGTATTCTATTATTTTTTGATTTTCAAAATCTTCAACTATTACTTTAATTCTCATATGAGCTCACAGATACCTATTCCGCTTGTGCGGCGGTTCATCTCTACATACAAATTGTTCGTAACGTTGATCAATTGATTTTTGAACACGCCTGAGACCATCTATGAATTCCCATAATGTGGGGTGTGAAACACCAAATGATGATGACACCAAATTTATTTGAATGGTGGTGCAAACGTAATCTAAAAATAAATAAAAATATGAAAAGTATGGCGTCAAACAAAAACAAAAAAAAAGTATGGTGTTGAACTGACCACACGTCGAATGGCTGGCGTTGATCTGACCTTAATTTTCCACATTCCTTCACAAATTCCATTAATTGGAAAATTTTGCCTTCAGCTTGTGTATAATTTTTGTGATTGTTGTAATCATCATCACCGTGAAATATGGCAGCTAGCAATAAATTATTCCAAGCATTTCTAAATGTATCTTCAGACACATCTTTCTATGACCTTCCAATGATCCACGAAGCAGATTTTATGTCAGTGTACTTGAAAATTTCTTGAATGGCCTTGTTACTGTTCTGAAAATTCAACATAGGTTTTAAAAAGACTATCTTACATCTGCATCAGTGTACAACGCACTCTGATACTCATTGGGCAAATGATTTATGTTTAATTTGGAGGAAAGAAAAAGATGGAGACATTAGCTAAAACATTAAGTAAAGTATGAGCCGAACAGTTGTCTATAATTGCTAAAATTTTGCATCATCCGATGAATCAACTAATTTCAAACTTTGCTGAGTATCTGGTATGAAATGATTTTCAAAATCAGTCATTTGTTAATGTTTCTGTCATTCATGCTTTTATATTTAAACGATGATAGAGAAAATTTTACTCTTTTAAAAGTCAAAGTTGTGTTATTCCCAATTGTGTAAAGTTTAAATTTGTGCATTCCTGTAACATTTGCACATACCAGAACGATTAGTCTCGCTTTGGAATCTTTGACACAAGGTTAGGTCTTTTCTGTAGAGGTAGCTCGGGTATTTCAAAATTCATATATTACCAAGCAACACCAGTGTCATGACAGCAGCCAATTCTGGTGATAACTTTCATCCTTAACCCCTTCGAGCCGGGTAGCGAAAACGCGCGCTTATCGCTGAGGCCGGCAGTGTCTTACGCGAGCGTCTCTCCAGGGCCGGGGGCTTTTTTGCTATAGGGCCTAAATCCATGAAATTTCCGAAGTATAAATGCATTGTTTAATAATGCTCTATAGAGTATTTAAATGACTTATGCTTTATAAATATTTTTATATATATACTTTAATTACCTTATTTCTTGTTTAAAAGCATATTTTACATATTTTATTTTAATTACTCACCATTTTATGAATTTTAACATTATACATCTGAAAACTAGATATATTACTTAAAATTCTCTTTTCGTATGAAAAATTTGAAAACAGGGATCTACACACAGTCCTATGTTACATTCCTTGCACTCGTAATAACTCATTTGCCGTTTTGGAGGATTTTTCCGGGAATGTGAACAAACGAAGCATCGTCGTCTCATTTTCTTATCAGTCTCTTCTGAACAAAGTTTTAGAAAGTGTCTTTCAGTTAATCTTTCAGAATCAATATCTGAAATATTTTGCATCATTTCTGCTATTTCATGCTCTGTTAAACATTTTCGACGCTTCGAAATTGCAACGGTAAAAACAAAGAATTCACGTCTAACAAGATCTAATTATTTTCTAAAAACTGAACTGCAAACCAAAATACCCAATGCTTTAGAGCAAATAAAACTTCTCTACTTACAGTAAACAACTACCACGTGCGAATAAAAAGTGCGATTTAAAGAGACGTCATAAATCACGCCATTCGGAAACATTTATTTCCCCGTTTGTTTATATAATTAAAAACACGTGTATGTGAGTATTCTCTCATTTCGAGTAGAAGGTCTAATTTACATGTATCTGAAACCATATGGACATACAGTGACATCTTGTGGCAGAAATTATAGTTTGAAAAACGTTCCAAAGTAATGGCACAAATACGTGACAGTCGGTAGAGAATGGAACAATCCTCTGGCACGCCTGCGTGTCGGCCGGTAGGTAAGTGTGTTCGTTGCTGGCACGTATACGTGACAGTCGGCGCGAAGGGGTTAATGAGTTTGGTGAATACACATGGATCAGCTGAAGTTTTATTGCCTGAAATTTTGAACTGCCTCATGCTATGGTGATTTTTAAATTTGGTTAACTGACCTGTTGAATATACGAATTAAGCCTTTAACTTCATCCTCATTAAATATTTTGCCTAGAGCCATTAGCATTGGACTTTCAATGGTGCAGCATCGCTATCTCATCTATTCAATCACTACTTTGTCATAATTATCATTTTTAGAATTATGAATAGTTTTTTTGTTATTCATTGTTGTTCTAGTGACTCTTCAGTGCCATATTTCTAACATAATTTTGATTTCAAAAAGTTCAAACTTTTAATTTGTAATACTAAAGTTCTAACTTTAATTTTAATAGTGCAGTGCCATTTATACCAGCTCCAAAAAATAATAAGCTGTATCAAATTAAAAAGTTAAGAAAGAGCACAATTTGCAATGTTAACTGAACTTAAATTCCTCAGAATCAAATTCCTTCTCCTGTTGCTATGCCAGTGAACAGAAACTAGGATGAGCGACATCCTGCTCCCAAAAAATATGTCTTGGAAATTCAGTTATTGTTTATGTTAAAAAATAAATTATATTGTTCAAAAAAATGCTAATCCCCCTACAACCATTCAAGGGCAAAAAGTGTAGTCATAGCAACTTAGACTAGAATGAGCGACATCCTGCTCCCAAAAAATATGTCTTGGACATTCATTTATTGTTTATGTTAAAAAATAAATTACATTGTTAAAAAAATGCTAATCCCCCCACAACCATTCAAGGGCAAGTGTAGTCATAGCCAGCAGGTGTTTGAATGTTATGAGTAGGAATCTCAGTTAGTCAATGAGAAAAATCACTGTTATGGAACAGCTTCTTTTTTTTTAGTATTATACTCTCCATTCCAATACTTTGTAAGAAAAAAAAATCTTAAAAAATTGCTGAAGGCTGTTCTGAAGTCCAGATATTAGATCATTTCGAATATGAAAAATCCAGATTTTGGACTTTTTATTATAAATGCTGTATTAAAGTAAATCAGTTGAGCACTTTTTGTAAAAAGCACGAACAATATCATTTCTAGTATTGGAATTAAAATTTTGGACCTTAAATCAAATTTAAAAAATACTCATGTATAGAAATTTATTCCCATTTCATTAAAAATTTATCTCATATACAAGTTTGAAATGTTTAAATTGCATTTATTTAATATAATTCTTAGACTTCTGGTTTGGTTACATTATTAAAAAATTTGACAGAGTTCTGCTATAAATTAAGTTAGAAAAAGTGTGTTGAAATATTACATGGCCTACATAATGATAAGAAAACACTGTTACGAGGTTTTGGATATGATAGTTTTATAAAAATTAATAGACAGCAATTCATTGGTACTACTTTCCACATCTTAACTCTAAAACCTATTAAACACTTAATTCTAAAATATGCTGTATGCACATTATCTTATGTTTTTTTGCTAAGGTGTTTGATATTTGTTAAATTATTTTTTTTTTTTTTTTTTTTTCATTTTCTGTTTTTAGAGTAAAGGATTCACGAGAACACGCTGGAGTATTGGTCATACAATCTTTGATCTAGTCAAGATACATCTTTTTCATGACGCATCAAATTTCATAGCCATGGATGATGTAAGTTTTGTTTAAATGATTTTGCTGAAACTTTTGCAAAAATTATGCTTTTATGTTTAATCAGATTTGCATGAAAACAAGGGAGAGTCTGAAAGATACTGCCATATAATGTAACTGGAAATTTAAAGGGAAGTTGAGTAATATGTTTCATGTGCCTTGCGAGTTGTTATTGGATTCGAAAATCTGTTTAATACATTTAGTTTTGACATTATTAATGTGCTTTTCTCTCTTTTTTTCATTCATGATTTTGATATCATGTTTGAATGCTTATGGGGGATGGTGAAGACCAGTTTTTATTCTATTCAGCAAGTTTTTATTCTATTCAGTTTTTATTCAGCAAGGTGTAGCTGCAGATGTAAAAAAAGTAAAAGTCCAAAAAAGCAATGTCAGGGCTGTACAGTGGGTGTTGCAAAAGATACCATTCAAGTCTGTACAGAGTCCAGCTGGTGAATGCAGACACGTGTGGTCTTTCATTATTTTGATGGAGTATATTACCTTCTTGCACCAGAACTCAGTTTGGCATTTTTCCTTGATAGTAGCATCAGCATGGACTAGTATCTTGCTGTACACCTTACTGTCAGGGGTTTTACCTTTTTCCAGATACTATTTGTGTATAATACCACGGTTATCCCACCAGATACAAAGCATGATCTTTTTATTAGTCAAAATTATACTTTGCAATGCTGCCGACAGGTTCACTGCATGCAGATCAAGCCCCTTTTTGGTTTTTGTTGTTGAAGTGAATTTGCTTTTCATCAGAAGTGTTGATGCGGTCCAGAATTTTATCCTTGCATTGATATTCGAATGGATTAGTGCAGGCCTGAACATGTCTGTCTGTATCTGCTTCGTCTCATGCGGCACCCAGTAATTGAACTTGTATGTCAAGTTTATGCGATGCATTGCATGAATTGTGGACATGGCGCTAACATCTAATTCCTTAGCAAGCTCTCGAGTGGTTGCATACTGATCTTTTTCTGCAAGTTCTGGCAGGCAGAACGTTCTGGGCGTCCTACTGATGTTCGCCCAGAACGTTCTTCTTCTTCACTGTCATAGTCCTTGTTTTTGAACTTTCGATACTAAATCATCACAGAGTTATATGGTACAATGTTAGTACCAAAAGCTGTTCACATGATTTGGCGAAATTTTGTAGCTGACTTTTTGCAATAGAACTGGGAATAAATGATGTTTCTAATGTGGTAGCCTGATAGTTCTATTTGTGACCCCATTCTACTTAACAATACTTTTTTACAAATTTTACAACACGGTGTACTAAAGCAAGTTCCTTTCTTTCAAATATCAAAAATCATTTGACAAAATGCGTTTAAACAGGCGAACGTGATCTGTTTAGTGGACGATATTTGCAGTGGTGGGAAACTTTGATTAAAACCCGATATTTGCAAAAATCTGTTGAACTGCATCATTTTTCTGAATACTGGAGTTTCTTAACTGCCCTCATTAGAGGAATTCATTTGAATTGTTGGCTTCAGTTCAACCATTATTATACATAATGGAAACTATATTTTCATGTCGTCCCAGTCTACAGGAAACCAAGTCTTGTCTATTTTTTGTCTGTTGCTTGTCTATTTATTTAAATTGCATGCTGTATGGTTTACGTGTTTATGTTTTCATGCAGAAAGTAAAATATCACTACTGTCAATATTATTATTTAAAATACCTGTTAAAGCATAGTTTAAAATGTTAGCAAACTTTTATTACCCTCATCAAAGCTTAGTATTCTTTTTGAAGACATTTTCAAGGGTATCTAATATTCAAGAAATATATCTTCACATTCCAATGTAGACAGGAAAATTGATAAGTGTTTTGTTGCATGTAGCCCAAAGAATATAACTAGCTCATGTCTGTCACATGTTGTGTTTACTTTTGGCCCTATTGACGTACCACATCTCTCATATGCCATAGTTAAGGCAAGGTGTTAAATTTTACAGCTAACAAATGCAGAAAGCCTGGAGTTAAATTTTCAAAGTTTATAGTTGACAAAAGAACTGAATGTAATCATACAGAGATGTGTACTGTCCTGGATATGTGCATAACATATTGTTTGTTCTGCATTGCTACTTTTACCTGAGTGGATTCTCTTTGCTGAAGTGATAATATAAATAGAATACAAAGTCTATAATCCGGACTTGTCGGGACTTCGGTAATTCCGGATTAGGGCTTTTTTTTTTTGGATTAAAGATCATCAATTTAAATCTGGTAAGATAGCATGAAGAAATTATACAATTAAAAATATGAAATCGTAATTTATGAAATAAAGAGCAATTATGATCTAAAGGGTATCAAAATTTACAAAAAAAAAAAAATAATAATAATAATAATATTTATTTGTTTACTTTATTAAACATTTCTTTCATATTAATTTGCTTTTTTTTTTTTTTTTTTTTTTTTTTTTTTTTTGCTAATACTTTCTATAAACAGACATAATTTCTTGTTCAGTTACAAAGTTCCACTGTTCAAGTCCTGTAAATGCTGTGTCGAGAATACCGACTGACTTGTCAATTGAAATTTTTTCGTTTTCAATAACCTCTCTGTCACTTTCTTCGCTATACGGTATTTTCTGGATCTAGAACCATACTACAGATTTCGCTGTCCATTTATTGATGATGGGGGCATTGTCATTGCAATGAAAAACTTCTGCTATATCATCTTCATTTATTACCACATCTCCACATTTCTTTACAAAATTTAATAACTGGAAAATTTCGCCTTTAGTTTGCGATGTCCGAAAACCTTCAAATTTGCGGCTATCATCTTCATCGTCCTCACCATGAAATATGGTAGCTGGCCATAAATTATGCCATGCATTTTTTAACGTATCTGGAGACACATCCTCCCAACACGCATGTGCAAACGTGCGTTAATGCGTATGTGTAAACACATTACACGCATGCGTAAAGCATACAAAAAGAAAAGTTTGTGGCTTTGAGTTTGAGATCATTCCAGATAGTGGATGTCTGTATTACAGACTTTGTACTGTATTATGCTTAAAGCAGAATGAAATATGTACTGAAGGTCTGAATTTTCCTGTACCCCCCCCCCAAATTCTGCTATGCTGCATCAAAGTGGCGGGGTGTGTCATTGGGCAGAATGAGCGAAGTATGTTGGGAGCATAACTCCTGATAGGGCCACCTTAGACATGAAGGCCATTTCAATATGCCCAGCTAAAGCATAGCAGGTGAAGATCCTTCAGGGGATTACTGTCTTAGTGATCGGGTATCACAATCCTAGGCCTTTTTCATCCTTTCTATCCTTTTTCCATCTCCTCTCAAATGCTAACTTTTCTCTTTTTCTTCTGCTTTGTGGTATTCCTCTTCCGAGGTTGAGGTTTGTTATGAGAAACTAGAACTGTTCTTGTCTCTAGTTTTCGAATGGTGAGAAAACTGCGTGCGTGGAGATCCATGTCACTGGAAAGGAGGGTCCTGGTAGTTGAAGGACGAGGTACTGTCCCCAACACACTGCTTTGGCTTCTGCTTCTTCTAAATGGGAGGCACTTTATCGTACTCATGGGTATCAATCGGCTGGCCACTGGTCCTTTTGTCAGTGGCTTGGGGACAAGCTCTCGGGAGTACCTGCTTTTAGGAAAGCTGACTGTGGGGCTTCAGTTTGCATATAAACCTGGTTATCCTTGGTGCAGGAATCTGAGTCCCCTTGTTGGACTCTGTGGTGGGTGGGGATGCCAGGTTCAAATTTTTATTTCCTTCAAATATGGCTTTGCAAAATTTTATTACACTTCATGAAACTGCCAAGTAATCATCTAGTAAAAGACCTCAAACTACAGAAAGTACAGAAAACACCTAAATTGTTCCCCTATTTTTGGTTATGACAAGATCTGCTGAATTGCATAAAATGTCACATTTCCTTGTTCAAAAATATATAAAAGCCTGTGCAATGTTTGTATGTAGAATGTTTCGAGCCACTCCTTCAGCTGAGACATGAGTAGTTGTCTCTTCACTATTACTTCAAAAACTGTTTCACATCCTGATAATTCAGCCAATTACTTAGTGCTCGATAGCCAGTTTTATTTGCTCTACCAAGTGCATCTTTCTTGTATTCCTGCTTTGGGATTATGCATTCAACAGTGGATGCAAGAACATGGCTTCTAAGAGGTGAAAGTTCAAGCAGTAAAATATTTGGAAATCCTCCTTGGAAAGATGCTTACATTGAGCTTCTCAACACATTTTCCAACTTAGCTAAAGATAACACCAATGATGATGTGTACAAGCAGATTTTCTATGAACATAGACAGGCTTTCAATGACTATGTTGCAGTGTATACAGATGGATCTAAGTCCCAGGATCACGTCGGCTCTGCCTTCGTGTGCGGGAATACTGTTGAGGGAAGAAAACTTTATCTCGCTTATACCATCTTTACTGCAGAGATTGTTGCTTTGCTATTAACTCTATCTTCCATAGGTAAACAACATATGAAAAATTTCATTAGTTACACACACTCGCTTAGTGTGCTAAAAGCTCTTGAATCCTATGTGGATAACACAAATCTGTTACTCGTAGAAGTTCTGAAGTTCAGTGTTAGCTTAAAAGCCAAAGGTTACCAGATCCTTTATTGCTGGGTACTAAGCCTTGGCTTGGTACCCAACAATAAAGGATCCTACAATAAAGGGTACAATAAAGGATTGACAATGACCTTGTCGTGCTTCCATTTTATCCTTCTGTTAGCTATAAAATTGCACGGATTCTCCAGAAATTCAATTTTCAAGTCGGTTTCTCGCCTATTAATAAAATTCACCCTTCGATTCTAAAAGATTGCGTTTCTGTCTTGAATTCTTGGGGAATTTATATTATATCGTGTCAGTGTGGTTTAAGATATATTGGCCAAACAAAAAGAGCGTTAAAGTTTCGTATCAGGGAACATGAATCTTATGTCAGAAAAGGCGAAATTAACAAGTCTTCAATAGCGTATCATAGTTGGACTTTTAACCATAATTTTGATTTTGGATCTGCAAAAATCATCCAAAAGGCTTCTTCCATAGGTGAATTGGATTTTCTTGAGGCTTTTCACATTCACAAAGATTTAGCAGGTTTAGTTAATGTTTTGAAGTCCAATCCAGTCCTTCCTAATGCCTTTAAAATTCTACTATCTTAATTCAGTTATTTTTGCCGAAAGATGGCATTACCTCCTCACGTTTGGTACTACCAGAGGGTATAAAAATCTGTTCAGTGGTTGCTTTCCATTATTCGAAGTTCAGATTTTGAGCGTGAAGGTGCATTTGCCCCTCGCTCCCTATTTTTAACTTCGCCATTTTTCTTGTCCTTTGTGTTACATGTTTAAATCAGATAGCCAGGCTCAGTTAAAGTAGCCGGCCAGTGCAACTCTGATTAAAAATTCGGTTACAACCACGTGCAGTGCTGATAAAGACCACGTGTTTCTAAGACTCCTTTCCCTGTATTTTTCTTCTTTCTTGTTATTTCTTTCTCCTGATGAAGAGGGACCTTTAGCTGCCCTTGAAATCGATTGAGTGTTTCAAAATACTTACGCTAAATACAAGGTTGTTTTTACGATTTTGATTGTCATATTAGCGTGTTTCTCTTCTATTCTAGTCTAATAAAGGATCCATTAGTGTTGTGGGAAACGAACTGGTGGATGTCACTGCAAAATATGCCTGTTCAGCTAACCCGTTCCCTATTCAGATAACAACACTTTGATTGGGAGGAAAATTTTGATGAAATGGCAAAATCTTTTGGATGCACAGTTAACCAATAAATTACAAAATACAAAACATAAAATAGAACATTGGAAATGTACCCTATACCGAAAGGAGGAGGTCCTTCTGACCCGATTAAGAATTGGTTTCACAAGGCTAATACACAGATACCTATTGATGGGTGAAATTGAACCAGTTTGTGCTAAATACAACACTGTTTTAACCATTAAACACATTTTAATTGATTGTCCAAATTTTAATTGCTTTTGAAATTTTTATTTTAATACTTGGGAGATTTCAGCAAAAGATTAAGTTGGTAAAGAACCACATTCTAACATTTTTAACTTTT
This sequence comes from Stegodyphus dumicola, assembly GCF_044657685.1. Classification (NCBI taxonomy): domain Eukaryota; kingdom Metazoa; phylum Arthropoda; class Arachnida; order Araneae; family Eresidae; genus Stegodyphus; species Stegodyphus dumicola. The sequence continues at coordinate 2,445,026 of NC_140772.1, forward strand.
TAAAAGCTACAAAGCTTTACCATGTTAATTGGATGCCCTGAATCCAATTTGAGTTTCAGAATCTTTGAGTTCAAATCTAACTGGGATCTAGTTATATTCATATTCATCAGAATTTATCCTTTGACTATAGAGTTTACTATCTGTATTTCATGGTTTTCAAAAATTAGTAAAAAAGAAAATTGTGTGTTTGATCTTATAGCTTGCTATTTTATACCTATATGTAACATTGTCTTAAATTTCCAATCATGACTCGTGAGTATGCACTGAATGGTGCATGTGTTCTTGTCTTTATTAGTTTAAGTTTTGAAAATACATAATCTTTTGTTTGGCGCAATATTAATCATGGTAATCATGGTGATATCAATATATCACCATGAGTTTTGTGCCGAAAAGTTCCAACCAACCAACCTAAATTTTCTGTGCTTTTCAAATTTCTACCATTTTCCTAGAGAAAAATACAAATATCCTTCGGATATTCTTACCTAACATTTTGTTAATTATTTAACTTAACATTTTGTTAAGTACTTACTACTTTACCTTATTGATCCAACTTTTTTTCACATTGCTTGTCTATTTTCATCCATTACATTTTTCTTCGCAGACTGATGGCGGCTAAGTGAAATATCCCATTCTACCATCTAGATTCTTCTTATCACACATTTGTTGTTCCAGACATTCTTTTATCTGATGCAGAGTAAAAGCGCGCTGTCACTCTCTTTCTATTCGATACAAGCAAATTTCTACCAACATACTATGTTGACAAAAAAAAAAAAAAAAATTGGATTTTACCAACTGTATCATCTTATCATGAAACATTTCTTGTTTTTCCTTATTTGATTAACCCTAAAGGTAGGAAATGCATATATGGAAGATAAAGTATATGCGAATAAAAATTACAATTTAAATTAGCAATAGCCAGTTAATTCCTTATATTTAATTTGGTCATTTCCCTCTCTGTTCTAAAAATATTGTTAACTGTTCCTGGACTGTGTTCTGTCTAGATCAGTCCATATAATATGACTTACATAACATTGAAGATGTAACTAATTCAGAACTTGAACTCAAAATTTTGAGAATAAATCTTTCTCTTAGTGAACTTTCATATTGAATAGCTATGCTCTTTTGCTCTTTGCTCTTGCTAAGACGCTGCCTTGCTGCTCTATTCCTACTACAGTACCAGAAAGGTAAATATTTTTTAATAGGCATGACTAGAGTGCCAGGTGAATTGTGGCTGTAAATGTCAATTGAAATAAAGATGAATATTTATTTGCCTCAACTGCCAAGTTTGTTTTTCAATATTGATCAGCATTCTTTGCTATCAATATTGCTAAGTTTGCTGTATTGCATATAGTTACTGAAAACTTAGTGTATTAAAATTATTTTTTTGCTAGTGAACAGGATTTTCATTACTGCATATAATGTCTGAAAGAGATTATAACATGCATTAAAAAATTTCTACTCTTTAAGTACCTTGAAAGGTGTTGCAGCAAAATAGTTTTTGAAGCAGTGGTTGGCAAATTAACTTTTAAATTTTATGAAACTAATAATGTATGTTTATATTAGATTTCTGGTGCAATGCTTAAAGTTTCAGTAAATTTAGATATGTTTTTATAACTGAAAACTGACATCTATTAATGTATTTATTTTGTGGCTGTTTTTACTTTTATATCGTCCAAGGATTATATTAGAGGCAGTTTTATCTTTGCTGATTTCTGAAATTTATTTTTAGTATTTATTATTAATATGAAAATATATATTTGTTTAAATGAAGCTTTAAAAAAATTGTTGTGGATGTTTAGGTCTGCTTTTTGCAGTTTATGAATTAACAATTTTACAGAAAAAAACAAAAACTGTGTTTGAATTTGCTTTTGCTAAAGTGACTGGTCATTTGACGTGGGTTTTTTTTTTTTTTTTTTTTTTTTTTTTTATTTTTTATTTATTTATTGTTAAACACTTTGCTTAATATGTTGAAAGCATAATGCTTCATTGTCATTTAAGCTTTTTAAAATATGAATCATTAGATTCATATTTTAAAAACTGTTTGTTTGTTGATATTACTGTTGTTTACTTCTATTTGATATTGCTATTATTTTGTTTTCAGTTGGTATTACTATTATTTTATATTCACCAATGTACTTCATTTTAAACTTATCCGATATATGATTGGACCAATATTTTTATATTTCAGTTTCTGTCAAGATACAGTAAAACTAGGCAAAATGCATTAGGTTATTTATTACAAAAGTAAGCATATTTTTTCATTTTACTAATTTTTCTAGATATCTTATAGTATGTATATTTTAGTTTCCCCCCCCCCCAAAATGCTTTGTAATATACTGAACTCTCCTGTGATGACCACCTTTTGTAGACAGCTAACGTCATGAGAACATTAACAAACACTGGTATTAAACATTACCTGTGAGGTGACCAAAATCATCTGAAACCTTGAGTGGTTTTTGAAAAGCATTCACTGTTTGTATAAAGGCATTTGAGAATCAATCATTATTATTGAAAATGCGTGATGAAGAGTTAAAATCAACAAAAATGCAAAAATTATTTTTCATCATAAAAAGTTAAATGAACTCATCTGTATTTTCACATATCATCAGATGATAATTCATGTTAAGAAATCACTATGGGCTGTTTGTCTTGCTTCATTGTCTTGCAGTCCTTGTGTGAAGAATTGTTGTTAAAAAGGTTAATCAGTTGCAAAGAAGATGAGGTTAACCTCTTGTTGAAGGTTAAAATAATCATAAGACAAAGCAGAGTATTCATGGACTGATGTCTCCACAAAGTGCTGAACAAGCCATACAGTATTATTTCCAGGATTCAGAGAAGCCTTCTAGGTTTAGGAACAGTTCGATGCTAGCCACTAAGAGGTGCTTGCTAAAAGTTCGTAACCTGCATGATGTGGCTTGCATTAACTTTATGATTTCATGCAATGATATCTGGCAGGTAATAATTTTCAGAGCTTAAGCCACCTCAGTAGAAAGAAATTCATTATTGTCTGTTTGCTAGTCTCCGGCTCAATCTGAACTTTTCTTTCTTTAGTGAATATATTCATTGTAACATCAAGTGAAGGGATCAGTTTGGTTGTGTGAGGGATGCAACAGGCAAGCATTATTTTGAATGGGTGTGTTATTTTGACACTCAGTTGTGTCTCCGCCTTTGTATCTTTCATGCATATTTTTTAATTTTATTAATTGTAGGTGACTTTTAACCAATTTGCTCAAGGAATGAATAGAATTTTTGTGTTTGAAGTTGAAGGAAGTCTATGATTTGTTTCATGTAGGATATCTAATGGTATAATTTTAACATCTTGTAGAATTCCAAAAGTGTGTACTTTTTCTTCATTGGTTAGATGAAAATAAATCCCAATGTGACATGCAGTTCACCTTCTTTCATGTTTCTGATATTAATATAAGTTACTTTTCTTCATTCTCAGTGAAAAATGGGTTAATCTTGTAGCTACTATTGTAAAAATCATTGCATTATGCAATTATTTCTAAGTAAAGTACAGTGCTCATTTAAACCCTTTCAAATGTCAAATATGAATTTGGTGAAATGTTTTGATTAGTTGCTGTTTTAGAAATAAAATATACATTTTGATTGCCTTCTTTTATTAGAGAAGAAAATTCTAAATCTGAAGGCTATGGCAGGTGAAGCATGCAGAACTAAGACTTGTTAATAGAACATATTGTGTCAGTTGATAATTTTATAACATCATACATTGAGTAAAATAACTGATAAGTATAAAACAGCTTGTTAAGAAATATGAATACTATTTGAAGAAAAATTTTAGATAATTTAAAAAGCTGAAAGCATATTTATTTATTTATTTTTTTAATTTTTATTTATTTATCAGACACATAGCAGTGTAGAAGTACAGGAGTCCTTCTTCAACACAGCATCCTGTAACACGGTTTCGCTGTAACACGATTCATAAATTGCAAGAACCCTATAACAATATACAACAGGGATAAGATTAGATTATCTTTAAAGAAATTATGTTTTAGCTCTCATTTCATCAATAGATGTCGCCGGTAACTTAACTCATGTTCAGTCTTTCTTATCTTATCTTGTTCATTTGCACTTTTGCAAATGAGGATGATGGTTCGGGAAAACCATCGAAACTAGTCCTGTGAAAATTTGAAAACATAATGCTGATTTTTGTTGTTTGACTTCTAAATTAATGTCTACCCCTATATCGAGAAATTTAAAATGACCGGGTAAGAACTAGTAAGCAAAGTAAAATTACAGATTTTGTAAAGAGAGAAGAAAATGGCAGAACTTTAAATGAAGAAAGAAATAGTAAAAGTGAAAGCGATCTCATTCCACTGAAAAAACATTCTCTGTTGATTATACTGAGTAATGACAAAGAAGAAATTTATTACACTAAAGTTGTATTAAATTAAAATATGTAATATTCTTTGTTGTGTGTTAGCCCCTTTTTATATTGGCTCTGGGTCTCGTACAACATGATTTCACACAGCACGGCATTTTCTAGGAACCTATCTACTGTGTTATACGAGGGTTACTTGTATTGGCATTATATTAGCAACATTATGGTAATGATAATCTTAAATTGAAGCATTTTAGTTACTCATAATAAAGAAACAATTCTAAAACAATTGAATTTCGGCCATAAAGACCAAACATTGTTCAGATCATTGTTTTTACAAGTATTTCATAAAAGCATTATCAGTATGATTGTCAATCCATACATTTTACAAGCATTTTAAATCTTGCAGTTATAAACATTTCAATCATTTACCAAACCACAAGGTTTAAAATTTCAAAGACAAAATTGCACTTAAATTATGTGTTAAAGCATCTAATATGTGTAATCTATCCAAGGAAATTAACATGCGAATTGCAATGAAAATGGTATAAAAATTGCGTCTTTTTTGAGAAAGTGGCATGTGTAAAGTATATACTATGTGTTTATAAATATGTAAATTTTAAATACAGTATCTATATGTTTATATTTGTTAAATTAATATTACATCTATCTAAATATTATAGTATCAAAATAAATGAAAATTATTTGTTTTATGAAATTTCAATTGTCTTTTTCTGCTCTAAAAAGTTAAATTTAATGTTTAACCATATTTTTCTGTAAACGCAAATAATCAGTTTTAAGTAAATTTTGCTGAATAAATTTCACTAAAATTAAAACATTTTCAGCTGAAGTAGAGATTACATGCAAAGCTTCTGAGAGATTTGATTGCTGACATTGAAGTAATATTGGGAGTTGTTCTAGGTGTTGGGAGGGTGTGTTCTATTGTAGTATTATAGTCATTCGTACAGAAATGTCCTGTCATATATTTTAGAGATGCCTTTGTCCAGAATTTATATTCATGCTATATTGCATGTTTTCATGAAACTTGGGTGAGGGAAATGCTTTTCTCCATGTAAAGGATTCTGATGCATTTAAAGAGTGTCTAACTATAAGCTTAGCAGGGCATTTTCAGGTATAACTGAATCAAGGAAATAAAAGAAAGCGGGGAAGCAATTCTGTATCTTCCATTCTACTCGGCCAGTTGCTGAAATTCAGCTTGCATTTTTTACGTCTTGAAAGCATAACATAAGATATATATTTGATAACATAAGATATATTTATATGCAGTGTTATTCTAATATACTTATTCTGACATAAAATTGGAATTTTTCTGAAAAAGCATGGCAATTTTTTTCCATATTTCAATTCTAAGACTGAACTAATGTATTCAAATATCGAATTTTATAAATTGTGATCAGAAATTTAAGGAAAAATTTGAGAATTAAGTTTTGCTCGCTTTTTTTACATTGTGCCCAAGAGTAATTCACTTGGAGAACTTCCTAGTTTTTGGCAACATATTTCACTTTTCTTTTCATTCTTAATCTGCCGAAGTCTCAGTTCTTCTTTTGTAGAAATATTTTTGCCATATATTACATTTTTGAATCACTGTTGGAATTTTTTCCCTTTTCAAATTTTACTGAATTGCTTTAGATATATTACTGAATTATATTCCTTTAAATAATTATGTAAAAAATTTAATTTTATACATTTGAATTGTGTACTTTTAAGTATTTATTAATATAAATTTTTTCAGTGTTTTTTATTTATTTTAACTGCATTTCCTTTTAAAGAGTGCTTTGTGAACCTGTGTACACCATGATGCATTTAAAAAATAGATGTCTTAAAAAAAGGAAATATAGTAAGCACAATTCGTACGTCTTTCAGTGAGCCATTCTGGAAGAATATATAAATGAAAAAGATGATAATAGAATTTTAATTTAGGAGGAGATACATATATTGTTTATGCAGTTTTTCATTGCCTTGGCTTTAAACAATTTTGTTATTGTGACTTTTTTTATATATTATTACATTTTTATCATCTTACTTTTAAGTTTGTTAAAATGTTATGCGTATTTCAGAATAAGTTTAAATATTTCATTTTTTTTTAAATCATAAGAATTAAATAGTGTAATATAAAAAAAAATGAGTTTGCAAAAAATTATTTTTGAGTTTTTAATACTTTGCCAATTTTTTGACACATTCTACAAATATGTCTGCTGTCATTCACTTTTTTGGGCTGCATATTGTCAATAGTTGTGAAACATCTTGGTTTTTGTAACATTCTTAAGAGTAGTCTTCTATTTTTTCCTTATTTGCTCAATATAAAATAGTGAAGGGATTTTCACCGTGATACTGAAGGTCTTCAGAGGTGAGGTATTTTAAAAACTGGAGAAGAAAGAAATGACTAGTTTCATCAACATTTAAATGTTTTTAGATGGTATAAATGTTTTTTACTTGATTGTTGAACTTTGGATAAATTCTTAATCATTTGGCTGAGACATCTTTGGGTTTTCAATTTACGATATAACATTCTGTGACATATGTAAATTTATACAGCCCTTCAGTAAAAAAATAATCATCTTTTGCATTCATCCACAAAGTTGTATCTTGGCCCTTTTCAGTTTACATAGGCCCATTTGCTTAACTACTTGATGTGCTACACTGCCTGAAAAATTTTAATAAAATACGGTTTGAACATTCAGATATTTTGCTTTGAACATGCAACTTCTCTGAAATGGATTTTCTGCAGTTGTTCATTCTTCTAATTTCCTTCTTTCAGAAATATTTGTTTTCAGTGTTGACACAAAAACATTAGTTTTTAAACAGTTATATTTCCATTAATTATGTATTCTGGCCAAATTCTCAAATTTGAATTGTATCTTTCAGGAAGACCACCTTTCATTTTAAAGATATTTCACTTGCAGATTAAATTTCAAGCAAAGCTCATTTGGACATACTATTGAGTTAAAACCTGTTTAACAAATGATAGAGGCTTGTTTTGGGCAATGCTGTGAGAGAGGATCCACTATCCAATTGTAACTCAATGATATGTTATATATCCAATTGCAACTTAACTTTGTATATATTGTTTATTTATCTATATCCATATCATGTACAGTATTGATGTTTTGCTGACACTCTAGTGAGCAATCAGCTATGTTGTTTACTAGGATTAAGTGAACTGTGAGTGCGGCATAGAAAATATTCCTAAATTGATTTGCTTCAGAGAGGCAAGAAAATTCTACCTCCAGTTTGAAAAGCACTTATTGCTACCTTGCCGTGTCACTTTATTAAGTATTTTTTTTTTTTTTTTTTTTTTTTTTTTTTTTTACTTTGAGAGGCAATTTTAGGTTTGGGAAATTGAAAATAGTTTCAAGAAAACAAATCTGGAGAAGGACGTTAAATAATGTTTTTTACAGGATTAATCTACAGTTTACGTCACAAATAGTGTGCCAACCTAAATAATAAAATATCTTCATTGAATTGCATTGTTAAAATTATATTACTTTATAAATTTATCAAGGAATCCCCACACTTTTATTATTCATGACATAAAATCATACATGAGTTTTGTAAAGAGAGTTAATTTCTTGTTCCTATTAAACTGCAGGATCATTATTATTATTCATAAATATTTTGAGTTTTCAATAGAAACTTTATGGAAACTTTTTTCTAGTTGTACTTCTTTCTCTAGAACTATACTTGCATGTACAATTATGTATGCACTATTTAGAGGACTGGTTGCTACTTCATCAAAGACAGACACTTCTTTGAGAGAAATTTTCATGTTCCTTTATACATGCAACATTATTGTCAGTAAAAGTGACGTACCCAGAGCAACATTATCCTTAATTATTCTGCGGGTGATATTTTTATCTGAGTAATTTGATTTTAAGAGTATTTCTTATATGTCCAATTGCATCTTGTGTATATATCCTCTTTATTTATATACATTTGTATCATGTACAGTATCAATGTTTTGCTGATACTCTAGTGAGCAGTCAGCTATGTTGTTAATAAGGATTAAATGAACTGTGTAGTGTGGCATAGAAAATATTCCTGAATTGATTTGCTTCAGAGAGGCAAGAAAATTCTACCTCCAGTTTGAAAAGCAGTTGTTCACTGAGCTCTTGCGCCTGCTGAATTTAGTTACTTTGTTATGTACAGTAATGGGTATAAAAAGCCTCCCCCCCCCTTTTTTTTTAAATATTCGGGTTATCTTGCAGGTTTTGGTATTTTTGAAAAGAATGATCAATAAATTTCATCTCTGATAATGCCAGTTTGCAATATATTTGAGAAATATTCTAATTAGATTCTTAGGTGTTTGTGGCAATAATTATTGTTTGTTATTTGTCTTGGAAGGGATGCTTTCTAAGAAAAACTGCTATGTATTCACATTATTTTTAGAAAACATCAGCCTGTATGCCAGAAGCCAAATCCAGTGTAAACTATTAGAATTCAGTGGATTTAATTGCTTGGCCTCTGATTGATGAAATATTCTCATATAAGAGCTGTTAGTGATTCATTTAAATATTATTATTTGCTGGTACTGTGCTTTAGTGTCTAAACTGTAAACCCAACAGATGTGCATGTATATATGAAAAGTATAAAATAGATATTTATAGGTGTACATAAAAATAGAAATCTGTTTGAAACTTCATTGAATGAACTTTGTAACTGCATATGTTTCTAATTAGCCAGTATGAAAATTTTTAACATCAGAAAGAGAATATTAATGCAGTTCATTTATTTTGTTATGGGCTATCTCATCAAGACTGTCTGCCCACTCTGAAGGTCTCTGTGAAGAAAACTCGCTTATTGATGTGTTGGAATTTTTAAAAATTCACTCACTCAGTCAGTTCAGAAATAAAGATGTCAGACCCAGAGCAAACTCTCATTATTTTGTGCTTTTTAGCTCTGAGGCAAATAATATATTTCTATGAAGCTTTTTAATTGTGCTCAATTTATGCGGACTACTATTTCGTCTAATCACTCTGGCGAACATGTGGGTGTCCTGAGAAGAACAGTGAGTTTACTTTAAAGTATGTCCGATGAAATTGTAGAAGATATGACAAAGATGGGAAGGATTTAATTACCCTTTATTCTTCATGGTTTGCAGCTGCTTCCACACTTCAGGATACAAAGACCAGTACTTGTGGTCTGAACTAAAAAAATAAGAACTGCAAACTAACTAAATTTAAATAAGAGCTAAACTCAAATACTATACAAAGACTAGTATCACTAAGATTGGCCTTTTAGGTCTTTACGTATGTAATACACAGAATGCAGGAAAACTACAGTATGTCTTCAATATCAAGAGGACTAAATTTCTGGCCTGAAAGGCGGACAGCAACTGACTGAAAAGCATGCATGAAATAAGGTGGCGAGAAGACTCTCTCTCTCTCTCTTAACTCCTTCTTGGCTAAAAGCCACAACTTAAATACTTAATAGTTTGCAAGCTCAATTTGCATACTAAAACTAACCACATTTATTCTGGCCGGAAGTGGAAAATAAGAGAAGACACTAAAGTTTTAAAATAAAATAAACTTTAGTAAAACATAAAATCCTCACAAGTTAATTGGCCTCACATATAATAATCCCATATTTTTTAAAAGATTCTAGGACTAAGAATAACGTATTATGCAAAAGATAACTTATACATCCCACAAGGAAGATAGTTAATTTATCTAAATATCATACTGTAAGGAAAGCAAATATATAAAGTTTTATTTCAGAGGTTTGAAGTTATTAACTATTGAAATATATTCTTAAATGTTTAAATAGATTTTTCAGATGATCATTTTCAGGAGGAAAATTATCATATATTCTTAATATTATAGAATGCCAAATAGCTCATTCATTTGGGTAGTTAGGTGGTGAGTATTTCATAAGACAAAACACCTATAAAATCTGCAGATTAAAAAACCTTGCATTCAATCAAATTTCAATGAGCTGAATTGAAGGGACTTCTTAATCCCTTCAATTCAAGGATGCTCATCAAAGTTTGTCTGAATTGAAAGAACTATGAAAAATTTCGTGCTGAAAAATTGTTTGACTAATTACATTTGAAGAAAATCTAGGATTCTTCATAGATATGCATATAAGTATTTAATTAAATAATAATGCTTTTTAATTAAATAATAATGTCTTGGGCATAGTAGTAATGCTGAACCTGTTAAAACATAATTAAAAGTAAAAAATTAATCATAATTAATTTAACCTAATATTATAGTTGAAATGATATAGGCACTCATGGATTAAGTGATGCTGACATAAAACCATACAGTTCCGTTAGTGATCAGATTGTGCATCTGCACTTGAAAAAGAAACGATGATTTTTTCCATGATTATGACTATATTTCTCTTTCTTCCAATGATAGAAATATCTGGAAATGTTATTAGTGATGCAGTCTAAATGATATTAAAATATTACCTTTTAATTTCTGAATGGCAATGTTTCAGATTTCTTGAATCAGCAAAAATAGAAAAGGAGAAGCAGTTCAGGTTTATTTAATTACAAATAAAAATGTAGGATCTACTGCTAAAATAAATTTTCTTGAAAGTGTGTTTTTAAATGCTAAGAAGTGAAGTGAAGGTGACTAATTCATTCAAAAGACCGTGGAAATGCAAATTACTCCACATTTATGGATTGTGTGAAGTTGGTTTGTGGCATGACCTCAGGGATTGATTCATGACTTTTAGGGATAATATCAGACTTCAATTGCTAGGGAAGGGAAAAATTCAAGAAATGGTTTCATTATCATTCAAAAACAAAAACAAGTTTTTCTTATTAAATTCTGTGCATTGAAGAAATTTGCTTTATGGAGAAAGTTTATATTAAGTTTCTGTACAATTTGTGGAAAACATAAGTTTTACTATGTAAGTACTGAAATTTATTTTAGCATATAATAACTGTTCATTATAGAGAAATGCTGCAAATGTTTGTGCATCCACATTAAGATGTTTGAAATGTATTTGACAAGGGGTCAAATACATTTCAAATGGTAAATTCATGAAGAAGTCTGTTTCTTAATTTAGCTGCAAAAACTTAATGGTCATTCAAATCAGGCAGGCTTTATAAAGCATGCTTATTGTTGACTAATTAATCTCTCATTTATAATTATTAAATATTATTTGTAACTTTACCACCCTTGATGGGGCCAGTAATTTATTTTGTTTTTAGATATTGCAAAAGAATAGAAAAAATATAAACAAAAATACGAAAATGATGAAAGGAGCAAGCTATTCAAAATATAGGAAATAGAATGTTCTTATTCAATATTGACTGCATAAACAATCATTGCTGTTCCCCCCCCCTTGTATACAGAATATAATTATAAAAAAAAGTTTTTGAAAATAAAAGAGAACAGTATTCTTTCTTGAGTATTTAAAAATAATTTCTGATATTAGCATTAGTTATTGAGCATAGTGTTATGATCCTTTATGTTTTTTATTTTTATTTGTTCATATTTGAAGGTTACATCAAGTTGGATTATGCATTTTGTTCTTTTAAATATGCTTCTGTGTATATAGTTATTTTAAATTTGTGACAAATTGATCAGTTTCATATTTATATCTGAGGCATTTAATTTTATTATTTTTTATTATACAATTTTATGTTATTATTTCAAATCTCTAAGACTGTGTTACATTAAAAAAGTTGTTGTAATATTATCTCATAGCCATTTTGCAATTTGTCTTGAATGCTTTTTTGTTTTTGTTTTGTTTTGCTTAGTATCTATTTTAGATAATGATATATTACAAGTTATAAAACTGATATATTACAGGTTTTCTACTGACCAATATGAGAAAGTACCATTCTTTATTTTTGGAGACTGTAATTTTTGCCTAGATACCAAAGATGTAATACAGGTACTATCTTCAGAAAAATAAGTTTGCATAGTAATTATAACATTTATATGTTAGATAAATGGAAATAATTGTAACAAGATAGCTAAACATTGTTTATTCCGTACTTCTACTAGCTGCTGTTATGTATTAGAGTTATAATATGTATTATCTTACAGTTACATATTTTGCAGTAATATTCCTCTAAAATATCTGAGACACAAATTTTTGTAGTTTATAGTTAGTCATGCAAATAGAATATTCAAATTTGTTAACAGATATCTTAGTATATATTATTTTCTAAAACTGAAGGAATCTACAAGTAACATTGAACTTGCCAATTTAGTTTGAGTTTTACATTACAATTTAGTTTCAGTTTTACTTTTTTTATAACTATGTAGTTATAAAAAAAGTTTTAATTTCCATGTTTGCAAAAGAATAATGCACAACTTTAAAAAATGAGCAAGAGCTTCAAGTTCTAATAATATGTATGTTGCTTGTAATATTAGAAGGTGGAGTGAACATAGTTGTGTATGTTATTTGAATTAATTTGTTGAGGTTTTTAAAATCTTAGTGATAAAATCACTGGTTTACAGGGGGAAAAAAAGCTGGTGATAAAATCTGAATATGCATATTTTCTTCCATATTTTATTTTTTGTTTACTTTGCCTCCCCCCAACTCCAAAGTTTTTTTTTTTTTTTTTTTTTTTTTTTTTTTTTTTTTTAAATGACCAACATAAAAGTTTCGAGAAAAATAAATTTTTATTTATTTTTAGATGTATACAAAACAACATATTTCACCTTTATATTGAATGTATAATGGCCTACCATACTTTTCGTTTCCTTTGGAAATTTTTCTTTAAAATTTCAAAAGGTTGAAACAAAAAAGGTTCAAAAGGTACCATTGCTTGCTTTTTAGCAACAGACATGACGAAGCTTCCATCCTTGTCCTTTCAATTACTGCTCTCAGATTGATTTTGAGTGAAAGCAACAGCTGTCTTTTTCTTCTCTCTAATGAATTCATCTAATGTGGGCTGTTCATTACTGTATGTTATGGACAAAGAGATCAATCTCATTATTTAATAACCACACCATGTAAGTGTCTATGCAAACTGGAATTTCATTTGCAGTAACACAGTTAATATGTAAGACTTCAGAATTTTTTCGTATATTAAATGTGCCCACCAATGGGCGAGCGGTAAAATCGCTGAACAGTGGTAGGTATGACCTGGGTTTGATTACAGGCAAATGTGCTAGCTGCTTGGGCATTTTCGTGATTTTCCTCATGTGTAACTTGTATATGAGCCAGTTTCCCTTAAAATGTTCTCTACAATGGCATCCCTTTAGGCAGATAGCCCTAGTGTGCTTTGCCATAATCAACTAAATCAAACTATATATTAAATATTGACCTCTTTATGTTTATCATTTGTATGTTGCAACACAAGCTAAAATATTAAGAATTTTATAGTCAGTAAGGAGATTTTTGTATCTGCAGATGTGAAAAAAACTGAATTCCAAAGAATAGTAAATGACAGGTTAATATGTAATTAAGTGAAAATATTAATTCTGTTGGTGGAGATTTCTGAAACATAGGGAAGGGAAAACTACTGTAACACAGCTAGAATTATCTATGATATGTGTTTTTCATAATAAACTGAATTGCCTGTTTACTTTTATTCCTCTAGCTTAAGTATTACAAAAGCCATGTTCCGAATTTCCTTGATATATCCAGAATACTAAAAAAATCATACTTTTCTTGGACCATGTGTCAAGAAATGCCAGCTAAAGGTGCTAAAAGGTTAAATAAAAAAGCTAAAGGTTAAATAATAAATTAAATATTACTACCTTCTGAGTCATTGACTTTGCATGACCTAAGATGCATCATTATACTAGGCTGAGATGGCCAATATGTATTTTGCTTATAGGTCAATGGATAGAAATGGATGTATGTGAAATTGAACGTAAGATATATGTACTACACTAGCTATTTAACACATCTTTAAGGTCTTTCAGCCCAGATGTAATAAGTATGCACAACTAGTGTTTATCTCCTTATAGAGACAATCACTAGGAATAGGAGATTACAGCCAGCATGTAGAATTTCCACACTGGTTTTTGTAGTTATGTTCTGAAGGATGAGTTTTTCCATTGCGGGTATGCATATGTAGGTATATGACAAGCCATATGGCTTTATACTATAAAACTATAGTTCACTTTAAATGTTTGCATTGGTACTCTTTGATTGGTCTTTCTTTCTTTCTTCATGACTTGACTAGCGAAAGATATTCCGAGAGAAGATCTTGTCAGAACTGCAGTTTAATGTTCCTGGTGTTTTAATATATTTATTTTTTATACAAATGTTTTAATGATTGAAGCTAATATGTATCTATATTCTAACATATTATTTTATTTATTAACAAGTTTTATATACTTGTTAATAAATAAAATAATTCTATCATCAAGTTCTACTTATGATCCTTCTTCCCTAAAATGTATATATATGACATGTATGGAATAGACTGAAATATATATACCCAATAACACAGGGGTTCTCAGCCAGGTTGAAATTTCCCCTTGGGGGAAAATTTTCATGGTTTCATGTGTGGGATGTGGTCAGCCTTTTACTCTTAAACTTGTTTTAGTTTATGTATATAAAAAATTACTCTTATTCAAGTTTTATCAACATTTTCTATACTTCTGGTTTAATTAAAAGCACATTAAAAATAATCTAAATTTAAGTAGATGTATATGCATTTTTGAGTTTTGGAGTTGCATGGGGCAAAAAAACTTGAGAGCCACTGCAGTAACATAAGCTCAAAGTATACCCTCGTAGTTATACCACCATAATATGAAATGTATAACTCTTTCAAAAAAGTTTGTGGAAGAATCATATCACATGTGTAAAACTTGCAACAACTGAATTTTGTTGTTAGAGGATGTTAGTATATTCTTCATAAAAGACATATGTGAAGTAATATCTTGTGGGGCAGCATACACAGGTGATCTCATGCAAATAGAAATTAAAGCATCTTTTGACTATTTAGTGTGAAGCTGCATTTTGTAAAAAATGTGCTCGAATGCAAATACTTGTGTTCTTTGATCAGAGAAAAATTTTCATCAAACCACAACAACCTTTTTGGCAAATGTTTTATCCTCCAACTCCGTTTTTCTGTATTATTTAAGTGTTTCTGTAAGGTCAGCATTTCTGGATAATACAAGCTATTCAGTATGATATAATGGATTGTCTGTGATGTACATGAAAGACAGGCATTCTACTAATGCTTCCACTGAAGTGAATGTTTGTACATTTAAGTTTCGAAAAAATTTCTTGACTGCAGTTATCCCTCCCATGTATAATGTGTATATGAACCAGTGTTCCATAAAAAGCCCTCCACAAAGGGAAGAAGGCATCTCTTCTATCTTAGGCAGATAGCTCTTGAGTGCTTTGCCCAACCAGCCCCCTATGTAGCAATCATCCTTCAGTACCTTCTTCCTTCTTAGTCCTTGAATTGTGCTTCAATTTTTCTTACAGCTTCTTTACATAAAATATTCTACATAATAATGCAGCATAAATAACAGTATTCTATACTGTATTATGTATTGATATGATTATTATTGAGCTCCATAAACATGTGCAATATTCTAAAATTTTAAGTTATTAAATTATTTTAAGATTAATTATTAATAATTTTATTTAAGATTATTTAAATTAGATTTTCTAAAGGCATTTCACTTTGATATAAATCTTTCAGTTCTAGTTAGCAATCCCAGTTCCAATCCGTCTTTACCCTCAGTTTCTAATGAAATTATTTGATAGCTGTTTTCATTTTTCATCAATAGAGGGTGCCAGCAGCTTGACATCCTTCTTATCGTTCTTATTGCCTAATCTTATTACTGCTTTTTACTTCATCATTTGCACTTCTGCAGTTGAAGAAGGAGTTTCTATATTTAACCTTCAAAACTAGTCCTGTAAATTTATAAATATTGTGCTAATTCTTGTTGCTTGTTTAACTCCTGCAATAATAGTTATTTGCATGTCATTTTAACTCAAATACACTTGAGTTCACATATGTAATATTCAAATAAAAACTCTTCCTTGCCAAATATAGATTTAAAAAGCTCTGTAGCTTTTCCATAATTCTCTTTAGAGAGCAAAATCTTCTAATAAGCTGGCGAGTTCGGTTTCATGCATTGAAATAAATGATCAAATTTATCCTCAGAATTAAGAGATTCATATTCCAATATTTTCATTGCCATTCTGTAAAAGATAAATTTAAAGCAATTCAGCAGTATTCGTATTCAAGAGATACACAGTTTGCTTCACGTTAGTGCCTTTTCTGCTTAAAAACTGCTTTCTCTATAGAAAACAAATCATTTCTTAAAAATAATGAGCAATCCAGACTTTTTTAATGTTGGTTTGAAATTAAAATAGGTGAAAATTATGCAGGATACCTCTGTTTTATAAGGAGGACTTTGCTGCTGAACAGTGTAAATTATTATGAAATAAATGCTGTACATCTTATATGTATTACTTTGTATATTTTGACTTAAAATGTTGAATTTAAAGAAAATTCTGATCAGGAACAGTTTTCCCTTTCGTTATGAAAATAACTTGTACTTGCATAGATCTTAAAATGTTTTCCTTTTTTTTTTTTTTTTTTTTTTTTTTTCAAGGTAAGCTTTTCATTAGTTTTAACATTATTGATAAATATAAATACATAACATGAACAATAGTTAATTATTACTCAAAAGAATATCAGCTATAGAGCTATGATTAAAAACAATAAAGGCAATAGGATCATTAGGCTCACTGTCTTTCTTTAGTTCATCTAAAAGTCATCTAAAGAAATTAGAATGTCATTGTCTACAGAAACATCAGTCTTTTCTTTCAAAAACTGGGTCCATGCCACCAAATGTTACCTATTCAATAAAATGTCAGCACCAACTCTCCTGCTGAGATCTGCGAGATTTTCTTTCTCAGGGCACCAGTATCACTTAAACCCTGTATTTCATTCACTCTGTTGGTGGCAAATGATTTCTATCATTTTGTTGTCCTCTTAATCCAACAGAGTGATTTTTGAATTCGCCCAAAAAACATTGAGTGCCTTTTTTTAAATGCACCATTTTCTTGACTTTGCTTGCTAACTGAGCAGCAAGCAAAGCGCCGAATAATTCTAGTCTCGGAAGCGTGATTTTTCTTAGTGGCGTCGCTTCACACTTGCTAACCAATAAATTCACTTTGTTTGGGTTGTTTACTGTATTTGGTATTTTAGATTTTTCTGTATTTAACAATTTCGAATGAAGATGTTTGAAGTGTTTATGTACTTTTGCATTGCTGCGAAGTGATTGATTGTAACAGAAATGCATTTCTAATGAAATTCGAGGAAATAAGTCTAAAGAAATTGCAGGGATACAAGTAATATAAAAAAATTGTCTGAAGTCAATTCCTACTTAGATCAACACAGAAACATTTTGAAAATACAACAAAATTTTAAATATGTGAAAAAATTATATTAACATCAAGTGTCATCAACTACAACTTTAAAAAAATGTATTTGAACTTCAGTGGACGAATAGAAAGTATTTTATTAACAATTGAAAATTTGCACAAGATATTGGTTGAGTGTGAGCTGATAGTAGGAATTTTAAAAAGTAAAATTTCAATAGTCAGTACAAGGCAGTCGCATGGTGTGCACATTATATATTTACTATGAATTTAATTGAAATCTTCTCTAACAAGTTTATTATTATCTATTTCAATGCAGATTGAATTTGAAGGTGAAACCACTGATGGAAACTTTGCTCTTGATGACGTCACCTTTTACGATGGGAACTGTCAAAGTAAGTATGATAACACATTTTTATGCTCTTTTTAAATGCAGCTAAGATGCTCTTCCCTATGTCAGTCTGTAGCGATATCTGCCATGAAACCTCTGGCAGCCCCCATTAAAATTTAGCCTTTGGAAAGTTGTCAGAATTAAAATCATAAAATGAAGTGCAGTACAAGTTGTCAAATGAAGAAAGTCCATGGTTTCATCGGACGGACATCATCAGCAACTACACCAATGCGGTGCAGGTATTTATATAAAATGTCTTGTCGAGAGTTGAAAATTTGCCGTAAAGAATGCACGGGGTATGTCCACTGGGATAGGCGAAAATACAAGAGTATTCCACACTTTATCGGTTGAAAGGAGTTTATACATTTAAAAGTTGGTCCACTTTCCTCTTTGCCTCAGAACTAAACTGTTAATTGGAGAGTGAGAAATGTGGCTAAAGTAATCATTTTTATCATTCAGATTTCAAATCATTATAGCATAATGTGGCTAGGGTACAAATAGGGCGCAGCCCCATCCACCTAATCGACAAGATTTTATGACAAACAAGGGCTGCGCCAGGATAGCTTACAGCCATTTTTAGGCAGAAGATGGGCTTTTTCATTTCCAGTGGCTGGGGATCCATTGAAAAACAAGCTCCGAGCCAAAAGCCATTGCATTGGATACATTTATCTTGGTCTCTTCAACAAGAAAGTAATCAGTAGGTGTATGAGACAGCTGCCCACTCGGGAGTGAGCAAATATAACTGCCTTGCTAAAGTTAGTATCAGGTACAAGAAGATTTAAAATTGCCTTTCCTGTGGTAAAAATCTCTGCGTCGAAGTTAGAGGCATTCAGATCAACAGAATAGGATTCCGCAAAATATCCTTCACAGTACAACCGGCACCAGTATTTTCCTTACGTGCAGTGTCATCAGTAGAAATGTGGATCCACTCACAGCTAGGGTTATTTGTAGCTATAACTTCTAAGGAAAAAGCTTTAAGAGCGTCAGGAACTGCCTCGTATATCATTTCAGCCATACCAATTTCAAGATTACAAGTAGGAGCCCTAATAGTAGGAGGAGAGAGGCTAAACTGGTTAGGGTGGAGTAAGGTAGGCATGATTAGGTATTGCAATTTCGGACCAAAATTTCAATACCTGTATTCGGTAGTTTTTAGATTTAATACCGGTAGTAGGAATTTTATAAAAAAAAGAAAGAAAACACAGGTGTTTCTTTGTTTTATTTGCCAATTTTATTAGAGTATATACCACCAAAAAATCATTCATAATTTATATATTATAACAGTATATAAAGAATTGTAAAGAAACGAGGACCATCTTATATATTTAAATCACAAAAAAGTGTAAATATCAGTATTCTGTGGTACTATTAAAATTTTTGAAATGTGATCTTAAAAAAACATAATTGAGCCTGGAGCGTAATTTTGTGTAAAAATTACCAGCTGTCTAAAACCCTCTTTCAGCATCTACACTAGTAGGTGGTACTGTTAGCAAGGGCGATATACTTTTTCCAAGTATTTATCTCGAAATCCCTCATCTTCAAATAAATCGATTTCTCATTGGATGGTTTTGGATAAAACTGATTTCTGTATTTTATTTTGGCTTGTTGAATTTTTTTTTAGTTAGTGCTAATTCTAATTTTTGTTCAAGAGACAATTCTTTTCACTATCGACATTAGTGCCATCATCATCTTCGATAACTGTACCGAATTCTTCTGTGTGTGGATAGGTTTGTGAAAGTTTAATATTTCTTTCTATTTTCATTTTAAGAAAATTTAACATAAACTTGATTTGATTAGTCTCTTCCTCTTTTTCATTTTTAAATCATTATAATTATGTAAATACCGTAAGCCATTTTCTATTTCAGTATGCCTTTCTCCTGTGCGATTTTTCAATGTAATATATAATTCTTTAAATAGTGATGTGAGCTGTTCCTTGTTGCACTAACTGTTAAGAAATTAGAATCTCTCCGTATCGGAAAAATTAATTGGGAGATTAAAGTCAATTGTTGCTTTTGGGGATTGCATATTTCAGTTTCATAAATCGTTCCATCACTAGGAGTAAATTGTTCCAACGTGGTTTAGAATCTAATATTAAAACATGTTCTGTTTTACTTCCAGTTATTATATATTTTTCAAATAAGGCATTTTTTGTAGGAGAATGTTTAAATGTCTTAACAATTTTTCAAACTTGATTAATTATAATGAACTTGATGAGTTAATATTTCATCCTCATTAGCAATATCTTCAACAATTACAGGGTGATTATAATTAAAGTTGCGATATCAAAACGCTGCTCTAACTTTAAAACTACCAGTCAGAATGACTGGATATTTTACGAATGGAATCTGAACCATCGTGAAACAATTGAATTTTGTTTAGTGAAGGAAAAATACCATATTTGCCGCCGTATAAGACGCACTTTTTGTCTTTGAAAATAGGTCTGAACAACGGAATCCGTCTTACTCAGCTTTCGATTACATTTATTTCTCAAAATTTCCTCTATTCGGAGTTGCACAATCTTTTGTCTTGTTTTTTGCAGAGTATGGGAACATTAGTTACATAAAGTTCATTGAACCCGCATGCGCACATATCGACAATCACAGCTGAAAACTTTCCAATTTTTGTGAACGACTTTTAAGCGTGTGAAATTTCTACTGTTCAGTTATCTTTAATTTCTTGCCAAGTTATAGCTCAAAAACCATTGTCGGCATTGCTATAACATAACATACAAGGTACGTGTGATTGCGTATGGTAACAAGACTATAGATAGGCATTTCGGGCCACCCCGACTGATAAAATGATAAGAACTGTCAACTGGGATGCTGTGAAACTAAAGATAGTGTTTAAATCATTTAAGAAATGTGGTATTAGTAATGCACTGGAGGGTACAGGGGACAATTTGTTGTATGAGGACTCTGATGCTAATTTAGAAGGTTTCTATTGACTTTCCAGTTAGCTCTTGAGATGAGTATCTGAATTTTGACGAAAAAAATTAAAAGATGGTCTTTTCCCGTATAGATTGCATATTTGCAGAAATTATTAATTTGTATTACTTTATATTTAAAATACTATAAATTCATTATAATGATCAGTGATAACGTTTTATCCTTCAAAAATGTGTATAAAAAAGGGGTGCGTCATATATGCCGGCAAATACGGTAGTTAAAAAAATGTGCCGATAGATGCCATTGTCAGGATTTACATGGCTGTTGTAGAGATATGGATATTTCAAGACTTGACATGCACACCACAGATGTAGCTGTGATAAAAATGCAGAACATTAGCGGAACACGTAATGCTTTGCTTAAATGCTTCGTTGTTTGACAATTAAGGATCGCGCTCTGCTCGTGAAACTTTTCTGTCAGAACGATGACTCTGTATTAACAGCCATCAGGAAGTTCTGGACATTAAAGGGCATAAAATTCGCCCCCAAAACCGCTTACGGCCTGTGAAAACTGATGGATAAATTCAAAGAGACAGATTTATTTAACGTGAAATGAGGTAGAGGACGAAACCCAGTTGCGACAGTGGAAGATGTGGCTACAAAGTTCCAAGAATAGACGAACAGTGATACAGGAATCAGCAGTGCATGGGGAACTGGAAGAATGTTGGATATGCCTATCAGCACTGTGCGTAATGTTTTGTGGAACATCTTGCGCTGTTATCCGTGCAAGCTAACTCATGTGCAGAACTTTCTACTTGCTTACCTGGAAACATGTGAATCGTTTGCACAGTGATTTCTTGCCCGGATGGAAGTGAAGAATGGATGGCCAGGGAATATTCTGTGGTCTGGGGGAGCCCATTCCGTTTTGCAAGGTTCTGTAAATACTCAAAATTGCAGGATATCGGTGATCAAGAATCCGTTCCTGCTACAGCGAGTACCTCTTCAGTCTAAAAAGGTCACTGTGGGGCGGAATAATGGCAGCGTTTGTCATAGGTCCGTTCTTCTTCGAGATCACATCTGCAGGGATCATTAACTGCTTAACCATGTCCTTCTGGCAATTCAGCAGCATCAGTGGTTCGCACAAGATGCAAGATGGTGCTCCTCTGGACATTGCTACTTCTATGAAGGAACTGCTGACCACTCATAAAATCATAACCTGCCATTTTCCAACAGTTTTACTGCCACGTTCGCCCAACTAAACCCATGTGATTTTTGGCTTTGGGGGATACCTGAAAAGTATTGTTTGCAGTCGGTAGGTTGGGAATCTGGCCGACTTGAAGGCAACCATCACTTACCACATTCATAGCATCAGCACAGATACCCTCCGGAACTGTACTGGAACACGTCGTTTTGTACTTCCAACTAGTAGCGAAACAAGGTGGATGCCATATCGAACAACTTATGCACGTTTGTTTTCATGAAGCTTTTCCTTTTTCTCTTGTCATTATCATTGTACACACATATTCTTTAAACTATTCACTGTAAACATGTCTTTTTGCCTGTCTTAAAGCCTTGGAGTCTATTATTTTCTTTTGGCTAACAACATTCGTGTGGTTATTGATTAGGTCTTACCCCTGCTAGCGTAGTCTATCGCCACATTTTGGAACTATTTTTTCCCTTCGCCAAACAAAATTTCATTGCCTCTCGATTGTTCTGGCAAAATATCAAGTCATTCTGACCTGTAGTTTTAAAGTTAATGTTCTGAAATCGCAACTTTAATTATAATCACCCTGTACCTTGTCATTATCTTCATTGTCACTCTCTTCAACGTCGGAATCGGAAGTTTCTATATCTACAGTATGCGGGTTCTTCTGTTGTTTATTATTTTTGGTATAATACATCTACTACTCCTAATTGGAGAGAGTGTGAGTGGGTATGAGGAGCGTTTGAGGGAGTATACTCTCTCTAGCACTCTCACTCTTGCGACCCACAGTCTCTGTCTCTCGCACTCACACTCACACACTCTCTCGCACTCATACACTCTCTCTCAAGTGCGAGAGAGAGTTCGTGAGTGGCAGAGAGAAAGTGGGAGACTGCGAAAAAGAATGTGCGTGTGAGAGAGTGTGAGTACGACAGTGTGTGCGAGTGCTAGAGAGGTGAGAGTATGAGTGCAAGAGACAGAGTGAGTAGGTGTGAGGAGGGTTTGAGAGAGAGAGTACACTCTCTCTAGCACAATCACACACTCTGTCTCTCGCTCTCACACTTTCTCTCACACTCGCACTCTCTCACCTCTTTCACACTCTCTCGAGTGCGAGAGAGAGTGAGTGAGAGTATGAGTGCAAGAGAGTGTGAGTGGGTGTGAAGAGCGTTTGAGAGGGTACTCTCTCTTGCTCACACACTCACTCGCAATCACACCTCTCTTTCACTTCCCCCTTTCGAGTGCACGAGTGCGAGAGAGATTGTGAGTGTGAGCGAGTGCTACAGCAAGAGTGAGTGAGAGTATGACTGCAAGAGAGAGGAAGTGAGTGGGTGTGAGAGAGTATACTTTCTCTCGCACTCGCACCTTTCTTTCACACACTCTCTCTCTCGAGTGCGAGAGAGAGAGAGTGTGCGTGTATGTGCGAGAGGGAGAGTGAAAGAGTAAGTGGGTGTGAGGAGCGTTTGATAGAAAGAGTATACTCTCTCTCTCACACTCACACACTCTCTCGAGTGCGAGAGAGTGTGAGACTGCAAAAGAGAGACTGAGTGGGTGTGAGGAACGTTTGACAGAGTGCGTGCACAAGTGCCTGTGAGTCAGTGCATTTGAAAGAGTAAGTACACTCTCTCACACTCGCAGGCATTCTCTTGCACTTGTGCACGCACAAACTCCTCACACCCACTCACTCTGTCGCACTCACGTATTCTCGCATGTACATGCACACTCTCTTTCGCAGTCTCACACTCTCAAACACTCCTCACACCCACTCACTCCCTCTTCTCCTCGAGAGAGAGGGAGAGTGTATGAGTGGAAGAGAAAGTGAGTGGGTGTCAGGAGTGTACTTACTCTAACTCGCAGGCATTCTCTCGCACTCATACACTCTGCCTCTCGAGGGCAAGAGGGAGAGTGTGAGACTGCGAAAGAGAGAGTGCACATATGTGAGTGTGAGAGAGAGCGTACTTACTCTTTCAAATGCACTCTGACACACAGGTATTCTCTCGCACATACATGCTCTCTCACACTCGTGCACACACGCACCTCTCTCACGCATTCTCGCTGTTGCACTCTAGAAAGAGGGAGTGAAAGAAAGGTGTGTGAGCAAGAGAGAATACCCTCTTAAATGCTCTTCACACCCACTCCCTCTTGCACTCGAGAGAGAGTGTCTCTTACACTCTCGCACTTGAGAGAGAGAGAGTGAGTGTGAGAGACAGAGTGTGTGATTGTGCTAGAGAGTGTACTCTCTCTCTCAAACCCTCCTCACACCCACTCTCTCTCGCACACTCACACACACCTCACACTCACTCTCTTCCACTCATCCTCTCACTCGCTCTTTCTCTATCACTCTCGCACTCGTGCACACACACACTTTCTCGCACCCATTCACTCTCTTGCACTCTTACTCACACTCACACTTTCTCTAGCTCTCGCACACACTATCTCAAAGAGTGTGTGACTGTAAGAGAGTGTGTGATTGCACTTTCTCAAACACTCCTCACACCCACACACACTCTCACTCAGTCGCACTCACATACTTTCCGGCACGTACACACTCTCTCTTGCACACTCGCACTCTTGCTCTCACAATCACGCACACACTCTCACTCTCGCACATTCACTCACTCCCTCCCTCCCTCTCTCTTATTTCGTAAGATAACCGCTGTGTATCTAGTACTATAGTACTCAAATTTTTACACACCTTTGATCACCGACGCTTTCCACACACGTTGCCCTTCAGTTCCCTAAAGTGTCACAGAGATAGGGCTGACATTGTGAAATACTTTTCCCCGAATGCAGGGTTAGCAAGAAAATACATAGCAAGCGAGCAAATTCCAAAGACGTCTCACCCCAGTTCTGCATAGCCAGCCAAGCCAAATATTACCTTAAATTATCACCCAGCTCAATCAGGGCTCAGTCAGTAAACCAACTATGCGACCCACACTTCTTGAAAAGTGCTTCGGGTGCCCAAGAGAGAACCATTGCTCTGTGTGTGTTGATCTAGCTGCGAGTATTCCCTGAGCTACAAAACACGGAAAATGGACTCTGGAATACTCTGGAATCTGGTATCAGGGAGTAATCAGTCTTAAAAATGACGACACACTCAGAATAAGACATCATGCTCATGAAGCAATGGATCCTGCATGCCAGGCCATGGCGACTTAATCATGGTTTGGGCTGTTTTCTCTTTGGCACTATTTCGATGTTTTGCTACTTGTATCAATCTCCCTCCGTATGCTTCGGTATGTGGAGTTGCTGGCCAATCTTCTCTATCCATTTATATAACCTATTAAGTGTTTCTTTAACCATGCCTGTATCAACAAGTTAATGCAAATGTACCTCAACTACTAGATGTTCAACAGTTGCCCCTGTAGGGCTATGTATCTACACTTAGTTCTTAAATAAACTCCCAGGGAGGAAGCGGAACATATGCCTGTTAACCTCTGTTAAACTTCAGGCGTCCCCATCCTCCATCACCTGTCTTTCATACGGAAATTCAGTATTCCAGCAAGATAATTGCACCTCTCACAGGTCCCGGTTGCCTACTGCATGCCTACATCACCATGCCTCTGACTTCTGCGTCATGAATTAGTTACCTAGAAACCCTAAATGACTTAATCCTATTGAGAATCTTTAGGGGGAAAATGTAAAATTCCAGAAAATTATTGAATCAATGCCTGGTAGTGTTGCGGCCAGATGAGGCCAAATGTCTTATGGACTAGCTATCCAAAATACAGTTAACACTTTTTGTACATAAAATTCTTTTCTTTTCCAGCTCATCCTGTAGAAGCAGCAGTGGAGCCCCCTCCATCTGAGAAATTCCAAGTGGTTTAAGAAACTGCTAAAAAATGAAGAAAAAGGCCGCTTTTAAAATACAGAATATTTCTAATTAAAGCAAACAAAAAAAATATAAAAATTAGGCTTACCATGTTTCATAAAGTGCCTTATATTTACTCCTGCATCCCATTACAGTGGCAAACTGAAAATCAGATACTTTCCTCAACCATCTCTGCTTTGCGGCAAATTTTGATGCTTTGGAAAAGATATCGATATTACTTTCTGTCGTATTGAAGGACAAGCTGAGACTTCAAAGAGGAATCTGCCATTATTTTCATGCAACTGTGGTATCAGCCAGCTTTTTGTTTGCATCTACGGCATTTTCGTGGCATTCGAATAAATCTTAGCATGCCACATAAATAAATGTCTGCTCAATTCGCAAAGCTATATGTGAAACAAATCTGACACATTAAAAAACTGAAATGTTTCACGTCATGTAATTATAAATAACCTTGTATTTAAATACATTAATATTAAAACTATTTAAAATTATGACAATTTTTATACTACATCATTAAAAAAGATATCAGTTTTGCAAGAAACTCTCTATTGAATCTTTCCTTTTAAATAGCATGTGCGTAATTACTATAAATGCAATATAAATTAATGTTTATTAAAGAAAAAGAACAAAATGGAAAGCCTTAACCTAATTTAAAAATTGATATTTGCTAAAAAAAATCTTAGCAGTATTTTAACACACGTAAGGCAATTTAAAATTTCACGATCACCGTTTTGATTACACATTATCATACACCTGGTCACGTGTGCATCGAAGATCGAATTTCGAGTTTTTAGATTTACTTTTTGCAAAGTTAATACTTTGCACTAACTTTCATTAACAAACTCGACGATTTCAAAGCAATAGATGGCCACTCTGCAAGACTTATGATATTTGTCTTTCAAATTTCATCAAAACCAGCAATTTCAAAGAAATATGTTCACGCTCCAATTTGTTTCCATTTGGCGAAGCATAAAATACTTTTTTTTTTCCAGTCTTCACAGTATATAACCTGCCTCTTACTGATAACCAAATTAAGCGATTTAAAATCAACTAGTTCTTTCAACAAGTTCTTTGTGTCTTTTATTATTAATTGTTAGTTCGACATGTCAAATCAATCTAGGACTCATTATAATTGTATATTTTTTTCCTAATAACTATTTTAAACACTTGGTTTAAAAAAATACGTAAGCGAGAAATATATATATTCTTTAACTTATTTTTTCGTGTTTTTTCCTAATTTCTTTTGGTGAATATTTTTCCATTCTCTGTCCTTGTATTCAGTTATAACAACCAAGCGATAAAATGTTTCTACTTCTAACAAAAACTGAATATGTATACTCTGTTCAATATTTATGGTGTCGAATAATAATAAAGTATATAGCAAACATAAAATTACAGTCTTTTAATAAAATTGTGAAAAATTACAAAAATGTATAAATGAGTAAAAGCATTTGTACTTGCGTTTTTTTATTATTATTATTATTATTATTTCAATTTTTTTTATTTTTTTTTATTTAGACCGAAATTCACAGGTGCACTTTTACAACGCATTTCAAAACGACGTCGCATGACCTAACATCTTACGCATTTTGCGACGAGAATGTAGTATGACAAAGCGAAACCGATATTTCTGCTTAAAAGAAAAATGTAAGCAAAGACCTGAAATCCAAGTCTTTGCGACAGTCAGAAAATCGTGGAATTTCACATATATCTAGGTAGTTTAAAAAGGATGGATTTCATTGTGCTGAATAAAACAAAAATTTATCTTTTAAACGCCAGATAAAATAATATCGGTTTAAATGAGGTCTTTTTCGTTGATGTGTTTCTTAAATTGATATTTTTATATTTTTTTAACTTTCTACTAATATTTTCTACATTGCCGTAATAGGAATTCTGAAACTACAGAAGATTTTCTTATTCCTATAAATACTAAGTTATGATTTTCAGATCTGAAGAATAAATTGTGCAAATTTCGCTTCAAAATTTAGTACATTACATTATTTTATATAATGCATTATACTCTGGTACCTCAAAACTTTAAACGGTTTTTATTTTATGGGTTCGCCAACGAAGGGCGCCACAGATAAAACTTTGTTATATTCATTGCTGCAAATGCACAGCACATCAGCACGAGCAGAACTACCATAATAATTGCATTTTTCTACAAGTAGGACTAAAAACTTCTCCACTTTAAAATCATAAAGTGGTCTCCTTCCCCACTACGACGTACCCCGTAGGGTAACTACTTTAGGAGTCAAAGTCTTTTAGACTAAATACTCCTTCCTACCGCAATTCATGCCGTGCAAATACGCATTTAACTCATGAAATGTAAAGATTCAACACATTTGTAACCATAAGGGTCACTTATAATTTAGTTATGAATAAATCAAAGGTAAATTTTAATTTAGTACCATGTATTTTCACACACGAAAAGCACCCGTAAATAATATTCTAAAATATTCAATGTAGCTGCAAATAATGGTGAAAAATATTTAAAATAAAAGCAATAACAATCAAAATTCTGAAAGAATTACGATTTTAACGGTCGCCCAAGAGGATCAAAGTTTTTATGCTGTCGCTAAGCTCGCAGTCTAAGAGTCTGTTACATTCCCTCTTACCAACCCCCCTTTTATTCCTTTGTCTATTTAGCTCTATTATAAACCACCATTAACACTTATACCATATAAAGTATGTGTCATCTTTTCAAGGTATATGTGAATCTTTTGAAACAGAGTCAACCATTTAAAATAACTGTCTACTTTTTGTAAAAAAGCCTTTTAACAAATGAAATTAATTTTAAAGGTAACCTTCCCATAGCCAAATACATATTCTCACTCACGTTATTCGACAGAAACAAATATTCTTTAATATTACATGTTTGGAATATGCACAACATAAATTATTCTTGTAAAATTAATCAAATGTATTTTAATCTTCCTGCGATATTAATTATAAAGACAAAAACTTTGTTATGACCCCGAATATTAAAATTATCCAATATAATACATTTTCATAAAATATCAATCTTTAACATACTGAAAATTTAAAAATAACAAATATTTTCTTACGATAAAATATATTATTTTATTTCTTCAGTACACGTTTTCAGACGATTCTTTTTTCATACCTCGTGTTAATTATTTTTTCTCAAACGTTACAAGTATAAAAAATTATCTTTTTTTAATTCATGAAATAAATTTAAATAACAATTATAAGCACAAATTTGTGATCTGGTTCCTTTGAATTCTGATCTTTAAAAAGTAGACATGCTGATATTTTCCACCAAGGTAACAAACATTCTTAAAGAAGAATTTACAACAAAAAAAAAGTAAGTAAAAGCATTTATTTATTGTCCGATATTTTACTTTCGTAGAAGAACAACTTGTGTAAAAGCTCATGCTGCTAATTCAAATGAAACTTACTGAAAACTCATCATGGATAATTAATAAATTACATTTTCTTAATTTTTAAGCAGCGAGTAAAATTAATTCCTACAATTAATTTCTTAAAAATGTAAATCTGAAACTGAGATGCATTTTAATAAATTTTATTGGTTTATTCTTACCTCACCTCTGAAATGGTCAATATACTCATGAGCTAAGTAATTCTGTGATTTGCAAATTAGTGAATTATTTTTTGACGTCAAAAGAAACATCAGTGTCAAATATAAAATTAGGTAAAAATTCCAAATTTAAGTTAGCTTTGGTTTTATAATAAACTCTATCCATTTCTAGGAAGAGAGGCAAAAGGGTCTTTCATTTTCCGTACGAAAAAAAAAAAAAAGATCCCCAGCACAATGAAAACTACCTTCCTTTGAAAGAAAAATATAAACAAATAAAAATAAATAAATAAATGAAAAATAAAAAGTTTGAAATTATATTCGACAGAATATTAAGGCTCGCCCAAAACGGTTTGCTAAGGTTTTCAGGTTCGCAGTCTGCTGTTGCACTCCCTCCTACTAACCCCCTTTTTTATCTTTTTAGCTCTATGATTAAGCATTATTTTCTTCGCACTTACACCTTATACAATTCAATCAGAAAATTACAAAACTTTCAAAAGCAGCACACCAGTATACGTTTAAGAATTCCCGATCCAGGGTTGTCTGCTCTCGTACATTCCTGTGAAAATGGGGCTGAGCAGTTGCAAAATGTGCTATGAAGTATACTATAGGATAGTATGCTATGAAGGGTAACGCAAACGGCTGCAGATGTCATCAACAAACCGTTTAAAATTGCCTATGCAGGATGCATGTTAAGTTGTCTCTTCCCATATGTGCTATATAAGCAATAACCACAAATGCATAGTATATGTAACAATAAGCCCAGTATACAAGAGACAACAACTAATAGTGACTCTGGTGTACTGCGTGCACCTCGCAAACTACGATCAATGCACCATGCATACTACAGAATCCAACCATGAGTGATACACCCTGTACACTCATCAAACCATACAACAGTGTACTCAAGAGATCATAAGAACTGTGCACTTTATAAACTACATAAGCCTCACATGAACTGTGAAAACGATTTTTCCTATAACTATATGTACTCTCTGTATAACTAAGAACTGTTTGCCTTGCAAATTCTATGAACTTAATACTATTCGAATATCTTTACAAACCAAATGAACTGTGTACCTTAAAAACTCTGTGAATCGCCTAAAAACTCATAAGGTTACAATGCCTAATATATAAAATGCATGGTAAATGTTAAATTTAAGATGTTACATGTCAAATTTATGTATAATCAATGCATGTATGTGCCACATTTTAATGTTTCAATAAATGCCGAAGCGGGGTTCCTCTGGATAGTTAGTGTACAGGGGCAATACCACTTATGTGATGTAATGGTGCCCCTTACACTTTTTTCCTGTCCTGTCCTGTCCAGTACATGACGTGCTGTCGTAAGACACATCACACCAAGAGTAATGGCCACTGTCAAACTAAGGCTGATTGGGCCTTGGTTCCTCCACACGCGGAGGTGATCGTCATCTGCTCCAAGACTGAATGGAGATTCATCGCTGAGCTCTACGCTTAATACTACACAACGATGCCAGTTGGTTGGCAGTACGATGATCAGTTACGAAAACCACTCCAGACGACTCTGTCGGTATTCTGAAGATAAAGGCAGACGTCTTCAATGCCGCTGTGAGCGTAAATCCACCTCAAGCAAGCGCCATGAGATGACGGAAGGTACCACGGGTGGATAGCTGTAGCACGTTAAATAGCGGACAATTACACCGTTTGGGCATGTGACACAATCTTCTGATCTTTCCTCGTTTCCGTGAGCATTTGTTTTCTAGCGCCTTCCGCCGATGAGCGTCTTGCTGCTTCACGAAAATCTAAAATGCGGCCACGTTCGAAGTTGTGCAACTGTCTATCAAATTTTCAACAACGTCTTAACGGCATTATTGATTGTGTTTCCAGGAAACTGCAACACCAAGAAGGAGAAAAGATTAAACCGTCACTGTACTATGCAAGTTGCGCAACAGAAACAGGCGCTGCGTTCGAAGTTAACAATCATTGCACTGATCATGGATTAGTCATTATTAATCAAGTTATCAATCATCTGATTTGCATACTCGGTATAAAATTTTGAGATAATCAGATCATTTTTTAAATTGCTTTCCTCTCAAGAGAGTATATAATAAAAACAAAGACGATCCAATTTTGCAACAAGTAATATTCTATTTAGGAATTCAAAGGAACTTTACTATCTTATTTTAAATGCGACTAACCATTAATCAACTCGCTGCTGGTCGATTCGCGTAATTTATATTATAGTTTATAGTGAGATAATAAACAATCCAGAGAAAAATAAATACGAATAACATTATAGTATTGCTGCTTGTAACTAATAATCGAAAATAATATGGCATTACTAAGTATACTGCCACAAGACTGAATTAAAATAATAGCAGTATCTGTTTAAAATCGTAATTATAAATGTTAATGTGGCATTCATGGTAGTTAATGATTAATTATATTGGAAGTGAATGTATTATATGTTCGTAGCAATAACATTTACAATTTTGAGAAGGGCTTCTTCTAAAGATTTTAACTTAAATCGTTATCACACAGAAATATTTTGACTTCTTTAAAAATCTCTTTAAATGCAAAGTTAAATGGGTTGAGAAATACCATTATAATTCTAACATATGCTAATTACGTATTAAAATATAAAATAATGAAAGCTCATCTTGCATTTCTCCTGCTTCAAAATAACCTAACGTATCTACAAATTATATATTTTAATTGAACAAATACTATAGTACATCGGTATACGTCCCTGCTTGGATGCGAAACGTTTTTGATTTTTTAGAGTACGACTCGAGGTTGATGTTATGACCGACTGCACGCAGTACGCCTGGTTACCTCTTTCAAAACTGTGCTACGACTGGCCATGATCATCAGTATGCCTGTTGCTATTAATCAATAAACAATCCCAGCTATAACTCTGAATCTTCAAAAATTTTAGTGTATTTTCGAAGTGCGAATACGGTATGAGTATCCTGGATTTGACTCTCTCATACCGTATGCCGAGCACGATGTTGTGCACGACTGCGGAAAAGAAAGACAGCAGTGAATCGACTAACGCTGCGGAGGGCATAAAATCGATTACCAAAGAATAACCAGAGACATTACAACTTGGAACATGTTAAAAAATTGCTTTTGAGTTGGACAGCAAAATAACATTTGCGTATGGTCTCTTGTACAGTGCGTCTTTTGTATCATATATAGGTTTCATCCACTGCATTTGTAGTTGCATTAAAAATAATTTTAGTTGGTTATGGCAAATCATACTAGGAATATCGCCTAACGGGAGCGATGCCTTCGCAGAGGACTGTTGAAGGAAAACTGGCTCGTATACGAGTTACAAATGAGGAAAATGCTCATGCAGCCAGCCCGTTCATCTGGAATCGAGCCCAGGCTCGATGATTTTTTACAAGAAAGGATTATTTTCCCTTTATTTCTTACTGGTTAGTTTAGTTGATTATGGCAAAGCAAACTACAGCTATCTGCCTAAGGGACGCGTGGAGGACTTTCTACGGCAGACTGCACGTATACACCTCTTCGTGGAGGACTTTCTATGGCAGACTGCACGTATACACCTTACACATGAGAAAAATTATGAAAACGCCCATACAGCCAGCCTTTTCGACCGGAATTGAAGCCAAGTTACTGTTTAGGAATTTTACCAATACAGTAATTTGGTGGGCCTTTTCATTTCTTACTGAGAAATTTTGTTTGCTATACCCCAAGGAGGAGTGGAGTAATGATGTATAACGGTTTAGAGGTACCACGGTAAACCAGCTGCCGAACCCAGATAGTAGTAAGATGACATTGGCTGCCATTGAGGCCCGGCATCGAATCTTGAAAAAGGCATAGATATTTGTAAATGTACACTGTTCGTGCGGCATGGGTGGTTCCCCCCCCCCATGTGCAACGTGTATATGAACCAGTTTTCCTTAGAAAGTCCTCCACGAAGGCATCCCTCCCTTTAATATGATTTGCTATATTAAACTAAACCATACCCCACATCTTTAAGCATGCTAGCAAATATCGTTTCACAATGCAGAAAGTAGATTCATAATTTTACAAATTTGAATTACAAAACTCGACATTAGCCAAGGGAAATTAAATATGGCATTGTTTTGTTAATTGATATTCCATTGTATAATAATTTGGAGATCGTATATTCCCACAGACTCAAACATCAATATTGCTAAATCCATACTTACAGAAAACGTTGCAAAGAGAACACAAACACAGGGGCACAATAAAATTTCATCTAGAAGCAGAATTTAAACCCACTAAAGATTCCCGCAGTCGCAGAATTTAATTACAGAAAACGTGATGTACATGATAAGCATTACACGTGTATATATATGGCATTTAAATGCATATCATGCATATATAGTGACGTATAAACTCGATATGTAACATATCGCATTTTACGTATAACATGTATAATATCGCGGTATATGTATAATACGTTGTACGTGTAATGTGCATCATAACGTAAAACGCTTATGACGCGATATGTATAATGCACGTTTGAAAGCGTATATGCTCATACATATCGTGTTTAGATGAGTTCTCTATGTACATAATACGCATTCAAACATGCTGGGGATCAGTGAGACAAACTATTGATAAATTCGGCGCTGATCAATGACACAAACTATTGACAGTGTTTAAAGTGAAGAAGGTTGCATTCTCTAGGATTAAGATTTGTACGATGTACGTGAACATACGTAAATGATTAACGCATGGAAGTGTAAAGGGAAACTATTTGTTCTATTAAGTTCCCTCTCAAAGCGTTTAGGGAGAAAATTTAGAGCTCGTTTTGCATTTCCACGTAGGGTAAAGCACTTTAAGGAGCTACAGTGGATTAAGAAAGCATTGGCAATATCCTATAATTGATCATATTAGGTAGCAAAGGAAATGCTTCACAATTTTAACTGGTCATAATAAACACAGGAGGTAATGAAACTTTCATTTTAATATGGCTTTTACACAAATTTTGCTATGTTGAGCTCACGTGTTTAGACTAGCAAGACACCCTGTTAGTATAAAGCCTGGAGTGCTACTTCAAAACTTTTAAAACGTTATTTGACTAATACTGTGATAAAATGGCTTCGAAGGAGTTGGATGTTAATGCTAAAAACATGATTATTCAGCTCCGAAATGAGGGTTTAACTTATCGTGCTATAGGAATGCAACTGAAAGTCTATTTACTTCTAAAAGTGTTGTAAAAATATTCAACGAGACAGGATCGACGGAAAATAAGATTAGAAGTGGACGGCCTCGAATATTTTCTGCAAGGGAAAACGGGCATTTTCAAAGAGGTTAGGAAAAACCTTCAAATAAGTGCATCCCAGTTAGCCAAAGCTTTTGCTAATACTTCGCGTAAAATGTTCAATGTGAAGACTCTACGGAATATTATACCTGAGGAGAGTTATTATGGAAGGGCAGCTAGAAAGAAACCTTTCATTTCAAAAATAAACAGGACAGAGAGATTATATTTTGCAAAATCCTAAGTTAATTTATCAGACGAGCTTTGGAACATGGTTATTTTCTCCTACGAATCGAAGTTTAACATTTTCGGGACTGATGGACAACAATATGTGAGGAGAAAGCCAAAATCCGAGCTGGAATTCAGCATTTAACTCCGACTGTGAAACATGGTGGAGAAAATGTCGTTGTTTGTGGCTGCATGGCAGCAAACGGACTTGGTAACCTATGCTTCATTGGTAATATTATGACACCATGTACACTTACATACTGAGCTATAACTTGAATTTCAGTGCTCAAAATCTTGGCTTAAGAACATCATTCGTGCTTCAACAGGACAATGACGCTAAGGATACAGCGAACCTCATCCAGAAGTAGTTACTGTATAACCACCTCAATCCCTTGGCAAATATTTATTATTTATATGCACACGAGAGAAAACATGACAGTGCTCATACACCAGCCCGCCAAAACCCGATTCCAAATTGAACTACCAATATTCAGCTGTGCCTTCAAAGGTAAATTTTGAAGGTTAAAGTTAAGTATAAAATAAAGTTCAAGCTTCACATTTCCTCAACTAAAATGCTGATTTGAAATAAAATACCAAAAACATTTGCACTTAAATAGAATTTTGAATATTTGATAGTTACCGTTTCACATACTTGTCACGTTAAAGTACAGAACTTTGGCTTTAGTTTAAAACATTTGGGAGAAATAATTATTTCCGTGATTTTCGCTCGCTTTATTACATGCTTCTCTGGAAGAATTATTCATGACACCTGCAAAGAAATATCAGCATCCTATTCTGAACCTTATCGTATGACCTAAAATTCCAACAATAAAGCGTCATTCCCCTTAATTAGTTACAGTGGAGGGGAAAAATATTTAAACAATACTGATTTATGTCATGATTTCATTGCAAATGATGCAAATTAAATTTTTAAATAACTAGTTCATATTAGCTTATGTAATAAATAAAAATTAACTATTAAGTAATCTTGTCACAACGCAGAAAAACGAAGTTACGTGAGTTTCCAAAGGAAACAATGCATTTGAACCACCACTGAAAAACCTGTCTTCAAATACTGAAAGTGAAAGAAAAGGAATGCAGTTTGTTTTAGAACGTTCTATTAGTCGAGAACGTTCTGATTTTGACATATAACTATTAAAAACATTTGAAGTTTTTTTATGCAAAATACATTTATCTGATTATTTTCTCAGTAAACTGATTACTTAATTTTATTTTGTGCATATTAGGGGGATTTTCGAGTTACTTATATATTGTGATTTTAAGAAGAATGCCGACTAAATATTTTTTGAACAGATTAGACTTAATGCATTACTGAATTATGAGAAAGCTTATTTGAATTCCATCTAGAGTTTGGTGTGATTTGGTTCATTTGATTATGGCAAAGCATGTTAGGGGTATCTGCCTAAGAAGATGGATGCCTTCATGGAGGACTTTCTAACGGAAACTTGCTCCTATCCATGTAACACTTGGGGAAAGCAACGAAAATGCCCATGCGTCTTACCAAATTCTAAAAATTTTGCTGCACCGGAATTCTGATACTCAGTGTTTTTTCTACATTCTAGAAAGTTCTCCATCCCTAAATTTGGATGTTTCTCTAAATTCAAAATTTTTGCCTTTCCTAAGTACACCACAATGGATTGCATCGCCTCTGGCGCCGGGCTTTAAATAAAAATCGTTGCAACTTGAAACAGAAGGAAGGCGTACGGAATTGCTCATTAAAACTGAAGAATTATTAGGCTCATCAACTCCAGAGTTTGGCACATTCTGAAAATTTGGTGACTTCTGATAAGGCGGTTGCGTTAATACCTAATTAATTCTTCATCCTGTGTCATCACTAATAATTGTTAGTTCCGAGAAGGATTGGATTATTTAAATTATAGCAAAGCACTCAAAGGTTATCTATTTAGTAGAAAAGATGCCTTCGTGGAGGATGTTCTAACAAAAAAATGGCTCATATCCATATTACACATGGGGAAACCAAGGAAACTCTCAACCAAACTGAAGTTTTTTAGTATATGAACCCAGGTCACTCTACCACTTGGAGGATTGGTGTACTGAGAATACGGCAAGCACACTACGGCTATCTGCCTAACGGAAGGGATGCCTTCGTGGAGGATGTTCTAAGGGAAACTGGCTCGTATACACTTTACGCATGGGGAAACTCACGAAAACGCCCAAGCAGCCAGCCCGTTCATGGGATTCAAACCTCGGACCAAACTACCAGTGTTCAACGATTTTACCGCTCGGCCGCTGGTGGGCACTACTTGGAGGAACTCCAGTAAGAGGATATCAGAGGGGTATGCTAGAATTAAGATGTCCATTCAAAGAGTGCAACGATTTAATGAAATTTTATATCAAATAATATTTAATATTAAATCCATCGGTTTCGTTGACGCACATCTTCTGCGAATTTTTACGAAAGAGCTCTTATTAAATTGGTACTTTTATGTTATAGCAGTCCCCATCCATACTTGGCGATTTTAGATATGCGCCTATATCTCAGCTATATTTTCGCAAAACTCGTGAAAGCAAATGTAAAAATACAATATACAGGGTTAGCATAAATTATTCATTCATTTAGAAAAGGCTATATTTTCAAAAGTATTACGGATATGCACAGGAAAAATATATAAAATGAACCACAAACTCACCAAGTATTTTTCACTCTATCACCAAGTTTACCAGATAAGTGGAACGTTACTTCATCGCTGAATATCATCTTGGTGGCAAAATCTTTGTCCTCCAGTACTGGTGCAAAAATCTGGTTGACGGGTTTAATCCTCCGGCTTTAATTATTGCAGGAACTGCGCATGGTACGGTTTGAAATGCAACTGTCATTTCCTAAATCTTTTAACTATTCTTATTACTAGACGCTAAGCGGTCAGCCTTCGTCTGGCTTTTCAATGTACCGGAAAACAAATGTCCAGTATCCAAGAGAAACATTAAATTTAAAAACTGCACAGAATTATCGCTCTCATTTTTCCGAGTGACAACAGTGGTATATCGGCAACAATGGCTGTATGCCATTGTTAAAATTTTTAAAAAATTTGAGGCTTCGAGGTGCACTGGCTCTTGTCTAGATGGACCTATGGACCAAATTTCGGAGCCCTGGGTTTATTAGTTTACGAACGAAACACAGAGAGAGAGAGACAGACTCATCCTTTTATTATATATTGAGATTATTATCGCATGCAACTATTCCAGTCTCAACTGCAGCACTTTCACTCAAATTAAGCTATTGATTACACCATTTCATGGACGTCAACTCGTCTGCCCTAGAATACATATATATAATAGCAATGACGAACGATATTCTGGAACTGCTGAGCCAAAGTCCGACACAAAGACCCTTCTTCCTGCAGTTTTTAATATTGCACCTACAAATGGTTTCGTTGTTAACATGAAGTTTCATGTTGTGGCTATTTTCGCAAACTTGTTTGTCAGGCAAAAGACCTCTTTCTTGAAAAAACGATAGGGCATCTACCTCATTACTTGGTAAATTAAAGCTTGTTAACGTCATATTCACAAAAAAAAAAAAAAAAAAAAAAAAAAAATGAAAGGTTTCAGATTTTAAATTACGTCCAAAGGGGCGTTTTTTAAAGTTTTGTGTATCACCTTTATTTATTAAATATCATGTTCTACGTACTCAAACTATAAAATTCAGTTCAACCGCAATATCGCAAATTAATTTTAAAATGAGTATATCTTTACAATTTCCAATATACAGTCTCGTGCGCTGGTGATAATTTTTTTTTCGTACAGTGTTGCCATTACTTGCTTAGTTTAATCGCTTAGTTTTTTAATCCAAAATTCGTTGAAGTGTTACAACATACGAAATCGATAATGAAACAAATTTCAAATTCCAATTAGGAAAATGAGTATATCTTTACAATTTCCGATATACAGTCTCGCGCACTAGAGATAATTTTTTTTTTCGTACAGTGTTGCCATTACTTGCTTAGTTTAATCCAAAATTCGTTGAAGTGTTACAACATACGAAATCGATAATGAAACAAATTTCAAATTCAAATTAGGGTTTCCACATTCTGCGGAAGATTACGTTATTCAAATTTCGATGGCTTTTACCGTTGTTTTATCACAATGCGAGAAACATGCATACATTTAGGCGGATTCTTCAATATTTAATTTCTTTAAATATAAGACAGTGCGATAACATATGGTGCGAACGATTTGAAAAGTGATACAGCCTTTTAAAAGTTTCGACGCAAATTGCCAAAACGAAATTAATAGTCCTTTAGGGCGAACTGCCCCTTTGGACTTATAAAAAAAAGGGGAATATATTTTTAAATAAATAATGCGAACTCGAAAACCTGAACAAAAATGAATAATATAAGAAAACGCAGTGACATCAGAAATGCAGCAATACTTCTGTACAATACTATACTAATATACGATCACGGTGACAAGGTACAAAAATACGCAACCAGATTATGGCGAGATATCTCGGTTGATTGCCGACTCAATACCAGCGGTTGCTACAGCAAAAAAGGGTACTTACCTACTATGACGACCACTTGGCAACATCTGCCGATAAAAATTAGTTCAGTTCAGTTATCTGATTTAGACAGCATTTAGCTTTAACTGCCTGTCATGGTATTGCCCTAAGGCTTGGAAAAATGAGAATAAGGCGGTAACCGCCGCGCCTCTATAGGCGGAGCTAGAATAGTACATGAGTACACAATGAAATTTAGAAGTACATCTGGGAAAACTGTTAGAGCTGGCAACAAAATATGAAAATATATTAAGTTATGTAGTAAGCTAGTCATGAACAATCATAATTAAATCACTAATACTTTGAATTTCATAAATTAAATCAAAAGGCACTTACAGGCTGAATTGCAATGAGTTCTACCCAGTGGGTGTGGCTTGAAACGTCGTAGGTCGGCGGCAGTTACGACAGGAGTCACCCTCCCGTAAACTGACCTCGGCCAATGCTTCTTGAAAGTTCACATTCCGGTGGAAAAAGAAAACAGTACTTGCAGGTAAGCACAGTCAAATTATAAAGTGAAAATGAAGAATTCACACTTGAAGACACACAATACTTGTAAAGCATAGTAAATTAAATGTATATACAATGAAACAGCAAAAGAACACTTGATGAACCAAGAACACAGTGGTTTTAGTCTTGTACTCTGTAGCTGTTCTCAAAACGCGAAGTGGTGAATTTCTGTATATACACAATATGTACATAAAAGCAGATACCTATGAGCTAAGCTATTACCTATGTGGGTGTCGCAAAGTCAATCATAAGTAGTAGAAAACAAATTGAACTTGAAAAATATAAAAAGCTACCAAAGAGCAATGCCATTATCCATTAGGATGTCGCAATGTTCATTTGAGGTAGTTGAAAATACGAAGAATAAGTGAGCTTTAATCCAAAGTCCGATGCTGCGGGATATTATACAATCTCATGTAATATAATTTTTTATATACACTATTCACAATTCACCACTTCACATAATGGAAGGTGCTTTGCAGCACATTCCAGGATAGAATCATAATTAATTAGCTCCCTTATATGGTCATATCTTGAGTTAGCTATTTTTTGAAAGAAACTGGCTTGTAGTGAGTATCTCATCAGGAATGGGCCGGATCTTCAATTCTTTATGAATCTGTAAGTTTCTGACAAACCACGGCGCATTGATGATATCGCGTAGAATTTTATTTTGAAAAATTTGTAGTCTTCTTCTGTAGGTTTTATAAACGGTGGCCCAAACAGGGATAGCGTACAGAAGTATCGGGCGAATAAGTATTACCCAGTAGAGCGGTGTTTGCAACACCAGGGTGCCTAGGCCAGAGGCCTTACCCCTTGTAGAATATGTCTGGTTCCATTTAATATTATATTTACAGTTAACCATTCAATATAAGCATATAAGTAATTACCAAAATATATATATATATATATTTTTTTATATAAATTTTTAGGTCTTTAGAGGGTAAATTGCTGTTATGGTGGAAGCCCAGGAAAGCTGTCGAGCCGTGACTACAAAGTTACATGGTAAGTGAGTAAGTCAATAGTCTGGATCCATTAAGTACATGATACATGATTCAAAAAATATATGAGCAATAATTAATGAAACATTAGAAGATAATAAAAATAAGAACATACATGACATCAGAGGCAGGTAAAAGGGTGAGAAAGAGTATACACAAAGCAGGAATAAATTACATAATGTACACATTGAGCTGAGCAAGGGGACGATCAATATTCGCAAGATCGTTATAATCATATTCACAGATTTTGATGCAGGGATTGTCAATAATTTGCTGCCTACTGTGAAATCTTTTGGCCAGCCTGTAGTAGAATGATCTGAGCTGCATCATGCCCAGCTCTTTATGTATTCTATTATTCCTGATATACCATTCTGCGTTGGTAATTTGCCTTAGAACAATATTCTGACAAGCCTGCAGCCTGCCTCTGTTAGTTTTGCGTGTGTGGGCCCAGATAAGGCTGGCATAACAGAGTAATGGTCTGAGAATGGACTTGTAAATAAGTAACTTGTTGTCTATAGATTACACTCTGTTCCGAGCAATTAAGGGGTTGAGTTGCGCTTTACGAATCCGGAACCTTTGGATAATAGAAGTGATGTGTGGGGACCATGTGAGAGTATTGTTGAGGATCACCCCAAGATATAGGACTTGCTTGGCCCAGGGAATGGTGGTACCAAAGAACTGGAGATTTTTCTTGATCTTGGTTTTCCTAGTGAACAGGATGGCCTTGGTTTTGTCGACATTAACTGCAATCTTCCACTGGGTGAGCCAGGTCTCTAGTGCATGGATGTGATTCTGTAGTCGTTGTATTGCTGGACCAATAAATGCACTTTGTGCCAGGATCGCAGTGTCGTCCGCATACATAGCTAATGTTGTGTCATGTGTGGTGGGAATGTCGTTCACGTAAATGTTAAAATATGTAGGTCCAAGCAAGGACCCCTGAGGGACCCCTGCATGGATGGGGTGGAAAGTTGAGTTTGTGCCTGATACATGAACGACAAAGTATCTACCTGTTAGGTAGGAATTGGTGATGTTAATGATGTATTCTGGGAAACCCAGAACATGTAACTTGTATGTGAGTGCTTCCAACCAGACTCTATCAAAAGCCTTTGCTATATCAAGAAAAATTCCACCAGTGATCCTCTTGTTACCCATTCCTTCAGCGATGGTCTCAACAACCCTGTAGAGCTGATTTGCCGTGGAGAGTTGCTTCCTGAAGCCGAACTGATGGGGAATCAGAATGTTGTTGTCCTCCAGGTGTGCGTTGATTCTTTTGAGCAGGACTGCTTCGAACACTTTGCTGATGGACGAAAGCAAGCTTATAGGCCTGTATGATTCTGGTTTGTTTGGTGGTTTTTTAGGCTTTAGTATAGGGACTATTTTAGCCTTTTTCCAACACTCAGGAAAGTATTGCCATTCCAGGATGATGTTACAGATCTTGGTGAGAATGAAGATGACTTTGACTGGCAGCTTCTTAAGCATGATGTTTGTGATGTTATCAATGCCAGGGCTCTTCCTGTTTTTGAGTTTCTTGATAATAGCTAGGACTTCTGAAGGTAAGGTTGGAATAATGTTGTCAGTGCGTGGGCTTATAGAGAAAGTGGAATGAAAGTATTGAACAGTGCTTTCAGTGGTGGAGTCATGAATGTTGTTAGTGCGAAACTGAGATTCCAGCTGCGCTAAAAGTTCTGCTTTCTCAATTTCGGTGTAATGGATCCCTTGAGGACCTTTAAGGGGCGGAATGTTGTTGTGGCATTTCGTATACCTTTTGATGGCTCTCCATAGCGAGTTATCGTCTGTGGAGAGGTTTTGAAGGTACCTGGTCCAGCTGAGTTGTGCCTGTGTATTGAGTAGAGATCTGACCTCTCCGCAGAGTCTGTTGAATCTTTGTTTGTCCTCTCGGTTGCGGGACCTCTGGAACTGACGTCTGGCAGCGTTGCGTTGTCTGATGAGTAGTCTGAGCTCTTGGCTTCTGTAAGTGCGCCCCTTCGGCACAGGCTTTCTGGCTGCAGAGTAAGCATGAGTGATATCATCGGTAAAAATCTTGATTAAACTATCAATGTCATCCCTCGATTGTACTGTGGGGGTTGTGTAGTGCATGTTGTTTAGAGTTTTGGCGAAGGTTCGCCAGTCCGTGCGAAAGACTCTTGTGTCTGGTGGAGTATAGCTGCTGACGTTCAGAATCAGTCTGACCGGATTGTGATCAGAAGAGAGTTCGTCGAGCACAGAAATATCCAGCGGAACGCTGGTATTTTTGAGCAGGAAGAAATCCAAGATTCCAGTAGAACGGGCAGTATACCGTGTTGGTGTTTTGGGAGCTGCTATGTGTAGATTCGCCGATTTGGCCAAATTGAAAACTACATGTCCTATGTCATTTGAATTATAGCAGTTCCATGCGCGATGTCTAGCGTTAAGGTCTCCACCAATAATAACATGTGTGCCAAGTGAGAGTAAAACCTGCAAGTCCATGCGGACAAGTTGAGGGTTACGTGTGGGTGGAATGTATGTGGAGACAAAAATGTATGTTATATTATTGCTTGTTATGAGTGAGGTGGCTGAGGCCTCAAAAGCTGAAAGCCGTGGAATTGGAACAGGGTTGTGAGGAATGCAGCGTTTAATAAGAAGTGCTGTGCCCCCGCCATGAGGGTTCTGATCTGTAGCTGGTCTGTTATATCTGTGTACAGCATAATTCTGCACAAAGATAGGTGATGAAGGGCCAAGGCGGTGTTCCTGTAGGAAGAAGATATCGGGGTCGTACTTATTTACAAAATCCCGAAGTACATGAATTTTACGGGATAGTCCATTCGCATTCCATGTAAAAATATGTACACAATCATTCATCAAGTTATTCATTATTTACATTATTAGAGCCAAATATGTCCTCACAAATGTTAAAGACAACAAATAGCTTGTCAATGGCATTATTAGCTGCTTGTAACTCTGGCAGCCTGGCACTAATTTTACTAATAACATTGCCTACTGAGAGGCCTTTAAAAACACAGCTTAATTCTTTCAATAACTTAAAAATTCCATAATGGCACTAAAGCCTCCCTCAGCAGAGGGGTTACAATTTTTAGCAATATCAACATGAGATTGTACATTTTCATTTTTACGAGGCTTAGTAGATGGCTTATTTACAACATTTTCAGAATTATCAAAAATAACATTTTTAACTGCCGCAGCAAAGGTACGACCATTAGACACATGAGAATTTTGAACATTGGTTTCGCTCTGCTTGGGAGCGCTTAGGGTATCAGAACCAACTTTGGCACCTGCATTTTTGTTTTTAATAGTGTTGTTGACGGGGAACTTAGAGCACCCCCTATAATTAGCAGTATGCCCTGTTTGTAAGCAGTTACAGCATTTAACAATATCAAGCCTTTTGGCAGAGCATTCGGCAGATTTGTGTGGCCCAGCACACTTTACACTTCTTGGTTTAAATTTGCAGTTATCTGAAGAATGATGGAAGTGTTGGCAGTTGTGACACTGCACAACACTTCTGTTTGATTGGTAAGCAGTCACTTTAACATAAAATCCCAGGAGCTTGACAATGTCATACACCTGCTCAACACCAGGTACATTGTTAATTTGGGCCTGATAGAGTGGCATAGGAATTCTGGTTTCCTATGCCACTCTATCAGGCGACTCGTCGAACCTTGAATCCTTGGTCTTGCAGCGCTTCGCTTATCTCTTCCACTGGGCAGTCGATTGGCAACCCTCTGATTACCACCTTGATCGGTCTGTCATGCTTTGTGAGTATAACATAGTGATCCACTTTTTTAGAGTCCAGGTAGCTCGTAACAATTCTGTGGTCATTTTCTGTAGCCGGGAAGATTTT
Source organism: Stegodyphus dumicola (assembly GCF_044657685.1). NCBI lineage: Eukaryota > Metazoa > Arthropoda > Arachnida > Araneae > Eresidae > Stegodyphus > Stegodyphus dumicola. The sequence continues at coordinate 2,489,863 of NC_140772.1, forward strand.
CAGGAATTCTCCACTGACTTTGCCTACAAAGTCAGCTTTGCTGTCAGTTTTTAATATCTTAATGAAGTCGCTGAATTTTATATCAGGCTTAACCATGATAGGCCGAATTTTTGGCGATAGAGCTGGTGGTATGACACTGTCAGAACCCTGTTACGTGTCCATTTCAATAATTTCAACTTCATTTTCATTACAATTATTTGGTACATTTTCATTAGCATCATTATTTGCACAAGACAGTTTTCAAATTTATTGGCCAAAGGGAGATCAATATTGTTTTTAACTAATTTAACAGGGCGGGAGGTATTCTTCGGGAGAATCCCTAGTATCATTTATTGATCTTTTAACTCGTTTGACCGAGTTTTTTCTAGCCTTGGGCTTAAGTTTGTTATCATTGTCAGTAGTATTATACGCATCAATAACATTACACATATTCAAAACATCAGATAAATTACGATTCCTATTAATTACATTTTCCTTAAATCGATTAACAAAACCAGGATCCAGACTACTAAAGAACTGGCACTTACCTATGCATGCAGAAATAAGTCCTTCGGCAATCGCTCTGGTCTTTCTGTAGTTTTCTTCCACAATCTGTTTCTGGGTATCATCCGTCATAATCCTTAGGCTGTTTGCACAATATCGACCTTGTGAGTTAATATCCGCTTTGATTTTGTCACGAAATTGCACACAGGCGATGTAATCTCTAGGTCCGAAATCCTCTTTATGAAGAATGTCACACCAGTTTCCACCTAATACCGAGTTACCGTAATCGATGTAATCCTCAGAGAAATTAACAATTTGCCGAGCAGCCTTTTCCATAATTTTCACACAATTATCACCTTCACTCATGATGAGTGAACAGAATTTCACAAATCACACGTTGTAGATTCGCAAAACACACTGAAAAACTTGTAATCACATGGCGATCACAGTAATCCAGGCACGAAAAAAGCACGAGTAGCCAAGCCGCCAGACGCCGCCGCAGCCCGGGCGAATAAGTGTAATATATATTTTCTTTTTAATTCTCACATTTAACTTGGATTTTCTGCCAATCAAGGGTTGAAGAGCAATTTTTGCGACAGTCGCTTTTCTGAGTGCATATTCGGAATGTTCTTTAAAGAGCAATTGTGAATCAAAATAGATACCTAAATATTTAGTGCTGTTAACCACAGGAACTTCTTGATTATTAATTTTAATGTTCACTTCAACTGGGGTGAATTTTCGATGTCGGCGAAAAAGTAGAATGTTGCTTTTAGAGGGATTAATGCCGAGTCTCCATGATTTAAGGTAATACACAACGTGATTCACTGCAATTTCAAGCTTATCAACAGCAAGTTGTGGTTTCATTGATCTGGTCAATATCGCTGTATCATCAGCAAACTTAACTATTTTTGAATTAAGTGGGACGGGCATGTCATTTGTATAAATGCAAAAAAGACTGGGTCCAAGAACACTTCCTTGTGGAATTCCGCTTTTGATATATTTATTCGTAGAATAAGTGTTGTTAATTTTTACTTGAAAGGTACGGTTTCTCAGATAACTTTTTAGAAGTTTAATGAAGTTAATTGGCAGATGAGCAAGGTGTAGCTTGTAAATTAAACCATCATGCCACACCTTGTCAAATGCTTTTTCTAAATACAAAAAACAACTTGCAATTGTATTCTTTTTAACGAATGAATCAGCGATATACTCTGTTACATTAAGCAGTTGATGAACAGTACTGTGTCCAGTTCTGAAGCCGAATTGTTCACTATTTATGGTATTTTTATCTTGAAGGTGCTTTGTAAGTCTTGTTTGTATGACCCTTTCGAAAACTTTGCCCAGCCCAGGAAGCAGACTAATTGGACGATATGAGTTAAGCTCTCTTGGATTTTTCCCCGGTTTAAGGAAAGTAACAATATTTGCATGTCTCCACTGCTGTGGAAAATAGTTTAACCTGAGACACGCATTTATGATATTAGTAGTTAGAACAATGTAGCTTTTGGGCAGAATATTTAGGATTTTATTTGAAATCCCGTCGGAACCCGGAGCTTTTCTGACTTTTAGATTTTTGATGATGTTTCATTAGGTGAGGTGGGATTAATATGCTCATTAGCAATGCGGTCCGGGAGGTGAATATTAAAATTATAAACATCCTCTTCTATTTCCTCAATGTACGAGTAATAATTGTTGTTAGTAAAAGTATTTTCCAGATGGGGAGCAAGAGCTTCTGCAATATCTTTTTCAGAGTAGGCGATGCCATAATTAGTGTTAATAGAACCAATATTATAGTCTTGATTTTTACGGAGTGTTTTTGCAATTTTCCAGACAGTTCCTGGAATTTTCCAGACATTTCCTGGAAGTCCATGGAATCGAGGAGATCATCCCAAGAATTTGACCTATATTCAGAAATAGCTTCTTTAATTTCACGGATTTTTCTATTTAATTGGTTTTTAATAGTAGGATCAGCCGTCCTTCTCCATTGCTTGGCAGTCCTATTTTTGTCTTTGATTTTATCAATTAAGTAGTCAGGTAATTTGGGCTTCTGATATTCTTTAAAAGTAGTAGAATTGATAATAGCAGTGTTAATTCTTCTGTTGATTTTAGTGATTTGTTCTTCGATGTGTGAAATATCAGCTAAAACCGGATGTGCAGGTAGTGTTTCAAGAATTTCCTTAAATTTAGTCCAGTTAGTGATGCTTTTGAGAGGAAGTGACCTTTCATATCCATAAAATGTGAAATTGACTGGAAGGTGATCTGAACTCAGTTCATTATTGACTTTAAGATATGGAATTTGAAGAATATTTTTCGTAATGACAATGTCAAGAACATCAGCTGTACCTGTATGGTGGTGTGGTGTGGTGTATTTAATTATGGCAAAGCACACTAGGGCTATCTGCCTAAGGGGAGGGATGCCTTCGTGGAGGACTTTCTAAGGGAAACTGGCTCGTATACACGTTACACATGGGGGAAACCACGAAAACACCGATGCAGCCAGCCCGTTCGCGGGATTCGAACCTCGGACCGAACTACCAGTGTTCAGCGACTTTACCGCTCGGCCGCTGGTGGGCCCTGTATGGTGGTAACGGGTAGGGTGAGTAGGGCCATAAATTCTGAGATCGTTATTTAGTGCGAAACTATAGAGTATGTTACCATTAGTGTTCCTGATTCTTGAGTTCCATGAATTATGTTTGGCATTAAGGTCGCCGGCTATGACAACCGGAAAAGCGATGTTGCTAAAGCTGATGAGATCGTGACCACTGATGGTGTTCCTTGGTGGATTGTAAGCAGAGATAAAAACCACTGGTTCGTTGGTACGAGAGTGCACAATGATAGCTGTGTGTTCGATGCTGGTATTGCCGCTGAGGCTAAATGGAGTGGAGCGAAGATAATTTTTAACAAGAATCAAAGTCCCGCCTCCTCTATTATGAGAGCGGTCAGAACGATAAGTTCTAAATCCTTGTATTTTAAATTTGTCACATGCTCTGAGATGAGTTTCGTTAGCGAGAAAAATATCAATATCATGACGATAAATTTGTCACATGCTCTGAGATGAGTTTCGTTAGCGAGAAAAATATCAATATCTTGACGATTAATGTAATTAAGTATCTCGGTATTTTTATTTTTTATACCATTTGCGTTAAAATATGCGACATTTAAACTACTCGAGGCAGTGATATGATAACTAGTAACATTAATATAAGGATTAGAATTCATAGTTCATATTGCTTAAGAGTTCAAATGCTTCAAATCCGATTTGGATTTTGTCAATTAGTGATTTTGCTGTCATAAATTTCTAGAAAAGTAATTTGCCTTGGTTGAATAAGTTTTTTAGCCATAATATGAATCCGGGGGCGGAGTTTTGTGCTTCTCCTGAACTTTCTGGGTTCCGATTGGTTTGACTTGTATTATTTTCGTTGTTATTATTTTCAACATTTTGGGTTTGATTTTGAGTAGGAAGAGGCGGAAAATTTTCTAAGTCCCTTGGAGGTGGAGGTGGGTTATTTCTTCTGGTATTACGATTTTCTTCTCTTGATTTCTCTTTTATATTATCAGGGTGCATTTCACACCCACGATAAGAACTTATATGCGGACCTCCGCAAAGGGCACAGGTACCAGGTAGCTTTTTGTCTTTAGTACAAGTATACGTAGCATGATTTTGGCCGCATTTTAGGCAGCGCGTTTTATGCTTGCAGTGCGTTTTACTATGACCGTACCTTTGACAGTTGTGACACTGTGTCGGACCTGGCGTAGTTTGGAAGCTAACAACTGTAATTCCTAAATGTAGGATATGTGTAATTTTATAAATATTTTTCCCTTCAATGCTTCTTTTTACTTCCACTAAAAAGGTGGGCATTTTGACAGTTTCGCCATTAATTTTCTTGGTGAACTGCTTAACAGCTTTAACTGTGATTCCTTTTTCAGTTAACGCTTCAAAGATGTCTTCTGTTTTAGTGTGTGCTGGGAGTTTTTTAATCACAGCGCGTATGGGTTTTTCAGTTGGCAGAGGAAATGTGTGATACGGAATAGTTTTATCATCTAAGAATTTAGTGATTAATCTGTAATCATCTGAACTTTTAACTTTGATGTGTATATCAGTGCCTTTAAAGTTGCATTCCATTTGGGAAGTTAGTTTTTTAATTTCATCGCGGAGTTTTTTCCAATCGTTTACGTCCGAAATGATTATAGGAGGTATTCTATTAGCGGTTTTTCTGGGTTTAACGAATCCTTCGCTATCTTGAGAGTTCTGAGAACTGATGACTTGAACATCCATATCGTCTTCGTTAGGGAAAGCGGAATATTTATTTTTAACAGATGTGGTTGAATGATTACTATCTTCGCTAAGATTGCGTTTGTGGTTTTTTTTTGGGGGGGGGATAGATCCATTCCTCTTTCTGTTTATCAGCAGTAGCCTTCTGAATATTATCGGGATATATGCTTTGCATATTTTGAGAATCAGTTGGTTTACTAACAGAAGATTCATTATCAATGGGAAAATTTTCATTAAGTTCATCAACATTTTTGAACATTTTCATGCCTAAGTTAAGGACTTCAGTGAGTTTACAAATTTCATCAAGAATATCAAGAGCAACAGTAACCTTTCCATTTAGAATTTGATTGCGATGCGTATTTAAGTTAATCCATAACTTATACTTATCCTCCGGAGTGCCATTATCAATAATATTGTTACGAATTTGGTATTTAAAAAGCTAATGTTAGTTCAATTATAAATTAAATGGTTTTATTTCTCGCGCAGTGCAGCGCGTGACGAATATTAAAAGAAAGCTAAGCCGGAAAAATTAAAAATACAAAAGCGCGTGCGTTAAATAAATAAATATCTCTTTTTGATTTCGAGAAAGTGCTGGAAAATTCTAGCGCGTGATTTTAAAATCTTATAAAAGGAGGAAAACATCTCAGTTTGTAGTAGTTGTTTAGTTTGTTGTTGTTTAGAAAACTGCCGTTGTTGATTATAGCGAATTCGCGGATTAGCGTTCTTTAGCTGTTTTGAATTACGTTCTATTGTACATTTGAGTAGTTAAAAGATAACTACTGTGAGATATTGTAATACTGCATGATAATTTGAGAAAATTTAAGCATTTTTTTGTTGTGATAATAATAAATTTTTGTTCATTTTGCATCGGACTTGTGCATTCATTTCATAACGAACCCGTACGCACGCAACAATTTTTGGTGTCAGAAGTGGGATTTGAATGCCAATAACAAGAGCGATGGAAGAACAATTCAGGCAAATGATGACTGCATTTGCTGCTTTCCAAGAAAAGATGGAAGGAGCCGTCAACTCCGTTAAGGAAGATATAAAAGCTGTACAAGAGAAAATGGATGCTGGTCAAATATCCGTTAAGGAAGAAATGAAATTGGGCCAGGAATGCGTTAAGGAAGAGATGAAACCCTTAAAGACGAGATGAAAGCAGGTCAGGACGAAATGAAAAGAGAAATTACCTGCGTAATAGAAAATAAATTTGAGGCTATGGAAGGCAGAATAGACGCGGTTGAAACTAAAGTTGGACAAATAGAAGAAAGAGTTTCTTCGGTAAAAGAACAAGTAGAAGAAAGAATTTCTTCTGTAAAAGAACATATAGAAGAGAGAGTTTCTGCCGTCGAACAACAAATTGATGATAGGGTTTCTGCTGCCGTCGCCAAAGAAGTTGACAGCCTAAAGAAGTGCATAGCGACGGTAGGAAACAATTCTGAAGGTTTTAAATTTTTATCGATGCCTGCTCGTTCCGTTCTGAAACTATCTACATATGATGGGAAGACCTCCTGGCAGGTGTATAGGACACAATTTTCTATCGTTGCGGATGCGAATGGATGGGATTCCCAAGCTAAGGCCTGTCATCTCGCCGCTTCTCTGAGAGCAGACGCAGCGGATATCCTGCAGACGCTTCCCGAAAATCAAAGGCTAGATTTCGAAGCTCTATCCGGCGCTTTGGAGCTGCGCTTCGGCGAGAAATGTTTAAAAGACTACAGCAGGCTCCAATTAAAATCTCGTCAACAGAAGCTCACCGAAACGCTTCAGGAGCTCGCTACGGATGTTGAAAGGCTGTCACATCACGCCTTTTCGGAGTGCCCGACAGAAACAAGGGAAATCCTGTCCCTGCAATATTTCATCGATGGCATCCGGGACCCTGAAATACAGAAAGCACTGCGAATGGCGGATGTAAAAGATTTGAAAAGCGCTCTGTTGTACGCCATGAAGTTCGAGGCAGCCCAGGAAGCAACTAATAGAGATCGCTACCCAGTTAGAGCTGTGCGAGTCCATGAGCCAGTGGATCAACTGATGGCTCGTTTAGATGATTTAGCCAGACAAGTCGAAGATTTGATACGGAGTAGGAGCGAGAAGAAAGTGGCTCTAAAGTGTTGGAGATGTGGTAGTGAAGGTCACCTAAGACGGAATTGCAGAACACCCCAGGGTACGGAATATAAAGCAGATGATTTTACCAGACAAGTCAGTGGCTTGAGACGGAACAGAAGTGAAAAGAAACTAATTCTAAAGTGCTGGAACTGCGGAGTTGAAGGCCACATACGAAGAAACTGCAGAACACCCCGAGGTACGGAAAATAAGACCATTTCCCAGCAACAACGCAGTAAACAAATTAGTGACCATTTCGAGGAACGGAGGTTGCCAGATAGTGAAAAACCTTGTTTTAAAGCTCTTAAAATTTATACAGTGAGTGGCAACAATAACGGACTGTCCATCAATGGGAATATCGATGGAGTTCCTTGCAGTATGATCATTGACACAGGAGCTAACGTTACCATCATTAGGAAAGATTTAGCTGAACAGTTTAAAGATAAAACTTATTTGGACGCCATCCTGTGTTACCCTTCAGACTGCGTCTGGTGATAAGATCGACATAACTGGGAAGTTAAACGTAAACATCACATTTGGAAGTGCCGCCTACCATCACACGGCATATGTGGCAGATATTACAGATCCATGCATACTCGGATTGGACTTTTTAAGGAAATAAAATTTTTCCTTAGACTTGAAAAACAACAAACTGCTTTCAGGATCTGAAGACATGACTATCCATCCTAAGAAGGGATCCTCACCTGGAAATGCCGACGCTTTGTCCGAAAGAACCAGCTCGAGAAACAGCCGAAATCATGCTAGGGTCGAAAAGAAACACCAGACTACCAGCTATTCTCCATCTCAGATGCTCTTTGGTCGAGACCTTCGTCTGCCTTGTGACCGCCTGTTTCATCGCCGTACGGATGCGCCTTCATCGCCTGAGGAACACATCCAAGATGTCAAGGCCCGTTTTGAAGTAATGCACCGTTCCGCACGAAAGCGAGTGAACTTGGCGACGGAGAAAGTGAAGACCAGATACAACGCGAGAGCTACTGGACATAGATTCAACAAAAGAGACAAGGTGTGGTTGTGGAACCCGATTCGGCGAAAAGGAGTCAGGCCTGAACTACAGTCACCTTCGGATGATCCATGTACAGTGCTGAACACGAATGACGTCGTGGTTCGGATCTGTGAGTCTTCGAACTCTTACGACAGGTTAGCTTATTACTATGGCCATAGTACATAATGTAAATAATTGTAAATAGTATCAGACCATGGTCCTTTTTGTTTATAAATCTGTATTTGATTTGTATTTAGTATTTGATTTGTATTTAGTATTTGATTTGTATTTAGTATTTGTTTTGTATTTAGTATTTGATAGCATTTGATTTGTTTAAGCTAGTTATTGCATTTATTGTTTATATTGTTTGATATTGTAATGTAATGTTTATGCTTCAGTTGCATTTATGCCACAGTTGTAAGTTTAGCTTCCTGTCCAGGGATTGTACTGCCCGGGACGTGCAGTCCTTGGGAAGGGGGCAGTGTTACGAATTTGGTATTTAAAAAGCTAATGTTAGTTCAATTATAAATTAAATGGTTTTATTTCTCGCGCAGTGCAGCGCGTGACGAATATTAAACTAAAGCTAAGCCGGAAAAATTAAAAATACAAGAGCGCGTGCGTTAAATAAATAAATATCTCTTTTTGATTTCGAGAAAGTACTGGAAAATTCTAGCGCGTGATTTTAAAATCTTATAAAAGGAGGAAAACATCTCAGTTTGTAGTAGTTGCTTAGTTTGTTGTTGTTTAGAAAACTGCCGTTGTTGATTATAGCGAATTCGCGGATTAGCGTTCTTTAGCTGTTTTGAATTACGTTCTATTGTACATTTGAGTAGTTAAAAGATAACTACTGTGAGATATTGTAATACTGCATGATAATTTGAGAAAATTTAAGCATTTTTTTGTTGTGATAATAATAAATTTTTGTTCATTTTGCATCGGACTTGTGCATTCATTTCATAACGAACCCGTACGCACGCAACAATATCATGAATTAAATCTCTATTCCTAAGAAAATCTAAATCCATAACAAAAACCTAAACTTTACGAGATCCTTAACGTAACTCGAAGCAAGGCATTGTTCATCAAAAGAAAACAATCGCTAAGAACAAAGTTTTAAAATGCTTACCAAGAATCCGGATGCGTGAAAGACAACCAGCTCGAAGCAAATCCAAACCAAAAGTGCGATAAAAATTATTTATCGGCGGTTTATGTTTATAAATTTTTTTTAAATAAAAGCCCCAATTATAAAGGAACAAAAACTTGAAAACCAAAGAAACCGAATATATATATTGACAATCACAGATATGCTCTGGTGAAAGATCGAAATTGGAGAATGTCGACTTTCACCGGAGAATGTCAACATTCACCAAATACGTCCGTGAAAGATCGAATATTGCACTACATTCTTGTATATTCGGACCCTCACCGGTGTATGTCGACAATCACAGATATGCTCTGGTGAAAGTTGAAAAGAGAGGTTATAAAGTGCCATAATAGTTTAAGTTGTTGCAATAAATAAGATTTGAATCACATAATTTAGTAACTTTTTTATTACTGTTATTTTATTTTCTCATTTAGAACGTACTGTATAATTAAGTAAGTTTATAACTTCTATTATTTTCCTTTCTCATTTTGAATGTATTGTGTGTTTTAGGTTCTCATGTTCTTAAGTTCTTATTTCAAGTCTCAAGTGCGTTTATTCGCGACTGAATGACGGAGAAGAAAATCTAATATTGTTATATGTTCAACATTCACCATTAGTACATGGTGAATGTAGATATTGACCGGTGTAAGTCAGAAATAAGAGTATTTGGAAAATATTTCGGACATACACCAAGAGACTGTGTGAATGTTGACATTCACCGGTGAAAGTCGACATTCTCCAGATTTCCGTGTTTCACCGTAACATATATATAAATTATTATAAATAAACGCATGTATATATAGTGTTACGGATTTGGCATTTAAATAGCTAATGTTGGTAGAATTATAAATTAAATTGTTTTATTCCCCGTGCAGTGCTGCGCGTGACAAATATTATGAGAAAGCTAAGCGGAAATAATTTTAAAAAAATACAAGAGCACGTGAATTTAACATTTAATAAACAAATATCTCTTTTTGATTTCGAGAAAATACAAGAAAATTCTCGCGCATTTAAAAAGCTTATATAAGCGGCATGGAAACCTCTCAATTGGTTAGTTATTTAGTTAGTAGTTGTTTTAAGAGTTTGTTTAGAAAACTGGTCTTGTGGACTGTAGCGAACTCGTGAGTTTTCTCTCTAGCTGTTTTGAATTAAGTTCTGTTGAACGTTTGAGTAGTTAAAAGATAACAATTTCTGGGGAAATTTAAGCTTTTTTTTATAATAATAATAAATTGTGTTCATTTTTCATCGGACTTGTGCATTCAATTCATAAAGAACCCGTACGCACGCAACAATATATATAAACTATATACTAAATATGAATTAAAAAAATTAACTTACCTAAAACTGGTTAAAAGGAAACATTGAAGTTAATGGTGAGGAAAGTGGTGGGAAATAGCTTTTGAAATAGTCAATCAATTCGAAAGGAGTTTCGTGTTTTTCCCACCAAATAAATTCAGCTAAATAGGTATCCAAATGATGGCGGCTTGTCCCACGTTGTCCCTTGTTCTTTCGTTTACCTCCTTTATAACCTATGTTAGGATTAACTTGTATAACCTACAAGGGTCGCCAGTTTTGGCGAGATATCTAGATAGTCATCATAGTACGTAAGTACCATCAAATCTATTGATTCTTAAGGTGAAAAAATTATGGCAGTTAGCATTGTTCCGTCGATCATGCAAATTGGCTAGAATCGAACCATGAAAGCTGGCAGAAATCCCGTCAAACGTCAAAAATTTGTCTTAGCGCACTTTTTTCAGTTTGCGTCAAAGAATGGCGAAACAAACATTATCAACATATGAAAAGAAAACATACTTTAGCAATTTAAAATGCAAATTTAGCTATAAAATAAGGAATAAGGATTACGTGATGCATTAAAAAATAAAACACTTACATTCTTCTTCAAATGCGCTATTTTCTTTTCCCGAAGTATACAGCAATCTGTTTTCGTTTAAAAAACATTAGAGAATTGTAGAGACTCGGCTTAGCGCAAACCTTGGCAGCAGCGACCATCTGGAAAACGCATATCTTTCTTATTCCCTTCAGAAAATTTTCAGCAAAATTTTGCATTCCTGCAATAATTTTACTACAATTTCTTCTATTGCTGGTAAATTAATTCCCCAAGCTCATATTTTAAAACTAATGTAAAACATGTCACGATTTATTTATAAAGACCGTTGGAACTTGGAATAGGACAAAAAAACAAGACATACGAAAATGGCGGCTCTGCTTGACTGAAGGACTGTTATCGGCATATTTGCCAGTCGTTAGGCGCATGGTTGCCAGGGTGTGGCTGAAAATTTGGCGATTTCTATTAAAGTAGTTGCATTAATACATAAGTACCTATTATACATAATATTCGTAATGCTTAGAATACATACAATTTTAAAAGAATCATGCTGTGTATTTTAAGAAAAATTAATCTTTATTAAATACAATATTACTTTTGTAGTTCCTTCGTACAATGTAACTTATAAAATTTAAAGCAGGCGCGTCTAAAAATAACAACAAAGGTATTTTGAGTACTGTTTATGCTCGTGGCGAATAAGCATTCCTCTGAAACAACATTTTGCATTATATCGAGTATAACACAATTTCAGATCGACCAAGTAATTAGTATGTTTTGCTTGCGGACGAATGAAGACATTTTTTTGGTGGAGGTAAAGCGGGATTTTTTTTAACTTACTTGTATAATGAAAATTTTAGAGTAAATCTATTATTTAGTAAGTACTACAGCTTAATAAATGTAATGTTCCAACTTAAAAAACATGCTGTATACTTTCCTCAAGATTAAAATAAGGTTTTGCACAGTGTAATATCTTGTTATTTAATAAATAACTATATTTATTGTTGAAGTGGCAACGCCATATTTGTATTATGTAACCGTTGCTCAGCAAGGTGAGAAATTGTTTTAAAATTAGAATTCTGAAGTTTTTCCAGCAAGTAGTTGTATGAAATTTTTGCCACAAAATAATTTTCTTGAAATTATCTATCTACGTAAAAGAAAAAGAAAATTTATGTTCTACTAAGAAGATTATCTGTTTTGTCAATTACTGCAAAATACATTACAACGGGTAATCAAATTTGAATTGCTATGCCTTGCATTTAAACAGCTTAACTTTCGATCACAAATAACTGATACTAGACACGGCTCAATCTAAAAAGAAAGGTAGGCAGTATACAGTTCTTTGCTTAAAGTTTGGCTTCACTCCTTCATTGTAGGGCAACCACCTGCCCATGTGCCGTCTTAACAAAGTGTGCAAAGTCTTAAGCAATGGCTCTATGAAACCATCCAAGCTGGAGGATCATCTGAGAATGTAGTACCCTGACACTGTTGCCAGATCGTGCGATATTGCACAAATTTGCGACTTTTGACGAACCTGTGCTACTAATATTTTAGTATTTGCGAAATCTATCATTTTCTTATGCTACTTTTTGCGACTTCAAAGATTATTTTAATATATCGTAAAATGCTTTTATTTTAAAATAATTTATCAATTAAATATATATTAAAAATAGTTTATTTAGGCTTAAAATAGAAGTTGACATCTAGCAATCTTATTTAGATGTGGGCTTCCATTTTCAAGACTACACAGCCTGATGCTGGTATAACAAGAAAGGGGCTAAGAGAAGTGAAAAAAGTAAAAAGAAAGAAAAAAAATTCTTCGGGACCTCTCACCACCCTCCCTAGTCCCCCGTGAATTTTGTTTTTTAGTCAGCCCCCCCCCCCGAGCTCTGTGGTGATGATGAATCGAATCAAAGAACTTGCAGCTTGCGCGCCATATATTGGGTACCCAAAAGAGAAATAAATTCATACTCCTGATTATAATATTGCTAAGAACTAAGCAATGGAAATGACTTGAAAATGAAAGCAACGGCATTTTTCTAAATAACAAGAAAAATAAATTTAACAGTGAAAGAAAAATTCTTTAAGTAATCAGGATCTGAAACAGATCCACCACACAGAACGGAAAACTCACTAAAAAGCATGCCTCAAATAAACTGTTTACAATTAAGCAAAAAAAAATAAATTAAAAAATTAACTGCCAACTAAAAAAATTTAATACAAAAGAGCTAACAGTCTAAACGTGAGGAATCTCTTAAGAATGGATATCTGCAAATTAATTTAAAAATTGAAACTAAATTAAATGAGAATTAATTAAAAAAGAAATGGATATATAAACAACTGAAAATGAGCAATATAGTTTTAAAATTTTCGTTAAAGCTAAGTTATGTAATTAAAAAGACTAAGAATTGAATAGTCTGTAACTTACAGAACCAATAGACGGTAAATTTGTGATGACATCAGAGGTCATATGAGCCTGCGTAACTATAACGTCAAACTTCCGTGATCTCTGACGTCATTTGCCATTTTTGGAGACTTTTTGAGTCTTCTTTTGCTACTTTAGTTGAAAATTTTCTGACAACACTGTACCCCGATAAAATACTTTAAAAAAACTGAAAGAAAAACTTCAAAAGAGACCCACGGGAACAACATGCTGCCTTCGAGGTCAAAACGAAACGGTGATGTTTTGCAGGCTCATACAATATCTCACAATTTACAGCTACTGAATTTCCTACATCCGAAGAACTGTCGGCGAAAGATCGAATATTGCATTACATTCTTGTACATTCGGACCCTCACCGGTGTATGTCGACAATCACAGATATGCTCTGGTGTAGGTCGAAAACAGAGGAGTATATGTACACGCTGTCATTGCAAAAGGAAGTGTTCCGCAAATAAATGCAATTGCAAAAGCAAGGGCCTCTTGTGCAATTCAAAGTGTCATAATAGTTTAAGTTGTTGCAATAAATAACATTTGAATCACATAATTTAATAAGTTTTAAACTTCTATCATTCTCCTTTCTCATTTTGAACGTACTGTGTGTTTTAAGTTCTAATATTCTGAAGTTCTTATTTTAAGTCAAAAAAGTGCGTTTTTTCGCGATTGAATTACGGAGAAGAAAATATAACTTTCTTATATGTTCAATATTCACCATTAGTACATGGTGAATGTCGACATTGACCGGTGTAAGTCAGAAATAAGAGTATTTGGAAAATATTTCGGACATACACCAAGTGACTATGTGAATGTTGACATTCACCGGTGAAAGTCGACATTCTCCAAATTTCGGTGTTTCACCGTAACATCTACATTTCGAACTTTAAGCCTAAAATGTCTCCCAAAACGCGGTTTTCGCACATGCAAAAACCATGTTTTAAACACACAATTTAAGCTAAAAATTTGAAATAAAAACAAAAAATTTATATAGCAAAAACGTAAAGTTTCTAACCAAAAATATCTGACATGAATCCATGTACACAGCGATATGATTTAACTTTAAAAAAATCTACGAATTGCACAATCTGGACAACGAAACAAAATAGCGAACTACGCACACCACTTTTTAATAAATTAGCATAACAATATTAAATTTCAAAGAATATCATGTACACAGCATCCTGTTATCTAGGTAACGAACGAATAATCTACGAACACCTCGCTTTAATAAATTAACATAATAATAAGCTTCAAGAATACCGTGTACACAGCGTTCTGTTTAAACTTTAAAAAACATCTACGAATTGCACAATCTAGGCATTGCGCACTAATGAACAAAATAAACTAAAATAAATTTCGAACAATTAAAAAACCACAATAACGACAGAAATTCATACTAAAAAAACAATGAACATAACATTCTACTAGATTAAAAACAAGAATAAAACAAAACGCACTTACCATAAATAAATGCTTCTTCGAACAGCAGAAATACCAATTTCATACATCACCAAAACAATTTCACCACAAGTTTGTTAAAAGCCTCTTCTCTCGTGTCAGAACAACGATGGAAAATATACCACCAAATAAAACTCCAAATTGCATTTCCTATTTTCTGTTGACAACGTCGCTTTAACCCGCCGCCACGTAATCTATTATGACATCGTAATTTTAATTTATTATTTATATGACAGCAGACTCACTATCCACAAAGTTCATACTATGTTTCACAAATTAATGTTCAAAACCTTCTTCTAAATACTTGTCGAATTTCCAGCCAACCGAAAAAATAGTTGTACTAAAATTTTGCTAACACATCATAAATCACTTAATTACCATACGAACCAACTACACTTCGCGACAAGCTAACTTGAGAACACATACAAAGCTAGAACGACCTTTTCACAGCTTTTCACCCTGTTCTTCAAGTTATCAATGCGCAGTAAACTGCCCGCGGATATTCAATTCCTCCAATTTGCTACACATTTGGCGACTTCTTGCCAAATCCAGCGTATTTAGATAATAATCTTTTTATGCAGTGAAGCTGCAGTTGAAATTGATAGTTCATCATAGTATGAAATGTAGGGCGTGTTATTCGTTATTTTAATTTATGTGAAATATTTCACTATTATCTCAACGTGACGAATACTAATTTAATGATAATTAAAACTTGAAACCGGAAGAGCTAACAACGTATTCCTTGCAGTTTGGGTCAAATTCCGTCCTCCCCCCCCCAAGACCGTTCGCTTAGTTAAAAGTAAAATATATAAATTAAGAAAATCTGGTAGTAAGTTATTTTCTTTTAATTTTTAAGAGTTTATGCGGCTTTCTGCTACCAAAACAGTGAACGAGGGGAAATTTTTTATTTTTATTTTTTAAAGACGTTAATTTGATTTTAATTTGCGATTGTTTAAAAAACTCTGACAATATTTTATAGCAGACATTATGAAAATTATATCCTGTATTAATTGTCTCCTAAAATACACACGCATTTCCAGTCAGTCTCAGAAAATCACCTTTCTACAGTACGTTTTATCCTATCTTACCGATTACTGTTTAAAATCAAAAATAAAATGAATAAAAAGACTGGAAATTGAGATTTTCAGATTGCTGTCTACTAAAGAGCTTACCGTTAAAAATTTCAAGGCATTAAAAAATTTAATAATTAAATTTTATATGCTTGAAAAATGTTCTGCATTAGGTTTACGGAGAAAGCGCATATATCAATACTGAAGTTATTTCGAGTTTAGTTTCTTCAATGCTAAATCCTGTAAACATTCTTCTCCACGTCTTATAGTTAAAAAAGTTTAGAAGTAGAAAGAACATATTTTACTTCTAAAAATACGGTAGATGCGAATCCGCTGACATCTTTAGACATCCGAGGGCACAACTATTAAAGAAAAATCATATCCGGCCGTCACATATTCGTGGCAGTGTCTTGAAACATTTTAAGAACTACAAATTTTTGCCACAAAATGGCATTGCATGTGCATAGGATTTGAGATACAGTGGTGGCCAAAATTGTGGACACTTTTGGAAATTTTTATGTTTTTGAACTTTGTATGCTTATAGAAAACGTTACGTTTCACAAAATGCAAACTTGTATATATCATTTTAAAGAGAATTTATTACTGAATTCAATACAAAACACAAAATTCAATTATTTGCAATACAAAAGAAGTTAAACGATAATAGTTATCGATAGTGATGATTGCAGTGAGTTATCAGTACTTAGTAGGGTACCCTTTATTTTTGATTACAGCTTCACTTCGACGTTTCATTGAGCTGACAAGAGTTTTAAGCTCTTCTTTCGTTATTACATGATGCCAGGAAACAATTATAGCCTCAATTAGTTCCCTTTTATTTGATGGGCGCCTCATTCGGACAAGAGTTTTCAAACGGTGCCACAAATTTTCGATAGGATTGAGGTCAGAACTGTTTCCTGGCCATGACAACAATTTAATGCTCTTTGTACGAAACCACTCCTTCGATATTTTGGCCGTGTGGCAAGGAGCAGAATCCTGTTGAAAAATAAACAAAGCATTGTTGGGAAAGAGATCTCTGATGGAAGGTAGAAGTTTTGGTTCTAGAATAGTGTCAATGTATTTTCTGGCATTTAGGGTCCCATCGATGACATGAAGGCGGCCAATACCATCTGCTGACATGCATGACCAAATCATAACACTAACTGGGTTGAATGTTTCACAGTTGCTTGAATGCAGTCAGAATGTAGCTCTTCTCCTATTCTACGTCTTATATATTTTCGCCCATCACTACCGAATAACGATATCTTAGTTTCATCACTCCATATAACTTGTGACCACTGATCATCTGTCCAATTAATTTGTTCCTTTGCCTACTGTAGTCTTTTCTTTCGTTGCTGAAAATTAAGATAAGGCTTTTTTCGTGGAATTCTACCTCTCAGTCCAACATCTGTTAATCTTCTCCTTATTGTTCTTGAACTGACAGAAACACCAGCATCATTCAGATCACTTCTGATTGCCGCTGATGACATTTTTCTATCTTGGAGACATAGTCTTTTTATTCTTCTGTCATCAATAGATGTGGTGCACCTTTTTCGGCCTTTTCCTTCTTTGTTTTTTATTGAATTTGTCTCCTGATATCGTAAACAAAACTTTCGGACTCCAGATGTAGTCACTGAACCCCCCACCTGTCTTGCAATTTCAGCATAGGAAAGACCACTCTCTCATAACACAATAATATTACATCTTTTAGATGTCAGATCTACTCTTTTATTTGATGTCATTGCTTCTTGACTAAATATTAAACATTTTTACAAAAATTCCTACTTGTAATTGCAGTGTATAAGAAACAGGTCCTCCTTCTACAGAACAAAGTAAAATAATGAATTGTTTCAAGTGTAAACATGATGTCAGCTTCTACTGGCAGTTACTAACATTTGATTGGTTATCAGAACAAGAACAGTGATTGACCAGGAAAGCTAGACATTACAAACCACTTCATAACTGTGTTTTTTATTTATATTAAAGTACATATAACTTTTTTTGTATTGCAAATAATTGAATTTTGTGTTTTGTATTGAATTCAGTAATAAATTCTCTTTAAAATGATATACACAAGTTTGCATTTTGCGAAACGTAACATTTTCTATAAGCATACAAAGTTCAAAAACATAAAAATTTCCAAAAGTGTCCACAATTTGAACACCACTGTACATGTAGATTTGACCTTCTACTAAAAATGAGAGAAACATGACTCAGGATTAGAAAAGAAAGCACAATCTAAACAAACACGGGGCAGCCTGTCACGTGTCGTCAGAGGTTGAGCTCTCTGTGTTATCGCCCTGTATTATATTTAAAGAAATTAAATAATGACGAATCTGCATGAATGTATGTATGTTTATCGCATTGTGATAAAACAACGATACCTAGAGCCATCCTATTTCGAATAACGTAATCCTCCTCTCAATATGGGCATCTGAAAACCAAAATTCGGAATTTGTTTTACTATCGCTTTCATATTTTGTAACAATTTAACGAATTTTTAATTAACAAACTCAACGATTTCAAAGAGAACAATGGCAACACTGTACAAAAAAAAATTTTTTTTTTTTTTAATCCCCAGCGTGCGACACTATGTTTTAGAGATTCTAAAAGATATGCCCATTTTAAAATTATTTTGCGATATTGCTTTTGAATTTAATTTTATGGCTTAAGTGCAAACAATGTGATATTTAATTAATAAAAGTAAGGCACAACCCCTCCTTTGGGCGTAATATAAAATCTGGAAACTTTCAGGTCTTTTTTTTTTTTTTTTTTTTTTTTTTTTTTTTTTTTAGTCCAAAGGCATTTGTCCCTGAAGGACTATTGTTTTCGTTTTGCGATTTTGCGTCGGACTCATAAACGTCGGTTCACTTTTCAAACTGTTGCCACAAAATGTTAGAGTCCTGCATTATATTTGAAGAAATTAAATAATGAAAAATCTGCATAAATGTATGTATATTTCTCGTATTGTGATAAAACAACGGTACATAGAGTCATCGAATTTTGAATAACGTAATCCTCCAACGAATATGAGCATGTGGAAGACCAAATTTGAAATTTGAAATTTGTTTTATGATCGATTTCCTATTTTTTAAAACTTTGACGAATTTTTGATTAACAAACTCAAGGATTTCAAAGCGAGCAATGGCAACGTTGTGCAGAAAAAACATTTTTATCTCCAGCGCGTGAGTCTCTGTATCGGAAATTCTAAAGATATGCTCGTTTTAAAACTATTTTGCGATATTGCTGTTGCACTGGATCTTATGGTTTAAGTGCGAGGAACATGATATTTAATAAAGAAAGGTAACACACAAAATGTTAAAAAACGCCCCCTTTGGACGTAATTTAAAATCTGAAACATTTCAGATTTTTTTATTATTATTATTATTATTATTATTATTTTTTTTTTTTTTCCTCTCTTGAGCATCTGAAAAGTATAATTTCATTCACATCATCCATCTCAGAACGTGTTTAATTTGTTGATCCAATGGATTTTCTTTATCCAACAAAGCGCATATGCATCTGTTGCATTTTCAAATTCGTGTAGATTTCATTTTTATGTTACATTGCCATGATTTAGATTTCTTGGTCTGACGGTTTGCTTCATTCAGAACGGAACGTGCTTTGCTTCTAAATTAACGGAAACATAAATGTATGCTTTCTAATACTACTTGGTAAGCTGTTCTCGACAAAATACTCGTTATCAAATGGATTTCGATTCTAATCGTCTGCTTGTTGCCCCACCGTCACATATTCGTGTCATATTCGTCACATATTCGTGTCATATTCGTCACATATTCGTGTCATATTCGTCACATGTTCGTCACATATTCGTGCCAGTGTCTTAGAACATTTCAAAAACTACAACTTTTGACACAAAATGGCTTTGCACGTCCGTAGGATTTGAGATACATATAGATTTGACCTTCTAAAAATGAGATAAACATGACTCAGGATGGGAAAGGAAAGCAAACAGGGCGTGTCACGTGTCGTCAGAGGTTGAGCTCTCTGAGTGCCTGCCTTCCACTTTCCGTGAAAGATTTTGTCATTTCTGGTAAATAATATTTCTTATACTATCTTTTAATTACATTTTAAGTTTATCAATGTGTTTTGCCAATTAAAACTTTATTTAAATTTAAAATTTCTAAAGTAAGAATCGTTTAAGATTTTTCATGTAAATTAAAGAAAAAACTATTAAATTTTAAAGTACATGATAGCTTAAGTAACAATCTAAAATGGTAAAAATTATGATTTGAACTTTTTTTAATTATTTCTTTTTCCTAAAGTTAGGCTTAGCGCTGTAAAATCTCCTGTCCTGTGGAAGCGTTCCTTAGACTCTCGTCCGTCCGGAGAGAACGTCTTAAACACAGGCGCGCCGTCTCGAAAGGGTTAAGAAGTTTGGAGCCGAAATATTTGTGTGTGTGTTATCTCAAAATTATGATGGAGCTTAGACATTCCTCGCACACTTTTAATAAATTATATAAGAAAATTCACTACCTAATAAGCTGTAAGGGAGCTACCTAATAAGCTGTATTCACTACCTAATAAGCACAATGGTTGATCTGCATATTGATTGACAAATACGCAGGAGCGGTATTGCAAAAGACTAGTAGTGTTCTTCTAAAAGATTATTTCTCGCTCTGTTCGATAGAACACCGAACGGTGTTGTGGTGTGGTGTATTTAATTATGGCAAAGCACACTAGGGCTATCTGCCTAAGAGGAGGGATGCCTTCGTGGAGGACTTTCTAAGGGAAACTGGCTCGTATACACGTTACACATGGGGGAAACCACGAAAACACCGATGCAGCCAGCCCGTTCGCGGGATTCGAACCTCGAACCGAACTACCAGTGTTCAGCGCCTTTACCGCTCGGCCGCTGGTGGGCAGAACACCGAACGAAATTCTGCTAAACTGATGATTTTCAAAACGGATTATAAAGTGGATTCAAAAGAGATTCAGAAGACTTTTTCGTGACATCGGTACGTACAGAGGCTTTTCGTACATTTTTTACCCTAATTACAGAAATAGTTTACCTAAAATTGTTATGTTTTAAATGACCTATTTGATATTTCTTTACTGTCTTTCTACACCGTCATTTCCACAACAATAAAGCGCTTACCATTATCGGAAGAACTCGAACATCTTTTCCAAAGTTTAATTAGGTTGTATGTCGACGTTAAGAAAGACCGCTTTTTAACCCCTTGGACTACACGATATCTGCCAATTGCGCGAGCTATAGTAAACAAGAAAATCGGTCGCGTGCCGAGCCATTCAATTGTTCAGCCGTGTACCCGAACTGGCGCAAAATGTATATTTTTCATGACATATACATTTCAGTGTAACGAAAGGAATGGTGAAATAATAAACAATGTTTAGGTACAAATAGTAATTTTAAAACATAATCAATTGTGTGTAATCGTAATCAATTGTACAGTTGAAAAACATAATTGCACGATGGATGTGATGGGTATAAGAGTTTTTTAATTCTTTATACGAAATTGTATATGAAATGTGTGAACGTAACGAAGCTTTACGGGGAACTAAAGTAACAGATCATCCAATTTCGTCAGAAATAACTGAAAAAAAAATACTGACGTTACAATCAAAGGAAAAATATTCGATGTAGAATAACTCCAATCGCTTGTTGGGCCCACCAGCGGCCGAGCGGTAAAATCGCTGAACACTGGTAGTTCGGTCCGAGGTTCGAATCTCGCGAACGGGCTGGCTGCATGGGCGTTTTCGTGGTTTTCCCCATGTGTAACGTGTATACGAGCCAGTTTCTTTTAGAAAGTCCTCCACGAAGGCATCCCCCTTAGGCAGATAGCCTTCGTGTGTTTTGCCATAATTAAATACATCAGCACCAACCGCTTGTTCTAATAATACGCGGCATTTTATGCACAAATTAATCACCACGAGTCAGACACGTGGCTTTTGTTTATGACACAAATTCCTGACGACGAGTCAGACTCATGGCTTTTGTTTATGACACAAATTCTTTACCACAAGTCAGGCTCGTGGTTATAGGCCAAAGGGTTAAAAGTCCAAAAGCTCAAAAACACATTGGTGATAGAACAGGAAATTTAGTAGGGATATGTCCTAGATACTCGTTTTTTGTTCCATTTTTTCCAGGGAAGTAACACTTGATTGCATGGAAAAACGCATACGAAGCTGTTATTCACTTACACGATTTTGTTCCAAAATTCTTGTTAAATTAGAACACATTCGCATGCTTTCTGCAGAAGAAACACAGTATATTTCCGTATATACGGTAAGAATTTTAGAAACTTTTTTTTATAAAGCTAAATTAAGCTGGTCGGCTTATATACCAATACGCTTGTATCAGGAAGATATAGATACTATTCTGTTAGCCGGTCACAATTGGTAAATTCTTAAATATAGCCTTTTTTTTATTTATCTAGTATATATTTATTAAGTTTGTTAAAAACTATTAACCTAAATGAAATATATCATTAGATTTGTGAAAATGAATTATTTAATTTTCGAAACGGTTTACATTTCTGGTTTGTGTAACTCCATTGTCAAAACCACAAAATCTGACGTTGGCGAAATTTGTAACTGCTTGACTGAAAACTATCCACGTACTACCACCTTTCTGGATTTTGGCATCCCCGCCATTTCGAAACATTTTTTCTACACTCTTGAACTTGTTTTTTAGTTAAAGAAACCACAGATCACATATAAGACAACAAATGAACGGTAAGAATGCGTTAGCTTCATATAAGGTCACCACAATTAAAATTATCGTTTGGCGTTTTAATTTACAGCAAATGAAATCGATAATATTTCAGCCCTCTTTTCCTGGGTAGCAACATTTCTGCCGTCATTCCAGCATGATTGAATATTAAATAATTTTTTTTCTTTTGAAAAAATTTCGTCAAGTTACCACCGGTTCTGTAGATTGAATAATCTATTATAAACCCATATGCACGTAATAATACTTTTTTCAAAACGATTTTCCGAGGCGTCTCTCAAGGTTCAGTTTTAGGACCGAAATATTTTAATATTTTCATAAATGACATGCCTGTCCCACTACATTCAAGTATTTATAAATATGCTGACGATACAGTTATCTTAACCAGTTCTAGAAATCCACAAAATGCTCTTGACAAACTCCAAATGCAAGCTAATCTAATCAACAAATACTGTGAAGATTGGAAAATTAAACTTAACGCAGCTAAATGTTGTGTTGTTTTATACCGCAGATATAAGAAAAATTATCCTGTTAACTACTATAAAAATAGATAATTCACCAGTTCCTGTATCAAGCTCATATAAATACTTAGGAGTGTACGTCGACAAAGCTTTAAATTTCAAGGATCATATCCAGTATACCATCAATAATGCTAATGCAGCATTCATGTCTCTTTACTTCCTGCTTGGAAGGAAATCTAAATTAAATCTAAACATCAAGAGAAAACTTTATATCACATTCATCAGACCAATTCTACTTTATGCAGTTCCTGCATGGGCGACTGCTGGAAAAACTGAACGCCAGAAAATAAACGTCTTACAGAATAAGATTCTTCGAAGCATTACCAAAGCACCTTGGTTTGTGCGTAACGCGCAAATTCATAAGGATTTAAAGATTCTGCCGATTCATGATCAAATACTAACTACTGCACACAACTTCTTTGAAAAAAATGAAAAACTCGCAATACCCGGCTATTAAAGAACTCACAAACTATGATCCCACTGAAGAACATGTAGTAAAAAGACCGCGAACTATCCATCCTAATGCATTATGGTGGTAGTGTACAGTATATATATATATATTATTCTACTTATTTCACATATTTTAATACTCTTCATTGAATCAAGTTTTGCTTATGTTTTGGACAATGCTCTGACAAAGCTTATGGACTTTGATTGCAACTTAGATTACTTACTTATTTTACTTATTATTTCTATTTAACCAAGAATTTATTTAGTACTGTAAAGTGCTTTATAGCAAAGACTTTGCTTACAGGGAAAAATTTTAGTTCGCGGTCTTACGACTCCTTCACTCGCTACGGCCATCTCGCATCACGTGGTGTTACTTCTACAGTCTTATTTTACGTTTTATTCAGCAATTTTATGAAACTTAGGACTTATTTTGCACCGACCACTGCTAATGACATGCCATTTAATTGCATTTAAAAAATTATATTTACTGAGTTCATCTCATGACTTCGATCTTGCCTTCGGGTGTGGTGTATTTTTCAATACACCTCTTATTTTATTATGATTACTAAGGGCCTTTGGTAAAATGTTTAACTACTGGTTAGAACTCATAGAAGTTGATGCCAGAAGAAAAGATACGATCCTAGATCCTTAGTCCACATAACGTCGAGTTTACGGGACTGTGCTGTTTGTATAAACAGCAACGCGGTAAAATGTAACGATCAACTTCCATTAAATTCCATCCAACAAGAGTGAGCTTGTGACCATTAAAACGGTCTCCAAGAATCATTATTTATGATATCCCAAAGGATATCACAAAAGAAGAGTTATTAACATCATTAAAGGCTCAAAATGAAGAACTTGACGGGGAAGGTTTAGTAGTTAAATTCCCCATTAAACAAAAGCATAAAAACCACTGGGTATGCGAGGCCACTCCAGAATTATTCAAACAACTCCTAAAAATTAAAAAAGTATGTATTAACTGGGAACGATTTAGCATCAAAGAATATTTAAGACCTACACAATGCTTTAAATGCTGCCAATTTAGGCACATCTCAAAGCAATGTCAGACGGAAGAAGCATGTGGTCATTGTGGTGAGGTGGGCCACTCTCACAAAGACTGCGATAGCTCAACTCTCAAATGTATTAATTGTGCGGAACGAAACGCCAACAACGAGCAACAATATGACGAAGGACATTCAAGCTTCGATAAAAATTGTCCATGCCGCATCTTAGAGATAGACGAACTTAAGAAACGCATAAATCATGGATAATTTACCTCAAAAGAACTATTTAAGAGCACTACAAATTAATTTAGCACGCTCTCATGTTGCAACCGCACAACTTAAAGTGCACATTTTTGACTATGATCTGGTCTTCGTGCAAGAACCATACTGTATTGACAACAAACCAGTTGGTTTCCCATTACAAACTAAAGTCATTTCAACAACCGACGGACTACCAAAGACGGCACTGTGGTCGTAAATTCTAACCTCACGGTTCTTAACACGCTGACCACTCCAACTTTGAATATTATAAAACTGAAATTTGAACAAAGATCATTAACGATCTTTAACTGTTATAGCCCACCAATCACGGACCTTACAGACTTAACTTCTCTCCTAGACTTAGTCGATAGAAATCTATCGGATAATACAGACAATATTATCCTGGGTGATCTTAACGCTAAAAGTGAAATATGGGGTTCTCCATTTGAAGACCCTAGAGGCAGAATGGTCAGAGAATTTCTGATTTCTAGACAATTTATTATTGAAAATGACCCAAATTGTCCCCCAACATATAACTGTTCCAGAGGAAAGAGCTGGATAGACTTAACAGCAAGCCAAGGAAATATTATTCATGATTGGCGAGTTTTGGATGATTCATCGCTCAGCGATCATTGCTATGTATCTTTTGAAATTTCTCGTGACAAAAGCACAGATCAGATTATACGAAGGAAGTATAAACTGAACAAGATGGACTGGCTTACACTTAAGGAAAAGCTCAGTAGTTATTTTTCTACCTTTAATCCTCAATATGTGAAAGATACTGTTGACTTAAAAGCCTTAATAAAAACTTGGACCCAAAAGATCCAAGATATCTTCGACCAAGCAATAAAAGCAAAGGGCAAATTCCTCAACGTACAGCACAAAGAGGTCCCTTGGTGGACTCAATCGCTTAATATCATGAGGAAAAGAATTCTAGCAGAAAGAAAACGCTGTCAGCGTTGTACTCAAGACGACAACTTAAGAGCTTATTATAAGACTATCTATAAGAAAGACTTAGCCAAATATAAACGAGAAATCCTCCGTTCCAAAAGAACGTGTTGGAAAAATCACTTAGAAAGCATAGATCCAAAATCTCCATTTGGCATTCATTATGATCTGGCAAAAGGAAATATTTCCTTGCCTTTTCAAATCAAAGCGCTTCTTAAACCTGATAATTCTATGACTGAAACCATTGATGAGACTCTAAAATTGCTGTTGGAGCACCACTTCCCAGCTGATGACCGGAGCACAGATTCAATAGAACATAGTCAAATTAGAACTCAAATTAAGACCCGATTTGGTGCTAAACAATATCTTCCGTTCACCAGACAGGAAGTTGAATTCACGATTAAATCACTTAATTCTGGTAAAGCTCCTGGCTTGGATAACCTTCCTAAAGAAATAATTCTAGAAGCATTTTACGCCAACCCAACAGTACACACGGCATTATTCAATGAACTTCTTAGACGCGGTATCTTTCCTGAATGCTGGAAAACCGCTGAACTAGTTCTCTTTTCTAAAGAAGGCAAAAGCTTGGAACTTCCACAGGCATACAGACCAATATGTCTATTAAATACATGGAGTAAAGTTTATGACAAATTAATAACTAACAGGCTCAACTATTACCTATTTTCAAACAGCAAACTCAGTAACAGACAATATGGCTTTACGGCTGGAGTTTGTTCCACGGACGCCATTAAAGATATAATCGACACAGTTGAAAATAACCGGAAAAACAACTGCTATACGAACATTATATCTCTCGATATTAAAAGTGCCTTTAATAACGTTTGGTGGCCTTTTCTTTTACAAGAACTGAGAAATATCTCCTATGTCCAATCAACCTATATAAAGTAATAGAATCAATGCTGGAAAATAGAAAAATCATCTATGAAGCAAACAACACTTCTCTTACCCACTCTCAAGAAAAAGGGTGTGTCCAGGGATCAAACTCCGGACCACTTTTTTGGAATATTGTCATGAACACTGCACTTCAAATGGAGAGGGAGTTCAAATACAAGCTTATGCAGATGATGTACTATTTATAGTATCAGGAGCTACCCACCAACAAATCCATAATAGAGCCAACAATGCCCTGATTCAAATAACTGAATGGGCGAAGAAGAGCAAACTTAGCTTCTCCCCGGAGAAATCTAGCTCAATGTTTATTGCCGTCAAAAAGAGGGGCGCAGCATATTCAGCCCCCACAATAAAGTTGAATGGCACTACTATTAAAAGGCGCAAACAAATCAAATACCTAGGTATAATAATAGATGAATGCCTTACCTGGCTTCCACATTTGGATTACATAAAAACAAAAGTCTGCAAGATTATAAATCGGCTTATGAAATTTCCTGGCCTCTCCAAAGCAGTTATGAAGGAACTTTACAAACGAGCCATAGAAAGGACAGCTGTATACGCCTGTGCAGCTTGGTGGTTTCCACCAACTGTTAAAATGCGAAATAAAGAAAATACTATTCAAAGAGTAGCCCTACTAGCTATGACAAAATGCTACAAAACAGTTCCGACCTCAGCTCTACAGATCTTAGCCGGCCTGATTCCATTAGATATTAAATTGGATCAAGAAAGTGCAATCCAAAGAACTAAAAGAGGCTGGTCAGACTTTTCATTTGAAAATTTTCACTTTTTAAAAGAAGCCCTCGACTTTCCCAAACATAAATGGTTTACCCATCCTGCCACAATAAAGACTTGTGAATGGAACGATCATCTCCCATTAAATAGAAATTATGAATTATTTACGGATGGCTCCAAAATTGAAGATGGCACAGGAGCGGGATTTTGTGTCTATTGGAACGGCACATTAAAAGCTGAATTTTCTTTTCAACTGAACCCCAATTGTTCAGTATTCCAAGCTGAAACTCAAGCGTTGAAATCAGCTCTAAACTGGCTATTAATACACACGCATACAGCCCACATTTATACGGATAGTCAAGCCGTACTGAAATCATTGGAAAGATTTGACATTCTGAATCAAGAAATCATAGAAGTTAAAAAGCTCGTCTATCAAACTAAAGCTAAATTACATTGGATATGAGGCCATCAAGGTTACAGAGGTAACGAAAAAGCGGACGAACTCGCCAAAAAAGGCATATCTTCTGAAGTGCATCTAGACTGCAAACTTCCTCTGAGCTTCATAGTAAGAACAGCTAAAGAAAAAGCTCTCACTCTGTGGCAACATCGATGGCAAGAAGAAGATACGGGCAGATTCTTCCTAGAATACAAGATTCTTCCTAGAATCTCTGAAAAAAGACACTTCAATGATTTCTTTCTTAATCAACTGCTCTCAAATCACGGAGCCTTTCCTAGTTACTTTAATAGATTCAAACTCAAGACTCCGCCCAGTCGCTGTACATGTGGACAAGAAACAGCGGACGCACTGCATTATTCACTGTCCGAGTTTGGACAGAAAAAGAAATGAACTTTTTCCGCAAACCTTGACTTTCGACCTTCTATGCAAATTAATTCTATGAGACAAAGGTCGCCAACTGCTTTCCAAATTTATGGAATTCCTGTATTCCAATGAGAACACAATCTATGTATAACATAAAATATTTGTGGCTTGAAAATGTATTTCTAATATTTTGATTTTCTATTATATGCTTAACTTTGTATTTTATTTTCTGTTCGAACCGTAACAAAACTTATGATATCTTTCAATTTTGGGTACTTTTCCGTTTTGCCGGCGCAAACGATAAAGTCGCCAACAATGGTACAACTGATGCCAAACGGAATACCTTCGCTAGTAACCTTTTACGCCTCATTTCCAAAACAAGTCGCAGCCATTTCTTATCAGATTGATTGTTTCTTTCAATACTGGCATACAATTACATAGAATTTTTACAAGATAGTTAAATTTATGCCCTAAGACCATTCGCGGTAATTAAATCAATTAGAATGCAATCACACCGCTCACCCGAAAATAAAGAAAAGGCAAAATCAAGGGTTAAATTCATCAATTCTTAATGAGAATGGACTAGCGAAGTAAAGCACTGCGATTTTACATGATTTCTGAGTAAGCTATTCGTACGAATTGAAATAATTCTTGCATTTAAACGTGTATTCCAAATTAAGATTTAACTTAAAATTAATGTGGATAATTACTGAATTAGATTTTTATAGCGCAGTTTACGTGATATGAGATTACTTGGGGTCATGTGATACGAATCGGCGAATCAGGATGTTGAACCATGAAAGCGTATTAATGCCTTTTTACAAATTATTGGCTTTTTACAAAATTTTAAACCATATTAAAATGTTTATGCCTTCAAAATAAAAAATTCTTAGAACTAATGTTTGTTAACAGCTTTTATGTGTATACTGTATGTTGTCGCCAACAAAATCTACTTGGCGAGATTTGCGCCGGCGAAACGGAAAAGTACCCAATTTTGGTCTTTGACACTGTTTTTGTATTATCTATAATTCTGATGTCAAAAAATTGATTGATCACTTTATTTATAATTTTTTGCAAATAAAGACTTTGGCGTGGTCAATACATCTTTCAGTTAGCGGACCTCAAAATTTGCTAGGACTCAAATTAAAAAATAACTGATTATTAAATTTATTTTCTTTAGCTTAGCTTTGGCTGACTAGTTAATATTCTTAGCCTATGGCTCCGGTGATACCTCAACAGTGAGGTGCGGACTGGATATTCCATTTTTATGTTGTTACTTACGCTCACTTGTCTGACAGTAACATCAGTCCACGCCCACAAAATTCCTCTTGGCAAGAAGGGCAAGATACACCTAGCGTTGGCAACCAGTCTTGTACACCTTACAGGTAACAGTGCGACTGAGCTCAGTTCCGCCCCCCATTTTGATGGAGAGCACCCCGGGGGGTCTCCATTCCTCTTCCCTTCCACCAAACCGCTTGTCGCATATTTAAAAAGCAGCCATGCGTTTACAAACATCTATACATTTACAAACACTATACATTTGCAAATATCCATGTCTTCTCCGGCATTCAAACCCGGGCCCTTCGGCACGGCAGTCAGCAACGCTAACCACTATACCGGTTAGGCGGCTCATAATAAATGTTGCTTTAGTATATTGCTATAGTTCTTTGTTCATAAATGTTGCCAGCTAAGCCAAAAAACTGCGGCTCGTTGTTGTGCAATGAATTAAGTTGTTGCCACACAACAATCAGCTGACATAACATTTTCTTAGTAACCATTGCGAAATCAATGCTGTCTGTATGCCCTCGTTATCTTCCAATCTGAAGAGAAGAATGCGAATTTTGCTTGCATTTAGAAGTCCAAATTAATTAAATAACATATGAACAGGATGTAATCTATGTAAAGCGCAGTGCATCTGGTTGTTGGGGGGGATTATAATTTTAAAATTTTGCCCTTTTACCAAAATTCAATAATACCGTTTCTTTTTAAAATAAAGTGCACTATAAAAGTTAATTTGAGGAAGACTAAGGAAAATTACATAGATCCCACTTTTGGCGAAACTCGTGTAATTTCTTTTATGCTTGTAATGAAGGCAAAGTTTTATTCGATTGACGAAATTCTGGCTTCGTCACGAAACCGCTTCCATTTGTTTAGTTTAGCCTTTTCAATCGCTCGAAATACTCGAGAAACGTAATCCTAAAATCAAATCGTATTCCGTATATCTCGTAGCCCTACAAAATCTTGTGACTTCAGCGGTATCTGAATGAAATACATTTAAATTAACAGCACACATCTACTATTAGTAACAATTTTAGTAACGTGAAACATTAGTTAGAAATCAAGGTATATGATGAATTTCATTTTGTTCTTTTAAAAAAGTTAGAATTTCCTTTGCTGAAACGTACGACATATAGAATAGGGGAATTTATTTAATTTTTAATCTAAATTAACACTTTTCTCAAACTCGAGGGCTAAGGGGACGGATACCTTCGTTGAGGACTTTCTAAGGTAACAAGGAGGGTCTCATGTACAAGGGGATCGTGTACAAGTTACACATCGGGAAAACCACGAAAACGCCCATGCATCCAGTCCGTTCGCGGGATTCGAACGTCGGTTTGGTTTATTTAATTACGGCAAAGCTCATTAGGGCTATCTGAATAAGAAGGGGAAGCCTTTCGTGGAGGACTTTCTAAGGGAAACTGGCTCGTATACATGTTACACACGGGGAAAACCACGAAAACGCCCAAGCCGCCAGCCCGTTCGCGGGATTCGAACCTCGGACCGAACTACCAGTGTTCAGCGACTTTACTGCTCGGCCACTGGTGGGCTCGAACGTCGAACCAAACTACCAGGGTTCGGCGATTTTACCGCTCGGTCGCTGGTGAGCCTCGTCTATATAAATACAACGGACAGCGGTTTGATACAAGCCGACAGAAATTACAGCGCTTCTAATTATCATCGATAGAGGGAGTACCTATTTATCTTCTCATGAATACCTATATAGCAAGGCAGGTGACAGGTCAGAGCAGGTCCGGACATCCGGACGGCTTACATAGACAAATCGGGTGTAGGGTTTATATTTATTTTAACTAACATTTATTTTAAGTTTAAACTATCTTTCCTGTCAAGCCTTACTTTCCCCTGGAACTGCCAATGCCAGAATATGTAAATTTGAGTAGAACGCGCAAGGATTCAAATTATCAGCGGAAGTATTCTGATTTAAATAGAAGGAAATGAGTTCGGTGTGATATTCTTACTTAGCGAGCGCGGAGGTAGTTAGCGAGAATTGAAGAACCCCGCGTTGCGGCCTATGTGCTTGGCGGGAAGTAGTGGTAATTGTTCCAGTGAGCTTCAAGCCTGCTGAATTAGCAGCGGTATTGTAACACGCGGTGAGTTAGTTATTTTAGAGAGCCTCGTAGTTAGAATCTTGTCTTTACTTTCTTTTCAGGTTATTATTTTTATTTGACTGCCAAGTTGGCACAGTCTGTAAGCGTCAAGAGGACGCAATTGTAATTTATTACGTTGAATAAAAAGGGACTTAAACCCTTCACAAGGCTCTATCTTTTATACAAGTTTTCACAGTCACCTCTTGGTTGCGTGCAAGTTGGAGGCGCGCAACGTTATATTGGCGCCCGAACACTTATCGAACTGAAATGGCCGAAAACTGGATGGAAGCCGCTGGACAACACCAAGAAATGACAACTCAGTTAGAAGGATTTGGATACCTGGTCCAGACTTTGAGAGCCTCAATCAAGCCAAACGTCCATTTCGACGGAAAAAATTCGGTGGCGGTATTTTTAGAAGGTCTAGAAAACCACTTTCAGCTCTACCCTGTGCCTGAGAGACAAAAAGTTGCCATCGCCACATCAGCACTAAGAGGACAGGCCGCGCTATGGTGGAAAAATATAGGCAAATTTCTTCTAGGTGAATTTGGAAGCCCGACGTATACATTTGAAAATTTCAAAAAATCGTTAGTAAAGGCCTTCCCCATAGTGAAAGACCGCGCACGGCTGGAAGCCGAACTATATAGTTTCTACCAACGGGATACAGCAGAATTGACGGACTTTATTTTACGAAAAATCAAGCTAACGGATATGCTGTATGGAAAAAAAACCCGATGCGGAGATAATTGAAATAATATTACCAAGATTGTTACCCGCTGTCCAAGACTACTTTGAAATTAGAAACCCAAGCACGTTGCAGGAACTTTTCGAATTGGCGGTGAAGTTTCAAAATCGCAGAATAGCGGAAAGAGCGAGAGGGGAAACATATTCTCAAAGTACCCGAAGGAAGGAGGAAACCAGAAATGGAAATCGCTCGTATGGGGGAAAGAACTATCAAGCTAACGCATCGAAACTCGAAGGTCAAGGCCCAAAAAGAAAATTTGAAAATAAACATCCGCGTACCCAGAAGACACAGATTGAAAGGAAAGCTTTAAACGACTAGAGGGGCCTGTGAAAGGGAGGGTCCAGACCCCGGAAGTTTTAAAAAAACCCTCAAATAGACATTTAAACACGGTCATCGTAAAAAACTCACAGCTACCAATTATACAAGTCCTGGTTGGCGATGTACCAGTAGAAGCCCTCATCGATACAGGAGCAGAAGGAAATTTTATGAGTGAAAAGTTCTTCAAAAAGAATGTTTATAGGATACGACTATTTAAAACCAGAAATACGGAAATTATAGCAGCGCAAGGAAAAACATGTCACTGCATCGGGAAATTATCATTAAACTTACAGGTAAAAGAGGAAAATCTCAAAGTATTAATTTTTGTGGTGAAACACCTGCAACACTCTCTTATTTTAGGTATGGACTTTCTAAGGGCCGCGAGGGCCAAATTAAATTTTCAAGATAGTTCCGTGGTGTTGGAGATGGACCAGAGTGTGGTGGAACCTGTGGAGACACCTGAATTGGACCTTAGCCATCTGAATGACCAGGAAAGTAAAGCAATACAGCAAGTGGTGAGTAATTTTTCTCATTTATTTTCAGAAAAACCAGGAAACTGTCAAATCGTGACTCACAAGATTCAATTAAATGCCGAAAAACCTTGTAGGACTAAACCGTATCGTTATGATAAACAAAAAGACCTAATCATCGAAGAACATATTCAGGAGATGTTAACGAATAAAATAATAACGCCCATAAATAGTGAGTACGCGAGTCCAGTCGTACTATGTAGGAAAAAGAACGAGTTTCCTCCTTCGGATAAAAGGGCTTGGAGGTTTGCTATCGATTACAGAAAACTAAATAGTATTACTAAATTTCCAGTTTACCCTTTGCCGGTTATAGACGAGATCATTAGACAGATCAAATCGACAAGATATATGTTTACTTTGGACTTAACGTCTGGCTACTATCAAATAGCTATGAGACCCGAAGATATACATAAAACCGCGTTTATAACAAAATCGGGCACTTATGCATTTTTACGCATGCCCTTTGGGTTGTGTGGGGCCCCATCAACATTCCAGAGAGCTATGGACATTGTTCTAAAGCCTGTCCTAGGAAAATCAACTTTAATTTATCTAGATGATATAATTATAACGAGTAGTACGTTGGAACAACACATTATTGACCTCGAACAAGTTTTTAAATTATTAAAAGAGGCCGGTCTTACAATTAACGCCTCAAAATGCAAGTTCGCAACTAAAGAACTTAAATATCTCGGTTATAAAATTTCGCAAAAGGGTATAGAAACGCAAGATTCAAAAATAAAAGCTATTAAGAATTTTCCACCGCCCAACACCGCCAAGAAACTTTCATCTTTCCTTGGATTATGTTCTTACTATCGATCTTTCATAAAAGATTTCGCTAATATTGTTGAACCACTCTTAGTAATCAAAAGAAAAAAGAGTAAGTTTACGTGGACAGCGGAAGCTAACACAGCTTTTGAAAGATTAAAAGAAGCGCTTATTAATGCCCCTGTTTTAAAATTCCCTGAGGGGGACGAAAACCTGGAAATTGCAGCAGATGCGTCAGACTATGCGGTGGGTGCGGTTCTTATGCAAAATAACCATCCGCTGGCATTTTTTAGTAAAACATTGAATCAGATACAAAGGAATTATACAGCTACAGAAAGAGAAACATTAGCCGTATTAATGGCTGTACACAAATTTCGAGTTTATTTCGGCAAATCGCCAGTAACAGTCTTTTCGGATCATGCGGCTGTTGGTAGACTTTACTCGGGGAAAAATCTAACGCCCAGGTTAATAAGATGGACTTTAAAACTCCAAGAATATAATATCACAATAAAATATAAACCGGGTAAGGAAAACAATGTAGCTGACGCACTTTCTCGTATAAAACTGGACGATGAAGGAAATGAACTTAAATGCGCTGTGTTAACTTCAAAAATTTTAGATTCTAGAGATACGGTTATTACTGAACTGAAAGCTGATCCTGAATTTGGAAATATCTATGCTTATTTGAAAGACCCCGAAAGCTTTGAGCATACAGATATCGATGCGATAAGAAATAGAGCAAAAAACTATGAAATAATAGATAATTTATTATTCTATACGAAAACAACAAACGAAAATCTTGAGTATAAGCCAGTCATCCCAGCCTCGCTTCGATTAAGCATTTTGAAGGAGTTGCACGAAAAAAAAAAAGCGGGCCACCTAGGGGTCAGAAAGACTTTAAAAAGGGTACGCGAGGCGGTATATTTCCCGCAATTATACAAAATAGTAACGGCGTATGTCAGGTCCTGCAATCAATGTCAGTTAATAAATGATATTAATTACAGCCCGGCCGGGTACTTAAATAGCATTCGCGCTACATTTCCGAATGAAATTTTAGGGATAGATCTCCTTGGTCCCTTCCCCCAGAGCGAGTTAAATAAAAATCGTTTTCTTTTAGTAATAGTAGATCATTTTTCAAAATGGATAGAAATTGTTCCACTTAAACGCGCGTCAGCCAAAACAGTCGCAGATGCATTCTTACACAGATACATTTTAAAATACGGTGCACCGATAAAAGTCATTAGCGATAACGGAAAACAATTCATTAGTCAAATATTTGAAAACATATGCAATGGACTTGGCATACGCCATATCAAAATGGTTCCGTATAGACCACAGGCTAACATAGCAGAAAGAGTTAATAAAAACATTGTAAAAATAATTCGCAGTTACGTTAGCACACATCACAAGCGCTGGGATGGCTACATAAATGAATTATCTTATGCTTTAAGAACGGCACATCATGATACTACGGGAAAAACTCCAGCAGAATTATTTTTAGGCAGAAAGTTAATTACGCCTTTAGATAAATTATTCTTTGTGCAACAAAGAGAGCAGGAGTTTAAACAACAAGATGTGCAAAAGTTGATTGATCAGGCGCTTAAAACCTCGGATACGGCAAGAAATAGGCAGAAACTTTATTATGATAGAAAACGCCGTGAAGCAGATTTTAAAGTTGGGGATAAAGTATTGAAGCGGAAATTTTCTTTATCAAGTGCCCCAGACAATTTTATGGCAAAGCTAGCTCCAAAGTTTGAAGGCCCCTATGTAATTCAGGAAATCAAAGGGGTAGTATTATATCTTAAGAACGACAGAGGGAAAATCTGTAAAGCAAGTCCCG
Organism: Stegodyphus dumicola; assembly: GCF_044657685.1. Classification (NCBI taxonomy): domain Eukaryota; kingdom Metazoa; phylum Arthropoda; class Arachnida; order Araneae; family Eresidae; genus Stegodyphus; species Stegodyphus dumicola. Next base: position 2,525,606 of record NC_140772.1, read on the forward strand.
ACCAGGTGAAAAAATACTATAATCCAAATGATTTTGAAATCCTTAAAAGTTTCTTGCAGGACTCAAGTCTAAACGAAATAGAAGGGCCAGAGACTACAACAACTATTCCACCACCCAAGAAACAGAGAACTGAAGAGAGACCTAGCACTTCTACAACCCGGACGTCGGTATCAAAAAGAAAAAATGATTTTCAAACTCCGGCGTTTAAGAAAAACAAAAATACAGATGAACCGGGTAAAGAAACCGTGGTAAAGAGAAAAACACCACCTACAAAGGATAGCAGGAGAAATTATACATCAAGGAGAACGCGCACACGGCTACAGAGTCAGGTGCCAGCAAGGCCGCCGTTCCGGAAACTGAAACGCGAACAGGAGGCACAAAAATACGAGGAACAGAAGAAATTCAAGAAGGACTCCAGACCGGAGGACGTCAGGACCGGCCGTCCCAGGGAGAAGCGGAAGGGCCAACAACCAGACGATTACTCCGTCAAGAGGCCAGCATGTAGAGGACGCAAAAGAAAAAGCAACGTGGACGACACTCGGAGATCAATAAGGAGAAGATTGACATCCATGAAACCTCTAACTTGGGATCAATTTTGCCAAAAACGGATGACGGAGTTTCAAGCATCGAAAACTCAAAGATAAGTTAAAACCTATAATTTTTTTTTCTCTTTTCTTCCGAAATGTTATGCGTAAGTACGAAGTTCTATGTTTTGACGAAAGTCAATATGTCTCGGTTGAGACTTAGTTTTGTTTTACTTTATTTAGCTAAGGCAAATGTATTATTTTCTTTAAGTGTAAAAGCTAAAAACAAGCATTTTCTGTTGGTCGAAAGACTAATTCTGTTATGTTAAAGCCAAAATTTGGCCGAAGATAAAAATAACTTCGTATTCTTGTATTAATAAGAATTTTACTTTCAGTGCCGCCAGCTTGGCGAAGAATGAGTAAAGTAAAAATTTATTTTCTCTTATTCATTTTATGGTAAATTGTAAAAAGCATATGTATTAAAAATTTGTAAATGTATGTAAATACTTGAAGGTTATGTAAAAGTAGAATTTAATCTAGAAGCATAAAATTGTAGATGCTAAAAGTGAATGCTTAAAAGCAATGAAGTCAAAATTTAAGTATTAAACTGTAAAGTCATGCTTTAGAGCGAAAGCCTGCATGTTTAAAGATGAATGAGGGGGAATTTAGAATGAATGTGTTTTGTAGGGTTCTCCACCTACATTTGAATTTTTAAGAATATTAAAGTAGCTCATTGAGTTGTAGAATGTCGAGTAAGGTGTGTCTATTTGGTTGTTGAATTCTAACAAATCATGGTGGTTAGGGGAAGTGTTGTAAGACTAAAACACGAATATTCCCGTTTGACACCACACACGGTGGAGAGCCAGGGTAAAGTTAAATTAATGCTTGAAAAATTGAATGAATGTGAAGTAAGCAATAACTAAGAAAAACGAATCGTTTAAAAACAAAAATTTATTGTGTCAAGAAAGTGTAAATTATAATGTATGTAGAAAGATACTGATACTTATTCCTTCCAGATGCTCGAAGGAAAGACCAAGATTGATTGATGAAGTCCAGGAAAAGTTGCTGTAAGAAGAGAGCTTTGTAACGATCAACAGAATTTTAGTATAATTGTTACATAAGATTTTTTTTTTTTTGTGTGTGTGTGTAAACGAGGTTCTCGCCAATTAGTTCAGAATTAGATAAACTTACAACAGGTCGTTTGTAGGACCTGCTTCCAAGTTTTCCAAATTCTGGCAGCGGCAAATGTAGGGTTTATATTTATTTTAACTAACATTTATTTTAAGTTTAAACTATCTTTCCTGTCAAGCCTTACTTTCCCCTGGAACTGCCAATGCCAGAATATGTAAATTTGAGTAGAACGCGCAAGGATTCAAATTATCAGCGGAAGTATTCTGATTTAAATAGAAGGAAATGAGTTCGGTGTGATATTCTTACTTAGCGAGCGCGGAGGTAGTTAGCGAGACCCCGCGTTGCGGCCTATGTGCTTGGCGGGAAGTAGTGGTAATTGTTCCAGTGAGCTTCAAGCCTGCTGAATTAGCAGCGGTATTGTAACACGCGGTGAGTTAGTTATTTTAGAGAGCCTCGTAGTTAGAATCTTGTCTTTACTTTCTTTTCAGGTTATTATTTTTATTTGACTGCCAAGTTGGCACAGTCTGTAAGCGTCAAGAGGACGCAATTGTAATTTATTACGTTGAATAAAAAGGGACTTAAACCCTTCACAAGGCTCTATCTTTTATACAAGTTTTCACAGTCACCTCTTGGTTGCGCGCAACGTTATACGGGTATCGTTCGGATCCCGCAACTATCTGAAGCTACACTCAGAAAACAATACAAGGGCAAAGTACATGGGCAAAATATAGATTTTTCTGTCATGCTGAAGTAAACATTTTCCTGGCTACATCGCATGTAACACATTGCTACACAATACATTTCATAATATGCATTGCGTTGATCATTGCACTGTACTTAAGGAACATTTACAACTCAATGCTACAATTAATACGCTGTATATTCTTTTCAACATATTACGCTGAACATTATTCTTGAATATTCAACATAGATTTTGAACAACGTATAATTGATTAAGTAAGACATAACTTGATTATATAGTACATAACTTAATTATATAAGACAGAAATAAATAACTTGATACAACAGATAAATAAATTAAGAGCTCTTACATTTGCACACAGAAACATACGTTGTTTACTTTGTGCTGTACTTATAATATACAAAATGCAGATTTAAGGACACGGTACAGCCCATATTGCTTTTGATTAAATAACATGTTAAAAGTTAACTGTGGCATAGCTCTCGAGTATTTGGTTACATCCAGTAATTTTGAAGCTACTCTACCTCTAGTCAGTAGAAAGTTGCCCACCAGCGGCCGAGGGGTTAAATCGCTGAACACTGGTAGTTCGGTCCGAATCCCGCGAACGGATGCATGGTTGTTTTCGCGGTTATACCTATGTGTAACGTGTATACAAGCGAGTTGCCTTAGAAAGTCCTCTCCGAAGGCGTACCTCTTGAGACTTTGTCCTAATCATACAAACCAAATCGTAGAAAGTTATTAAAAAAAATTAATTTCAAATGCTTACTCTACTTGAAGATGAAACAAAACCATTCGAACCATATCGCTATATATCCTGCAATACAATTTTCTATAGGAGACCAGCTATTTCTTGTTCATACTTCCACTTTCTGAAAGCAAACGCACATACATCTTATTTATTTATTCACAAATAACTGAAAACTTTCACAAAACAAATATTAAACAAATATTAATTACCTCATATTCGGAATGTGAAATGAATTGCTGCGAATGACGACCCAATTCATGCAATTGATATAGAAGAAACTGGTTTTTGTCAATTAATATTTGCTTAAACGCATATTGAGCCTATAAATAAAAGGCACTTAAACCTTAAAATTCGTTCAAGAGCAATATCGCAAAATAATTTTAAATTCACCCTATCCTTTAAATAAAATGTTTTTACTGTACAACGTTGCCATGCTCGCTTTGAAATCCTTGAGTTTGTTAATCAAAAATTCGCTAAAGTTTACAAAATATGAAATCGATAATAAAATAAATTCTAAATTTAAAATTTTGTCCGCAGTAGGATTACGTCTTTCAAAACTGGATGACTCTAGGTACCGTTGTTTTATCACAATGTGAGAAACATACATACATTTAAGCAGATTCTTCATTATTTAATTTTTTTTCAAATATAATACAGGGCGATAATATTTGGTGGCAACAGTTTGAAAAGTGAAACGAACGTTGAGAGTGATTCAAATTTGAAAGGTTTCAGGCTTTTTAATCTGAAAGGCTTTTTTTAATTATTTTTAGGATTAATTAATAAATCAGTTGTTTATTATTTTAATTGAAAAGTTTAAAACTGCTATCGCAGTTCTGCAGTTCTTTCCCTTTGGACTAAAAATTAATGCTAAAATTAAATTAGTTATGCAACTCTCATTCATTTCAAATTTTATTATAAAAAATTTTTTGTAATTACGTTCTCGATGAAATTTTACAATCAACCGTTTGGAAGCAGTTAAGCGGTTTAGCGTTTGGAGGCGGTTAAGAAGAAATCAAAACGTTTCGTTTGCGTTATTTGAATTTAGAGGAGGTTAAGAAGAAACCAAACGGTTTCGTTTGCGTTATTTGAATTTGCTTGATTATTGTTCAACAACCCATTTTCAAACGCATAAACTACTGTTTTGAACAGCGCAAATTAATTCAAAAATTTTGCTTAGAATTTGCAGTGCTTTTCTAGATTCGATGGATGGTTGGATTGCATCACTTTTGCTGTCAATTTCTGCAGTTCTTTAAACACATTCATAATTAGTTTTTATACAGGTTGTCTGAATAACTTTGCGAATTGACACAGATTCTAAAAATGAAAGCACACAACTTCTTTGACTGATATTTGAAACATTAGATTATAGCCTGCAGTTTCGCCGAAGCTTCTTCTACATAAATGCCATATTTTCGGGAACAGTTTTTAAAGGATTTAGAGAGCTTTGCCTTCGCATTTATGTTATATGTACGGCCTTCTAACAGAGATATCGTCTTACTTATCTCTTTCCCAGTGTTTGCATTTTCCCAAAATTCAATTATTTATTGAATATTTCCTGTGATGTCATTTGAAAGCTTTTCTAATACGCTAAAATTAAAATCTGAATGTTGGAATTTGTGGCTTAAATCTTTTCGCTTGGCATTTCGACAGGGCACATGTTAAGCATACAGGCAAATTTAAAAAAAAAAAAAAAAAAAAAAAAAAAAAAAAAAAAAAAAAAAATGCTCCTACCAATGGTTTATTCAAATTTCAAAATTTACGTTTCTAACCTGCAGAAAGTTTGGCTTCTGTCTGTTTATTAACATAAAAATTGCTTATTAGCATGAAAATTATGCTTGTAGCATGCATGAAGGTTATTAACATGACAATTACTTTTCTTCCTTTCTCTTCAGTCTGGAAAAATTTTTCAATTCTTTTCCATTCGAAGACTTTTAAGATATGATAATAGTAAAATGCACTTCATGAACTCCTTTTATAACTCGCTGGTAACATTATCTATCCCAAAATGGAAGGTTTTGAATGTGGAGACCTTAAAAGATGGCACATCAGTTGTACTTCCACTTCTGATCATTTAGAATTCGGGAAGGAATTCTCGTTCATTTACACTGTCTCTACAGGATTTTTTTTTCCAAACTGCGTTAGCCCAGAAGGACTGTTAACCCTTTGTTGCATACAAATAATCTAGAGAAGTTAAACGAAAATGTTTGTATTTTTTCTATTTAAAATAACCTTAGTAATAATAATAATAATAATAATAATAAAAAATTATTCAAATTTCGTTTTAAATAATTGCTACAGTTTGTTCACTACAGTGGACAGCATGCATATACGTACATGCATACAAATCTCTTCCCAACGATTTACGGTCATTGAAATTGAAATCATTTCCTGCCTTGTTTGCAGTGATCATTACCATCTTCTAAAGGTAAATCTACAACTGACATGTACATACAGATCTCCCAAAATACCTTCATTTCGTCGATTGTGATTGAATTCATTTTGCTACGATTTTGTAACCTGTACCTGTTGAATTCAAATGTCAAATGTTCTAGAAATTCCTTGCCAAACATAAACATTTCCTTGTTTCCTTGTGATAAGTAGTACTTGGGTTTCAATTCACTCTTTTCGGTAGATCTTTATCTACCCACTCCACAATTTTCTCAAACTGACATTTAAAATAAAATGTCTAAAATGACTAATTATGAATAAAAAATGGCAGTATAAGAAAATGTAAGCAATATTATAGAATGTTTACTATGAGAAATAGTACTAACTTGGAAACAGAAGTAGCAGCCATTTTCCAAATATCAATGCTTTACTTAGTGATGTTATACAGCCATCTATGATCCACAGTTGAAAGTTCTAATAATATAGAATGAATAAACACAGGAATGGAATCTGTTAAGGCATTTACAAAAGAATAAACAAATTTAAACTTGCGTCTACTAAAGTGGATATGATGCAACAAAGGGTTAATTTCGTTTTGGTATTTTGAGCCGATTCACGATAAGCATTGTTTCACTTTTCAAATTGTTGCCACCACATATTATCGCCCTGTGTTATATTTAAAGAATTAAATAATGAAGTATCAGCGTAAGTGTATGTATGTTTCTCGGATTGTGATAAAACAACGGTACCTAGAGCCATCCAAATTTGGATAACGTAATTTTCCATAGAATAAGGGCATCTGGAAGCCCAAATTTGGAATTTGTTTTATCATCTATTTCATATTTTGTCAGACATTAAAGAATTTTTGATTTACAAACTCAACGATTTCAAAGCAAGCATTGGCAACACTGTAAGAAAAAAAAAAAAAAAAAAAAAAAATTTTTTTTGTCTCCAGCGCGTGAGATTCTGTATCTGAAATTGTAAATATGCTCATTTTAAAATTATTTTGAGATATTGCTGTTGAACTGAATTTTATAGTTTGAGTACGTAGAACATGATATTTAATAAATAAAAGTAACATTCAAAACGTTAAAAAAACGCCCCTTTGGGCTTAATGTAAAATCATCTCTATGTCTATGTCATAACACTATTAAGAGGCAATCGGCCTAGTGCGGCCTTTACCAATATATTATAAGTAGAGTGTCTTTAAAGATGAGTTGAATCCAGTAAGATAGAACGTACTTTTTGCACCTAGTGCAGAGTCTCTAGAAAAGAAGTAAACGTGGCTCCACGATGTGAGGATCTGTTACTTGAGAATTTCTGCCGCTCGGCTATGCTTGTCTTGAGAGAAGCTGCGAATTAATCTTTATCTGCACAGTTCAGAATCATCTCAATGGCTTGAAAAGCTAGGCAAAGTTTCTGCATATTTGATTTAGCTGATTTAATTCTCTGAATTATTGTGGTTATTGATTTAATGAGAAAAAGGGTTTTCTGATCTTTGAAAATGTTAATGATTTCTGCTAAATTTTCCTGCGGGTTTTTCTGCTTAACTTTGTCACTTTAAAGGTTTTTAGGTATTTCTTGATTAGTTTGGCCTGAAGCTTGAATAAATTCGGGGAAGTCATTAGTAGGAATTTCTTGTGGTTTTTCTATCTTCTCTAAATGATTGAATCTTTTTCTGTATACCTTACAACCACGATAAGAAACGTGATTTTCTTAACAGTAAATGCAAGTTGTTTTTTCATCTGGTTTTAATTTACAGGTATTGGATCTGTGGTTTTGTCCGCACTTACAGCACCTGACCTTTAAATGTAAAATCAAAAAGCATTAAGAATTTTTATTTATTTATTTATTGGTTAACATTATATGGATGAACTAGGGAAAGCTTTGATGTGGAGAAGTAGCATATTCTGTCACTGAAGAATTAGTATTTTAGGCAGTCGGATTTAATACTCAGCGCAGATGAATTTACTAAACGGTTTTTCAATTGGTTGGCATGTATTCATTTTGGTTCCAGGAAAAGAGACCGTAATAAGCGGCTGAGTATACTAGCTTATGAATTTAAACAGCGGCGGATAGATACTGTTGCTGCTAAAAATGACGGATACACGTAGTCGGAGCGGGGGATGAGAAAACTAAGTTGAATTAATAACGAAGCTATAATACTACCAAATGTAGTCATTCAAATAAGTAACAATTATGCGCAAACTTATTGCTGAGTTATTAATAGTAAATTATTTATTAGTCTTTCGTCCGTTAAAAATTTTAAGTTTCTAAAGTTAAAAAAAAAAGCACAAGTTACAAAGTAAAAGCAATGGCAAATGATCTGCAAAAAAGTAAAAAATAGAAAATATATATAAAAATTAAATCAAATGGGAAACAGTCGGTAACCGAAAACAACAAAAGTTAATAAACCAAAATATTCGAACAGTAGTTTTTAGCCTAATTTTGTTTTTTATGAAAAAGTTGGAGAAAATTAGATTAATTTACATCGTTTCAGTGTCGGTGAAATTCAAGACAACGGTATTGAAAGCCATGATATCTCCAAATTTAAAACTGGAATTTTTTTAACTTAAAATAATAAACATTTCAGAGCTCAAATCCCAGGCGTTCCTTTCATTTCAAAGAAAATAAACTGTTAAATCTAAATTAAATCATTTTTCTATAATTTTAGAGTAAGTTAATTGAACACTTTCTAGATTCCATTCGTCTTGGTAGATTTGGGCTTAGAGAAAACTCACTTCGGGAGACCATTTTTTTTTCGCTGTACTTCTCAGTTTTAATTTCCCCAGGGTTCGTAGCCACATTTTAGTTAAAAAAATAAGCACCTATAAGCACTTTTCAAGCACATTTTAAGAAAAAAATAAGCACATTATACACAACAGCATAACCTTAAAAGAAAAATTAGACTTGTATTTTAAAATATGAGCACTGCAATATTTATTAAGAAAATGAGCATTACCTCAACCATGGAAAACAACTTTTTTTCTTCTTTTTTTTAAAATTTTAAATGACAGTTCAATTTACAGAATTAGTTTATAATGAGAGGGAAAAAAAAACTATGCAGAACTAAACTATATTACAAGATTTAATGATGAAATTTCAGTTCAAAATATAGAAAATAAATAATAATAAGCCATTTTAATTGCATTCGTTTGGCATCTAATAATAATTATTTTTCCACTCACATTAATATTTAAATAATTTAACTTAAATCAAAATTCTGAACATTTTCTAAATTTTCATTGCATAACAGTTTTCCCTTAACATTTATTCCAAGCAAAGTAATTTAAGTAAAAAAGAGGCACATTTCTGAAATCAGAAGACGTGAAATTGCTTCATGCAGTCTCCTTCAACAGTAAAAGCTTAACTAACCTGCATACTCTGAAATTGCCGAATATTCCGGATAGTAACTGGAAAAAGAGGAGTAGGGGAGATTGTAGCCGTTCTTTAGATTTCTCGGCTAAATAAATGATTTTGACATTTCGATATGTGCATCATATAAAAATAGACCACTATCAAACAAACTGAGAAATAATCTGCTTAGAAAGCACAGTAAAATTCTTTTAAGTGTTCATAAACAAATCTTGAAACGCTTGGGTTGGGTAGACCACAGAACTTTTAGTCCTATTCAGTGCAGATTGGACAGTGACACACACACACACACAAAAAAAAAAAAAAAAAAAAAAAAAAAGAGGGAGTCCGCTGCTTCCAACGGTAGAACCTCCCAACCTCCGTACTGTATAATGAATCGGGAAGGGGGGGAATTGACTATTCGATTACTTTCCTATTATTTAAGCCATTCCGAATATTATTCCTTAGAAAGCTAATCTGTGTAAAAATACACCCATTTTTGGAAATTTATCTACACTTCAGCAGCTACTTCAACTATTTTATTATAAATATTCATACATATTCTCATAATATAAGCATAACGATCATAATAAACACGAATATGAACTGACCACGCGGAACGAGAATGCAAATTATTAAAATCTTGATAGAAAGAAATTCAAACGTGTGTAGTATTTGGGTGGGAGGAAAAGAATACCGAATGTACCGGAATTTTCTACGGTTTTCGCAATTCTTAGACCAATAGAACGATGTGCACCTGTTTGTATTCTCGCGCGCACCGTAGATTACGTTAATGCAGAGAAAGGGGGAAAAGCTATTTCCGGGAGTAGGATTCACCATCTGACGTTCCATATAAGGAAGAAAAGTTGTTTATTTAGTTTCGGCTTTGGTATCATCCGTGAACCTTTAGGTTCCTTTCGAAGGGCTCCCGGACTGAAGAGTCCTATCCCTGTCGATGCTGAATCACTTTTCGAACGTTGGGAGCATAAGTGAATTCTGGCAGAGTGTCAATAAGCAGAAAATATGTCAGTAAGCAAAAAAATATGGCATAGAGTCCAGTCGATGGTGAGGTGGCGATACTTGCACTTGGGGAGAAGTAACCGGAGGCTATTTCCCAGGAATCAGGTCGATGCGATGAGAAACAAAGTTGAAGGCGGCGTCGGTGGGCGGAGAGAAGGCTGGAGGTGGTGGAGAATCATCAGGTCAGGTGGTATGGAGTAGCCAATGGCTGAGAAAGTGATTTTTTTTTTGTAAGAGAGCTGAGGGGTCTCATGCACGGGGCGCATTCATTAAAAAAAGCACTAAAAGCAAAAAATAAGCACTAAAAACAAAAAAATAAGGGCTAACAAAAAGTAAGCACCTATAATGGCCTTTATATTTTATTTTCAAATATAAGGCCTTATAAGCACTTGCAAGGACCGCTACGAACCCTGTTAGAGTCTGCTGCCATTCGGAAAAGCGTAATATATTATTCTCTCATATTTGATCTGCCTGTTAATTAATTATCTAGATTAAGATTATTAAAAACAATAGATGCAGTTATTAAAATTAAATAAAAATGCATAAAATTAATGATATATTTAATTTAAAATATTAAATATACGCTGCTGGCCATTAAAATTGCAACACCAGGAAGGAATAATCTGACGAACATCAAAATCCCAAGAGAGGAAGAAGACATTGGGATATGCAAATGTTTAGTATTATGATTTCATCGCATTTAGACAACGCAGGAGGGAGAAACAACATCTGAAACACTTCATAAAAGAAAAGTTGTGCAGTGGATTTCTCATTTGGAAAGCGCTTTGTAAGATCGGGGTTTCCTCAGAATCTCCTGTTATGCCTCGAATAATAAGAATAAATGCTTACCAGCAAGTGTCGGAATTTGAGTTTTTGACAATGCAGAATAAAGAGGCACGATCGTTGCCTATCAAGAGTGTGGATTATCGTTCCATGATATCGCCCGTCGCATTGGTCGACATCCAACCACAGTCACGCGAATATGGATTCAATGAGTTGCTGAGGGTCATACTAAACGGCACGCAGAATCTCAACGCGCTTCCATGACTAACGACCAAGAAGACAGACATGTTGTGAAGTCAGCCCCGCAAAACCGTACGACCACAGACGGTCAGGGAAACGGGCATGTTTGCAGCACGCCCAGTATTCGTTCGTACGGTGCGTCGACGTTTGCAGCAGCGCGGACTATCAACACGGCGACCGTTACTTCGTCTTCCCTTGACAATGTAGACAAGACACGGCCACTCTGGTGCGCGGAACGACAAAGCTGGATACAGGAATAGTACAATGTCATCTTTTCAGACGAGTTCCAGTTCAGCGTGCAGTATTCTGTTGGCCGTATGCGTATCTCGAGGCTGCGAGAAGACCGCACGTCGCCTGCTTGCATTCGATATCGGCATAGGGGCCCTGCACCTGGTGTGATGATTTGAGCAGCCATTGGTTACACGACACGCACATCTCTGGTTCGGATCGACTTTAATTTGAACGCAAATCGATACATTTCTCGTGTCTTATACGTCCAGTGGATGTGCCCTATCTTCGAGGCCTGCCAAACGCCATCTTCCAAGAAGATAATGCAAGATCATATGTTGCAGATCGTATTCTGATCTTCCTCGATACACAGGGTCATCACATTTGATTGCTGCTCTGGTCTCCAGATTTGTCACCCATTGAAAACATTGGTCATGGGTTCCTGAGAGAATGGCACACCACCCCTCTCCAGGTAAAACGGTTGATGAAATGTGGCATAGACTTGAAGCATTATGGAATGTATGTAGATACTACAGATATTAAATCAGAAACAGGTAGTTTTAAAAAATGCGTTATTTTAATAAATATGACGCCGCTAAATTATTATCACATCTTTTAAAGATAATATAGGAATACACTTTAATTGAACTCCGAGTTAAAAAAATTGCGTTATGATTATTTTAAACATAGTCAGAATACAATTATAGAAATATTGCTTTTTATATTTGGAAAATCTTGCGTCACAAGTTGATCAATTTTCAACAGTTTGAAATTAACTCGAATCACATTCTTCTTGAATGTGTTCATTACGTCCAGAAACTTAACACACTTCCGGCCACTCTAAAGTACCTGTGTTACCACACAGGCCAAAATGTTTTCTGAATTTTTACGAACTAAAGAGAAAATTGCTGCTTTTAGGAATTCAGTTATCAATTTATATAATAAAGATGCATTTACAGTATTATTAGTATTTTATTTCAGTTTTCTCTTTTATTAAATTACTATAAGTGCTACTGTACTTTTGTTTATTTAGTTTGTTTGTGATACAACTTACTTCTTACATGGTATATTTTGTGGAACATGAAGAAATTAAAGTTAACCAAAAAAAAAAAAAAAAAAAACTTTCAGATTTTATATTAAGGCGAAAAGGGCTTTTTTTAACGTTTTGTGTGCTGCCTTTACGTATTAATTATCACGTTCCTTGCACTTAAAACACATAAAATTCAATTCGACAGCAACATCGCAAAATATTTAAACACATCGAAACAGCATACCTTTAGCATTTCCATCACAGTCTCGAGCGCTGGGGATAAAAATGGTGTTTTCTTTCGTACAGTGTTGCCATTGCTCGCTTTGAAATCGTAGAGTTCTGTTAATCATAAATTTGTTAAAGTTTTACAATATTTTAAATAGATAATAAAACAAATTCAAAATTCGGGCCTCTAAATGCCCATGTTCGATTGGAGGACTACGTTATTCAGAACTGGATGGTTCTAGGTACCGTTGTTTCATCACAGCGCGAGAAACATTCATGCAGATTCTTCATTACTTAGTTTCTCTAAATATAATTGATAGCGATAATTTTTGGCGGCAACAATTTGAAAAGTGAATCGACGCAAAGTGGCGTTTCGGAATTACTAGCCCTTTGGGCTAAGCAAAATATAGTCCGAAGTCAATACTTTATAAAGTTGATACCGTTCCATTCATTTCGAGCATACATGATTTTTTATAAAAATGACAATTCCAATGCAAACCAGATTACATGAGACAAAGATTTTCATATATTTTCTTTATTGACATAAAAACAGAGAAACATATCGAAAGGTCTTGTTAATCATATAATAATGAAAATTTTTTTTTTTTTTTTTTTTTTTTGGATATTAACCAGTCAATTGAACTGGGCTTGTAAATGATGAAGCTATGTAAAATCTCTTTCTTTGTGTGAATTTTGAGTGGTATGCATCGCAACCTGAATACGGAGCTCGACGATATGCATTTTATTCACAGGCGAAAGGAACGCAGCAGTTATTCATAGGAAGTACAGGGGAAGAATTCTTTGCGCTTCCTTCGAATAACTGCTCCATTTATCCGCAGCCCCAGGGATAAAATGTAGGTCGGTGGTTTTTTGCGTTCATGGAACGATAGATACGACTTACATTTCGCACGGGGAATGCAGATTTTTGCCTGCGGGTCGCCATGTACGTCCTCAACGTGCCATTCTACGCACACATTCTATTACAAACTTGGCTTATTTCGATCCCCTTTACATTTGTGCTATATATTTTTGATTCACTCTGTATAAATGAAATTTCTGGATTCGTATAATGTTATGTTTTGCTTAATTTTTGGAAGAGCGGGAAAACGAAATGAAATGGAAATATTTTAGCTAAAGCTTTTCAGTTGTCGAAAGACGAACAATTTTTCCAGCCCTTATTTTAAATCAATTCCTCACAATATTATAAAATCCGTTCGAAACAAATAAAAGATAAAAGTTTACTTGTTTGTTCTTAACCCCTTGAGTACATTTGATGTCTGAGACACGTCATTCACTTTTTCCCCCTAGGAGCGGTTGAAGTGTCTAAGACGTCAAACCAAAAATTAAACTCTTGGGTACATTTGACGTCTGAGAGACGGCATTCACTGGTTTTCCCTAGGAGCGGATGACATGTCTAAAATGATATTTGAGGTTATGCACAATTCTGTTCATTTCATTGGAGCTTGTATCAGTCATAATAGAAGAGGCAATTACAGTATTTCGGTGAACATTATTTGCGATACACTGCCCCATTATGTCAAAAACAAGGAATATATTTTATGATAGTGAAAGTGACTGAGAAATCTAAAGAAGAATTGTTTAGTGATCCTGAAATTGACAATTGCAATGAAATACAAAGCGAAGGTGATGAAGACGATATCAAACTAGAAAATGATGACAATTGTAATATAATATCAAGGTTTCGAAGACGCACAAGACGTCTATCGAGCAGTGATAGTGAATCTTCTCGTGACCAGTATCAGAGGAATGAATCTGGGAAGAAGAAGGAGCCTGCATAGACTAGGCAGTAATCCTACACCTTTGGATGTTTTGAAAGAAGTCTTGAATGAAGATTTTTGGGACACTATAGTAGAAGAGACGAATAGATATGCCAGACAAGGGATAGAAAAAGAAGGTTGTGTAAAAAAAAAGGTGGTTTAGACAAATAGATATGCCAGACAAGGGATAGAAAAAGAAGGTTGTGGGAAAAAAAAAAAGTGGTTTCCTGTAAGTTCTGATGAAATGAAAGCTTATATTGCATCTTGATGTTGCACATAAAGAAGCCAAAAATGCATATGTATTGGTCAAAACGATATGCAATAAGTACTCCAATTTTTGCCAGCACTATATGGCATGCGATAGGCTTTTGATATTTCAAGCTTTCTACATTTTACGGATAATGAAGATGACAGAATAAGGAAGATTAGAAATATAGTGGATTATCTAAATATTAAATTTTGTTACATTTATACTCCTAAAGTGAAGTAGCTATTGATGAATCGCAACCAAAAATTATATCCATTCCACAAGCAAAAATTTTCTCAAATAAATCCGTACACAAGGGGTTAAGTTAGTGTAAATCCTAAGGAATTATGTTTACAAATTTTATTGTTCCAGTTAATTATTATAACCTAATACTACCAGGAATAATTTTCTACCCGGATTTTAAATTTATTTCTTTTATCAAAAAACATTACAATAATTTGTTTTAGTGCTATTACAGTGTAACACTTCCCTTTACGTATATAAAAAGGATCTGATTTGTTCATTTATTATTCTAGAAGTTTCAATGAAACTTTTCAGCCTGTATTCGTTTTATTTGGAAAAGAAATTGAACTTAATATTTAGAGCTAGAAATGAATTTCGTAATGGGAAGATGCTACAAACCGGATGTCCTCATTCAGTTTTTACTCGACTTGTCGCTACACCAAATTTATGCACATTTTGTATTTTCAACATTTCATTAATTACGTAGAATTCGAATGCTAACTGGGGGAGGCTTAAAAAAAAAGCTAAAATCTAAGGTGAAAAAAAAAATAAAAAGGAAAAATTAATAGTACATCACTGCAACGGAAATTTGACACCTGCCCCCTAGTGAGGAGCTCTCTCCGTCAGTCATTTTTCAGTCGAACTCCAATTATTATGCCAATATATGAGGCTTATGTTTTATAATTTTCAAAGGACCTATACCTGAAAAGCGCCTTCTGTTGGTTATATCACAATTATTTTCTTTCAGTTTATCTCCAGCGTTATGCAAAGAGTGGACTATTCCGGCTAATACATATAAGCGTTAGGTATCAATAATATATTTAAGGCCAGCTCATTTATTTCGTAAGGTTCTTTCTACAACCTTCATTCCTTAAAATCATGTTATAATTGAGGGCATAATACATTTCTATGGCACTGATTTTTCCAAAGTTAGCGTGACTTTTTATTAAGTTAATTTTTGGATTGATTGGATCGCATTTTGGGCACAAGAAAGAAAACTTTTCGCTTAAGCGAATATATTAATATACTTAGTGATGACTTGAAGAATTACTACAATATACTGAAATAACGAAATAAAAAATTACTACAGTATACTGAAATAACAAGATAAGCAGTTACTATAATATACTGAAATAACATGATAAAAAATTACTACAGTATACTGAAATAATTTCTATGTTGTTTTGCAATCAATCAGCACTCAATGTAAAAGAACGGTGAGTTGTACGCAATAAACTTACTTAATATTTCGTGCTAAATTTGCAGGCATGAAGATAACTAAAAAAAATTAATTTCTTGTCAGGTATTAAAAGGGATTATGATATTAAAAATATTAATATTAAGACATTAAAAATAAAAATAAAAGGCTTAATATAATATAGCAATAGTAAAAAAAGGCTTAATAAAAATGAATTATTATAAAGCTAAATATAAATTAAGAAAAAATGCCTAATATAAATTATTAATAAAAAAATGCTTAATATTGACAAATTAAATCAAACGGGGAACATATTTTTGAGTCAATTTAGACTAAAAAATATACGCTTACCGTTTGAACATTTTGATCAATGTTGTGTTAGTTAAATATAAATGTATTTTCCAAAGCTGTCACTAATATTGATCCTTGAACCAACTGATAGAACATTAAGAACTCTTTCATAATTTGAATCAAAACAGATAAATTCAAAGTGTGCAATTTTGCCATAAAAGTTCAAGTTTAAAATACTAAAATTCAAACAAAAAATACTCATAATTATTAAACTGTAAAGAGTTTTTTAATTTCATGTGCTTTTTACTTCCTTGTACGAAGTAAAAAGGAAGTATTGTAATCGCGAAAAGTTTCAGGAAACATATTTCAACAAAAATATCTATTTTGGCCACTATCGAATGCAATTTAACGGTTTTTGCATGATATCTGTATGTAAGGACAGAATAAGACTCATTTCCTCCAAAAAAATTATAAAACTGCTTTAAAATTAATTCTGAAGAGAATTTTTCGTGGCGTCTGCACGAATGTATGTACGTACGTGCGTACCTATCTCGCATAACTCAAAAACGAGTAGCCTCAGAACGTTCAAATTTTGTATATAGGACTGCTATAACATGTACATGTGCACCTCGTATTTGGGTTGCAATTGGCCGCACCAAACGTATATAAATATATTTATATATATATTCACTCTGTTACCCGGTTCAGTGATCTCAGTTTCTTTACTCTTATATGTTTGTAAATTGCACATTTTTTGCTTTAAAAATGATTGAATTATGTTGTTTTTATATTCCGGTTAAGGTTTTTATGCCTTTAGTAAATCTGTATGCAATATGTTTAGAATTATCAACAATTCTAAAGTTGTTTAATTGCCGCTAAGCCTGTTTTTAATGGCGGCCATTGATGTTTACATTTGAAACAGGAGACTAGTGGATTTGTTGCCAATCTAGAGAAACTTAGCTTCGCAACAACAAAGATAACGCATTCATTTATTATTGCCAATTAAATCATGCTTAATTCTTTCTGGAATTTTTTCGAGGAAATAAGCGTTTGAGATTTACTTTGTAATTTTTAATATAGATATTTTGAGTTTTTATGTATTTTTTGCCTTCTTGCAAAGTGAGAACTGAATTAATTAAATGAGAAATACTCAATCGTCTGTGAAAAACTGTTTCTTTTTTGTTTTGTTTGCTTAATTTCTTTTATACATAGTTCTAGCTTTAATATAGTATTTGAATAGAACATGTGGCAACGATTAGATAATTCTTTAAATGATATATACATTTTGTGCATTCTGAGTTATAATATGAATGAAATATAATACTGTTAAGTAAACCTAGCACCAGAGTGTCGCTGTGGTAAACAAAGTGAATTTTAAAGAATGCATTTATTCTATTGTGGTTTATGCGCTGTCGGCGAAGTAGGTTTAATTCAATCTAATAAGTTTAAATAAAATGCAAGAAAAAATGCATATAATTTAATATTCCCTACAAGGAATTTATGTGGTGTACACATCAGATTTTTTTGTAGGCGTTTGTTTATTCATTAATGTGTTTGTTTATATTTTTATGTGTTTTTATTTTTGTTTAACTTAAAAAGGGAAAATTCAAGCGAGTAAATTTACACAATTTAAAAATTAGAGTATGCATATATAATATTTTATCTTAAAATTCTAAAAGTTAAATGCTTAAAGTTACATAATTTGGACTTTAACTCTTTCTAGTAACGTCTTTTGCCATTTTTGTTTTTAAATATTCATTTCACTTTTTATTTATTTATTTTTGTTTGAAAAAAATCTCAATTTCAGCTTTAAAAAACTACTTAAAAATTACTAATTTATATAAGTTTTGCAATTTAAAAACCTTAGAAGTTTTGCAATTAGATAGAAAAGAATCATATACGAGGGCTATCCAGAAAGTAGATTACGTTTTGGAATAAAAAAATAAACAAAGTATAGGAAACAAATTTTATTATATACAGATGAAAGCCACACTCAAATACTACTTTTCTACATAGTCACCATACAAATTAAGGCATTTATCGTAGCGATGTACGAGCTTGGAAATTCCTTCGTCGAAAAATTCGGCCGCCTGCGCCTTCAACCACTTCGTTACCTCTTCTTGCCTTCCATCTTGCACAAAACTTGTGGTAACCAAGCTTTTCGCTGATGATTTCGTGCAACAAACTTCGCGAAATTTGTGGAAAACTCAAAGAAAGTTCCGTTATTGTGAAATTTCGATTTTCACGGACTTTAGCATCGACTTTTTCGAGAAGTTCGGCGGTCACTATGCTGGGTCTCCCACTTCGATCTTCGTCGTGAACATTGGTTCGGCCATTTTGAAATCTTATGACCCACTGACGCACTCCACCTTCAGTGATAATGTTGTTCCCATACACTTCACGAAGCTGCCGATAGATTTCTATCGGTTTACAGTTTTTTGCAGTCAGAAACCTTATTACTGAGCGCACCTCGCAGCTCGCGGGATTTTCAATTAACGCAGACATTTCAAACCGTCACAGTATCTGAACGGAGCACAGCACGAACCTCTCACTAGCATGGCTAGATGCAGACTGAGCTGCGCAATGCTCTGACCCCAAGATGGCTGCGCTAGCCCCGCCCCTAGCGGACACAGACGGAAACGTAATCTACTTCCTGGATGGCCCTCGTATTTATTACATAACAGTGAATAGTTTAAAAACAAGTAATTTAAATCAGAATCTCTCTAAATCATTTAATAGAAAAAAAGTCATATCAATCATAAAATTTGCAACTATAATACAAGTTCAAAAAATTAAGGAAAAGTCTTTTTCCAAATAATTCCTTCTCTAAAATACCGGATTTACAATCTTATTAATTCACAGTAAGGGAGGGGGGACGAGGACCATAACGAACAAAGTTTCGTTCACATCTAATACCTACAGCAAATGGTTCATTGTGTGCTGCTGCGATAATATTCACGAACAATTTTTGTAATTAAATAGTAATCATAACAATACGATATACTACGAAATCATAGTGCCACCTATTCCAACTGCGCACAGAAATACGAAAAACTAAAGCAAGTCACTATTTTTCCTTGCTGTAGTATTTCGTGAATCGAAGTGGTCCTTTCATTTATATCCATTTACAGTAAAATTTACAACATTTCCATAAATTGGTCAAACATAAACATTCAAGCATATATTACTGCAAACTGACAAAACAGCAGAGTGTGCTATGAAGGATTTCAGCAAGGGTGTGTTTCTTCGTTACATGTATACAAAAAAAATATCTCGCTACACAAGTAATAATAACATTATTGCAAATAATATGATTTAGTATCACAAGAATAGCAGTCATTTTGGGGGGAACAATTTACTACAATATGCAAGTAAGAAACTACATTAAACAACATGGTCTCACATAACAGATCTAATTCATTAATTTTAATTAGTTTCACTAGCAAAGCTTTTGAAAATAGAACTCAAGAAGTAATAATCTCGTGTACTTTTAACTCAATTAACATCCGAGTTATAATTTATAAGTATAACATGGGCATACTATAATATATACAATCCCTTTGTTTTTAAATCATTTTCGATCTACAGCTAATGATAATTTTTGAAGCAGCTTCATGATGCCATTTTTAATAAGCAAACTATGACTCTAATGATTGCATTCTACAAAACATAGAATTTGTCATTAATAAAATAAATGTACTTTAAATAGTTTTCGACACACTTCAATCTGCTTTGCCATGAATAATTGCTTAACATTTCTTAAACAAACAATTTTTGTGTTAATATACAATAATAACAAATTTAAAATTTTGTAAAGTACTGAAGAATCGTAGTAGAGGATTCATAGAATATTCCTACAAAATTCCAAGTATTCTGGAATGGTAACTTTCTCCTCTTATAGATAATACTAACAAAAGCTGTACATTGACAGCAAATTTTTCAATCAGAACTGTAATTAAAAAATGAGTTTGGACATTGTAATAAATTTTACTCTTCTCCATTTAACGCGTTTTGATTAATTCTACCCAAAAGGGCTCAAAAATTTTTCCATGGTGTCACTTCACTGGCTTTCTATGAAATATAAGCAAATTTCTGAATTATTCATACTCTATTACAAAACATACATTTTTTTACACTTCAGTTCGTGAATTTGTAATACATTTTCTGGCATTGGTCTGAAGATGTTTAACATTTGTACACAATAAAAGAACACAAGATTGCACAGAAATAGCCTCTTCTTCTAAAATGCACATTTCACAGTTTTTTACAAAAATCTTTCTTTTTTTACTTAAACACAGTAAGTGTTTGACAGCAGTTTTTATTGCCTTATTATGTGTTCCTTTATTCTTTCTACTATGTGTTGGTCTTCAGAAAAATATGGCGACCGAAAAAAAGCTGGAATGATGGATAAGAAGCCATTGCTAAATGAATCAATGGGAGCACCTGATTTGGTAAGATCACGCCTTATCATCATTACACGATGGATCACATGTATGGCGCCATTGACAGTTTGCTCATCTGGGTGGATGATACGAGCTTGACGACCTTCCTATTCTAACAAAAGTTCACCTAAATTCAAAAGATATTTAAATACATATTTAGTCAATATTTAAATAAATATTTATTCATTCATTTAAACACATAAAACATAATATTATTGAAAGAACACTGTTAACGGAACATTGTTATTTAAATATTAGCTATCCCGAAAGCTAAACAAACATTAACAAAATTTAAATATTAGCTGTAAATTAAGATATTAGCTGAGAAGCTAAATACAGAGATATTGACTAAGTCAATATTTAAATAAGCATTTATTCATTTAAACACAAAGATCAAAATGCTATTAACAGAACACAGTTAGCGTAACATTGTTACATAACAGAACATTGTTATTTAAATATTAGTTTTCCTTATGAAAATTAAGATATTAGCTAAATTGACAGAAAACTTGGAATATCATTAGGCTTACCAGACATCCTCTTTTGACCGGAATTGACCCCATCTGATGATGTGGTACCTACGTCCCAGCCAGTCATTCAGATTTTCCCGCTTATGTGTTCAAATTTTAAAAGTCCAGAATACACATAAATGATATTAATACGAGCCCACAAGAGCTGACAACATTTTACGACACATTCTTTCTGACACTGAGGCATGGGAAAGAAGTTTTGATGAAACAGAAACTTTTATTTGGATATACAGCAGTGAATGAACAGGGTCTGAAATTGAAGCTTCGGGTGAAATTATTAATGAAGTTCTTGCAAATAATGCAGTAAGCATAGATCATCCTTTTGATGAAGTTGATGATTGTAAAGGCTTTTTGGGCTAGCTAGTTTGAAAATTTGGAACGGGATTATTTGGAAAACTAAACACTGAGAAGATGGATGGATATTTTATGGGCATTTCAAAGGAAACATTTGATGTGCACACCACATGGCTTCCTTGTAAATATTAAATTATGCACATTTTTCCTGCATTCCACTTATACTTAACCTAAAATTAAATTAAATCTACTTCATTGATAGTGCATAAAGCAAAATATAATAAATGCATTCTTTAAAATTCACTGTATTTATTTACCATAGCAAAACTCTGGCTCTAGGTTTGCTTAACAGCGTTACGTCTCATTCATTTTATAACTCAGAATGCACAAAAATTATAGCATCTGAAGAACTGCATAATTTCCCTAGTGTTCATTACGCGTAACATTTTTGTATTCGGTGGAAAGTTCTTTCAACATTCTGTCGCCTCGTCCGTGTCCAGTACTCAAATGTGTTTTTATGAAGAATGGGAAATAACTCGGCGTCTGTGGCATAGTACTGATGCTTTCTTTAACAGGATAAATGAATGTACTTTTGCTTTCCACAAACAACCCATTCTAGCGATTCAGGGGCCAGTAGTCCGGTGGTTCCTTCCGAGTGGTCGTATTGGCTAGTTCACATCATTTATTAACTTCTGGTAAGTAGTTTCGATTCTTTGAAACGAAAATGAAAATGTATTTCCTACTTTGCCGTTTTGTCATTTAGCATTCCATAGAATGCCTAGGAAGTGTATGAAATATGAATAGTTTCATAGTATAATATGAATAGTTCATTGCCGGCTAGCCTGGAAATATGAATAGTTCATTGCCGGCTAGCCTGGAAATATGAATAGTTCATTGCCGGCTAGACAGGAAATACAAATAGTTCATTGCCGGCTAGTCAGGAAATACAAATAGTTCATTGCCAGCTAGCCAGGAAATACGAATAGGTCATTGCCGGCTAGCCAGGAAATATGAATAGGTCACTGCTGGCTAGCCAGGAAATATGAATAGTTCATTGCCGGCTAGTCAGGAAATATGAATAGTTCATTGCTGGCTAGCCAGGAAATACGAATATAGTTCATTGCTGGCATTGCCAGCTAGCCAGAAAATATGAACAGTTCATTGCTGGCTAGCCAGGAAATACGAATAGTTCATTGCCGGCTAGTCAGGAAATATGAATAGTTCATTGCCGGCTAGCCAGGAAATATGAATAGTACATTGCCGGCTAGTCAGGAAATATGAATAGTTCATTGCCGGCTAGCCAGGAAATACGAATAGTTCATTGCCGGCTAGTCAGGAAATATGAATAGTTCATTGCCGGCTAGCCAGGAAATATGAATAGTACATTGCCGGCTAGTCAGGAAATATGAATAGTTCATTGCCGGCTAGCCAGGAAATATGAATAGTTCATTGCCGGCTAGTTATAGGTATTGTATACAACTGCCTAGGCATTTTACAGAATGCTGGATTTTATACTTTGCCGGTAACATGAAAATGTAAGATACGAGTTTCATTTTTGTAGAACTACGGATTGATATTTCACGAATCAGCTTCAAGAATTAGATATAAAATATGCAAACTAAAAAATATATATATTTGTAACTCAATGCACATGCATCATATTATGTGAAAAGACGTTTATTTATAAGGCAAAAATTTTATGTAAGAGGATACTAAATAATTTTTCGAACCATTTTGAAAGACGACTAATAGAAAACAAAAAAAGGGAGCTACAGAATTCATCTGACTGCTCTACATTCAAACAAGCACTATTCTGCTGCAAATAACAAGAAATATTAAACATTCAAAAATACAATTGAAATAACCATAGTGAGCAGAGTTCATGCACATTGCTTATTCAACTAATGGAATACATTGCTCACTCCTGAATGCAGCACAAAAAGATGTGAAGGGAAGGCAG
This sequence comes from Stegodyphus dumicola, assembly GCF_044657685.1. Lineage (NCBI taxonomy): Eukaryota > Metazoa > Arthropoda > Arachnida > Araneae > Eresidae > Stegodyphus > Stegodyphus dumicola. The sequence continues at coordinate 2,548,963 of NC_140772.1, forward strand.
GCAAATAGGCAGCCATATTACAATTAACAAAGTGAATGCAAATTACATTGCTTAGCACAATCGAAAAATATGCACGAAGTAAACTGCTCAAAAAAGAGGGGGCACAGTTCTACATCTCCCGTTCTATGGGCCGATTGAGGAAATTCAACTTGTGTTTTTCATGTATCACAAGCTCCACTAAGGATACGCATTAGATTTATATTTAGCATTGTTCTTATATAGCTATCCTGAAACAAAATCGGACTTTCTCTCAAATGACATGCCAATTCGTTTCCATATTTCGATTCAACGACTCAAATTATGCCAAACTGGCAAGTTTTCAACAATTCGAAATTTTGTTTCATTCCAAATAAAATTCGCTCATTTTTTATGATTTATTTTTAAATATTTTTTATAAATTTTTCAAAAACATTTTTAATTATAACCTATAAAATTTTTAATACCTTCATAAAGAAGATGTATTTTTAAGCATACATGCAAAAAATTAGAGTTTTTTATTCAAAATTTCCTAAAACATACGCAAATTTATATATTGGCGCGTTTTGAAATTTGGCATATTTGTTATAAGCGATAATAACGCCAAATTTGGGTTAAGACTTCGTTACAATTATTATAAAGTATGAATGATGACTTTTTTCCCCGCTCGTGTACAATGAAAAAAGGGAAAAAATAGATTACTATAAATTAAGAAGTTTGCCAAGTGAGTTACTGTTGGAGCAAACTGAAAAAAATGTGCCAAGATAAATTTTTAAATTTCTCACCAAAAATTGCAAAATTTAATATTTAGGCATAATTTGAGTCCCAGAACCGAAATATGGAAAACAATTGGCTTGTCATTTCAGAAAAAATCTGATTTTGTGTCAAAATACCTGCATTAGAACAATGCTATATATAAATATAAGAGAACCTGCATACAATCCAAGACTTTGTTGCAAAAATTCAGTCAAAATCGAAGACACATATGTGCAAATTGCATCAAATCCAGCAAAGTTCCTCTCCCGGCCTTCACTTATATAACTGTTTGTCTGTTTACTTATGTCACAGATATACAGTCTTCCACTTAAAAAAGTATTTTAAATGAAACCAAATATTCATGTGTTGTCATTTTTAAACGTGAAATATTCTAAATTTCAAAATAAATCATTTTATATATTTCTTTGCATTTTTATTTAGGAAAATTTAGCATTCCTTATTAAAAAAAAAATCTGATGTGAACAAAATATGACTTTCTTGTATGGGGTACATAATACACATTTTTTGCTGCATTTCCATTTATACTTATTTCCTCGAATTTGGGATATATTTCTCATTCATTCAGTTCTCACTTCATGGCAAGGCAAAAATACATAAAAACTCATAATATCTTCATTAAAAATTTAAATATATGAAAAAACATAAAATTAAACTAAATTTGTTTTACTGAAACGTCCCCGTCCCAGGACCCTGCGATTTAGATTATTTGAATCCTGCGATTTAGACCTTGTTATTGGCCGGCGCTGGAATAAAAATTTATAAATTAGAAATAAGCCTACTATCCTATATTATGAAGAACTTAAGACCCCAAAATTATATATTAAATAGAATCGACTATCTTTTTATTACTTTTGAAATTTATCTGCTAAAATTTCAGATTCCACATATGTCTAAAATTTCATGTATATAAAAATTATGCTAGTATATAAAATTTATGCTAAAATTTCAGATTCCACATACCAAAGGGACTTGGCCCCTGTCACTCTTCCAGCCCTACTGTCTTCAATGGATTTAAATAAATTTGCTGGTTTTCCCATCTAGCTGAGGATTTGCAGTATAATGTTAATACGAAAAAAAAAAAATTAAAATCTTTCTTTGGGGAATTCCTAACAGATTCTGACTCAGACACTCATAATAAGAAATATGACTAGTATGTAGTTTAGAACTAAATAAAAAATGAAAACATTTTTCAAATGGTTAATCTGAAATATACCTTTCGTACTCAAATTATTTGCAAATCATATTGAATTTGTGTACAGAATAGAATCAACATCAGTAACAGACAGTATATTAAAAATTCTTGGCTTGCACAGAAATGTTCTGTATTTGAAAAACGTTTTTAAAGTTGTTCTTATCTGAAGTTCTTAAACAGACAACTGAAATTTCAAAATTAATTTATTTTTGGTAAGTATACGACACATGAAGAAACATTAAATTTCCTGATATTTAATTATTACAAATAAAAATTGCAAGTAAATGATTACAAATTATTTATAATTACATTATTTAAACATGTACACAACAAAACAATGCTCTAAGAAACAAGAGTTAACTTCAACTTGGAAATTAAGACAAAGAACTGATGTCTAATAAAAGCTCCAAAAATAAAGTCTAATAAAAATTCTAATAACCAAGTTAATTGAAATATTAAAAGAATAGTTAAATTATGAATTAAAAAACATTCAAAATCTTAACTGAAAATGATTAACAGTTCTCTTTATAATATACACGATGATGTACAAAACTTACAGGCTTCGGACGTCGTGGACGGAGCCGGCGGCGCTGCCTTCGGCTTCTCGTCGTTGATGAGGAGTCCTTTAAAAATAGTATATAGTATATAAATATACAAATAGTATATAAATAGAAACTTTCAATAGTTACAACACATATTGCAAATATTTTATATTTGCAATTACATATAAAAAATCTTAAATAGCTGTATGCATTTTGCAGCTGAGGATGGTGGTTCGGTAAAACCATCGAAACTAGTCCTGTGAAAATTTTGTAAATATAACGCTGATTTTTGTTGTTTGACTTCTGAATTAGCTATATGCCGGTTTATATAAAATATTAACATCAAGTTAAACTAAAAACAAAATGAATTACAAAAACATTATCAGCTGCTACAAATGTATCCGAGTTTTTTAATAAACTTTGTGCGCATTTTTCATGAGCTATGTCTCTTCGATTTTGAAAGGAAAATGAAAACTGGAGCTTTAATGAATGGAACATGACTCTTGATATTATTTTGTTATTCTGTATTAATTAAGCATTCAAATAGTTTTACAGATCTGTAATTCTATATGCTTAAAATTGAAAGACATTGTGTTAAAGAAGTACCAGATATATATATATCTACGAGATCAGTGCAGCAATAATGTGCCGCTAAGATATTACATAAAAAAAACCTACAAAGATCTTCTTAGTAACAATAAATAATCAAGAAAATACCTTTCATGTCTTTTGTGTTTAATCTTTCTACTCTTTAGATGTTATAGCTGTAGAGGATGAGAAAGGCAGTTGCACAAACGATGCATTATGTCAGTGTTCGTGTTTAATCTTTCTACTCTTTAGATGTTATAGCTGTAGAGGATGAGAAAGGCAGTTGCACAAACGACGCATTATGTCGGTCATTACTTAAAGTCTCAGATGAGGCTTAAACTCCGTTAGGATACAGAATAAAGTAAATCATTTTCCAAGCTGCTCACAGCTTTACAACAGCGTAAGATATTTTAAGATCTTTGAACTGACTTTCTCACACAGCTTTATAGGAAAATCTTCGGCTATTATTTTATGTTTCTTTACTGCTTCATTTCGATATACTATGAAGAACTTATCCATACACACCTCAAAATTATCTTCTATTAAAAAAAAGAAAAAGAAGATTTCTTGCAATAACCATAAAGGACATTATTTTACATTATTTAAACATTAACATAAATAATGCTCTCAAAAAGCAAGACTTAACTTCAACTGGCAAGTTAAAACTGAGGACCGATGTCTAATAAAAGCTCCTACACTAAGTTGACTACTGACAAAAAAGCTAATAACCAAGTTACATAAAATTTTACATTCATACTCTTAATTGAGAGATACTTATTCTCATTATAATATATATGAAGTATAATATACAAAACTTACTTTAAGTGGTGGGGGTGGAGGTGATTTCACACTCTGTAAAAGTAACAAATATATTTAAACTTTCAATAGTTAACGCACATATTCAAATAGTTCTTAAATTTACAATCAGATGTCAAACATTTACAGCAGTGGTTCTCAACCTTTTACCTAATTGTGCCATCTAAACAAAAATTGAAAACCTTTAGTATCACCACTACAAAGTATTACTAAATTTGTTTGGAATGCCTTCATTTATTATCGTGTCTGCACCCATGTTATGACTGGATACCAGAAAGCCAGGAAAGTCTCTGCTTTCCATCCTGGCATCAACCAAAGACAAAACAAATGCATATTCTTTCTCTAAAGATGTTTATCAACAAATGATATTGACTGAAGGGAAAAAGGGAATATTAAAAAATATATATTTTAAAGTAAGAAATGCTTTAGTTTTTGGGGAGCAGACATTGTGTGGGTCACTTTTTTTAACATAAATTATATCTGTAAAGTTGGGGTGCGAGTATTACACGAGCGTATACGGTAAATTTTCTTTAAAATTTGAAAAGAGAAACTGCTTAGATAGTATTATGATGTTCAAAGAACCACTGATGATATTCCTGTTTTATAAAAATAGAAACTTTTCCGAGTTTTAAATCTCCATACTAAAAAGAATAATAAATCTGCTAGGAATTTCCTAAACACAATACTCAAGAAAAATACTAAATTCCACTGTTAAAAATACTGCTGTAACAATGAAAATATATTTTGAATGTTTAAAATAAAAATAAATCAAAATTCATGAATTTTTTTTAAAGACATGCTTTAGAGAAATGTTGAGGGGGGAAATTGTTCTTACCTCTTCTGGCCCCCAGAGACTTGCCCTAACTTTAAAAAAAGAAAGAAAAAAAAAAAAAAAAAAAAAAAGAGAGAGAGAGAGAGAATTGAATTGTATGTATTTTGTATGCATTTCCATTTCAAACAGAAATGGTATTGAGAGACCTTCCCTTTAATAATATCTGTTGTTACTGCATTTTTAGAATATTTATAACAAAACAATACGAAAAGCATAATATAAAGGAGAAAATCAGCATTTAGTCCTTATTTCTTAAAATGCATCTAATTAATAGTTGGCTATTTGGCAATGAAATCTATCGACCTTTTAATTTCTTCCAATATTGTCATCAAAATATTGTGGGGTACTTACGAGTTCGTAGATTTGGATTTCGAATAACAACATTTGATGAAGAATGGAAACACAATTTATTAGACAGTATTACTTAGGACAGCTCCAAAAACACGTTTACAGTCATTGAAAAACTACGACAAATAACGCTAAAACAATCAGCAACACAGACTTCAGGCTATAAAGGTGAAGAAAGCCTCACGGTGAAACACCGGAGAATGGCTCCCGACTCGGTTCGTTCTCGGAACTCTACGTACTATCGAGACTATCCGAGCTACGAATCGTGATGCACTCGATGCATCAACTCACAATACTCGGACTAGACACCTCGACGTTAGAATACATCAACTCAATAGACTACGAGACACTCCTACTTCGCATACCAGCAGGGTTATATAGCTTTTGGGTTGCCTTCAAGAACATTCATGTCAAACCGGTAAGAATTTGTTCTAGAATGTTCTCCGTCAGTCCACGGCATATTGCCAACTTTGTCGGCATGTGGAAGATTTTGTGCCAAGGCAACTAACCTGCTTTCCCTTGCCACTTTCTGGCAACCCTAAATCCGCCTTGCCCTATCTTACTGCAGCTGAACATTTTGTAAGAATATTAAATATATTTTCAAACATTCATTTCAACAGTTATACCAAAGTTTTAACTGAAAGCAAGTTTTCTGCTTCAAATTAACCAAAAATTTAAAGAGCACAACAAAGTATTTTTATAACATTAATCCCAAAATGAAGTTTTACAACTTTCTTAATAGTATTCACAACTCACAGCACTGCTTCTTTATTACCATTCAAAAATCAGTTAAACGTGTTCATGCATTATACCCAAAACCTATTATAAATAGGAATGTTTGAACTTATGTTATTTATTATTAAGTTTTCATGGCTTTATTTTTTCATATTTGGGATACCAACGTTAAATGAAAAAACAAAGCTTCATTATGCTACTGAATGAATAGCAGTTTTTGAAAGATTTTCTCCATGTTTAGAAAATGCATATTTAAGTAACGGAAAATGCAAATGTTCGTGTGCCTGGTTTTTCGGGCGAAGGACTATGATATTCAAAATTGGATGACTCTAGGTTACTGAGAAACATGCATACATTCATGCATATTATTCATTATTTAATGTCTTTAACGCTTTGCGGCACAGTGTGTCCGGTGTGGACACACCTAAAAACTTCCTTCTGTATGCACAGAAAAATTGAATGAAAAAGGATTTATAGGTTACTCTGAACCTTCTTTATTTATAGTAGATGGCAGCTCAACACAAACCAGCCCATATATCTTAGCCATGTTTAGTTTTAAGACCCTCATTTTTCAAAGAGATCTTCCAATTTTTTTTTTTAGGGTATAAAAGGAATTGTTTGAAAATAAATTTCTGTTATTCTTTTGGCTGTATGGTAATCTCCTTATTCTATATTAGTTTTAATGTTTAACCTTGAAATCTGAAATAAAATCAAACGGTAAACCCTAGGTGTGCCCAGACCGAGCTCACCGATAATCTAGGACAACTGAGAGTCTGTATTCTTTGTTTCTCTGCATCTCATCGGTCAGTTCATAGACAACAATGTTCGTTTCAGAATTCTTTTTGAAACTCTATTCAATCAGTGTGCCTACTTTGGGCACACCCACAGAATTAAACGATAAGTGCTATCTTCACAACTCTCTAGGCCTAGACTGCCGATCTTTTATTTTTTTTAATCAAAACTCCAACTTTAAAAGGTAGCGTGCTGGAAAGGGTTAATGAATATGCCAAACTTCAAAACGCGCCAAAATTTCAAAAAAGTCACGTATATATTAGGAAATTTTGAATAAAAACTTTCATTTTTTGCAGGTATTCCAATTTTGTCTCAAAATATTTATGCTAGAAGAATGCTATATATAAATCTAATACATGTCAAGTCGCGCTTTTGAGACATGGAAAACATAAGTTAAATTTCGACCATCGGTCCAGTAGAGCAGAAGATATAGAACTGTCCCCCCTCCCTTTTCGGGGGGGGGGAAGGTGTACATTAGTTAATATATAATAAAAAGCGATATTAAGAAAACAGAATAAAAATTCATGATTTCATTATATTTGAGTGCAATGAAATTCATAATGCAGTACAAAGTCCGAAATCCGGAATGGTCGGGACTTCAGCGATTCCGGATTTGGGATTTTTCTGGACAACAGATCATCAATTTAAATCTGGTAAGATGGCATGCAAAAATTATACAATTAAAAATATGAAATCATAATTTATGAAATAAAGAATAATTATGATCTAAAGGGTATCAAAATTTACAAAAAAAGCTCAATATTTATTTGTTTGCTTTATTAAACATTTCTTTCAATGTAAGTTGTTTAAATTTATGTTTAATGGACATCAAAACATGCTTTGCTTTGTAGATCCTTTGGCAAATCCAGAATTGGAAACTCTTTTCGACATAATCGAAAGTTCAAGCTTAGTTTTTATAAAATTGCCGTAATAATAACAGTCTGCAAAAAATAATAAGCTGGATCAAATTAGAAGATCAGGGAGCAGTGCAGTCTGCTACATTAATTGAATGATTATCTTTATTAATTAGAATCAATAAAGATAATTTTAGCCTAGCTTAATAGCGTCCATTATAGATTATTGGCTATGTATCACAAGATTGGCAACGAAAGCCAAGTTGTTTCGCTAAATTTTGTCTAGCTCCTATTGCATATTGAATTAAGCCTGAATTGTATTAGTTTAGCTATTTACTACACCTATGTTTATTTCTTGCACATGTTTCAAACTAATCCGAGTCCTGAATAAATGTTAAGGCTTTATCTAGGGCTGGGGCTCGATACCACCTGGTACAGTCTCTATGGGTTCTAAATTCTGCTACAAAGCACTTTCCTAAGTTCTAAATTTTCACCATGCGTAAACTTTGGATCCCAGTGCCTTCCCTAAATCATAAAAACTTCTCATCCCTTAATTTTGCCCCTTGGTGCTTCCCCAAATTCCAAAAATTTAGTCTTCCCTAAATTCTGTCGATGCTTCTGGGCTTATGGTGAATAACACATCAGTTATTCTTAATTAAAATAGCACTAAATGTAATCTTTTGGCCTATGAGTTTCATTAATAAAATCTATTTTTAGCATATGAAAAGAAATTTTCATTGAATTTTTTCTCGTCAACATTTCTTAGAGCATTTAAAAATCTATAATCACTGCCAAGCATAATGTTAGCATAAACGTTTGCCGTACTCTTGTTATTATTCAATTATTAATACAAAAAAAAGTTTACACATCACAGCATGAGTTATTACTGAAACTGTCATTTATTGATAAACATGCAGTGATGAAAGCAAAATATAATAAATAATGACTCGCCAGGTCGGCATCAGGGATATAAAATAGGTGAATGTTTCAGTTTGAGATGTATGCCAAGCAGATACTCAGCTACGGAGCCAATTAATCAATCTCACAAATTTATGCTTACATGATTGTTTTTCCATAACGAGGTATTTTATTTATTGCCTAAGTGAAATTAAGAATCGGAATTTTTAAGCGAAAATCTCCACACCTTTTATTATGGAAGGAAAAATCAAATGCACATGTGTAAAGCATTAATAAATAATAATAATAATAATAATAAAATGTTTGTGGCTTTGAAATCTGGCTTTTAGATCATTCCGGATAACGGACGTCCAGATTTCGGACTTTGTACTGTAAATGATAAAAAAAGTTTCATTGTGCAACAATGAACATTAACAAGTGCAGGTTTTAATGTATAAAACTTAGTACCACGTATTGGTTTCAAAAACCATATGAAATAATCACAGTAATCTACCATTAAACTAAAATGTAGACTACATATTGTGGGGTTCTGTTTATTTTTACTAATACTTATTTTACATTGTGAACCTTTCCTGAATTCCCTTAGCTTTCCCCCACATTGCAAACAAAGTAGGGTGAACGAGAGTATTTAGGATAAAAGGTTAGACGGTGTTTTTGCTATTGTGAATGCATGTTTAACCTTCCAGCATGCGCACTATGCACAAAGTTTACGACAAATTCGGTTTTTAATGCATACTTCTCGCATATGGCGGCTGAGACGTCTGAATGTCATTCCTATTTCTCCTTTCAACCCTTCCCCACATCATGGAATACGCCAACAGGAAGTCATATGACATTTTTGTTTTATTACTGGGCTTTTGCGCTATGTGGCAGCTTCTTCGTAAAAGTTACGACATGCGCATGGTTGTGGCTGAAAATTAGGAAAGTATTTTTTTCTCAAATATTTTGTAATTTTGTTATTAATTGACGTGTATTATTTTAATTTGTATAAATTTGACTCTATAATTTTTATATCGGTTTTCACAGGAAAAAAAAAAAAAAAAAGTGCAACCAGCTGATTTTGCTTGCATTCTTCAAGAATTATCTGATGAAGAAAAAGAAACCTTTGGATGCGAGAATAATAGCGATAGGTGTAAGGAAAATATAGAGATAAATAATATCAGCTGTAAATCTGAACATTATATTTCAGATGATGATAGTAATAATGATATAGAAAAATGGAAGGATGATGATATATTCCACGGGTGGCCAAAGTGCGGCTCGCGAGCCTGATATGGCACTTGCAGACAATTTGTGTGGCTCGTGCATATAAAACATATGTATGAAATATGGTAAACAAACTTTTAGAAAATCTAGATGTGTCCAAAAAGAAGTAATTAATTAGTTTAGACTCTTTTTACAAAGTTATCAGGGATCTCTTTCTATTTAGAACCTCCTCCACTAATTCTATAATGATGTAAATATGAACTTGTGGCTTTTAGAAAATCTAGATGCGGCTCTCGAACATTCCTGAAATCAAACGTGCGGCTCTTACTGACATAAAGCTTGGCCAACCCTGATATATTCTATGTTAGGGAGGATAAATCTTCTAAGTGGCAAAATCAGAAGTAGACAAACTGCTCAAAGACAAACAAGATGAATATTGTGAGCGTTATCTGGTCTAAAACACTATGCCAAGGAGGTTGTAATATCTTGTTATTTAATAAATAAGTATAATTATTGTTGAAGTGGCAACGACATATTTGTATCAAACCATTACTCAGCAACGAGAGATATTGTTAAAAAAAGATTAGTATTCTGAAGATTTTACAGCTAGGAGTAGGATGAAAATTTTGCCACTTAAGAATTGTATAAAATTTGTCTAGCACCGTGAACTAGAAATAAAATTTATGTTCTACTAAGAAGATTGTCTGTTTTGTAAATTACTGCAAAATACATTAGTCTTAATAAATTGGAGGTTCCACCGAGATACTGGAAATTAGGAGTGCAATTATCAATTTCGATGGTGCTGGTCTCCTAATCCCAGAAATTTACTGAATTTTTTAGAACAAGTTTGCTAATACCAATTGCCAAGTTTTTTTTTTTTATTTCAAGGAGAAATGGATGTAAGAAGTCTGCCGTTATAAAGCCAGATTTTAAGCGGATCATTCAAAGGTTATCTTCTGTGCTTCTGTAACTTGCGTCTGAGCAAAAACTGTCAAAAATAGGATACTGCTGATCTCTGAAGATAAGATTAACTTTTGGTTTTCTTAAAAAAAGCTTTTATTGAATTTTAATACTTTATTTCAGAATTATAGTTTATCGTGTAAGATTTTGTTTAAAATAACTGACCCACAAATTATTCAGCTTAAATTTATAATTGATATTCGTGGTAAAGAAGTATTTTGAAATTATTATTTATGCTTTACTTTTATTTGTATTGAAATTTTATGTTGATAATTGATATGTGTAAGCCATCCCGGCATTTATATATATATATAAACTGCTGAGTTTTTGAATTTGTTGCCAAGCAGGCGCGTGAAAATAGGTAGTAACGTCAAACTGACGTAGAGTGAATTGATTATACTGCAGAATTGGCAAAGTCTAAGTTCCCGCCATCCAGGCGTGTGGTAGATAGTAACGTCATCCCGACGTATTACAGATTGTATATTCTAAAAGTTGTATTGCCAAACTGGCAAAAATTGTTTTTGTTATTGCCAACCAGGCGTGGAGATAGATAGTAAAATCGTCAAACTGACGTTGGTAAAATTCCATTGTATTGCCGAACTGGCAAAGGTGTTTATATAGTTATAGCTAACGAGGCTTGTGAATAGTGAGTTAAAATGTCAACCCGACATAGTATTAAATTATTTTGTGCCAACCTGGCAAAGTTGTTTAAATAATTCTCTCCAATTGGTTAGTGTGAATTTCGTATTCGAGAAATTAAATCTCGCCAGAAATTATATATTTTTAATACAAGTACGAGCTTTTAGATTGAATTTCAAAAGGAAGCCTATTAAAAGTAACTTGTGTCAACATGTCATTCTTAGCTAGGAGTAAAAAACAGGATTTAAAAGCACTAGCAGAAGAGTTAGGTTTAACCGTGAAACCTGAATTTAAGATTGCTCAGTTGCATAAACTGATTACTGAAAGTCCCGATTATGATGAGGAGTTTACTTGAGAACTACTGGCTGCAATTAGAGGAGAAAGGGAACGAAAAGAAGAATGCGAAAGAGAAGAAAGAGAAAGAGAAAAGGAACGCAAAAGAGAAGAAAGAGAAAGAAGAGAAGAACACGAAAGAGAAAAGGAACACAAAAGGGAAGAAAGAGAAAAAGAACGCGAAAGAGAAGAAAGAGAAAGAAGAGAAGAACGCGAAAGAGAAGAAAGAGAAAAGGAATGCAAAAGAGAAGAAAGAGAAAGGGAACGCGAAAGAGAAAAAAGAAAAGAAGAGCTTGAAAGAGAAGAGCGAATTAGAGCCTTTGAGCTACAGAAACTTCAGCTGGAAGCAATGGCTGCCACAGCACAGCCGGCAGAAACTACGCAGTTACCTGAGCAGCCTTTAAAAATCAGAATTCACGATGTCATGCCACGTTTCAACCCTAAAGAAGATGAAATAAGTTTATTCCTGGTGTTATTTGAGCATCAAGCTAAAATAATGAATATACCTGCTGAAAATCAAGTGACTCAACTTATTTCATTACTGCCTCCTGACATTGTTCAGCTTATTGCTAGAGAACCAGAAGAGGAAGCGAAAAAGTATGAATATGTAAAAACTTTATTGTTACAACGATTTAAATTGACTGCGAAAAAATTTCGACAACTATTTAATAAACACCAAAAATCTACTGAAAGTACTTGGTATGATTTCTACTATGAATTAAAAAATTATTTAGAAGGATGGCTTAACAGATTAAACATTAAAACTTTTGAACAGCTAAAAGATCTCATGCTGGTTGATCAAATAAAAAAGCGTACTTCTCCTGATTTCAAAGAACATTTTATGGATCAATGGACAACCATCATTTCACCTACTGAAATGGTTAAGAAAATTTTGAAGATGTGAGAAAAACAATAAAACCGAAATTTTCTACCAATCAGACTGAGAAATTTAACAAAGGATCATTTAAACCGCGTTATGATAATTTTGTGAAAAAAATAGAGCATCCACCTCATTTTAAGCATTCTGATAGATGGGATGATTCAAAATACAAGAAAGATCATCAGCAAAGAAATCAGTTCAAAAAAAAAAAAAAAAAAAAAAACCAAGAAAATTTATATGACAAAAGATATCAACCACGATGTTTCGAGTGTGGATCATATGAACATTTTAAGCCTCAGTGTCCTCGCTTAAAACCAAATGAAAAGGTAAATTGCGTATCTTCAAATGATGATTTGTTAGAGACATATACAATTAACGGTTTAGTGAATGAGTATGAAATGCCTATTCTTCGAGACACAGGAGCCACTGTTGATGTTATTTCTCGGAACTACATAGATAACGCAAAAATGACTGGAGAACATGTCTGGGTACAATATCTTTTAAATGACCATTTAGTGTGTCTACCGTTAGCGGAAGTTGAAATTAATTGCGAACTTGGTCATATAAAGACAAAGGCAGCTGTTGTTACAAATGATCCCGGGAGATATGTATTGGGCAACAAAACTGCACAATTGTTCAAAAGTAAATCATTCTTAAATTTAGGAAAAATAAATGCGGTTTTGACACGATCTCAAGTAAAAGGATCTCCTGAAGATGATCGAAGCAGAGAAATTGAAATGGAGAAACTAGAAGAATTGACGTTTATTGACACTGACGAAGATATTTTACCGCAAGCTGATGAGGAAGACAAGGAAATTAAGAAAGTGATTAATGTTAATTCAAAGGAATTAATTGAATCTCAGCATCAAAGCAGAGATCTAGCGTCATTGCTTAACGAAGCTAAAAATGAAAATTCCAGCAAGACAAATGATTTCAAAGTAAAAGAAAACGGATTGTTGGTGAAAAGGAAAATAGATAAAAATGGAAATGAAAGGGAATTAATTGTTATTCCTGAAAAATATAGGGATCAAATAAAGTCATTATGTCATGATAGCACATCTGGACATTTAGGCGTTGTGAAAACTAAAGATAGATTAACAAGATACTTTTACTGGGCTAATTGCTATAAAGAAATAGAAGAGTATGTTAAAACTTGCGATACACGTCAAAGAGTGGGAAAATCTAATGATAAAGCCAAAGCACCTTTGACTTTAGTACCAATTATTGCAGAAGTATTTTCAAAAATTAACTTTGACGCATGCGGTCCTTTACCAATAACACCGAATGGCAATAGATATTTAATTACAGCTATTTGTTTAGCTTCAAAATATCCGGATGCTGTACCTGTTCCTAATATTGGCACAACGTCAGTAATTGAAGCCGTGTTACAAATATTTAGTAGAATGGGTTTCCTGAAAGAAATACAAACTGATCAAGGTACCTCCTTTATGAGCAATCTAGCCATAAAATTTGTAGAAAAATTTGGAATAAAAGAAACTAGAAGCTCAGTACACCATCCGCAGAGCAACCCTGTTGAAAGATTTCACCGAACAATCAAACAAATTTTAAAAGTTTTATGTATCAAAGCAGCCCCTGAGTGGGAGAAGCAAGTTCCCGCAGCTCTATTTGCTTTAAGAACAATAACGCACGAGAGTACGGGATTTACACCTGCAGAATTAGTATATGGTCGAAATCTTAGAACACCTGTAACATTATTATATGAACAATGGATGAATCCTAAAGACATAGGTAATTAATGTTGTTGAAAACGTTTTTCAATTGATAAATCGGTTAAAAAGATGCAAAGAGCTGGCTACAGATAAAATGCTGGAAATGCAAACCAAAAGAAAGGTGTGGTACGATCGTAAAGCTATAAAAAGAGAATTCTCTGAAGGGGATTTAGTATTAGTTGTATCAACGAATAAACCAAACAGACTAGCAGTTGAATGGAAAGGTCCTGGGAAGGTTGAGAAGAAATTATCCGAAACTAATTAAATGCTGGAAATGCAAACCAAAAGAAAGGTGTGGTACGATCGTAAAGCTATAAAAAGAGAATTCTCTGAAGGGGATTTAGTATTAGTTGTATCAACGAATAAACCAAACAGACTAGCAGTTGAATGGAAAGGTCCTGGGAAGGTTGAGAAGAAATTATCCGAAACTAATTATGTTGTGAGTTTCGAAGAAAAAAATGACTTTAACCAAGTCTACCATGTTAACATGCTAAAACCCTATCATAGATGAGCAGAATCGGTTAACCTTATGATTACAGAAGATCAGTCTGAAATTGATGATATGGAGGAAAATTTCCCAACAATTGACTCTGAACCAACATTGTTCGATTTTGAGGACATCAAAGAAAACAGCTCCTTAAGTGATAAGCTAAATGAACAACAGATTCAAGAATTGCATGATATGCTGCTGAAGTTTTAAAAAATCTTTTCTAATAAACCTGGAAAAACTCATTTAATAACGCATGATATTCAATTGACAGAAAACACCCCAATCCACTGTAAACCATACAGAATGTCTCCTAGACAAACAGATATATTAAAAACAGAAATTGATAAAATGCTTCAGCATAAAATAATTGAAATAGGAGATTCAGATTACACTTTTCCTATGATTTTAGTAGAAGTAGCAAGGAGGGATCCAAGACCTTGTATCGACTATAGAAAATTGAATAAATTGACTAAAACACAATTCTTCCCCTTGCCTTACATCGAACAACGAGTAGAAACGGTAGCAGGCGCAAAATATATAACTCTTTTGGATTTAACAAAGGGATACTGGCAAATACCTTTAACACCTAATGTTCAAAGATTAGCCACTTTTGTTACAAGTTTTGGCACATTTAGACCTCTACAGATGCCTTTTGGACTTAAAAATGCACCATTTTCATTTAGTAAAATGATGCCGAAATCCTTCACGGTTGTGAAAACTTTGCTGTTCCACATTTAGATGACGTGGCAATCTTTTCAAACACCTGGGAAGAACATCTAAGTCACCTGAAAGCCGTTTTGTCCAAAATAAAGGACGCTGGTTTAACTATTAAACCAATAAAATGTAAATTTGCTCAAGATAGAGTAAAATATCTAGGACATATTGTAGGTCGTGGTATAAGAATGCCAAGTGAAGTGAAAGTAAAAGCTATTCTTGATTTTCCAGTGCCATCCACAAAAAGTCAAGTCAGAGCATTTTTAGGATTAGCGGGATATTCTAATCATTACATTCCCATGTTCTCATCTATCGCAGCACCTTTAACAGAAACTTTGAAAGGAAACTTAAAGAAAGGGAAAATAAATTGGACAGAAGAGTGCACAAAAGCATTTGAAGAGCTAAAGCTCAAAGGCCTGTACTACATGCACCTGATTTCAATAAGGAGTTTATTTTGCAAACTGATGCATCAAACTCTGGTATGGGTGTCATTTTAGCTCAAAAAGATGAACGAGACAATCAACATCCAGTATTATACCTCAGTAAGAAGTTTACAGAAACTGAAAAAAAGTACTGCACCACAGAAAAGGAATGCGCCGCCATAATATTTGCTGTAAAGAAACTTCAATGTTATTTAGACGGGCATACTAAATTCCTCATCATGACCGATCATAATCCCTTAGTTTGGCTCAAAAATAATGCGAGTCTAAATCCACGACTTATGAGATGGGCACTGGTACTACAACCCTACAATTACACGATCGTTCATCGAAGTGGTAAAAACCATAAAAATGTAGACGCATTAAGTCGTACTCACTGGCCTGATTAAATAATTTGTTTCTCTATGTAGATAAAAAAAATATTTTGTTCCTTCCTCTCTTCCTTAGTGTATCTTATTATGTTACATCTTGTATTTCAATTCTGTATTGTGCTGATATTGTTGTTTTGAAAAAAAAAAAAAAAAAAAGTAAGGAGGGGGGAGAGGTTGTAATATCTTGTTATTTAATAAATAAGTATAATTATTATTGAAGTGGCAACGACATATTTGTATCAAACCGTTACTCAACAACGAGAGATATTGTTAAAAAAAGATTAGTATTCTGAAGAAGGAGTAGGATGAAAATTTTGCCACTTAAGAATTGTATAAAATTTGTCTATCACTGTGAACTAGAAATAAAATTTATGTTCTATTAAGAAGATTGTCTGTTTTGTAAATTACTGCAAAATACATTACAATGTAAAGGATGAAATAGAAACATTTTTTAAAATAGTTGATATAAATATGCTTGATGAAATTTTAGAATGTACAAATAAATATATAAGTTTGCTAAAAGATAAAATACTCGAAAGACAGAGATTGTTACATATGATGGAAATAAAAAAAGGATACCATGTAAATGCGAAAGAATTGTTCTCAAGTGATGGCACTGGAATTGAAATAGCTAACTGAGATGTACTACAAGAGATTTATTCTTTCTGAGAAGTTATCTTCGATCCGACGATAAATCAACAGGACAGACGAATATTAAAACTAGCTTGGATTTTAAAATACAGTTATTAAATAATACCTTTTAAAATTTCTATAGTAAAATACATCATTGCTTTTCCACCTGACTAATATAAGTGTTTAAAAAGAATTTACTATCATTTAAATGTGACATCATTTGTATTCTGCAATAATAAGGTTAATATTTTATGTTTTAACAAACTTATTACCAATATTCACTCATTTCTGTCCTTTTTCGTGTCAAAAATGGTATAATAACAGATGTCGTAAAAAATATGGCACACACGTGCTCATGTAAAATTGCCAAGTGCATGTGCTGGAAGGTTAATGGTTTCTACCTGTAGTTAAACTTAAAAGTGGCTACGCATTCTTGCGGTTGAGTTAGTATTCTGCCTGTGTAGATTTCTGAGTCTACCTGTTAGCTTAAATTGAATCGTGTAATCTGGCACTTCTCTTTACTTTAAATTTATTGTTACTTCCTGTTTTAAGTTCTCACTGCAAGTGGCCAATATTTCTTGTAATCACGCAATTCTGAGCCAAATGTTAAATATTTTGTGAACAATAAATGGGTCTTTTATACCCTTCCCTGGTTGTGTTCATCTTCAATCACGTGAGAGAATTCGCAGGTAACAACATTTGGGTAGATCTAGTCACATTTTAAGACTTCAGCACTACTACTAAATATCCGTAATCCACAATAATTGCATTTTGATTGTTTAATATTTTAAAAAAAAAAAAAAAGATAGATTTTTATTAATTGCCAACTACAGTTCTATTGCTTTTCTTTTGGTATTTATACTTCCAAACACTACATAATTCAAGTTTTATAAATATTACAGTCATATATGTTATTTGTTAGATCATTATCTCATTTTAAATAAGAATGTTGGAACTTAGGTTTTTCCACTATGAAATGCAAATAAATTAAGCACTTAGTTAAATACTGATTATAATCATTGCTATCTTTAGAACCAGTTATAGCAGTTTCGTGCTATGTCTTCTAAGTGTCGAGGTACACGAAGGTCACGAGAGAGCCCAAGGACCACTCTCATCTCGTGTCTGTCTCCGATGCAAGCACTGTGATAAGCCAACATTACGAAAATGGGCCTTTTAACCTTATATGAAATTTGGAGGTATTGAGAGGATTTTATTTTTATTGCTGACAATGAAGACACATCAAATGAACCATGATTTCCTAGAGGAAGAAAATGCTTGGTGTATTGAGAATACGAAAAAGCACACTAGGGCTATCTGCCTAAGGCGAGGGATAACTTCATTGAGGACTTTCTAAGGGAAACTGGCTCTTATACACGCTAAACATCGGGGAAAACCCCGAAAACGCCCATGCAGCCAGACCGTTTGCGGGATTTGAACCTCGGACCGAACTACCAAAGTTCAGCGATTTTTAACGCTCGGCTGCCGGTGGGCCTAGAAAATATTTGCTATGGCTAGTGATGGCACTGTAATACAGAACATGTTAGAGATATTCAGAATATACGTTTAGTAAGACTCGCTTCATGACATCAACATTCTCTCAAGACCCTTAAGGTATCAAAATCGTCACTTTCAGAACAATGGAATTTGATTGGAAATATGAAGTGTCATTGTTTCAGTCATTTTTAGTTTTATTTTCATGGAATAAAGCATTTACTGCCATTGTTTATTTTCTTATATTATGATTAACTTTTTCATACTATCTGTGGGATTTGACATTACATGTAATTTGTATTTTATAAGTAATTTCACTTACTTTTATTAACTCCATGTTTCTTGGCCATTAATAATTATTAATTTGGAAGTGGAAACAAGAGAGCTTATTTTACACAAACTTTTATAACCATTACAATATTAACAAAAGTCGAACAGAAAATACTGCACTAACCATTGAGTTAAAAACAGATGGAAATGACACTAAATATATATGTGGGTTCTTTAGTTTCGAAATTACAATTCATATTCAAACAAAACACATTTAATAAAACATTAATACATCTATAATATAGTTCATCTATTAATACAAAATATATAACATCGTTTATCTATTACCACGATATCTATAACATCTTATATCTATTAACATGGCAGCTATAACGTCTTACATCTCTTAATACCCCATCTATATCATCTTGCATATCCTCTCATAAAACAAAGGGGCGAGAGTTCTATCAATTTCACTCGTGCAGTCAACAGCTAAAATTTAGACAGCGCACGAGGAAAAATAATAAGCTATGGATTTAAAATCCCACATATATAAAACATTAAACTACTGTATATGCTAAAAAAAAAAAAAAAAAATGCTATCAATTACCTGAGTTAAGAACAACTTCCGCAGAAGCCTTCACTGCTGTCACACTTTTTAGTGCCTGTCACAATTAGAATGCTGTATAAATTATTTTTGCATTGAAATAAAAACAGTTTAAGAGCAGTTTATTGCACTTCGTATAATCTCTAACATAAATATTCTTCTCTTTATCACAGTTCACACCAGTGTGCTTTTATGAGAAATCTGCACTTGTATTGATGTTTGCTTACCGGAAAAAATTCTCTCTTACACCAGAGCTTCTGTACAGCTTTACACAATGCAAGTAACAGCCTATGGGCCACAAAAGTGGAAACATGTATAGTATAGATGCTGGTCAAGAGAAGAGAGTCTTTAAGTGCTTGCTGTTCTGAGCAGAGCAAGCTACTCTATGCTGTTTTCAAGCTCTTTTTATGGCTGTGCTATCTCAGTGTTCTCAGTCTCCCGTGGATTAAACCGAATGAGTGTGCAGTTAATTTTGTGCTGTGTGTGCTAATTTTCAGCTGTGACTTTGGTTATTAACATATGTGATGGAGGAGAATGAATTCCCTCCGCTCAACAAAATGGATGCTGCTGCTGCTGTTCGTAATCACGTGGTAGGGCTACCTGATGAAATACATAAATATGCAAATGCATTGCTTGATGATAACTGGATTGAATTACTAAATGAAATACTCAATCTTTAAATGATTATGTCACTGTTGCTCAACAAATTAGCATACTACAAAATGCCATTAGTCAGAGGAATTGGGATATTGATGAGATACTGGCTAGTGCTAAGACTGAAGATGAAAAACAAATGAAACTTAGTTGTTTTCATAAGAAAAAGGAATCCCCCAAGGACTCGTACAACTGTTCAAAGGTAAGCATGAATCTTTTGGTGTGCTCAATTCTGAGGAATTTTTTTTTTACTAATATTGCTAATAATGTTATTTCTCTATGTGCTAAAAGTGCTAAATCAGATAAATGCAATGTTAAAACTGATGTAAATTGTGTATCTAATACTCATTGTGTTGGGAATGTTGAGAACCCTGAGCCAAAAAGGCCTTCCAAAAAATCTAAGCGCAGTGCTAATGACATACAAGAAGCTGATTTGTCAAAGATGCTGATTTGTCAATCTGCCCAGGTCTCTTGAAATGATCTTGCACTATCAATGTTGAATTTTTCCTTTTATGCTAGATTCATTTGCGAGGGTTTCAAGACATGGAGTAGAGAAAAGCACAAAATTTTAAAATGATGCATTAAATATAAATTGATCATATACTAAAATGAGGCAACATTATTAACCAATAGCAAGGAATTGGATTTTCACGAATCAACAATCTATGGCTACCAAACGGGAACAGAGGATAGCAGTAACCATTAACCCAGACATCTCTTTGCTAAACTTCTAACTTTAGACCTCATGTGCTCCTTTTCGGCTTTATCGGGCTTATTCTGGCTCATCGCATGTGAATAAGCTTGGCTTCTCTACTAAGCTTTCGTGTTTTGTTATATTATCAGATCGCATGTTTTTCCGTTATATTTGTGTATTCTGTTTATATATTACATTAGAATTATTCATAACAGGATGCTGAGATGTGAAAAGTGGAATCTATTTAACAATGAAAGTATTAAAACTCACTGGCAGTCTGCAATAAATTTGAATTCGTTTAGCAAACATTAGCTGCTTCAACTTTGGCATATTCTTTGCTGTGTAACGAGTAATATGACTGGCACAAACAATTGAAATGTCATAAATTGGGTCAATAGATATGTATATCATTTCTGTGGCGATAAATGAAAAGCTTATATATAGGCTTCGGCCCTGTGTCAGTGGCATTATGCGATCAGTTAGTAAGTGAAACGTTCAAGACTAAATACTTATTTAAACTAACTAAACAAACTAAAATACTCATTTAAATTACATAGTATCATTTTATTGTGGTTATTGATTAAGGAAGTAATATTTTAGTCGCATGCCGGCTGATGAGGTTCTGCATGCTGACTGTGGCACGCATGCTACAGGTTCGCCATCACTGGTCTATAGACATAGCCCAGGTAGAAAAGCAAAACTTTTTATAGGAAATTAGATGAATATTCATTTAGACTGACATGAGAAATATTATGTATTTTCTGTACATTTAAAAAGTGAAAAAATATGTTATATAATTGTACAAAAATATTTAATGTTCCAATCTGATTAATTTTAATAAAATTCAAAATGAAGTATATTGACAAAAAAGAAAACTTTTCTACAGCAGTTGTCTCAAACTGGTGACCTGCAGGCTGCATGTAGAAGCAGTTTCACACGGCTTGCAGAAATATTTCCAGCAATTTAATTACCATTACTTTGAAGACAAAGTTCAATATTTAAATTTTTCAGCGTGCAGTTTTACATTATTTTACTTATCATTAAAAATAAGTACAAGAATCGGAAAAAAATTCACAATGGAACTAATTTATTTTTAGCTTATGTAAGTTAATCACTGATTCAACATACTACAATTATTTGGAATAAGAAAGATGTTTGTGTTTGTTTGATGCTATGTTTGAGGCCACTGCTCTCAGATGACAACATCAACAAAAAATCAAATGGATAATATTTAGAAAAGTTTCATGAAAATTATACATACTCCTTTTATCTGTTTTTGGAGGGCTTGGTCCCAGTAAGCTTAAAAAGATATTATTTGACATTTTAAAGGAAGATGTACTGATTTTGAGCGAAAAAAAAAGCTCTTTTTGCTACTGAAATTATTTGTTTATTTGTATACATATATTTTCAGGCAAGAGCAATTGGTGACATAATAAAATTCAAAGCTGAAGAAACAACAATAAACACTCCTTTCTTTAAAGGAATGACAACTGCTGCGTTAAAGAATTAGTTATCAATATGATTTTAAGTTTTATTTTTGGGAGACTAACTGAAAAATATATCATTATATTAATATTACTGCGACTTAAAACCAATTACAAACATCTTAAATTTTTTTTTTTGGGGGGGGGTAGAGAAACAAGCCTAATATTGTGGAAAGCCAGATAACAGCTGTTTTCTATGTTAGAAGTATATACCTTACATTATGTAAAATTCTGATAAATAGAAACACAATTTTGATAGCAAATTCTAATCTCTAAAGCAGTGGTTCCCAATCTATGTTATGTACTTCCCAGAGGCTCCTTAATCAATCCAGGAAAATAATGCTCGGCTGTTCCTCGGAATCACACCATACCAGAAATTTCTCGCTCCGATACTCAGGCCTTCCGGAATTCCCAAAATCTGCTTGAAGCTTCTCAAAACTTAGTCTCAAATAAATAGATTTTTGCTGTGAGTTTTGCTGCCTGTGCTTAAATAAATACTGTATATTCTTGTGAATGTTATAAATATGGTGTATCCACCACTATCTGTTAAAAAATTTACTTTTTATTATTGCAGCCTATGGAGTATAAAATCAGGAGGGGTACAAAATAAGAATGCATGTGAAGAACACCTCTGACATAGAACATCTTTATTAATAGGAGGATGGATCCATCTTTTTGACACACTGTATGCAACATAGAGCAGAAGCATTTGATGGAATATCAAGCCCTCTTGTGAAGCAGTACCTAATTTCGAAAGCATAACTGTAGGCAAATTTCAAGCACAAAGCTTGAACACCCAATAGCCTCTCAAATCTTTATTAAATGCTCATGCCAGAGGATGAAGGAGGGCAGATACAATATTCTATTTCATAATTATATACTTCAAAGGCCTGCTTGAAAAACCAAACCTAAAAAAGGGGACAGTGATCTTGCTACGTAGTTGATCTTCAGAGAATAACGTATAAAGGAAAGCATGGATGTGATCGGTCTGGATATTTTGAATTTCCCGTGTAAAATGACAGGTGGGCAAAACTGCAGTGGAAATCATACATAGAAGCCATCACTTTCATAACTCATAGTCAGCAAGACATAAATGATTTTCTGGGCATTCTCAAAACATAAATGCTAAATGGAATAGAAAATAGAAGATTTGGAAGGTAAAGAAGCTGCATGATTTTAACTGCACCACCCAAAAAAAAAAAAAAAAAAAAAAAAAAAAAAAAAAAAATCTGCTTATTCTTTACAAATTGGTGTTTAATAATAATCTAGAAATGATTAATTTGAAGAAAATGAATTAATGAAGCTGTTAATTTTAAATCTCAAAAACAACTGACAGCTGATGCTGCATCAGATGGTGAGATATCTCCAGATATTGCAACCAAAATTACAGTTTTATAAAATTTACATGTATTTATATACTTACTTAAAATAGGATTCTCTCTTTGAGGATGTTTTAAAAACAGGTTTTGGATACGGATATCCATGAAATACACACGTAATCAAAACTAAAGATTCTCCAGTAGCTGCTAAGTTTAGAAGCCTTAGTGCCTTATAAATTCGCTGCTCCAAAACCAGATTTCACTTTAGTACAAAAAGGCATTTTAGTCCTTCTAAAAGCTGCTGGAGTAGCTCTCAGCATATGGTAAAACAAATCGGATGGGTCTTTGGTGACCTTGCGACAACTACCATTAAATTAAATTCTGTCACTATTCCAGACAACTATCCAATTAGGCATCAATATGATTTTACGCTCAAATTTAAACAATAAAGAAAATTTTCTGGCTTTATGCCTCAAGCGTATGACCAGATGCCAATGAATAAAGACGGCATACCCAAACTGGCAATAGTTATTTTAACTCCATGGCATTTGCTTTAGGTAATGCTGCGCAAACTATGCAAATTTTGTCAGATTTCAGTTACTATTTTCTATATATATGTATAGGATATTTTGACTGCTTCCTCATCTCTCAACGAATATGTCATTCATAAAGAGTTTTTCAAGAGATTAAAAAAGCCTAATTTGACTAGCAACCTTCCTAAATGCGCATTTGCTTCAGAACGTGCTGGCTGTATGGTCGATTTCGTGGTTTTCCCCATGTGTAATGGTATACGAGCCAGTTTCCTTTAGAAAGTCTTCCATGAAGGCATTCCTCCCTTTTGGCAGATAGCCCTTGTGTGATTTGCCATAATTAAATAATTCAATCCAATCCAAAAAATTTTTAAATATGTACAAAGTTTTTAAAGAATTTCATTCTAATCCTTCAAATACTGATTCAATTCAGAATCTGCCAATAAATCCAGAAATTCTTTTTCAGTCATTAGTGAATCATCATAAATTTCATCTCACGATTTATCACAGCATTATCTTTACTTTGATAGACTACATCATATCTTCTCATATGGGTAACGTTTTTTGGTTGAAAATAATCAGGGGGGGGGAGGCAACTTATTGCTGAAATGCCTTTATAATATACTTCAAACTTCTCTTTTTAAATAGTAGATGGCAGCATATCACAAAGAGACCCAGAATTTTCATTTATGATGTGTTATTAAAATCCACTTATTTTCTATATTTTTTGGCGACGCAAAAAAAAAAAAAAAAAAAAAAAAAATTGTTTGAAAAAAAATTCTGTATAATTTTGATGGCTGTACTCTATATCACTTGTTATATATTTTTTTACATTTTTCATACAAAAAGCATGTGCAGAATCATTAAATATAATGGGGTGTTCCATTAGTGGCAACACTGCGCCTTTAGCGATCTCATGCTATTACGCATCAGAACATCCATCTTAGGAGAAAACATCTGTTGTATATGTTTTCTATTTACATTGTTTTGGGGGAAAATTTTGTGAGTAGTTTTCAGGTGGGAATTTTATCAGCAGCTTGAGTCATCTTTACTTAGGGAAGCTGCACGAATTATTTTGCTATCGCTTTTTAGTCTCATTCCCGTTTATTTATAATAATTGTGTAGATATTTTTTGTGTGTGTATAATTTTTAGCTTATTTTTTTATTGTTAATATTAATTGCAGTTAATTTTTTTTTATTATTAATTTTCCATAAATGGCAGGAAAACTCTTTCCGAAGAGGAAAGAATTTCTTTTTCTCTTTCTTTTTACTTGGAATTCTAAACATATTGTTGCACGGAACAGAAGCCACACAAAACAAGTTCATTGTTCAAAACCTGCAAAGTTGGTTTTGTACTTTTATCAAAAAGATGCGACATGCTTTGAAAATTTCATGAAGCTACGAAATCGAAAAATGTGTAAATATTTTTGCATATAGGACCTGTGTATATACATATATTTATCTCATTTATCCATATATATTCAAGAAGGTTGTGTATATCCAGAAAACCATGTATACAGCTATAATACAGTGTTTTTTTTTTTTTATTACTATACATAAGCTTCTACTAATTTCCGTGCTTCACTGCAATTCTCGCTTAGTCGCTCTTTTAAGAGCTCTGGTGGCGCAGTGTTCCACCTCATGGAACACCCACAGAATTGAAACGGTAAGTACAATTTTTACAAAATTTTATCCGTATACTCCTTTAGGCGTAGATAGACTGCATACAAATTTTCTTGTTGAAATACCGATTTTAAAGTGTAGTGCACCACAAAGAACTATGAATTTATTTTGCTAGCCTAATTTATTTCACATTGCTAGTCTCCAGTATTACATGAACTTAAATCAAAAGATAAAATTTCTGCTGATAGCCAAGAAGCCACAGAATTTTAAAACACGAACACCAGACATGCCTTTTGTTCACAGAAATTAGAATTTTTTAGAAAAATAAGTTTGCTTAAATTTTCTTGAACCTCAGTTCTTATTTCATAAATGAGGCAATAACTTGCTTGTCTCTAGGACAAATACATCCTCAGAAGAGGGAAATAATCAAAAATTGTATAAATTCATTAACAGATGGTTTCAGTGCATTTCAAACATCATTATATTCAAACATTTATAATCATTACAAGATTAACAAAAGCCAAACAGAAAATAATGCACCTTGATTGTGATAAAAAAGAAGAAAATCAAACTAAATATATATAAAACATTAAATTACTACATATGCCAAAAAAATTACTATTAATTACCTAGGGAGGCTGCACATTGGAGCATGCCCTCCGCCTCTTTACAGAGAGTTTTAATCTTTTCAAGATTCTGAAAAGGATTAAAATCAGAATTAGAGCGCTGCATATACATACTATATATTTACATTTAAATAAACATATACATTTAAATAAATTTTTTTTTACATTTAAATAAAAACTTCAGTGAATTTGAAAGCATTTTATTATACTTCATATGATTTCTAACACATATATTCTTTGCTTTGTAATAGTTTACACCACTGCACTTTTATGGAAAACCTGTACATGTATTTGTGTTTGCTTACCAAAAAGCAATCCTAAAAAGAGTTTTGCTCATACCAGGGCTTCTGTACAGCATTAGACAATGCTAGTAATAGCTTGCAGGCCAAAGAAACTGGAAACTTATATAGTACAGATTCTGATCAACAGAAGATAATTTTTCAAAACAAACTGCATTTCAAACCAATTCATTAAAGCGTTGTTTCCTGAGCAGTTCTGAAATAAAATTCATTACTCCAGATAATGGAAAGACAGGCATAGGAAGCTGATTAAAATACAAATTATCTCATAAAATGAATGATTCTTACAAAAACCTGCACACTTCTATTATTTATTGTAGTAACAGCAGATTTTTTAGTCTTTCATCGCAGAATCCAGGGTCAAAAGTATTTTGCATTAAAACCTCATATGATGAGCCATACCAAGATGGAAGGCTCACCAGCAGCCGAGCGGTAAAATCGCTGAACACTGGTAGTTCGATCCGAGGTCCGAATCCCGCGAATGAGCTGGCTGCATGGGCATTTTCGTGGTTTTCCCCATGTGTAACGTGTATATGAGCCAGTTCCCCTTAGAAAGTCCTCCACGAAGGCATCCCTCCCCTTAGGCAGATAACCCTAGTGTGCTTTGCCGTATTCTCAACACACCACACCACCAAGATGGAAAGCCAGTACCAACTGATAATACCATCCAACATTCAAGTAAACTAAAGAGGTAGCCTCCGAATTTGGCTGAATTGGTTCCAAGAGATAGAACGCATTTATAGACATATTGATCAACATCATTAACAAGTTCAAACTTCAAAAGAATGACCCTTATTTGCTAATAATGGTACCTCTGAACAGGTAATAAACTGCCACATTGCAAAGAAAGCTTCCAATGGCTATAACAAGAAGCTTATGCAAAGAATTTACATAGGTCTTTTCCATGTGTGGAGTAGGATTGAAGATACTGGACTTAAAAACTCTGAGACTGGACAAATGCACATTCAAGCTTTCTTCCCCAAGAAATCCAGATTTAGCCCAGAGACAGCTAATCCATGACTGCTGACATGGAGAGAAGGCAACACTCAAACACAATCTAAAAAACAACTGTTTAGCTGAAAGTAGCATGTTTGTTTCAGGATATACGGATGTACTGATTTCTACTTCATTCAGAATGAATCTCCTCCCTGATGGTCCAAATGTGCAAAACAGAAATTCTTAAAACTTTGATAATGCCCTGCACTGCTGCCAACAGTGATTCCATCTTTTTTATACATGAAACTGGCCAAGTTCATGAACTTCAATACATACGGAGCAAATAACAGGACATATGTAATGGTGCTCAGATCAGAATCCATCAGAAAATTAAAGAATAATATTCTTACGAACTGCATCTACTGCTTTTATATAGCTTATTTTGTTAACCCTTTGCACTCACCAGCAACTCGAGCACGATTTCAGCTTTGCCAAATTGAATTTGCAGATAGCGTCTTCCCTTCCAATTTTCTTTTTGCATATGTATTGGTTTCACAATTTTCATGCGGTCATTAGTGAAAAACAGTTTAAAAAAATCTATTGGTTGTTTTATGTTAGAAACTATTCATGTTTCTGTGGCCATGAATTTGGTATAAATAAGCATAAATTGTACGCTTTGGCCAGGTATAAATTGTACGCTTGGAGGCACTTCGTCGTAGTCTCCACAAAGTACTCATGTTGAACTACTTGCACCTTCCACAGGTTCACTTTCAACTTCTCTTTTAACATCACTCTCAACTTCCCTGTCACTCTCTATAATTCTAATTTTCCGTCCTCTCACACCTCTTACTGCATCACTGTCTTCTCCACTGGATTCGTTCGTTTCGCGGCGGACTCTGTCGGAAATCGCTGCAAGTTGGTCATCCAAAGCAGCAAAATCGAATTTGTCCGAACTCGAGCTGATCTGATCTTCCTCCATATTTTTAGGGTAAAACACTATTTAATTACTATATTTACTACCAAGACTGTTTCAAGCGAATGCTATGCTGAGACTAACTAAACTGAGCTAAGATTTGGCAACAATGTCAGTGGAGCCTAGTCCATGAAAAGACTTCCAAGAAAAATATCTTATCTCACATCGTAAATAAGGAGATTGCGTTACAAAAAACCATAGTGTCGTAGCAGCGTCGTTCGATTTATGACTTCAAATCACTTGGGTGCCGCAGCAGCGCCGCTCGAGCTACTAAACAAGTTTAATTAAATTTTAAGAAAATCTTTAGTTGAATTATGAATTTAAAAATCAGGAAAACTCAGATAAGCGGCACTTGGCGCAATTTTTTCCGCCATCTTGAATCGTTATATCCTTGGGAGGAATTTTTTGACGCCTAGAGGGAAATGGCATCAAAAGGCACCTTTCTGAAAATTTCCTCTCAACCCAGAATAAATATTGTGGAAAAATACTTTCTTCTTAAGGATCTGCATATACTTGCAGAACCTTACTACATATTAACATACTGTAGAAATGCACTTATTTTGGATAAAATGAGATGCTGTATGGATTCTATAGAAAAAAATTTTCATTTAGCCTTTTAGACTCAAAACACACAGATTTGTAGAAATCCCCATTAGTGATGCTGAAGGTTTATAAACAATTTACAGTTACAATTCTACTTTTGCGGTCACCCAGAGAGATATTTATACAAAAAATGGAATAGTGTTGAAGATTAATGCAGTTTTAGTGTTAAAAATTCCAATTCACACTGGTGTGTTTAATATATTTTGTCAAACAATTTTTGGCATTAAGAGTGTGTTGTGAAATATGTAAAAAAATATTGTTATCATTAAATACAAGGTGTCTAAAATGCTATCAGATTAGAACCATCATTTACTTCCAATTCTGTTGCAAAAAATAACTTACTTGGAGCACTGAGGCAGGAGACTCTGCCCTTTTTCTCTTTTTCCTGTTGCCCTATAAAAGTAACAAATATATTTAGAAACAACTATTACAATAGTTAGTGCATAAATTACAAATAATTCTTATATTTACAATCACATATCAAAACCTTGAGATTACAACATGACATTTATGTTTATGCTGCTATATTGAGATCACACATTCATAAAATCACACAATTGTATTGCCATTTCAAAAACTGAGTTTCTCTTACTAATAGAATGGCATGCAAAACACATCTCTAAATCACAAAACTAAATAAAACAAAGGAATTCATAATTTTAAATAAATATCAGTAAACTATTTAAATATATAAAAGCAACATTTTAAAAACTCTCACCACATAGAATCCTGCAGTTTTTCATTGCAGTTACAGAAAACCTAACTGCAGTTAAAAACATCATTGCATAATCTTCGAGATATGTATAAACAAGATATGATGGAAATTCTGAAGATTTAGTTTCATATAATCAACATTAGTCTTCAAAATATGTTGTGTCCCATATATAGAACCTTTTACAATGTAAGAAATACGAGGGCCATCCAGGAAGTAGATTACGTTTCCGTCTGTGTCCGCTAGGGGCGGGGCTAGCGCGGCCATCTTGGGGTCAGAGCATTGCGCAGCTCAGTCTGCATCTAGCCATGCTAGTGAGAGGTTCGTGCTGTGCTCCGTTCAGATACTGTGACGGTTTGAAATGTCTGCGTTAATTGAAAATCCCGCGAGCTGCGCTCAGTAATAAGGTTTCTGACTGCAAAAAACTGTAAACCGATAGAAATCTATCGGCAGCTTCGTGAAGTGTATGGGAACAACATTATCACTGAAGGTGGAGTGCGTCAGTGGGTCATAAGATTTCAAAATGGCCGAACCAATGTTCACGACGAAGATTGAAGTGGGAGACCCAGCATAGTGACCGCCGAACTTCTCGAAAAAGTCGATGCTAAAGTCCGTGAAAATCGAAATTTCACAATAACGGAACTTTCTTTGAGTTTTCCACAAATTTCGCGAAGTTTGTTGCACGAAATCATCAGCGAAAAGCTTGGTTACCACAAGTTTTGTGCAAGATGGATTCCAAAAATCTTGACAGAGGACCACAAAAATCAGCGAATGGCTGCAGCGTTGAACTTTTTGGACGCTTACCATAAGGATGGTGACTCTTTACTCGATCGAATCGTTACTAGTGACGAAACATGGGTGAAACATGTGAACTGTGAAACGAAATTGCAATCAATGCAGTGGGGGCACACAAGTTCTCCCCAAAAACCCAAGAAATGCATGCAAACAATGTCGGCAAGGAAGATGATGGCGACTGTTTTTTGGGACAGAAAAGGTGTAATTTTGGTGGACTTCCTGGAAAGAGGCACTACAATAAACTCTCAAAGGTATTGCCAAACTCTCCAAAAACTCAGAAGAGCAATTCAAAACAAGCGCAGAGGAATGTTGAGCTCTAAGATCTTGTTGATTCACGACAACGCCCGCCCCCACACGGCAAATGTCACTCGTAAAGTTCTTGAATCTTTTAAGTGGGAGTTGTTTCTTCATCCGCCGTACAGTCCCGACCTGGCACCGAGCGACTT
The DNA here is from genome assembly GCF_044657685.1 of Stegodyphus dumicola. Lineage (NCBI taxonomy): Eukaryota > Metazoa > Arthropoda > Arachnida > Araneae > Eresidae > Stegodyphus > Stegodyphus dumicola. The sequence continues at coordinate 2,579,791 of NC_140772.1, forward strand.
CCACCTATTCCCAGCAATGAAGAAGTGGCTGGCTATGCAGCGTTTTGATGACGACGCACAGCTGCAAGAAGAGGTAACGAAGTGGTTGAAGGCGCAGGCGGCCGAATTTTTCGACGAAGGAATTTCCAAGCTCGTACATCGCTACGATAAATGCCTTAATTTGTATGGTGACTATGTAGAAAAGTAGTATTTGAGTGTGGCTTTCATCTGTATATAATAAAATTTGTTTCCTATACTTTGTTTATTTTTTTATTCCAAAACGTAATCTACTTTCTGGATAGCCCTCGTATGAGCAGAATAAATACTGTGGAAACATATTTTGGATAAAATGAGATGCTGTATGGATTCTATAGAAAAAATTTATCATTTAGCATTTTAGAGTCAAAGCACACAGATTTGTAGAAATTCCCATTAATGATGCTTCAAGTTTATAAATAACATTTACAGTTACAACTCTACTTTTGTGGTCACCCAGAGAGATATTTATACAAAAAATGGAATAGTATTGAAGATTAATGTAGTTTTAGTGTTATAAATTCCAATTCACATTGGTGTGTTTAATGTATTTTGTCAAACAATTTTTGGCATTAATAGTGTGTTGTGAAATATGTAAAAAAAATATCGTTATCATTAAATACAAGATGTCTAAAATGCTACCAGATTAGAACCATTATTTACTTCTAGTTCTGTTGCAAAAAAATAACTTACTTGAGGCAATGGAGCAGCAGCTTCTGTTCTCTTCCTTTTCATGCTGCCATATAAAAGTAACAAACGTATTTAGAAACAACTAACAGAATAGTTAGTGTGCATATTACAAACATTTCCTATATTTACAATCACATATCAAAACCTAGAGAATGCTGCATGCAAGTTTTAAGAGTGCACTGACATCAAGTAAAACTAATATAAACTATGAAAAAATTATGAGTTGCTGGAAATGAATTTTTCGAGTTCAACAGTTTCGTGCACATTTATGGTGAGCCATGTATGTCAGATTTTGTTATACTATCCTACATTACGAAGAACTTAAGACCCCAGAATTATGAATTAAAGAGAATTTACTATAAATACATTTAATATTTCCAAAATTTATCCCCTAAAATTTCAAATTTCATACGAAATTGATACCCTATGTATCATTCATTTGCATATTCCAATATTGAGATTCTATTCAAAAGAACATGAAATTCTTATACATTATTATACTAGATATGTGCAATATATTGCACTTCATATAACTTCTTATACACATATTGTTTGCTTTGAAATAGTTTACACCAGTTTGCTTTTACCAAAAGCTTCACTTTTATTTGACTTTGCTTACTAGAAGAAATCCGAAAAAGAGCTTCACTTACACCAGGGCTTCTGCACAGCATCACACGATGCAAGTAGAGCCTATGGGCCACAAAAACTGGACACTTACATACTGGAGATGTTGGTCAACAGAAGAGAATTTTTCAAATTATATTTTATTTCAAACCAGTTCACTAAAGCGTTGTTTACTAAACTGCCTTGAAATAAAATTAATTATTCTGGATAACAAAAAGGCAGGCACAGAAGGCTGTTTCAAATGCAGATTAACAATGAAGACACTTTTTTTAATGTGAGATGAAAGTCTCCTAAAATGACTGTTTCTTTTAAACCTGTATACATGTACCATTTATTGTAGTGACAGCAGACTTTACTAAAAGACTCTCTTACTAAAAGAATGGCATGCAAAATACATCTCTAAATCCCAAAACTAAATAAAATAAAGAAATTCACAATTTTAAATAAATATCAGTAATTAATCCGTACTCGTCGGGACTTGAGCGATTCTGGATTATCGATTTTTCCGGATTATAGATCATCAGTTTAAATCTGGTAAGATGGCATGCAGAAATTATAAAATTAAAAATACGAAACCCTAATTTATGAAATAAAGAACAATTATGATCTAAAAGGTATCAAAATTTACAAACAAACAAAAAAAAAAAAAAAAAAGCTTATTATTTATTTGTTTACTTTATTAAACATTTCTTTCAATGTAAGTCGTTTAAGTTGCTTCTTTTTTTATGTGATAATACATTCTCTTTAATTCTATAAACAGACATAATTTCTTGTTCACTTACAAAGTTCTGCTGTATAAGTCCTATAATTGCTGTGTCGAGAATACCGACTAATTTGTCAATCGAAATTTTTTTGTTTTCAATTTTTTCGGCGTTAAAGATAAACAAAGGATATGCATTTATCCATTTATCCATTTTTTGCAGCAATTCCACTTTTTGTTTAATGGACTTCGAAACATACTTTCGCTTTGTAGATCCTTTACATATTAGTAAATATATATCAGAAATTCTATTTGACATAATCGAAAATTCAAGCTTACTTTTATAAAATTGCTCTAATAGTCTGCAAAAAATAATAAGCCGAATCCAATTCAAAGATTAAGGAACAACGTAATCTGCAACATTAACTGAATTAGATAATTTTAGCTTAGCTTATACCGTCCGTTATACATTAAACGCGCATTCGTAAACGTATTTTGTGCACGCGCGTATTCGCCGCCGTAAAGGTCTTACACGCATGCGTCACTAAGACGCATGCGCAAAAAGTTTGTAGCTTTGAGGTCCGGATTATAGATCATTCCGGATTATGGGTGTCCGAATTAACGACTTTTGAATGTACTTTCTTTTTAATTCTGTAGACAGACATAATCTCTTGTTCAGTTACATTGTTGAAGTCCTGTAACTGCTGTTTTGAGACTTCCAACTAACTTGTCAATCGAAATTTTCTCGTTTTCAGTAACTTATCTGTCCCTTTCTTCACTATCGGTAGCGGTAATTTCTGGATCTAGAACCATACTACAGATTTCGCTATTCATTAATTGATTGATGATTGAGAAGCATTGTCATCACAATAAGAAACTTCTTTTATATCATCTTCATTTATTACCGCTTCTCCACATTTCTTTACAAAATCTGTTAATTCGAAAATTTCACCTTTGCTTTGCTATATCTGAAAACCTTTAAAATTCGCGGCTATTATCATTAAATTTAGCTATCCTTCACTATACATATTTGGCTATGCATCATGAGCTTGGCGACTAATGACACGTCGTTCCATTAAATTTTATCTTGCTTCTATCATGCACTGAGACAATTAAGCCTGCATTGTATTAGTTTAGTTATCTATTATACTTATGTCTATTTCTTGCACATGCACATTATCAGAGTTCTGAATAAATATGTCCTAAATTTTGCAACCCAGTGTGACCATACGAGTCCTGCGCTGGTTCCGGGTTTATGTGAATACCAAATCAGTTATTCTTAATTCAAAGAGCCCTAAATGTAATCTTTGGGTTAACAAAATCTATTTTTAGCATATGGAAAGAAATTTTTGGTAAATTTTTCCTCATCAACAATTTTTAGCACAACTGAAATCAAGCGTAATGTCAACATATAAGGTCACCACACTCTTTTATTATTCAAATACTAAAAAAAATATTTTTTTTAGGTATTGCTATGAGTCATTACTCAAGTAGATAACGAGTACTGCGAGTCATTAGTCAAGTAGATGTTTAGATAAACATGTGGTAATGAAAGGAAAGTATAATAAATAATGATTTGCCAGGTGTGCATCAGATCTATGATGTACCTATGCAGAATGTTTCGGTTTGAGATGCGTGCCAAGCAAATACGCAGCAACGGAGCCAAATTACTGATCATACAAATTTATGCTAAATTGATTGTTTCTTCAGTAACAAGGTATTTTATTTGGTGTGGAAGTGAAATTAAGAATTGGGACTCTCCAGATGTTTTATTATACACGGAGGGGGAAATCAAATGCGCATGCGTAAAGCCTACGAGAAAAATTTTATTGATGGTTGATGGTTTTGATTTTCTTGATGGTTTGTGGCTTTGAGGTCCGGATTTTAGCTCATTCCAGATAATGGACGTCCAGATTTTGAACTTTGTACGATACCACTCAGGTGTGGCAGAAACTCCATTAGGATTTACTTATTTGCACATCTTCAGGGAAAAGGGGGCCCATTGTTATACTAAGCTAAGAGGGATGCGGTTTCCCTTGCATGTACTACTGGACCCAAAACACCCAGTTCAGTTTGGGGGAAAAAATACAGTTTATGCTTTTGCATGATAATTTAATACTTGCATACAAATATTTTAATAAAAATGTGTAAAGTTAGCCATAATTAAATACATTAGTGTGATGGTTGAGACTGAATTTTATATGAAAATTTTTGATATATTTGGTTAAAGTTAGTTGTTGATATTCATAACACAGATTGCAAGTGTTGATCTGTCACTTTATTTCTTAATTTTGACTTCATTAGATTCATAAGAGAAAATGTTTGTTCACACATATATATATGCTACCAAACATGATAGCACATCTGCTTGCATTATTTTTTAAGTGCAAAAATTCGGCAGGTGGAGTTCTACAAAAGTCCAGAATATCTAAATCATGGAATCTGGATTTGCATAAGTCAGAAGTTTGTACATCGATAAGTTCTGATTGAACATCTTCTGGAGCTTCTTCGACTACAACGGAGCCCTGAACAGTTTAAATTTAATCTTATGCAATTCAAAGTCTGTAAATCACTTTACAAAAAAAATAAGCAGCCTTTCCAGTTGTTTATCAGGAAAATTTTCTTTTAGCTTCTTCAGGTACAGAAAATTGACAAAATTTTGACAGCCAAGCTGCTTTGAGAACAGCTGGAGTTTTAGTTTGAAAGCAGATACTGCTTGTTAGGTGATTGATGAACTAGTTTTTTTCCCATCAATTTTGTGTTTAGGTCATTCAGATGGGCTCTCGCATCAACTAAAAATGCTAAGTCGCACTTGAAAGATGGTTCCTTTACAGTGGCGTAGCTAGGGTGGTGCAAGGGGAGACATCTGTCCCCGGGCGCAACATCCAAGGGGCGCCAAATTGATGCTATGAAATTTTCTAATGAAATGTTTTCCATTCTTGGCACACAGAAAGGGGCGCAAATTCTTCAATTTTCCCCAGGCGCTGGAAACCCTAGCTCCGCCCCTGTTCCTTTAAAAACCTAGTTTGTTTCCCATTTTCATCAAGGGATAGTATTATTTCATCAATCAAATCAGCAACCCTTTTCAAAGCCTCTCTACGGCTCAACCATCATACTTTAGAGTTCCCCGGGCGCTGGAAACCCTAGTTTGTTTTCCCTAGCCTTTTTCCTTTAAAAACCTAGTTTGTTTCCCATTTTCATCAAGGGATAGTATTATTTCATCAATCAAATCAGCAATCCTTTTCAAAGCTCTCTACGGCTCAACCATCATACTTCAGAGTAATATATGAGATCACTATGTGGTGCATCTGTATGTTCTAGGATTTCCTTAAATTGCTTGTGGTTTAAAGCATGCCAGTGAATAAAATTTATTGTATCGCTCACTACTTTCATTAGGCGGTCAAATCCTAGTTCTTTCGCGCATAGCTCTTCTTGGTGTATGATAGAATAATATGAAAGCAAATCTTTTCCTCTATCATCCTCTCAGTAGACTCCCCTAACTTTATTCCCTAGTTTATCCCCTAAGATTTCAGATTCAAAACAAAAATGATACCTTATGTACCATTTACGTGCATATTGCTATATTGAGCTTCTATTCAAAAGTAAATAAAATTTATTTCAAAGTCTTTATTATTTTCTCTCAAATTAAAAAAAAGCATTTTGGTGTCATAATGGTAACTATCCACCGATCATCAAATCACACATCTGTATTGTTATTTCCCAAAACTGAGTTTCTTTTTCTAAAAGAATGGCATGGAAAACATGTCTCTAAATCACAAAACTAATTAAACAAATGAACTCATAATTTTAAATACATATAGGTAAAATATTAGAGTCTACAATAATACAAGAAATGAACTTGCGAAATACTGTATGAAATAAAGATTAACCGATGTATGAAATATTTACTAGATTAAAAACCATTCTACATCTATTTTCTTGCTTGGACAATGTTCTTTCTTTATTACTTGTTCCGCATACCTGTCAGTTTCTATTGATAGTATTTCCCAAAAGTTCACATTCAATACTTCTTCAAAAACCTCTAATGGTTTGGATTAGCACCTAGTTTTGCATAATCAGAGGGTTTACACCAGGTATTCCTGTAAATTTTTTTATTTCAGGCACATTATCTATTTCCTTCCAACACCATTCTTCCGATGATTTGTCTGCGATTCCAGAAGGTTCACAATCATCATCACTTATTAGTCGCCTAACACGTTTTCGCTTTCTTGGTAATATTTCACTATTATTATCTTCATTATCAGTATCAGGTAAGTGTACACTTATTTCTTCTGATTCTTCATAATCGCTCCAATCACCTTTACCTTCATAGTCTGCAAAACTCTTATCTATTATGGTATTTACTATACAACACATTTTTGCGTTATTTTTCCGTTTCACCAGCGCAAACCTCGCCAAGCAGACTTTATTGCTTTATTGGCAACAACACACAGTATACACATAAAAAATGTCAGCAAATGTTAGTTCTAAGATGTTTTTTTATCTTGAATGCATAAATAAAAAATATTTAAATATTGAATTTTGGAACAATATTGAAAGAACTTTTCATACCATTTAACTGAAGTTAATTCTTCACACCAACCATAAATAAATCTTACACACTTCATGAAACTCAACACTCCGCGACTTTATCGCTTGTGCCAGCGAAATGGAAATTTGCGCCAGCCAAACGGAAAAGTACCATTTTTCCTTTACAGAAATATATATTGACCGATGCTCACACTAAATTTTTACAAGAATGAAATCTTACAGACTAACAACAATTTGGGCGTGACTTGTACCAAGAAATTCTATGTAACAACATGTGATAGGATCTGTGATATTTCCACAAGTAAAAAAGGTGTTGCCAAATTCAGTACACTAGAAATTTTAAACTAAATTAATTATCATATTCAACAGTATGCATGACGAGTGTAGCTCGTCATTGTGCGATATGGCATGAAAAACCAATGACGAGCTTGACTCGTCATTTTACCGGAAGGGGTTAAGCTTTTCATGTAGGCACAAAGGCTCAACAGCGGCCAAGTGGTAAAAAGGCTAAACACCGTTAGCTCGGTCCGGGGTTCACATTCCGATGGAAAGGCTGACAGCATGGGCACTTTCGTGGTTTTCCCCTTGCTTTCTAAATGCTGTTTAAATTTGCTTCATTCAAAGTTTTTGTATATAAATAATTACGGTAAATTAAAATGAACTGTTTTTTAAGTGTTTACAGTTGCTTTTGTAACAGACAGCACCACTACTTTTTCCAGTCACACAGTTGGACGTGCCGTCCGCCAACGTAACAGCTAATTAAAAATATTCAGAACTACCTTTCAAATCTGCATGATCTGATTTATTCTTATTTAATGTTAATATTTTATTTATTTATTTATTTATTTTTTTTTTTTTAATTTTTTATTTTTTTTTACGTTTTGCAAAATATTTATTTCTTGTGCTGTGTTTTATATTACGGATAAGAAAATTTTCAGTGTGTGGATATACAAGTGTGAATTTCTTTTATTAAATTAGCTGGTTTAAGTATTTCACTGGATTACTTGGTATTAATATAACTGAAAGTGAGCTCCTAAATGTCATGGATATCAAGAACTTAGAAGAAGAAATAGAAGATTATATCAAGAACTTCGCGCATATAGTGAATGAAACACACCCGATTTTGTCCTGCTATATTTAGTTGTCAAAATCTATTTTAAACAATTGTTGTAGGCACAGCATTAAAAAGTCTGATGTGTAGACCACATGACTTCCCTTGCACGGAATATTAAATTATGAGCACTTTTTTGGCTGCATTTCATTGAAACTTATTTCCTCGAATCTTTTTAAATTAAATAGATTTCTCTTTAAATTAATTCAGTTCTCACTTCGCAACAAGACAAAAATACAGAAAACCTCAAAATAGCTTTATTAAAAATTGCAAAATATAGAGAAACTTAAAACACCAAATACAATTAAAACAAAAAAACAATTTTTACAATTAAAATTATTGTTTCTATGCAAAAACAAGTAGTGACACCAGCAAGCAAGAAGGCAGATTTTTCGGTGCACAAAACTGAGTTTACTTTGGGTCCCACTCGGCAAAAAGACACTAAAGGTGCAGAAACGGACTTAACTCACTATTTTGCTAAGTTTCAAATGCAAACAAATATGGCAGCTATAGTAAAAAAAAAATTAGGTTTAACCGCACTTAAAAAACTTTTATATAGCTAATAATTCTACAACTATTGCATGCAGATTAACTAAAGGCATAAGAACTTTAACTGGAAGATAAGAACAACATAATTCAACCATTTTTAAAGCAAAATATGCACAATTTACCAACATATAAAAATAATTTTTTAAAAAATGAGCTCACGCAGCTGAGTAACAAAGTGGGTATATTTGCATATTTATATATGTTTGGTGCAGCCGAATTCAACCAAAAAGGTAGGTGCACAACTACATGTTATATCATATACAAAATTTCAACGTTTTGAGTCTACTCATTTTTGATTTATGCGAGTTACATACATACATACGTACGTACGTCCAGACATCGCAAAAAAATCTGTCCTGAATCCATTTTAAATCCTTTTTGCAACCCGTTTTGGAAAAAAGAGTCCTTTATTCTGTTCTTACCTACAGATGTCACGCAAAAACATCCTTCATTGTATCCGATAGCAGTTAATATTTGGGTATTTTCATTGAAATATCATACTCGAAAATTTTTATGATTGCGACACTTCTTACAAAAGTGCAACTTACTTCGTACAACAACTTCGTTCATTGACCGTCTCATTATTTACAACTTACTTCGTACAAGGAAGTAAAAAAGTGAGTTCCCAAATATCCTAATTTTCTTAAATAATCAGCAAATAATTAATTTTAGTCCTTTTGTTCTTTCATATTATAATAGTTTATCATTTATCAGTACAAAAACTGAAGTAATTAAAAATTTAACTTTTTAGATATTTTTAGTATTTTTTCATTAATGTTATAAGGTATTTTCTCCCTCCTTTCTGCATGCCTTCATAATGTAACCATAGCTCACTCGGCGCGTATTCGAGAGGTGTAGGTTCGAGTCCCGGCGACGCCTTTGCACATTCTTCACACCTCCTGCCTTAAAATAACCTAATGACTCTACAGTGGTGCCCGAACTAAAACGTGGTGAGCGTTGATTCTTCACAACCAGGATTTAACGATCGGGTTCCCTAATCTCCATTCGCCCTTTATAAGGGATAATGTATTTTCTCTTTCCTTCCAGCATGTCTTTGTGGTGTGATGGTCAGCATACTCGGCGCGTATTCGAAAGGTTCAGGTTCGAGTCCTGGCAAAAGGCATCGCTCATTTTCAAAAATATCTCTCGGCGTATTATAAAAAAGTAACCTAATAGGTTCTAAAATGTAATTAATGAAAATCATTTCAACCCAAAATAGAATTTGCATTAGTGAATTTTAGTTAATAATAGTGCCCCCCTCTATTCTGAATATTATTGGAAAAATTTAAAGATCAAATTTGATAGTATCTTAAGATGGTTTTGCAGTCGGAAAACAAACTCATATTGATTCATCCTTTTTTTTCTTTACAAATGCCGAATATCTGTTTGCAAGTTCAATCTGTTTTCAAATCAAATGCCGAATATCTGTTTTCTATTTGAACTTGATCAAATAGTGTGTTAGTGTTTAATTCAAAAGATAATATTATGCACTGATTAACATTTCCTCTAACTTTTAATTAAGGTTGCCTATGAGCAACCCCTTTAATTCTGACTCGCAGCTTTTATTTTTAGGCCAGAATATGAATGTCGGAGGGTTAAGGATATTAAATTTAAACAACGGGATTTCTTTTGAAGCACTGCGACATGAGAATGTTTAATAATCTTAGCATCGTTAAGAATAATTTTCTGGGTTCTCATATTGAAATTTTCCCAGAGTATTAAAAGTTGTAAATGAAAACGTAAGCGTATTATTATAAAGCAAAATGTAGCCGAAAACTGCTGCGACTGCTATTTAACTCTAAGGAGGGGTTATCAGAGAGAAAATGAGAATTAATATAGATTAAAATTGCATTTTAGGTAGTTATTACTGATTATAATAGATTGCAATATTTGAATATGAATTCTTTGAATATTTAAGAAAAAAATTATGACTGCGAAAATAGAAAAATATTTTCTTGGATTGTTTCCTTTCTAATAGAATGCGGATGAATTCTGTTTTACTTAATGAAAACTAAAATTTATTTGCTAATTAATCTGTCCTCTGTGAAGACTTTACTTCAGTGATCTCTATTAATTTGCCATTTGTTTTTCTTAATTTAAATGCTTCAAGAATAATTAGAAAAGGACCTAATTCTCTTCTTGCCCTTAAATTCTTCATTTGTAAAACTGCATTTTCAGCTATAATCATGTGAAATAATTCTCTAAATATAATTCAGTGCAGACAAAATAAGACATATAAACAGCTTGGAAATGGGATCACCACTGAGATTCTGTTTTAGAAATATGATGAAGCTTACGAAAAATCTAGGAAGCGAAGTAATTCCATACCATATTTTATAATTTTTTATCAATGATCAACCTGTAAATATAATTAATCGACATGCAAATATAATTTAATAATTTAACGTGTATGTATATGTTACAGTGAAAGACCGAAATTGGAGAATATCGACTTTCACCGGAGAATGACAACATTTACCAAATACATCAGTGAAAGATCGAATATTGCATTCCATTCCATTACATTCGGACCCTCATCGGTGTATGTCGACAATCACAGATATGCTCTGGTGTAGGTCGAAAAGAGAGTTAAAAAAAAAAGTCATAAAAGTTTAAGTTGTTGCAATAAATAAGATTTGAGTCACATAATTTAGTAAGTTTTTTATTACTATTATTTTATTTTCTCATTCAGAACGCACTGTATAATCAAGTAAGTTTTTGACTTCTATTATTTTCCTTTCTCATTTTGAATGTATTGTGTGTTTTAAATTCTTATGTTCTTATTTTAAGTCTCAAGTGCGTTTTTTCGCGACTGAATTACGGTAAAGAAAATATCATATTCTTATATGTTCAACATTCACCGGTGAAAGTCGACATTCTCCAGATTTCAGTGTTTCACCGTAACGTATGTTCTACATGTAAATATTATAATATATATATGCATGTATATGTGAGGAGAAGGTTCATTAGCGGCTGAGCGGTAAAGCTGCTGAACATTGATAGTTTGGTCCGGAGTTCACATTCCGGTGAACAGATTGGCTGTATGGGCGTTTACATGGTTTTCCCCATGTGTGACGCATATACGATCCAGTTTTGCTTAGAAAGTGCTCCACAGAGGCATCCTTACCCTTAGGCAGATAGCCGTCGAGTGCTTTGCTATATTTAAATAAACCACAACAAACCATATAAGTAATTTAAAAATTGCTATATTTTATATATGCTTACAAAATGGTATATATATGTAATTAAAAATTTTCTAATTGCTTCAGAACCTAACATTTATATAGATATTATATACATATATATACATTAATGAACATTGTATATTTAAAATTTTTTTCTTTGATATTTTATACCTTGTAGAGACATTAGGTATTTTTTTCTGGAAGCAGGCAAGATGAAAAATTAACAACGCCTTTGCCGGGAATCGAACCACGGACCTCTGACAATACCGGCTCAGCGTGCAGAACCACTACACTACGAAGGCAGGAGAAATACCTTATAACCTTGTTCCATATTTTGTTGCATTTATTTATGCCTATATACATACATATAAAAAAATAACAATAGGCTAAAAATTAAAAACAAAATTTTTAAACCCGTCCTGTGCTATAGCTGCAGGATTGAAGTAAAATAAACTTAAAGCATCTAAAGTTAGAATTAAATTGGAATCAAAGCAAGGCAATTCCTCGCCAATATTAATAATTGCAACTGCATATAAGAGGTTTAACTTAATATCTAAACATTTGAAAATTAAAATAAGAATTTATTAGTAGAACAAACTCAAAAAATAAAAATGCGAAAAGGAAAAATATAAAAATTAATTAGATGCTATAAGTTCATATATATATAATTAAGAATTCCACATTAACTAACACGAATATAACCAAAAACTGCATCAATAATGCACAGTTCAGTAAGATTAACTGCACTCTTAAGAATTTTCTGCAGTCTAGTTTGCGTTATTTTATTCATAAGTCCCTAATCAAAATCAATTAAGTGTTTACGCAGCGTTAGAAAATTAACTAAAAGTGCAGTGACCGCAATGTATTTGCAATTTGGTAAACGATCCTTAGACGTGAAAAGGTCGAAAGCCACTTGTGTTTAGACTTCTCAGATACTTCGTACACATGTAACATAGCATTCGAAATGCAAATCTGGGTATTTACACTATAGATTTATTGATGTAACAAATATGCACCTTTCTACTCCCATGCCTTTAAAAAAAAAAGAAAAAAAAAAAAAAGATGTTATTTGCCTTACAGTTTATCATTGAATAATCCATTCCTATTGTACAAAATTGCATTCATACATAGAATTAAACTTGTTTTCCTCTCCATAAAATTGAATGCGGAGAAGTTAGATGTTTTAAACGACACCTACATTTTCCCATGCCTCCAAAGCGAGCTGTGTCACGTCCTTTTTCGGCACTTTCCATCTTTAAGTTTGTTTGTAATTTATGACTATGTTTGTAATTAAGACCCCTGCGATATAAATGGCCAGTTCAACCCCCTATCAGATATTCTCAAACTGCCTCTTCGGAACAGAAAAAGCAAATAAACGAGAGTCCACTTTCAAAACTACTTGAGGAAAGAAATATTATATCTTATGATGGGCCCCAGACCCAGGATGCTACATTGCCCCCCCCTTTTCACTTCTCTGGAGATCCACTCACTGCGCCCACTGCAAGAAGATATGCTAGCTGCTGGCCTTATCCATTAGTAAAAATAGAGGGCTGAATCATGACAGGTAATGATTTTTGAAATCGAGGCCTGACCCCAAGGAAAAAGATTTCGATTCACCATTGTAGATGCAATTTAAAGTCAGGGTTTGCGATTATTATTCAATTAGAATATTACTCAATTTTTAGCTAATTACATGTCGCATAATTTTTTTTCCTCATTTGATTTCAATTAAAGGTATCAGTATTTGCACAGGAAACAATTGTTTAATTTTGTATTTAACTCTGAATAGGAAAACACAAAAATTAGAACTAGTAAAAATTAAGAGGTTTACTTAAAAATTATATTAAATTAAAAAAATCTAATGGATCCTATAGCCACGTGATTTGGATTTAAACATTTAATATACAATGAACCTTCTTGCGGCAGCTTCTTTCAAAAATCAGCAGCATTTCCCAGAAATAAACACTTGTCATGTAGTCACTTAACTCAAACTTGGAATTTTCTGTAGCAATTTTAGTCACATCTTAAGAAGCATAAAATTAACTTTAGACCCAAACTCAGTCACATCATCATAATAGTGGATTTGAGTTCTGAATTATTCATGGGGAACAGGACAACCATTTAAATCTCAAGAACCCTCAAAAAAATATTAAAAAGTTCAAGTCAAGAATTTGTATGCTAAATTAAATACTGTTAAATAAAACAAGTTCAAAAACATCATTAACCAACATATAGACGGAAAAGAATTATATCAGACTTATTGTGTTAACATGTGGTAGTTCTAATTTACGGTTAAGACAAGATAAGCATCATCATTTACATACTTAACACACTCTTAGGATTACTGATTCTGACTCTGCCAGTCAATTATGAAAAATGAAGATACAAATATTTCAAACTAAATGATCCTGCTTACATTTACAATTACAGAAGTGATCTTAATGGATAAAGCTTGTACAGCCATTATGTCCTACATTATATAAAGTGCAGAACCAAAACATTTTAAAGAGTACCCTATCACCTAAAGGGGAATAAAATGTTATGGTTTTGAACGTGACGTGTCTACACAAGCCTGATTTCATCATCTACTACAACGTTTTAAAAAGGTGAGTAATGTTCTGTATGCTAAGCTTGTACTGTGTGCATTAAATGATGCCTAAACAATATATTTTATAACCTTTAAAACATAAACCAACTGCAGTAACACATTATTAAATAATATGACAAAGGTAGGTTAGGTTATTTTAAGTTATTAAAATCTTAAAAAAAACCCACAATTTTCCCAAAGGCTAGTTTCGCCAACATTAGGGCTTTTAGATTTCGGAAACAACCAATACTACTTGCCGATTTTTTTCAAGCAGAAACCAAGAGTTACCCTACAGTTAAGATCAGCCTGATGTCTGATTATACTTACATAATGTAATGATCAGTGTAATGTTAAAATTTACAGTTTTTCTGAATTAAGATATCTTTTGTCATCCACAGAAAAAATAATGAAAGTTTTATAAAATGTGTTCAACTGTAGCTTACTCATTAAACAACATATCGATATAGAGTACGAACTGATGGTAAAAATAGAATCGAAATAGAGTATGAATTGAGAAATTTTTAAGTAGTGAATAAAAGCTTTTACTGATCAAAGTACTTTAAATCCGGATAAACTCGGTAATGTACCGTAGATCGAAATAAAATTAAATTAGACGTAAATATTAATTGATTAAACACAGCTTGAACCCTGATGTAAACATCTACAAATATCTCCATTAGATTAAGATAATTCAGATCAGATGGTGTTTAATAAAATTAATAAAAAATACAATTCAGGTGTAATAAAACTTAATAAGAAAAATTATTTTGAAAATCACTAAAGGTGAAAAGATGGAATTAGCACAATTTAAGTTTAATTCACTCAATGAAATTTATTTATTTCTGGGAAACATTTTCCTTAATAAAGGCTAAAAATTGAAAACTGGAAGATTTGATCTACCAAGAGACAAGAAGAAAAACCAGAGTTGGCAGCTGTGGTTTATGAATATAAAAAACTATTTTTATTCGAATCCTGGTATATACCAACATTTCTGTACTCTTTTTTTTTTTTTTTTTTTTGTTTAATTTATAAAGTAAGTTAAAAAGCAATCTAAATAAAAACATATATGCATTTTTCCAAGTACCAAGGAAGGGCATGATTGGAATGATCTTCTAGCAATGGTGAAAGGCGTAAAATAGGGCAAAATAGGTTGAGAACCACAATGTTAGATCTTTTAAGTACTAGTAAAAAAAAAAAAAAGAAGTTTGAAGCTTTCCAGGGCATTCAATTATTATTAAATTAAATTTGTTTACATCTAATTAGAATTTTGATACACTTCCGCAAAGAACCCGGCAAATGCAAACATCCCCAACTTTGCCGATAATAGTTCAAACCTGGTAATCCGGCAGATTCAACCTATTCGCTTGTACGAAGGTTGCAATCATTACTCTAACGTTCATTTTGTTGAATTATCCCCGTCGTTGTTTGCATTTGCCGATTTAAATTATTCTTCACTTATTTATTATTTTTTTTTGTATTTTCCCGTTATTATTTATGAACTTTTAATAAATACATAGAAATATTTTCATATAATTAAGGAAGTTTTCGGTGACAGATGCTAGTTCGTGGAAGAAAATATGGTGGAAGGGGGTTAATGGTAATTGGTAACATGGCTGTTAACGTAGCGTTAAGCACGCAGAATCATAAGGTTTCCAAACGATAAAATATTTTGACTTCATGGGCCACCAAAATATGCATTTAAAATAATTAATTAAGTAATGTTTTTATTATTGGTTATGGTCATAATGAGAAAAACAATATTTATGGCTTAAAACTTCAACCAGATAATATATTGTTAATGCACAATTAGATGATTCAACTGAAATAAAAAAGTATTATTGATTCTCTAAAATGACGGAATAGTTTTATGGATACCCAAAGTCATCAAAATTAGCAAACCACTACTTGTGTAATGAATCCTAGTGCAAATGACTCTTCAAAAGTAATAAAATGTACAATTTTCTAGTTTTATTAACAATGCTACTGAACAGAATTTCAGTACTGAAAATTATTGGTACTGTCAAATATACTATGAAAGACAGGCAGTTGTTTCAACATAAAATGCTTTAAACTGTTTACAAGTACATTAAAAAAATAACACTGAAAAACTGTTTATGTAAAATGGATGTATTAAAAGTCAAGCATTCATTAATTTATTACAGGCACATGGCTCTTACTGAACTAAGACTGTCACTGAATGATTGTTTGGAATCGACATTTCTTGCTGTCTGAAACCTACTTCACCTATTTTAGAATGATGTAAACATGCAGTTGTGGCTCTCACTGACCTAAAGTTTGGCCACTCCCGATCGATTATATACGTCTACTGTATTTATACCTATTATACTAAAAAATGAAAAAAAAAAAAAAAAAAAAAAAAAAAAAAAAAAGACATTTGTAGTAGAAATATTAGTATTCTATATGAATTATGGAAAGTACATGTAATGAATAATACCGTGACCAAACACTTAAAAAAAAGAATAGATTAAGTGTTTCCTACCTCGATACTTGAGAAAGCAATCCTGCCACACAACACATAGTTAACTTTTGATTACATGATAGTCAAAAGTCGTTAATCCGGACCTCAAAGCTACAAAATTTCTGCGCAGGCGTCAATGTGTTCACACATGCGCATAGGTGTTTACGCATGCGCGTAATACCTTTACGCGTACGCACATGCATGTGCGCATGCGCGTTTAATGTATAATGGAGGGTATAAGCTAAAATTATCTATTTCAGTTAATGTTGCAGATTGCGTTGTTCCTTAATCATCTAATTGGATCCGGCTTACTATTTTTTGCAGACTGTTAAAACAATTTTATAAAAGTAAGCTTGAACTTTCGATTATGTCAAAAGGAATTTCCGATTCTGGAGCTGGTGAAGGATCTACAAAGCGAAAGCATGTTTTGTTTTGGCAATGTATCATAAGACTGCGAAAGTATTTTCAAACAAAAAGTGGAATCGCCGCAAAAAAAAAAAAAAGGATAAAAACATATCCTTTGTTTCCCTAACCATTCTGAAATCTGTTTATCAATTTCACGCTGCCCTGCGCACGTGGGGGGGGGGACGACGTGGCATGCAATGAACTG
This sequence comes from Stegodyphus dumicola, assembly GCF_044657685.1. Taxonomy (NCBI): domain Eukaryota; kingdom Metazoa; phylum Arthropoda; class Arachnida; order Araneae; family Eresidae; genus Stegodyphus; species Stegodyphus dumicola. The sequence continues at coordinate 2,596,892 of NC_140772.1, forward strand.
GAAGTTGATCTGTCAGCACTATACTTATCTTCAGAGCAGATGTTTTTATTTTATTCGGCTTATAATTCCTTACTAAATGTAGTATTTCATCTCGATGTACTCCGTCTTTGATATGATATAAATCAAATTCCTCGTCATTATAAATATCACGAATACACATCAAATAGTTTTCTGGTTGCAATTTTCTAATTTCGACTATGTGTAATGTATGCTTTACGCATGCGCGAGTTTAAAGAAATGTTTAATAAAGTAAACAAATAAGTATAAAGCTATTTTTGTTTATATTTTGATACCCATTAGATCATAATTGCTCTTTATTTCATAAATTACGGTTTCATATTTTTAATTTTATAATTTCTGCATGCCCTCTTACCAGATTTAAATTGATGATCTATAATCCGGAAAAACCGATAATCCGTAATCGCCGAAGTCCCGACGAGTCCGGATTAGACTTTTGACTGTATTACATATTTAGTCCTACCAGTGGTTAAGAGGGCTGAATAGTGGTAGTTCAATCTCGTCTCAAATCCTGAAAAACGAGCTGGCTGGGCAGGTTATTTTTTTTTTTTTGCACGTATTTTGTGACATTTTCGTGGTTTTCCTCAAGTGGTGTAAATATGAGCCTATTTACCCTAGAAAAAATTCACAAAAGCATGCCTTTTTCAGCTAGCCCTCGCATGCTTTGCACATTGAATTAAATAAACACACAAACCCTTCTTATTTTTAAAATGATAAAGTTATTAAGTTCACATTACATGCAACGAAGCTTTTTAAAAGCTAGGATACTTTCTTTAACAATTACAGTGCTAATTAGTGCTGTACTTCTCAGTTATATGTGAAATAACATCTCAGTGTCACTGCTTGTGACACATTTATTTCACGTAAGTCTTCTTATGCAATCATATGCATGAAATAAACAAAACAGATGGCATGAAAAACCTAATCCATACATCCTTGGTGACTGATATTTAACATAGTTTTTATGCTGCATCTGTGAATTACACAGTTAAATTTGACTGAGTGAAATTGTGACTAAATTTCAGAAGACTTTGATAAAATTATGGTGTGAAAATTTAAAAGTGAAATTAAAATCAGATACATTGAACAGAACAATCAGAAAAGAAATGTTGTCCATAAATATATTAATAATAATTAATGATAAAATAGACATTCAAAATATTCATATAATAAATATATACAATTAGTGTAATTAATATGCATTTACAAATGATCTTAACTTGGACCATATTTGCAAGTTTTATAATGTTGTTAAATGTGGACTTTAAATAAAATTTTTAGCAGCATACATCATTTGGGTTTGTTTAAATTATGGAAAAACATGGGAGAGATATCTGCCTAAGAGGAAAGATGCCTTCAAGGAGGTCTTTCTGAAGGGAACTGGTTTGAATCCACGTTACATATTGAGAATACCATGAAAACAATCATACAACTTGCCCATTAGTTGGTTTACCAGACACTTTACTGTTTGGCTGCTGATGAGGTGTATATCAGTTGCAAAGCAGCGAACAAAAAATAATATATTCTTTGGTTCCTGTTACGAGTTACATGCAAAAAAGCAAGTCTTAATAAAAATGAATATGCCAAATTTAAAGTGAATATGTTGGGTGTTTTTTTTTTTTTTTTTTTTTTTTTTTTTTTTTTTTTTTTGTGCAATACATGAGCATATGCATAAAATTTAAAAAATGAGTCAGAGCAGAATATAATTTATTACTAAAAAACCTTTTATGTAATCAGTTGCAATTAAGTTTCTATTTAAATGAGAATACATATTGATTTCATTTATGTGATAATAATGGAATTTCAATCATAGTTTTGGAAGTACTTTAAAATTATGCAATGAAGATATTAATCGTAAATTCACAATTTCTTTAGAAACTGCACTGTTAAAAACATAAATATTTTGGAATTTTATAATACTGAAAGATATTCAAAGACAGGTATCAAGTTTCCCAAGAAATTGCCAAGAAAAAGGGTCATTATTACAAAGCTCAATATTACATGATTATTCTACTTCCGTTAGGCTTTATACATTGTTTTCTGTGCTAACTTGAATTCAATACAAATTTATTTTCGTATATTGTGTTTAACCGGTTAATTTTGAATTTTCACTTCCATATGCTTAATATATTGTTTTCTCGGCTAACGTGAATTTATGTTACTTATTCTTTAATTAGTTTGATTATATTCATTAAATATCACATTTACGCGACTTACTTCCATGTGTTTTAATATCTCATAACTGACGCCGATCAACCATAGGTGAACTTGGCGAGTAAAACAGCAAACGGCGCCAACGGGTTCTCTGCGGATGAAAACAAAAAATTTCTAAATAAATCAAACACATTCATGAAAACAAGCAATTTCAAAAGTCATTATAATAACAGTAGTCAAGAAAGCATAAAGTTACGAGTAAGAAATCTCTAACAAAGTTAAAGATCATCCATATAATCCAATTGCTATATTAATCAAAATAAATAAGAAATTCAGTACAAAGTCAGAAATCTGGACGTCCATTATCCGAAATTATCTAAAATCCGGACCTCAAAACCACCAATAGCCTTTTTCTCCTAGGTTTTACGCATGCACATTTGATTCCACCCCCCTTTCGCACATAATAAAATATCTGGAGAGTGTCAATTCTTAACTTCACTTTGACACTAAATGAAATACCTTGTTATTGAAGAAACAAACCTTTTAGCATAAATATGTACGATCAGGATCAGTAATTTGGTTTCATTGCTGCGTATCTGCTTTTTGGTACACATCTCAAACCAAAACATTCCACATAGATACATCGTTGATCTGACGCCAACCTGAGGAATCATTATTTATTATACTTTCCTCTCATCACCGCATGTTTATCAAAACATGACAACTTCAGTAATGACTCATGTAGGGATGCCTAAACAATTTTTTTTGTTAGTAATTGAATAATAAAGGAGTATGGTAACCTTATATGTTGACATTACGCTTGACGATGATTACAGATTTAAGTTAAATGTGCTAAAAAACGTTTACGAGGAAACATTTACCAAACATTTCTTTCCATTAGATTTCGTTGATGATACTCATAGACCCAAAGATTAAATTTATGGCTATTTGAATTAAGAATAACTGATTTGGGTACTTTTCCGTTTTGCCGGCGCAAGCGATAAAGTCGCCAATAATGGTACAACCGATGCCAAACGGAACATTCTCGCTGGTAACCTTTTAAGCCTCATTTTCAAAACAAGTCGCAGCTTTTTCTTATCAGATTGATTGTTTCTTTCAATACTGGCATATAATTACATAGAATTTTTATCAGATAGTTCAGTTTTATGTCTAAGGCCATTTTCGGTAATAAAGTTAATTAGGATGCAATCACAGTGCTTACCCGAAGCCGAAAATATAGAAAAGGTAAAGTCAAGGGTTAAATTCATCAATTCTAACGAGAATGCATTAGCGAAGTAAAGCACTGCAGTTTTACATAATTTCTGAGTAAGCTATTCGCACGAATTGAAATATTTCTTGCATTTAAACTTGTGTTCCAAATTAAGATTCAACTTGAAATTAATGTAGATAATTACTGAGAGCATTAGATTTTTGTAGAGTAGTTTACGTGAGATGAGATCGCTTGGGGTCACGTGATATAAACCGGCGAATCAGAATGTTGAACCGTGAAAGCATAGTAAATTCTTAAATTAATGTGTTTTTACAAATTTATTGTCTTTATTTATTGGCTTTTTATAAAATTTTAAGCGATATTAAAATGATTATGTCTTCAAAAAAAGAATTCTTAGAACTAACATTTTTTATGTGTATACTGTATGTTGTCGCCAATAAAGACTACTTGGCGAGATTTGCGCCGGCGAAACGGAAAAGTACCCTGATTTGTTATTCACATAAACCCAAAACCAGCGCCAGGGGTCGGATGGCCACACAGACTTGGAGAATTTAGGACCCACAGAGACTGCATCAAGGCAGTAAGATATCCGGCGCTGGCCCTCAGTAAGGCTTAAATGCATGTGGGAATTTATTTATTCAGAACTATAATAAGCCTTAAGGACGTGCAAGAAATAGACATAAGTATAATATATAACAAAACTAATATAATTCAGGCATAATTGTCTCAGCGCGCAATAGAAGAAAGATAAAATTTAACGGAACAATTTGTCGTTAGTCGCCAAGCTCATGATGCATAGCCAAATATGTACAGTGAAGGATAGCTAAATTTGATGATGATAGCCACTAATTTTAAAGGTTTTCAGATATAGCAAAACGGTAAAAGTTTACAATTGGGTGCCCCTTGTTTATTGGCGATTCTTTCTTGACGCCAAGATCAACGCCAGGAAGACACAATTTCAAGATGGCCGCTACAAAAACCATGATAAGGTTAGGTTTGGTTAAGTAATTTAATTATGGCAAAGTCTTGAGGGCTATCTGCCTAAAGGGAGGGATGCCTTCATGGAGGACTTTCTAAGGAAAACTGGCTCGTATACACGTTACACATGGGGAAAACGACGAAAACACACATGCAGCCAGCCCGTTCGTGGGATTTGAACCTCGGATCGAACTATCAGTGTTCAGCGACTCTACCGCTCGGCCGCTGGTTGGCCAAAACCAAAATAAGAAGTCAAAGAGCTGCACAAGATCTGTGTCCATGTACACATCGATCTGTTTTTACTTGAAAAAACATCCTAAAATTGCACAAACTAAACATTGCGCACTGCCTTAAATATGTCCATGTACACATCAATCTATTTTCATTTAAATAAAATCGGGAAGTTAAAACAAAGTTTAAACTATCGTGGTAACCAGAAGTGAGGTTTCACGGCCAAAATTTTAAAAAAATTGTCGCCAATCGAAGGGGCACCCAATTCTACACTAGAGCCAGGAAAACAAAGGTAAAATTTTCCAATTAACGGATTTTATAAAGAAATGTGGATAAGGTGTAAAAAATGAGGATGATATAAAAGAAGTTTTTCAGGTTGATCTTTGGATTATGGTAACTTGGCGAAAATTTGGCGACCAACTCTGCTACAGCAACCCTCTATTTTTTTTTTCCCCGCCGCCATTTTGTCTTCACGAAGTAAAGACATGTTTCTTTTCTTATTATTTACTCAACACTTTTTCCAACAATCTACTAGCCGAATTACACTTATGCTAGAAATTTTATGTAACAAAACTGCTTAATCATGACAAATATTAACTGCAAAATTGGGAAAACGTGCACAATCGCAAACTCCTTGCGCGTTTTTCAGAATAGCACATACATATAAACCATTTACACGTCGACTTATTTTTACTTAAAAAAACATCCCAGAATTGCACAAAAATGGCATTGCGCACACTCTTCACTATATCCATGTACACTGCTTTTTTGTCATAAATTAGAAAATTTCACGAAAATGCATTAAAATTTTGTGAATCTTTAAATCCGGTAAAAAGCACATATATGAAATTACCTGATCGCGAAAAAGTATATACCCTTTCCAAGAATGAACATTTCCACGTATAAAATAAATAAAATATCCAAAAGCTTTTACCTCTAAATTATCTATTATATTATAAACGTCACCAACGAATTTATACGCAAACATTAAAAATAGTTACAAATACTTAGTGTCAAATATTTAAATTATTTTCATACACGTTTACTTCAACTGAAACGTATACCAAATTCCTACAAACATAAAAGTCACAAAATAACTATCATTTAATTAAAATATAACTAAACCATGTACACGTCGACTTATTTTTACTTAAAAAAAATCCCAGAATTGCACAAAAATGGCATTGCGCACACCCTTCACTATATCGACGTACACTGCTTTTTTCTCATAAATTAGTAAAATTTCACGAAAATGCATGAAAATTTTGTGAATCTTTAAATTTGGTAAAAAGGACATATATGAAATTACCTGATCGCGAAAAAGTATATACCAAGGATGGACATTTGCACGTATAAAATAAATAAAATATCCAAAAACTTTTACCTCTAAATTATCTATTATAAACATCACCAATGAATTTATAACAAAACATTAAAAATGATTACAAATAGTTAGTGTCAAATACTTAAATTCTTTCCATGCACATTTACTTCTACTCAAACATATTCCAAAATACTACAAACATATAACTCTCAAAATCACGATCATTAAATTAAAATATAATTAAATTAAAAAACACTACTTGAAATATAAATAAGCACATACATTAAATTAATAAAAATTAGCTTACAATCCTAATTACTTTAAACTAAATCAGTGCTAATAACAATTTTCCAATAATACCATATTAATTTATTTACTCCTTACAGTTAGAACAATGCATAAAAATAATAACTTCAAATAATAAAAAATACTAACTTACCTAATCTTCTACAGAATCTTGAGTGCATGGCGGATCACAAAATGTCCATTTTCACCAGGTTTCTTGCACCGCCATTCAAACTATCTGTAATATCCTTCCTTTCACACAATCTCATTTCATTCCCACATATTGGACATTCATACTTATCCGCAATTAAGCAATTCTTTTCCGCAATTAAGCAATTCTTTTCAATTACACATAAACGTAATAAAAATTTCGGATTTACTTTATATACGGCCATGGAATCCAAATATTAAACAACACTGTTTCACAGAACATAGAATGAAACTACTCCTATAAAGTACAGCAGATATTTTTACAATATACCCCCTTCTCCGATTAAAGACACAGTCATTCGTCCATTAATGTCACATGACATATCTCATGATCTCTCATTTCCCTCACACAAAATAATGCGTAATCGGAACTGAAAACTTTTCACATTATTCCCAAAGTCCTAGGTAGTAACCTTTATCGCCTCCAAAATGTCGCCAAACTACCTGTTACCATATTTCAAAGATCAGCCGTTTTTCATTGTGATGACAATGCAGTAAAAGTATAGTTTAGGGTACCCCTTGGCCAAACTTGGTGGTACATGGATACCCATGTTTCTTTTCTTTTTATCTACTGAACAGTTCTTCCAACAATCTAATAGCCAAATTACACTTATGCTAGAAATTTTATCTAACAAAACTGCTTAATCATGACAAATATTCACTGCAAAATTGGGAAAAAGTGCACAATACCATACTCCTTACGCGTTTTTCAAAATAACACATACACATAAACCATGTACACATCGACTTATTTTTACTTAAAAAAACATCCCAGAATTACACAAAAATGGCATTGTGCACACTCTTAACTATATCCATGTACACTACTTTTTTCTCATAAATTAGAAAAATTTCACAAAAATACATGACAATTTTCTGAATCTTTAAACCCGGTAAAAAGAATATATATGAAATTACCTGATAGCGAAAAAGTATATACCCTTTCCAAACATGAACATTTCCACGTATAAAATAAATAAAATATCCAAAAACTTTTACCTCTAAATTAAGGAACACAGTTTAACACAACACAGAATAAAGCCAAATACAAAATTTCCAGATTTTTTCCCCCCTTTTCCGATTAAAGAACCGTAATTCGTCCATTAATATCACATGACATATCCCATGATCTCTCATTTCCCTCAGACAAAATAATGCGTAATCGGAACTGAGTACTGCTCACATTATTACCAAAGTCCCAGGTAGTAACCTTTATCACCTGCAAAATGTCGCCAAACTACCAGTTACCATATTCTAAAGATCAGCCGAATAATGGTCAACTTAACTGTGATATGAAGAAAATACGATCAGCCTATTTTTGAACTTATACTTTACATCTGGATTTATTATAAAATGAAGACTAAGAAAACGCATAATTCAAGGAAACTAACATTTTATACTTTTAGTTTCGCACATTTAAATATTCTGGCACTTTTTTAGGAAACTACACATATTAGATTACATTTGGATATCAAACATTTTACTTTACTTGTATACTGAATTTCTATGTACAAATGGATCACGAATATAAATATTTTCGCTCTAGTGTAGAATTGAGTGCCCCTTCGCTTCGCGACAATTTTTTAAAAATTTTGGCGATGAAACCTCACTTCTGGTTACCATGATAGTTTTAACTTTGTTTTAGCTTCCTGATTTTATTTAAATGTATGAAAAAAATATATATAAGTGAATACATACAAAGCAAGCCTTTTGAAGCGTTCTTCTTCATCAACCGCTTCCATATCCATTCAAGTCTCGGAACTTTTAAAAACCAAAGCACACAGTAGACTACGCATTTGTTCTTTGGCGCTACCACAACCAGCGAATCAGCTTTACGTTGCAACGCAGTGTTGCCAAATCGCGCAATTTTTGACAAAACTATGCTGCCAAAATTCATGTTCTTGGGTTTTTGGGAAATTTTCGCTGCTCTTTCTTAAACCCACATATGTTAAAATAATTTTTCTATTAAAATTAATTTATAATAAAAAGATTTTGCCCCCCCCAGATGGTATAGTGTTTAGGAGCCACTCGAATTTTTCATTATTTAATTTCTTCAAATATAATGCAAGACTCTAACATTTGGTGGCAACAGTTTGAAAAGTGAAACGGACATTTATAGTGATTCAACGCAAAATCGCAAAACGAAAACAATTGTCCTTAAGCCCCTTTGGATTAATAATTTAATAAGTTCATTATAAGGTAGAATTTTTATGTATATATATATATATATATGTTTAGAATTCTAAATAAAGAGGTTTGTTGTTAATTAAAAAGGTTTTCTTTGCGAAATATATTTCCATTCGTCCGAAGTTATTAAAATAAGTTCAGAAATTGATTAATTTGAAACAGGAACAAAGGCGGGAGCCCACTTATTTGTTGCCTCCATAATAAATTAACCACCGCTTCTGGTTTTAGCAGTGGTCAACGTCTAATGACGGATTGGACCCGACATTGGAGTAACATAACAACTATTTTAGCAACTTAACAACTTAAACCCTACATACAGCAGGTCCTAAGGTCATACAGTAGCTACGACGGAAATGAGCACCTCTATTTGGTGTTGTTCTGTTATCAGGACCGAATTCAGATATAGCTGAAAGCTGACGATATAATGAAAAACTGAGAGCGTAGACAGACAGACGTGTTGTTTGGCACCCACTATAAGTCTTTCTGGCCACAGGAGGAAAAATCAAGTTTAGGTGCGAACACGGAGGTTAGATAGATGGAGTAAGGCAAAAAGAGCATATATTCAGAATTTCCAATATACAATCTTGTACGCTGGAGATCAAAATGTCCCCCCCCCGTATAGAGTATTGCCATTGCTTTCTTTGAAATCATTGAGTTTGTGAATCAAAAATCCGTTAAAGTTTTACAAAATATGAAGTAGATAATAAAAAAATTCCAAATTTGGGCCTCCAGATGTCCATATTCGAGTGGAGGACTACGCTATTCAAAATTTGATGTCTGTAGGTACCATTCTTTTTTCACAGTACGAGAAACATGCAGATTCCTCATTATTTAATTTCTTTGAATGTAATACAAGGCCTTGGGCAAATTTTGAGGCAAAAATTCGAAAAGTGAAACACCGTTTATAGTGAACCAACGCAAAATGCCAAAATGAAATTAATAGCCCTTCTGGGCAAATTGCCCCTTTGGTCTAAAAAATATATATATGTGTAAGAATATTTGGCAGTTTTCGGATATTAAGAATATTTGGCAGTTTTCGGATATTTGGAATATTTGGCAGTTTTCGCTCTTGGCGACCTGGCTACGGCGGCCGGTGGGGGAGATCACCGCCAAACCCGGCTACCGACCCCGACAACTTTCTGCTGACGTTTAGGTTACTGTAAGGCTCTATAGGAGCCTTAGGTTACTGTAGAATCCGGAGTAACGGGAGGGATTTAGGGAAAACTTCTGAGGGCTCATATTGAAGGTCACGTGACCATTTTACTTCGCTTCTGCTGCGTGGATAACGTGACCATTTTACCATATGCGCAATAGGCATATTTTCAGCATGGTAACCTTCGTCGCTTGGCCGAACGAAGAACATCTATGTATGTTTGGCTTGGCGATGATTTGAGATTTCTATGATTCGTAAGTCAAGTCAAAGAATTGAGTGAAGTGTTGTGGAATGCGTGAAATTCCGTCACTTTGTGCCCAATTATGCGAGCATTTCTTTGCTAGGTGCTAGGTGCTTAAAAAAACATACGGGGTGCGCATTGTGCACAAATATATGAGAATTTATTTACTGGGGACTTAAAAACCGTATAGGGAAATAGACGTTATCTTTTTTTCGCTCGTGTTGATGATGTTTTCGAGTTGCCTAAATTAATGTTGTAGCAATTACATGTGTTTTTGTATCATGCAATAATCAGTTAACCGTATTTTACATTTATTTCCAAATGTATTTTTGTTTTATATTTCATCTTATATTATTTGTTTTATATTTCATCTTATATTATACCGTTATCAACATTTTTTTTTTAAATTCATGCTTTCCTTAAAGGCATGTCTCATCCTAAGCAAATAACTCTCCAGTCCTTTGACATAATCAATTAATTTAACCTCATTTTACAATTTTTTTATTTCATATTTACAGGTATCATAAAAGATCTTGGCAAATAATTCTTGAGAGCTTAACATAATTAATTTAATCTCATTTATCATAAAAGTTCATCTTTTAACAGGCATTCAGCAAAATAACATACTGTGGTCCTTTCTTTTCATATTGATTACATTATCTTACCTTAGTAGTAATTCAAAAAGTATAGGTATTACTTTCAGGTAAAGAAGTTGTTAACAAAAAATTAGCAATGAGTTAAAATAAATTTCTGGTGATTCAACATACCTCATTCAGTCGTGTTTTTCACTAGTGTGAAATTTCTTTAAAAATTCTTTGTTATTTTTAATGGCATCGAAAAATTCACTGCAGTTTTTGTTCACTATTAATGTTGCAGCTTACTACAACCTTTGGTTCAGCCATTTTACTTCTTTCTGCAAACCATATCACGTTCATTAATGAGAATACTCTTTGGACTGGTGTGGATGTGTTTGGCATCCTTGGAAATGTATTCTATTATTTGAATGGAACTGAGCAATGAAGTGTATTTTTCAATGAAACGACTGAAAACATGTATCCATAAATATGCATTTTATAATTGGCTCACCAAAAAGCTTTTGAAATCATTAATTCTTCGAAAAATAGATCCGTGTTAATTGTATAATGTGCGACATTTTCATTAATTTTTTTTAATCTGAAGCTTCAGTTTGATATCGTGTTAATTCACTGTTGTTTATATAAATAAAAGAGTCAGCTCCGCCAAAACTGTTGTCTCATAGCTCAGTGTAAGCAAAACATCTATCATGAAATGTAAACTTTTGTACGATTAATAATTCATCATTTTGTAGTATTCTAAAATTCTACATTTCAATTTCATTGGCAATATCAGTTGCAGTTGCTTTTGTACTTTCCTTAATAGATAATTTTGTTAAATAATTTAAGTTGCCTTTGCACAAACCACAAATAGTACATTTCACTACAATCATTGTCATCTCTGCAAGGTGTTCTTGTGAAATAAAATAAGATTTCAGTCCTTTCTAGATTTCAAGAATTTTGCAATAGTTGGAAGTAGTAAAAGAAAACGGTTGTTGTTATGTTGAAGATCCTTTTTCACATTCTACATCTACAAATTCGCAGAACTCTTTAGTTATAGTGACTCAAACCATACAAATGTGGAAATACATTTGTTTACTTTATTAAACATTTCTTTCAATGTAAGTTGTTTAAGTTGCTTCGTTTCATGTGACTATACTTTCTCTTTAATTCTATTAAACAGACATAATTTCTTGTTTAGTTACAAAGTTCCGCTGTTCAAGTCCTATAATTGCTGTCAATAATTGCTGTCTATAATTTTCGTTTTCAATAAACTCTGCGTCACTTTCTTCACTATCGGAAACGAATTATAATGACGTCGAACTTTATTTAAATCATATCAAAGACGGAGTACATCGAGATGAAATACTACATTTAGTAGGGAATTATAAGCCAAATAAAATAAAAACATCTGCCCTGAAGATAAGGATAGTGCTGACAGATCAACTTCCAATTCATTGCGCGCCGCGTCGTTTCCCTCCCACAGCAGAGTAGAGTGAAATTGATAAACATATTTCGGAATGATTAGATAATCAAAGGATATGCCTTTATCCATTTTTTGCAGCAATTCCACTTTCTGTTCCACTTCTGTTAATGGATTTCGAAACGTACTTTCGCTTTGTAGATTCTTTACATATTAGTAAATATATATCGGAAATTCTATTTGACACAATCGAAAGTTCAAGCTTACTTTTATAAAATTGCTCTAACAGTCTGCAAAAAATAATAAGCCGGATCCAATTCGAAGATTAAGGAACAACGCAATCTGCAACATTAACTGAATTAGATAATTTATACCGTCCGTTATACATTAAACGCGCATGCGCACACTCATATTCGTAGCCGTAAAGGTCTTACGCGCACGCGTAAACGCAATTCTGCCTTTGTAGATGTTACCTTCCATACTAATGACGCTAAATATAAAAAAATCAGTAACACCATAACTAACTTCAAACTTCTTATTCAGGCTTAACTTCTGCAACGTGGAATTTAGTGGAATAACATGTCTTCAGCTGATCTGATGATGCATCGCCAATCCTGTATAACGGACAGCAGCCAATAACGCCACCGAAGCTTGTCACTGCGCATGCGTGAAGCAAGTTCACTGCTAGGGCGAGACGCTACTAATAAATAATAATGTTAAATGCGAATTAAAACGGATAATTAAATAAATGCTAAATTAATGCAAATAGACGAATTCTAATACATACATTGTTCGGAATTGGAGTTTCAATAAAAGGAGATAAAAACGGATAATTAAATATAATAACAAGATTAATTATTCTTACATATATTGTTCGGAATTGGAGTTTCAATAAAAGAAGATTAAAACGGATAGTTAAATATAATAATAAGATTATTTTTATATGTTTTTCTCTTTTGCTTTTCAATTTTATTTTTAGAATTAAAACGGATAATTAAATAAATGATAAATAAATTATTAATGTAAATGTAAAAAAATTACCCCAACTGAGTGCAAAAAAATTGCCCCAACTAGAGTGCAAAAAAAATTGCTGGGGTGGGAAAAAATTGCCCAAACTAGGGTGCAAAAAAGGGTGCAAAAAATTGCCCCAAGTAAGGTGGAAAAAATTGCCCGAACTGGGGTGGAAAAAAATTGCCCCAACTGGGGTGGAAAAAAAACTGTCCAACTGGGGGTGGGGGAAAAAATTGCCCCAACTAGGGTGGGAAAAAATTTCCCCAACTGGGGGTGGGAAAAATTTCCCCAACTGGGGTGGGAAAAAATTGCCCCAACTGGGGTGGGAAAAAATTGCCCCAACTAGGGTGGGAAAAAATTGCCCCAACTAGTTATCTAGACCCGAAGACATACATAAAACCGCGTTTATAACAAAATCGGGCACTTATGCATTTTTACGCATGTCCTTTGGGTTGTGTAGGGCCCCATCTACATTCCAGAGAGCTATGGACATTGTTCTAAAGCTTGTCCTAGGAAAATCGACTTTAATCTATCTAGATGATATAATTATAAAGAGTAGTATCTTGGAACAACATATTAAAGATCTAGAAGAAGTTTTTAAATTATTAAAAGAGGCCGGTCTTACAATTAACGCCTTAAAATGCAAGTTCGCAACTAAAGACTTAAATATCTGTGTTAAAAATTTCGCAAAAGAGTATAGAAACTCAAGATTCAAAAATAAAAGCAATCAAGAATTTCCCACCTCCCAACACCGCCAAGAAAATTTCTTCTTTCCTTGGGTTATGTTCTTATTATCGGCCATTCATAAAAGATTTTGCTAATATTGTTGAACCCTTGTTAGTAATTAAAAGAAAGAAAAGTAAATTCATGTGGACAGCAGAAGCAAATACCGCATTCAAAAGGTTAAAAGAAGCGCTTATCAATGCCCCTGTTTTGAAATTCCCGGAGGGGGACGAAAACCTGGAAATTGCAGCAGATGCGTCGGACTATGGTGTGGGTGTGGTTCTTATGCAAAATGGCCATCCTTTGGCAATTTTTAGTAAAACGTTGAATCATACACAAAGGAATTATACAGCTACAGAGAGAGAAACATTAGCCGTATTAATGGCTGTACACAAATTTCGAGTTTATTTCGGCAAAGCGCCTGTAACAGTCTTTTCGAATCATGCGGCTGTTGGTAGACTTTACTCGGGGAAAAACCTAACGCCCAGGTTAAAAAGATGGGCTTTAAAACTCCAAGAATATAATCTCATAATCAAATATAAACCGGGTAAGGAAAACAATGTAGCTGACGCACTTTCTCGTATAAAACTGGACGATGAAGGCAATGAACTTAAATGCGCTGTGTTGACTTCAAAAATTTTAGATTCTAGAGATACAATTATTGCTGAATTGAAAGCTGATCCTGAATTTGGAAGTATCTATGCGTATTTGAAAGACCCCGAAAGCTTTGAACACACAGATATCGATGAGATAAGAAATAGAGCAGAAAACTATGAAATAATAGATAATTTATTATTTTATACGAAAACAACAAACGAAAATCTGGAATACAAACCAGTCATCCCAGCCTCGCTTCGTATAAGCATTTTGATGGAATTACACGACGCGAAAACAGCGGGTCATTTAGGGGTCAGAAAGGCTTTAAAAAGGGTACGCGAAGCGGTATATTTCCCGCAAATATACAAAATAGTAACTGCGTATGTCAGGTCCTGCAATAAATGTCAGTTAATAAATGATATTAATTACAGCCCGGCCGGTACATTCGCGCTACATTTCCGAATGAAATTTTAGGCAAAGATCTTCTTGGTCCTTTCCTCCAGTGAGTTAAATAAAAATCGTTTTCTTTTAGTAATTGTAGATCATTTTTCAAAATGGCCAGAAATTCTTCCACTTAAACGCGCGTCAGCCAAAACAGTCGAAGATGCATTCTTACACAGATACATTACACAGATACATAAATACGGTGCACCGAAAAAAGTACATAGCGATAACGGTAAACAATTCGTTAGCCAAATATTTGAAAACATATGCACTGGACTTGGCATACGCGATATCAAAATGGTTCCGTATAGACCACAGGCAAACATAGCAGGAGTTAATAAAAACATTGTAAAAATAATTCCAAGTTATGTTAGCACACATCACAAGCGCTGGGATGGCTACATAAATATGTTAGCTTATGCTTTAAGAACGGCAAATCAAGATACTACGGGAAAACCCCAGCAGAATTATTTTTAGGACGAAAGTTAATTACGCCATTAGATAAATTATTCTTTGTGCAACAAAGAGACCAAGAATTTAAACAGAAAGATGTGCAAACACTTATTGACCAGGCGGTTAAAAGATCGGATACGGCAAGAAATAGGCAAAAGTTATACTATGATAGAAAACGCCGTGAAGCAGATTTTAAAGTTGGAGATAAAGTGTTGAAGCGGAAATTTTCTTTATCAAGTGCCCCAGACAATTTTACTGCAAAGTTAGCTCCAAAATTTGAAGGCCCTATGTAATTCAGGAAATCAAGGGAGTCGTATTGTACCTTAACAACGAGAGAGGGGAAATCTGTAAAGCAAGTCCCGACCAGGTGAAAAATATTATAATCAAAATGATTTTGAAATCCTTGAAAGTTTCTTGCAGGACTCAAGCGTAAAAGAAGTAGAAGGTCCAGAAATAACGTCACCCGTTCCACAACCCAAGAAGCAGAGAACAAGAAGAGAAACCTAGCCGTTCTATAAGTCATGCGACGGTACCGAAAAGAAGAAATGAAAACATCAGACTCCAGCATTTAAGAAATACAAGAAAGCAAAGCCGCCGCGTAAAGACACTTTGGTAAAGAGGAAAACACCACTTACAACTTATCGCAGTAGAAATTCTGCATCGAGGAGAACGCTTCCAGGGCCAGAGAGTCAGGTGCAAACAAGGCCGCCGTTCCCGAGGACGAAAAGACGGCAGGAGGAACGAAAAGACCACCACCAACAGAAGAAATCCGAGCACGATTCCAGACCGGAGGACGCTAAGACCAGCCGTCCAGGGGCAAAACGGAAAAGACAGCAACCCGACGACTACCACTCCAAGAGGCCAGCATGCAGAGGGCGAAAAAGAAGAAGCAACGTGGACGGCACTCGAAGGACCCTAAGGAGACGACTGACGTCGATGAAATCTATAACATGGGAGCAGTTCTGCCAGAAGAGGATGTCGGAGTTACAATCATCGAAAACTCAAAGATAAGTTAAAATCTTCTATAACATTTTTTTTCTTTTGTTCCGAAATGTTATGCGTAAATACAAAGTTCTATGTTTTGACGGAAGTCAATGTGTCTCGGTTGAGATTTAGTTTTATTTTACTTTATTTAGCTAAGGCAAAAGTATATAAGTATAAAATCTAGGAAGAAGCAGTTTCTGTTGGTCGAAAGACTAATTTTTTTATGTTAAAGCCAAAATTTGGCCGAAGATAAAAATAACTTCGTATTCTTGTATTAATAGCAACTTTAGTTTCAGTGCCTCCAGCTTGGCGAAGAATGAGTAAAGTAAAAATTTATTTTTCTCTTATTCATTTTATGGTAAATTGTAAAAATCATATGTATTAGAATTTTGTAAATATACGTAACTGCTTGAAAGTTATGTAAAAGTAGAATTTAGTCGAGAAGCATAAAATTTTTGATGCTAAAAGTAAATGCTCAAAAGCAATGAATTCAAATTTAAGTATTAAACTGTAGATAAAATCATGCTTTAGAGCGAAAGCCTGCATGTCTAAAGATAAATGAGGGGGAATTTAGAATGAATGTGTTTTGTAGGGTTCTCCACCTACACTTGAATTTTAAGAATGTTAAAGTAGCTCATCGAGTTGTATAATGTCGAGTAAGGTGTGTCTATTTGGTCGTTGAATTCTAACAAATCATTGTGGTTAGGAGAAGTGTTGCAATACTAAAACACGAATATTCCCGTTTGACACCACACATGGTGGAGAGCCAGGGTAAAGTTAAATTCATGTTTGAATACTTGAATGAATGTGAATTAAGCAGTAACTAAGGAAAATAAATCGTTCAAAAACAAAAACTTATTCAGTGTCAAGAAAGTGTAAATTATAATGTATTTAGAAAGATACTGATACTTATTCCTTCCAGATACTGGAAGGAAGAGAACAGATTGATTGCTGAAGTCCGGGAAAGGTTGCTGTAAGAAGAGAGAATTAAATAAGTATCTACAGAAATTTGTTCTACCTTTTGTGAGATAACAGATTTTTTTTATGTCAACGAGGCTCTTAAAATTTAGATCAGAATTGTGGAAACTTTCCAATAGGTCGTTTCTAGGACCTGCTTCCAAGTTTTCCAAATTCTGGCAGCGGCAAATGTAGGGTTTATATTTATTTTAACTAATATTTATTTTAAGTTTAAACTATCTTTCCTGTTAAGCCTTACTTTCCCCTGGAATTGCCAATGCCAGAGTATGTAAATTTTAGTAGAACGCGCAAAGGATTCAAATTGTCAGCGGAAGTAATCTGAGTTAAATAGAAGGGAAACGAGTTCGAAAGTGTGTTTCTTGCTGCACGAGCGTGGAGGTGGGTAGTTAGAAATTGAAGAACCACGCGTTTAAGTTCTTGTTGTTAATTTTTCAACGTAATATTCAGAAGTTTGCTGAATTATCAGCGGTATCTTAGAACGCGGTGAGGTTAGTTACGTATAGAGAGCCTCGTAGTTAGTCACTTGTTATTATTCTTTTTTTAGTTTTTTATTTTTATTTTACCGCCGGGTCGGCGTAGTTTGCGAGCGTCAAGAGCACGCATTTGTAATTTCTAAAGTTGAATAAAAAGGGATTTAAACCCTTCTCAAGAATTTGTCTACTTTCCAGTTGTTAGCAGTCACCACTATTGTTGCGTGCAGGTTGGAAGCGCGCAACATTACAAGGGATATCATTAATTATACTTTGCATTATCATTAATTATACTTTGCTTTCCAGAATTTTTTTGTTTTCTTTTGTGTTCTTTGTTGCTCATTTCACTGATTTTAAGATACTGAAAAGTTTTGAGTGATTTTTTTAGGAAACAAAGTTCTTAACCTCCTTTATACCATTTGAGTTCTTAAGATTTTGCAAAGGGAAGTTGGTTAATTTATTTATTAAGATCATTAATATTTGTATTAAGGGATATTGCTTATTTCATGGTAATTTTGTTATACGTAATAACTTTTTTTTATGAAGTTGTTCTGCAGAGTAAGATTCTACGCTGTTTTAAAGTTTCAAGTTTGGTGTTTCTTTCAGCCATTTTCCCGGTACATTTAAAAGCCAGACGAAGGCTGGCAGCTAAGCTGCTAGTATTCTGTACAAGCTTGATATAAAACTTGTTTTATTAGATTTCCCTCCTTTCCAACAGCACAAAGTTTCGAGATCTGGACTCATCCATTGGGCTAATAACTGATTTAGCCACTACAATATTATTACTACTTTCTAATGAACCTTTTTCTAGATTTCTTCATTTCTTCTATAACCCGTTCTCCCTTTTTGTCCTCCTCACTTAAAAACTAACTTCTAAATCTCTCTTTAAAGAACTACCAGTAGGATTCTTATTCTTCTGGCCTTCCCTCCGTGCTGTATTCGGTTAGTTATTGGGATGTATACCTGTGCAATCTTTAATGAAGCTCCAACACTTTTACCTGTACATGTCTGTACCTAAATGAAACTGGTTCGTTTTGATGTTATACTAGCGAAACACCAAAAAAAAAAAAAAAATCTTGATTTAAATGATGATGATTTAAATAATTTAGCTGGTATTTTAAGGATGAGGATTTATACTAACTGCTGATGATTTTTTATTTAAGTTATTGTGATTATATGTTATAGTGATGAAGAATGTGATTAAATGAGTATGATGGTAATAAAGCTTTAGGTGATAGTACTTTGTAAAAATAATTCCAAGTTATGTTAGCACACATCACAGCTGATTTTATTATTTGACGACTTCAATGATGATGGTGTATATGATATATACTTTCGATTGATTAGTATGGAATGATGATGTGATTTGTGTGATGGTGGTTTATTTTATTCTGACGATGGTGATAGAGATACGATGGTTTAAAATCATGATGTGTTTTGTGTGGTGAGGAATATTTAGATGATTTTGATGATGATATAGATTTGGCTAATGACGATTTTATAGCGGATATGATAGTGATTTATACTAACAGAACTGCAAGTGCCTCTCTCTCGGTCGCGGAATAGTTTCTTTGTGTTTGATTTAAAATTCGGCTAAAAATGCCACGGGCTGCTGATTTTGCGAAAGTAGCGCTCCTACCGCATAATCCGAAGCATCCGCTGAAATTTCTAAATTCTCATCCTTTTCAGGAAATTTCAACACAGGGGCTTGCGTTAATGCTTGTTTTAATTTTTCGAAAGCACTATTGGCTTCGGCCGTCCATTAGAATCTCGCCTTTTTCCTTTTTAATTTTAACAATGGTTCAGCAATAGCTGCAAAATCTTTTATAAAGGACCTATAATATGAACAATGTCCTAGAAAAGAAGAGAGCTTCTTCGCCGTGTTTGGAGTCGGATACTTTTGTACAGCGATTATTTTTGATTCGTCTGTCTCTATTCCTTTCTGAGATATTTTGTAACCTAAATATTTTAATTCAGGGGCTGCAAATTTGCACTTTTCGACATTAACTTTTAGACCGGCTTCATTTAATAAAGAAAACACCTGTCTTAAATCCTGTACATGTTGGTCGAGATTATCACTAGTAATAATGATATCCTCTAAATAGATAAATGTGGACTTTCCATGAACAGGCCTTAACACAATACATCGCTGAAATGTTGCCGGTGCCCCTGAAAGGCCAAACGGCATACGCAGAAATGCATAAGTGCCAGACTTGGTTATAAAAGCAGTCTTAGGCACGTCCTCAGGCCTAACCCCTATTTGAAAATAACCAGTCGTTAAGTCTAAAGTCGTCATATATTTGGTGGATGTTATGTTCCTTAGAATTTCTTCAATAATAGGTAACGGATATACCGGATATTTAGTTATGGAGTTTAATTTACGGTAGTCAATTGCGAATGTCCACCTTTTTGGATGTGTCAATGGATAGTCATTATTTTTCTTACATAAAACCACCGGACTAGCAAAACTACTTGAGATGGGCGTTATGATCTTTTTACGTAGCATATCCGTGATATGCCATTCTATAATTTTTTCCTTATTCTTATCATACCGGTATGCTTTGTGGCGAACTGGCATTGAATCTCCGGTGTCAACACTATGGTTAGTAACCTGAGTAAATCCTGGAATATCACTAAATAACGAAGCAAATTCACTTACCACTTGTCGGATTCTTCGTTGCTCTTCATTAGGCAGGTGGTCAAGGTTTAACATCGGCGGTTCAGGCTTTTCTTCACGAACTAGTTTCATTCTCAGCTTAAGGGACGCTTCATTAAAATCTAGCGTTGCTTGTGCCTCTGAAAGAAAATCTATTCCTAAGATAATATGTGCTTGCAGATTCTTTACTATGAAAAACATAACCTTTACTTGTTCGTCCTTGATACGGACATACAGCGGTAATTTACCTGTACACTTACATCTTTCTCCTTGCGCAGCTAACACTGTCGTATTATCCGAATTATATATACGATATTTACGAAAATACTTCCTAAAAAAATCTTCTGCCACACAGGAACACTGCGCGCCTGTATCCAGGAGTGCGGTGGCTGGGATTATATTCACCAACACTTCAATCTTCGGAAGAGTCAAATTTTTCACCATTACCGTATTTAACTTGAAGGAAGAGGGGTTTTCGTGGCCTTCGGATTTCCGCACCCTCCCGTCAGCAGAAATCCGTTTTAGTTTAAATTATTTTTCATTTCCGTGCTTTCCTTCTTTTTCCACTGGCCTTGAGACTTTTTTCCTGGATTGCTATTGAACTGTCGACGTTCGCCGGCTGTTTTTTAATGCTCGGGTTTCCTTGCCCACTGATTCGCTTTGCTTCCGTAGTTGTGTGCTTGAGTTTGCTGTAGTCTTGGCGCACCAAATTGGTTTCGCTGTTGATAATGGCGTCTTCTTTCAATGTCCGCCGTTCTTCTACTTTCAAACTGGATTGCTAGCTCAAATAACTTTTCCAGTGTAGTCGGATTTCTTAATTCAATAAAGTCTTGCACTTGGGGCAGTAACCTCGGCAAAATCACTTGAATTATCTCAGGATACGGACGGTTTCCATACAAGAGTTTAAAGACGTGAATTTTTCTTAAAATAAAGGTGGAAAGATTTTCGATTCGTTGCTGGTATATGCTGAAGAGTTCCATTTCTAAACTTGCACGATCTCTTACGACAGGGAAGGCTTTTACTAAGGCAGTCTTAAAATTTTCGTAAGTATAGGTGGGACTTCCCGCTTGACCCAAGAGGCTTCTGCCTATACATTTGAACCAATTAAGCGCTTGGCCCCTCAAAGCGCTGGTAGCTAAGGTGACTTTACGGAACTCATGGACTGGATACAGCATGAAGTGGTCATCCAATTTTCCCAAAAAACTGGTTACCGGTGAGTTTCCATTAAATGTTGCTTCTGGTTTCATCGAAGCGCGCATGGTCTGGACGATGTAACCAAATCTTTCCAGGGCGGCAGCTGGCATTTCTGGATTCTGAGCCGCTTCTGCAGGCACCACAGGTTCTTCTTGAAACTCGGCCATGGTTATTCTTCTTCGTTGGGCGCCACTCTCAGGTTCAATGTTCCGTCTTACTTTCTTCGGGAACATGCAAGGACCTGACTCGGAACAGAGAGCTTACTAAAGCTATGTTCAATAACTGTGGGAAGTAGACAGGATACACAAGAAAGGTATACAAAACCCTTTATTTTTCTCTCTTTACAATAATTTCCGTACTTCGGAATACAAAGACCCACTACTTGTGGTCTAAACGTAAGAATATAAAAATATTTAACTAAACTCTAACTTAACTTTGGAATAATAAACGTGGAAGATTGGCCTTATATTAACAGGAAGCCGTATGTAGTACAGATAACTGTTAACACTACAATACGTTTAAAAATTATCACGAGGATTAAACCTCTGGCCTGGAAGGCAACCAGCAACTGAGTAAAACTTCTAAGGTAAGCGGCCTGCTTCGACTAACTCCATCCTCTCTCTCGCTTGGCAAAAAGCCACATCTTAAGTACTTGGCGTTCGCCACACAAATTTTGCATAAATAAGTTAACGCTTTTAATTCTGGCCGGAAGTAGAAAATAAGAAGTGATAGTAAAGATTTAAAATAAAATAAACGTTAGTAAAACTTAAGATCCTTACATAGGTGATGCAAAACCATTTGCAGGTATAACTGACGCCAAACCATATGGTTCATTAAATATAGAAAAAATTGAGTGTGTTGGACATATTCAAAAACGAATGGGAATATGGCTACGCAAATTAAAACTTGAAAGAAAAAAAGTAAAATTAAATGACGGTAAAATCTGTCTGGGAAAGGGAGACTAACAGATAAGTTAATAAATGAAATAACTTCGTATTATGGTAATGCGATTAGAGAATATAATGAGTCTGTTAGTGATATCAGAAATGCCATTTGGGCAATTTACTACCACAAAATATCGAGTGATGAAAAGCCGATTCATGACGTTTATCCTGCAAATGAAACCACATGGTGCAAATACAATATAGCTAAGCAAAATAAAGCTGATTATAAGCATATAAATTCTGAACCAGTCGCTGTAATGGAGGCAATAAAGCCAGTTTTTATAGATTTGTCACAACCTTCGTTATTGAGACGTTGCCTTGGCGGCAAAACACAAAATACTAATGAATCATTTAATTCCTTAATTTGGAAATTTTGTACAAAGACATGTCGTGCTGGTAGGAGGATAGTTCAAATTGCTGGAAATGAAGCAGTAATTGCTTTTAACGAAAGGTCTGTTGGTAGACATTCTGTAATGAATGAGCTACAACTTTTTAGAAGTAAGTTTTCTATTGAAGGATTTTTACAAATTGATAACAAGAGAATAGATAACGCAGAAAAGAAAGTGGTTATGTAAAAATAAATTTTTGTGCAAATATGCTACACGTATTTTAATATACGGCTATCATTCTGTCATGGTAATGTATATAGCAAGGTAAATTTAACGTGTTTCATACTAACAAAAGCTTCTGCAATTTATTAGGATTTATACTTTTTAAATGTATTTTCAAAATAAATATACTATGCACTTTATTATTAGAAAGTTATATACTGAAGTATTGGCATTAAAACTCAAATTTCTTAAAATAAGGTTTTTCGCAGTTGTATACATAGCATTTAAAGTATGCTAAAGTTACATTGTGGAAGAACTATTAAATGTTTTATAAGTTTGATATACAGTAATATATTACAGAGAACTTGAGCTAAGACATTTGGCTATAAGTAAATTCTTATTTGTAAGGAAGTTTTAGTTTTATCATTCTTAGTCGATATGTTATACTTCGATGAATGTAGCAGTTTAGCATACAATTTCAAATAAGTCGTAAAGGATTTTTTCCCACCTATGTTTAAATAATATTGCATAATATGATACATATCATATGCTTAAATGCTTGAAAGTACTTAACTGATGTGGTTATGTAAAAATAAATTATTTGTTCAAATATGCTACACGTATTTTAATACACGGCTATCATTCTGTCATGGTATTTTATATAGTATGGTAATTTTAATGTGTTTCATATTGACAAAAGCTTATGCAATTTATTAGGATTTATACATTTTAAATATATCATTTCGAAAATAAATATACTATGCACTTTATTATTAGAAAGTTGTATACTGAAATATTTGCATCAAAACTCGATTTTCTTAAAATGCATTTTTTCCCAGTTGTATACATATCATTTTGAGTATGCTAAAGTTACTCTGTGGAAGAACTATTAAATGATTTATATGTTTGATATACAATAATACATTACAGAGAACTTTACCTGAAACATTTGCCTATAAGTAAGTTCCAATTTGTAAGAAAAAATTTTAGTTGTATCATTGATAGCGTAGAAGTTTCAAATCATTTTTAGTTGATATGTTATACTTTGATGATGGCAGCTTATTTTACATT
This sequence comes from Stegodyphus dumicola, assembly GCF_044657685.1. Classification (NCBI taxonomy): domain Eukaryota; kingdom Metazoa; phylum Arthropoda; class Arachnida; order Araneae; family Eresidae; genus Stegodyphus; species Stegodyphus dumicola. Next base: position 2,620,975 of record NC_140772.1, read on the forward strand.
AATTATGCTTAAACCAACTATTCGAAATTGTATAATATTAAAATATCTCTCAGAAAATAAGCATTTTATATATTTTATAACAAGAGAAGTATTTAAAAAAATATTTACATTAAAACTTGATTATCTCAAAACATAAATTTTCACTGCTGCGCGCATGATATTTTAAAAACGGTTCTTGGTACACACTTTAAATTTAATGGACTTCTTTATATGAGTATTATCATCTAACTGAACCAAAAAATATATTGAATATTTTAATAGTCAGAAATTTTACGCATGGAAATATTAAAAATTCTTTATTAAAATGCATTGTATAAATTTAGTTCTAAATAAAATGAGAATTTAACATGAAATTCTTAAGATTTTTGGTTCACAGTAGTCTTTAGATGCTATACAAGCTGTATATTAACTATGAAGTTAAAATATATAACAGAATGTTTGAAATTGTGCACGCAAAGTGGGAGTATTGCTTGAACATATAAAAAATTACCTCACAAAGAAAATTAAATTATAAAAACATTTGTGGCAACACAAAATATTTGCTTACTAATTCAGCTGTGCTATGTAGTCAGCTGTAAAAAACTGGAAGTAATAGCTTTAAAAATAAATATGCTATCCCAATTCTTACAACAGGATCATATTCAGAGATTTTGAGGGTTTTAAGGTGTACGAGACCCCTTAACGTAGTTCAATGGAGAACGTGATGCAACCACTTCTCATTCCCCAATGACTTTAGCTTTGGCACTTACGTTTCAACCGTCACCGGAATGACGGCCTTGATAATTCAACGAAAGAACATATTATTAGTACTCATTTCGTGCTCTTAACGTTCTTAGCATATTTCATAATGCCTTACCGGAAATTTCTGTTTTCAGCTATAATCCTGGAAGGAAAAGTTCTGTTCATGCTGGTTCTATCATCTCGACTTGAGGTTTTGGATGATGGTAAATTACTCATGTATCGATTGTTATACAAAGGGAACTCTATTTGTATGCCTCATGATTGAAAAGTCCATTATTGCCACCAACCATAACCGAAATCTGAAAAGATTTTATGTGGGACTTCTCAATATCTGGCAATCTCTGGCAAATTCCGCTCAAAATCCACGATTTGTTTTCGTGACTTCTTGCTGATTAGCAGCATTATCTTCTGTGTCCTAATGTGTTCTGCAGTTCTTTCGTAAGTGTTCATCACCACTGCAGTTCTAGCATACTAAGGTCGCTTTCGTCTGACGTCTGTTCCGCCTTAAGGCACTTACTTAAGTGGGTAGACTGCCTGGACGAGCTGTCACTTGTCCACTAGCTTCTGGGTTGGAGTAGTTCCGATTGGGCAATGGTGTGTGCAAGTTTCTGAAAGGACTGCTACGTGTTTCATGGCGTACACTCTAGGCATTTTTTAAATCCTTGAGATCCACTATTCGCAGTTGTTTCTATACCTCGGGTTCCCGTATGCCACCGAGGAAGTATTTCATGGATTGTACTTCACGTATTTCTGTTGAGCAGTCAAAAAAGGAGAGATGGGAGAGCATTTCGATATCAGTGGCGAGCTTCTGGATTATTTTGGTGAGCTTCTGCTATCGAGATATTAACTGCAGCCTTCTGTAGCCTTTTAAACACTTCTTAGTAGAGCTTTCGCGTACCGGGTACAGCATCAAAATCTAGCCTCTGGGTTTCTAGAAGAGTGGGACCGATATCGTCTTCTTCTATTCTCAGAGAAGCTGCGAAATTACAGGTTTGTCTTCGGAATCCTACCCATTTCCATTTGGAGCTATACAGAACTGAGCCTTGTACATATGCCAAATGTTTTTTCCATCGCACGTGGAAAGCATGAGAAATGGGTCGGAAAACATAGGTACCAATTTAAAGGTATCAGAATCGTCTCCAGTTGTCATTGTGAATGTGTTAAAGCTGTCAGATTCTTTGGCGACAACAGCAGAAACTCTGTCATCGATTTGTTGTTCGACATCAGAAACTCTTCCTTTGATTTGTAGTTTGACAGCATTAACTCTTTCTTTGATTTGCTGTTTGACAGCAGAAACACGTTCTCCAGTTTCTCTAACTCTCCTTTCGACCATGTTATTTCTGCTTTCAAAATCCTCGAAAATCTTCTACTGTTGTCTTTTATTTCTTCTTGACAGGCTTAAGTATCAATTTTGGATAGATTCCATCTTTCCTTGAACTGGTATTATTTCCCCTTTCCCTCTTTTGTTGGACGCATTTATCTCTTCTGTAAAGGAATCAACCTCTCCTTTTATATCTTCTTGGAACGCAGCAAAGACTGTCACAAGCTGCCTCAGATGCTCCTCAATTGTTCTTGTCTCTAGCATCTGTCCTACTTCTAACACCCAAAATTGTTCCTGGCATAAAGGTTCGTAAAGCATGCGGAAGAGCTGGTAGCTTGTTAGAATTTATTTGTCTCGAAAAAACACTGAACAATTCTGGAGTTTTTCGAAAAGTACGAGTAAAAAAATATAATTCCAAAAATATACGAAATATAAAGGAACACTGCTAGTAGTTATCACTTTAAAGTGCTGAGAATGATGAACAAAATACGATGAAAAGCGCACGTAAAGAGCGAACATAAATCTGTCAATACTCCTTACTCTATGCTGAACTGCAAAGTTCAGAACTGAAGTTCATTCTGGTCTTACCTCATTTTCTAACTCTCCATACCAAAAGCCCGAAACTGACAAAACTGTTGGACGTTCGAAATTTTGGAAGAGAAAACAAATGAAGCCACAAGGAAAAATCTACATGGCTTATAATGATTGTCACATTAAAAAAACTATAAACTGTATTTACAGTGGTACCTCGATATACGAGTGCCCCAACATACGAGTGTTTTGAGACAGGAGCTACCGAGCGAGCGATGTTTTTGCTTTGAGACGAGAGCAAGATTTGAGATACGAGGAATCGCACACTACACCGCTGTACACGACCGCAACATGCGCGCGCATGTAGGTGTCGTGTGCAGCGTCTAACAGTTTCTCCCACCTCAGACTAGTCCTCAGTCTGAGTGCTTGTTTCTCTCGTTTTGGAAGCATTTTTGATAAGTTGGGTTCGCGTTTTTTGCTTTTTGTACATTTAGAAAACATTATCATATTTATTTTTATAACCCTGGGTCCAAAGAAGATGATGATGTCTATTGAATTAAAGCGTTAAATAATAGAAAACCATGAGCAAGGTGTGCGAGTAATTGACTTGGGGAGGATGTACGGGCGTAACACATCAATGATATTTACTGTGCTTAAACAAAAGGAGTTGATAAAGTATAACGCCAACTAAGGGCGTTACAATAATTTTTAAGCTCCGACCTCTCTCCGTCAAGACATGGAGAAACTACTGATGGTGTGAGTGAGAGAGAAGCAGCTTCAAGGAGGAACCTTAACACAAAGCATCATATGTGAGAAGGCACTATTACGAGTTATTTACGAGCGATTTACGGTTATTTTCTACAGAAGATCCCACACACTTCTACAAACGTGGAATCGGAAGACCCGTTTAAAGCCAGTCGGGGCTGGTTTGACAACTTTAGGGAAAGGACCGACCTTCACTCCGTCGTCAGGCATGGTGAGGCAGCAAATCCGGATGTAAAGGCAGCTGATGTTTACATCAAAATGATTTCCGAACAGATAGTAGCCAAAGGATACATCCCCCCCAGCAAGTCCTCAACTGTGACGAGACAGGGCTTTCTGGAAAAGGATGCCGAATAGAACTTACATAACGGCAGAGGAGAAGATGCCAGGTCACAAACCCATTAAAAATAGATTAAATCTAGCAATTTGCGTCAATGCGAGTGGCGACTGTAAAATCAAGCCTCCGCTAGTATACCATTCGGAAAACCCCAGAGGCTTTAAGTCATATAATATTTTAAAAGAAAACCTGCCAGTTATAATTTTAAGAAGATATGTGGAGGGCAAATCCGAAGTCGTGGGACAGAATGAACTTCTTTGTGGAGTGGATAATTCTGGTGTTTTGTTCTGGTGTTGGCCTCGACAATGCCCCTACTCACCCATCAAATCTCGAAGATGATTTACTCGAAGAGTTCAAGTATATAAAATTTCCCTACCTACCACCCAACACCACTCCTATCCTGCAGCCCATGGATCAGCAGGAGATTTCTAATTTTAAGAATTTGTACACCAAGCACATTTTCCGCCGCTGCTTTGAGGTGACAGAGAACACAAACCTTACCATTCGAGAGTTCTGGAAAAACCACTTTAACATCGTGATGTGCCTAAGAATTATTGTTCAGGCCTGGCTGGGTGTTACAACGTCTGCATGGAAGAAGCTGTGGCCTGAGGCTGTAGCTGAAAGAGAATTCGAAGGATTGGAAACCAAAGTGTCAGTGGTAGAGGAGCTTGTTCCTCTCGGAAAATCCATGAGTCTGGAGGTGAAGGAGAGAGACGTGAACGAACTCGTAGAGGAAAAGTCTCAGGAGCTGACAACCGAGGAGTTACACGATCTGCATTTGCAGCAGCATACGGTGGTTCAACGAAAAATAATTTTCCAAGAGGAGCCAGAGATGGAGGAGGTTATCCCTACAAGAGATATAAAAGAGATCTTGAGAATGTGGGATAAAGTTGTAGAGTTCGTGGATAAAAATCACCGCGAAAAAGTTGCAACTAGTCCTAAATCGGAGTTGTTCAACGAAACTTGCCTAACTCGATTCCACAATACCTTGACAGGTAGGAAGAAACAAACCTCCTTGGACAGTTTTTTTAAACGATCTGCGGGTGAAAATGAGCAGATCATGACAAAAAGAGCGAAGACCAGTGACAAAAATTAAGCGCTTCCGTAGGCACTTTTTCTTTTAATTATTTTTTTATAGAATATGTATTTGTTATTTATAAATAAATGTTTCTTCTTGTTTTTGAATAAGAAACTACATTTTTCTTATTCAAAAAAACTTAAAAAAACAGCTGAGGTCGTGTTTTTGGAGCTGGAACGGATTAATGGCATTTCGATTACTTTCAATGCGGAAAATTGCTTTGAGATACGAGCAAGGTTACGAAACATATTAAACTCGTTTGTCGAGGTACCACTGTACTTAATTATATAATCGTTAGCAAGCAGATAGTAATAAATAATTTTAAAACTGTGCTGCTATCAATATACAAATTATGTTGACTAGTATAATTAATTTAGAATTATGCGAATACATATAATATAAGATGATGTATGTTACTATAGATACGTGTTAATATAATACATATATAAGTCTGTGCATATATATGAAATCCTAATTCTTTTTATACCAGTTAACAGTTAGAATTACTGAACAACCATGAAAGGTTCCCCAAGAATGAAATATGGTGTAACAATGAACACTTAGTTTAGAAATTAGATTCTATTGTATATTGTTGTAAAAGTCATTGTAAGAGTGAAAATTCTTCATTCTGCCTTAATGCGATTTTTTGCGTTTAATGCGTTGTTTGGTGATTTTATGATCCCGAATTATATTGATGTGATATATTAATACTGCATTTGTAGATATACGTTTTTTGAGAAACGAGTCAAAGCGATTGATTTTTTGTAAAAATTTGGATTTATCCTTATTTTATTGACGTGCACCAGCACTGAATTGAGAATGGCTTGTGCTATGCTTCGATGGATGAAGAAGCGTTTGTAAGTAATGAATATTATGAACGTTTGAACATATTTAAATGAATAGTATTAAAAGTATATATTTACTTATATCATATACTAATAGTTTATGGTAAAGTTTTCATTATAAATCTCATGACAGTTTCATTTCTCATTCTATTGCATTTCTATAGCAGTACATAAATTTTGTGGTTTACATATTGTAGATTGCATCAGTTTTACAGCGCAATTTATTCCTCGGTATGTTACTTGTAGTGTTATTAGAAATTCCATTATTTTTGTATTTTTTCTGCAATTGGTAGTATCTGATTAGGAAATTTATGTTTTATTTCAAGATATATACGAAGTTGGTAATATCAAGTGTTAAATAAACGTTGTTATTCGGGCAATAGCGTTAGCTTTATCGATATAGATAAATGCAATTCCTATTTCTTAAATACTCAAGATATAAAGACACACTCGAATAGTAGATTCACTCACTTTACGTTTTTTAAGGGTTATATATATACATTAAGGGCGTGTTCAAAACAACCATTGATGAGTAGTCTTGGCGTAATTCGTATTCATACCAAGATTATCCATTTCTCAAGGCAATAATTTTTGTTATTTTTGCTAAACCGTTTACGAAAATATAATTTTCCGAATCCTGAACTCTTATGCCTGGAAAGGCAGATTTTAAGATATTTGTTTTGCAAAATTCAAAATTCGTATTTTTAAAAATTTATTTTATGCAAAATTCGTATTTTTAAAACACTGATGTATATGTTCTTTTTTTAAAATTCTGCCAGTATATAACATTATATAAAATTCTTGTGTTATCACCATTTATAGTTGTCGCTTGCTGTACAGCCTGCTGAATACATTTTACTTTCTAGGTATCTACAATTACATCGTGTTGTTTCGGTACGAACAGGGGCGAAGTATTCATCACTTAGATACATTTAAAGATAATTAATTAATTTTTTCTGATTTTGATATCTATAATATATAGACAGGATTACTGATAAGAAATTTAAGAAAATAGTAAATGAAGAAGTAAATAGAAAAATTTCTTTCAGGTATTGTGAGATGTCAATATAAACTTCATACATTTTACTAGGGGGCTGTTGACAAAGCAAAATCTTTACTATATATGTCTACGAGCTCTACGTATACAGTGTGTTGCTCAAAGTAAACTTCCTGCATTGTGAAGAGTACTACGTGTATGTCGTGATGCGTTCATGCGAAGCTTGTTCCCTCGTATGAGCTCTGCCTCTTCGAACCGAAATTGTCCGTAATCTGCAGCGTCTTGAGTTGTTTATGCAGCTTCTTGAGCTGTTCTGGTATTTCCTGTCGAATCTGACGATGACGCGGACAGTCTTGCATCCTTCGTTTACTTGCGACTTCTTCCCGTCATCGCGCATATTCTTTTGACGTTCCGCTTGCCTAATGGGCCTCCGTTTCGCTTCTGCTTACCTTTCCGGAGCACGCAGTGATTCTTGGTTTTCTGAATGTCTTTTGCGTCTGCTACTAGTTTCTGATACAGTTTGAGCAAGCGAAGTTTCTTGAGTTGTTGCTTGTCTGCTGGAACTCCTATTCGTTTCTTCTTCAGTTTCTTGAATGCGTAACCTTTCTTGTCACTATGCTTGCCTTCTGGGTTTCTAGTTGTATCTTCATTCATTTTTGAAGCATGCAAGTTTTCTTCTACTTGCCTGCTGAGTCTCCTAGTGCTTTTTACTTCATTTTTTCTGTAGCTCGCTGTAACATTTGTGCTGTCTTCTTGCGTTCAGACATTTTAGTAAATTGAAAAAAAAATTATGTAACTGTAGTAAAGTAACATTGCATCTAAAATATGTTAAATACCTACAGAAGTTTAAACTTCTACTCAGAAAGGATGTATACAATAAAAGAAATTAAATTTTTATAAATAAAATTAGAATAGCATAAAATGCATAGAAACATTTCATTATGAAGAAAATGTATTCATTCTTTCCAAGCAACCAGCGATTCGTAAATAAATTTTTCTTGCCAAGTCAGGAAACAAAGAACTTTGACACTTAAGGTAATACATTTGAAATTATGATTTAAATTTATTTTAATAATTCTATTAGTTCTATTAGTTCTATTAGTTCGTATCTATTAGTTCGTAATGGGCCGCCCTATTTCTTATCGCCACAATATATTGGTGGCTAAAATTTTCAGGATCCTTTAAATAATCATAAATATTTTTAAATTCAGGATCCTTACTCAGTTCGGTTATCACAGTTTCTCGGGAATGTAACTTACATGCTGTGAGCATTGCCACCTTTACAGTATTACTTTCTTCATCTATTTTTATTCTGGATAGGGCATCTGCTACGATAATTTCCTTTCTGGGGCGTGTGCTTAATTACCAGATTATACTCTTGTAACTTTAGTGCCCATTTTATTAACCTTGGGGATAAGTTTTTCCCTGAGTACAATCTAGTTCCCGCCGCATGATCAGAATACAATGTTATTGGACCTTTCCAAAATAGACTCGGAACTTTTGCACTGTTAACAGAACTGCAAGTGCCTCTCTCTCAGTCGCGGAATAATTTCTTTGTGTTTGATTTAAAGTTCTACTAAAAAATGCCACGGGCGGCTGATTTTGCGAAAGTACCGCTCCTAGCGCATAATCCGAAGCATCCACTGAAATTTCTAAATTCTCATCGTTTTCAGGAAATTTCAAAACAGGGGCTTGCGTTAATGCTTGCTTTAATTTTTCGAAAGCACTATTGGCTTCGGCCGTCCACGAGAATCTTACCTTTTTCCTTTTTAATTTTAACAATGGTTCAACAATAGCTGCAAAATCTTTTATAAAACTCTAACTTCAATCTTTGGAAGAGTCAAATTTTTCACAATACCTGTATTTAACTTGAAGAAAGAGGGCTTTTCTTGGCCTTCGGATTTCCGCACCCTCCCGTCAGCAGAAATCCGTTTTAGTTTAAATTTTCTTTCTTCCTTTCCATGCCTTCCTTGTTTTTCCGCTGGCCTTCAGACTTTTTTTCTGGCTTACTTTTGAACTGTCGACGTTCGCCGGTTGTTTTTGGATACTCAGGTTTCCTTGCCCTCTGATTCGATTTGCTTCCGTAGCCGTGTTCTTGCCTTTGCTGTGGTCTTGGCGCACCAAATTGGCTTCGTTGCTCATACAGGCGTCTTCATTCGATGTCCGCCGTTCTTCTACTTTCAAACTGGATTGTTAGCTCAAATAACTTTTCCAGTGTAGTCGGATTCCTTAATTAAATAAAGTCTTGTACTTGGGGAACTAAACTCGGCAAAATCACTTGGATTATGTTAGGATCCGGACGGTTTCCATACAAGAGTTTAAAGACGTGAATTTTTCTTAAAATAAAGGTGGAAAGATTTTCGATTCGTTGCTGGTATATGCTGAAGAGTTCCATTTCTAAACTTGCACGATCTCTTACGACAGGGAAGGCTTTTACTAAGGCAGTCTTAAAATTTTCGTAAGTATAGGTGGGACTTCCCGCTTGACCCAAGAGGCTTCTGCCTATACATTTGAACCAATTAAGCGCTTGGCCCCTCAAAGCGCTGGTAGCTAAGGTGACTTTACAGAACTCATGGACTGGATACAGCATGAAGTGGTCATCCAATTTTCCCAAAAAACTGGTTACCGGTGAGTTTCCATTAAATGTTGCTTCTGGTTTCATCGATGCGCGCATGGTCTGTACGATGTACCCAAATCCTTCCAGGGCGGCAGCTGGCATTTCTGGATTCTGAGCCGCTTCTGCAGGCACCACAGGTTCTTCTTGAAACTCGGCCATGGTTATTCTTCTTCGTCGGGCGCCACTATCAGGACATGTATTCCTCTTTACTTGCTTTGGAAACATGAACTATCCTGACTCGGAACAGGAAGCTTACTCAAGCTATGTTTACTAAATTACGTGATTCAAATCTTATTTATTGCAACAACTTAAACTGTTATGACACTTTCAATTGCACAAGGGGCCCTTGCTTTTACAACTGCATTTATTTGCCGAACACTTCCTTTTGCAATAACAGTGTGTACATATACTCCTCTCTTTTCAATCTACACCAGAGCATATCTGTGATTGTCGACATACACCGGTGAGGGTCCGAATGTAGAAGAATGTAATGCAATATTCGATCTTTCACCGACGTATTTGGTGAATGTTAACATTCTCCGGTGAAAGTCGACATTCTTTAATTTCGGTCTTTCAAGGTAACATATTTTTATACGATTATATACATATAATATATATAACACTTTCAATTGCGCAATAGGCCCTTGCATTTACAATTGCATTTATTTGTGGAACACTTCCTTTTGCAATAACAGTGTGTACATATACTCTTCTGTTTTCAATCTACCGAAAGTCGACATTCTCCAATTTCGGTCTTTCACAGTAACATATGTTTATACGATTATATATATATATATATATATGTATATAATATATAACACTTTCAATTGCACAAGAGGCCCTTGCTTTTACAACTGCATTTATTTGTGGAACACTTCCTTTTGCAATAACAGTGTGTACATATACTCCGCTCTTTTCAATCTACACCAGATCATATCTGTGATTATCGACATACACCGGTGAGGGTCCGAATGTAGAAGAATGTAATGCAATATTTGATCTTTCACCGACGTATTTGGTGAATGTTGACATTCTCCGGTGAATGTCGATATTCTCCAATTTCGGTCTTTCACGGTAACATATGTTTATAAGATTATATATATATATATATTGTTTATATATATATATATATATATATATATATATATATATATTGTTTATATATATATATATATATATATAATCGTTTATTGCAATGCATTGTCGGAAACGCTTTCCTGGCCCATAGTGACGAGAGACAACACAAGAAAAATAGGGTACGAACATTGTAAAGATATTTGTTTATTTTCCTTAGCGCAGCAGAAACCAAGGAATAAGAACAAAAGCAGGGGATCGCCATCAAAGAAAGTATTCGAAAGTTCCTTCGGAACGTATCCTAAACATGGGTTTGGTAGGGATAGTCCAGTGCATTGTTCAGCAAGATCACGAGACCTAACTTGCATTATCAGTTCGTCTCGGGGTACTTCAACACATAAGTGCACGAAACCCCAGTTAGAAGTCCAACAGGAACTTGTGGCACATATTGTGGCAGGTGCTGGGAAAGTCCTGGGGATGCACGGTATTTTCCAGAACATCTCATGTTCGATGTGCGAGAGATGGAATACCTGTAACAGGGTGCAGGTCGTAATTTCGAACACCTTTTTTGAGGTCCATAAGTATCTAATTTTGTTCCTACTTTTTAATTTATCTTGTGCTAAGCATAACTGGTGTCCGATCTTTCGTGTGTTTTGTGTTGTTTGCACCGGCCAGGAAAGTGTTTTCGGCCATGTTTTGCCATTTAATTTTTCGTCATCGTAGTCTCTCTCATATATGTGTATATCTACTTATGACTCAAGTGTTGCTACTATATGATGACATTTACAAACACGGTGTTTAAAATGCTACATATTCCCATCCGAAAATATCTTTTTCTTTTCCTCTTGTCCTTCAAATAAGATATATGTGTCCTTCATTGCAAAATTACCTGGAACTTTAATTTTTCTTTTTTCGAGGACAATGGAGAACATATTTCATTATAGGCAGCTGTCAATATTCAAACATCAAATTGTAAAAGCCATTAAAGTGTGGCCGAGATGATCAGAAGGGCTAAATTCGCATAAGGATTTAGGAAATAAATTTTGAAAGATTTTGTAAATTTTCCTTCAATAAATTTAATGCAACAGGAAAAAGAAATTACAGGGAACAATAAATATAGGAGAAAACAGGTATATCTTTTCCTAATTTACTTTGATTTGATTGATTTCTTTCTTTCTTCCTGTATAAATAATTTAACTTTAAGAATGCAACTGAAGAATGAGAATAAAAGTTTCAATTGAAAACAAATGGTGGCAAAAATCCTAGTGCGGCTCTGCTGGACTACGAAAAAGACCAGTAATATGATCCGAATTTGGAATAACGAGAGAAAATTTGAAATCTGTGCAGAGATGATGCAAAGAGACTCGTTAAAATACAGGTTTTGCTGATTCAGAAAGAACGTTACGTGTATATCTTCTAAAATGCTTTTTCCATCCTTTGTTTGTAGTTGTTTCCCTTTTCATTTCAGTTTCCTTTTTTCCTCCTATTTTGCAATTTTCGTCATTGTTTCCCTCTGTTTTTAAGCCACCTGTTTATTATTTCTGTTATTATTATTGCAACTTATGTAAAAATTAAGTAAGGAAAAGTAAGGCACTGAAACTTTGCAAATTATTACGCTCTACGTGAGATTCATGGAGGCCGCTTATTGCATACAAATAACGCAAAGTACTTTAACTTATCTGCTTGGCTTTAGGTCAGAACAACGAAAACAACAAATTCACCCTTTGTAGAAAACAATTCTGCCAGGCAATAATCTACGGGGAGTTTTATCCCTATGAAACTGAGCCAAAAGTGGCTCAGTTTCATAGGGAAAAAACTCCTTTATAAAACAAAAGTGTTATATAGTATCTAAATATGGAAGTGTTGTACATGTTAAACGTGATCGTCATTGCATTACCTTCACTATTTTACTACTGAAATAAAGATATACCGATTTTTTTGTAGATTGGAAAATCCTCCTTGTGGTCATGAAAAGGAGCAAAAACTGGAAAACGAGAAAGAACTGGAAAACGAGAAGGAACTGGAAAAGAAGCGAGAACCGGAAAAGATGCAAAAACTGGAAAAGAATCAAAAACTGAATAAAAAGGAAGAACAGGAAAAGAAGGAGAAACTGGAAAAGAATCAAAACCTGAATAAAAAGGAAGAACAGGAAAAGAAGGAGAAACTGGAAAAGAAGCAAGAACTCAAAAACAAGAGAAAACTGGAATTGACACAAAAACTAGAAAAGAAGCAAGAACTGAAAAAGACACAAAAGCTGGAAAAGATACAAAAACTAGAAAAGAAGCAAGAACAGGAAAAGATACAAGAATTAGAACAGAAGCAAGAACTGAAAAAGAAGCAAAAATTGGAAAAGAAGCAAGAACTGAAAATGAAACAAGAGCAGAAAAAGAAGCAAAAACTGGAAAAGAAGGAAGAACTGAAAAACAAACAAAAACTGGAAAAGCAAAAGAAACTAGAAAAGAAGAAAGAACTGGAAAAGAAGCAATTACTGGAATGGATTCAAAAACTAGAAAAGAAAGAAGAACTGAAAAAGAAGAAAATACGGGAAAGAATACAAAAACTAGAAAAGAAAGAAGAACTGAAAATGGAGAAACATATTGAAGAGATGCTAAAACAAGCACACAAAAATGAACTGGAAAGGCAAAAGTTGAGGGAAAAATTGCAAAAACCAAAAAAGAGAGACCTGAAAATGAAGAAGGAACTGGAAAAAATGCAAAAACTGGAAAAGAAGCAAGAGCCGGAAAAGATGCCAGAAATGGAAAATATAGAGGAGTCTGAAAAGACGCAATACCTGGAAAAGAAGCAAAAAACGGGAAAGATTCCAAATCTGAAAGACAAGCTGGAACCGGAAAAGAACTGTCAAACCCGAAAAGGAAACCGGTTGAACTGCGAAAAGAGCCAGAACTGGATTCCGACTGTAGAACGATTGATTTAATGACCAAACGAAGCAAGACCCGGAAAAGAAAAATAGAACAAATAAATCATATACCTGCTTCATTTTACCAAAATTTATTATCAACAACATTTTTATTATCAAGAACTTTATGGTATTCTTAGTATATGGACGGCATTTGATAATATTTTGCTCGGTAAGTGTAACTACTGATATATTATTAGCTAGTAATTAATCATGCTAACTTAAAGATACCAGTATTATTTTAGTAGCAACTAAGTACACTCTTTCGTAGTTCAGATCTATGTTTTCAGTGCCTTTCATAGCTGCGAGGTCTTCCCGTTTTACCTGGAAAGTCACAGTTTATTGACTTTTTTAACACATAGCTTTACACATGACAATATTTTTCAACAATAAATTTAAGTTGTGCTACTGGCTTTAAATTGTGCAAATAAATATTGCACGGCATATCTTTCATAATTGAACTCATGAAATTAATTTATACAAATTTCATTTTAAAATTTGTTTGACCCTGAGCTGTCTTATCCAACTGCAGATATTCATAGAACTTTATATCAAGGTTCAAAGAAACGTTCAAAAAGGAATGTTTATCCACTTTTAATTATGTGTTAATCAGCATGATTTGCATTACTAAGATTGTAATTCTAAACAAATTAAAAGCTGTTGTAGTATGTACATTAGCTTTTCATTTGCTTTCACCTTGTTTAAATTCAGTTTGACATACCACAATTTCCGTCTCTACTCAGGATTTTTTCAGTGTAAAAATTCAAGATTACAAATTGAAATGAGCGAAAGAAATAACTTTTAAAATGTGTGTATACATTACATCAGAATCATAATATAATTAGATAAATAAACTGAATAATATGTTATAAAGCGAATTTATATCAATTTCGATTTCTTTCAAAATAGAGATTCCTTCGCACCTCACAAATCTCACAGAAACTCTCGGTTTGTGATTCGTGAGCTTTAGTTTTTTATATTTGAAATTTGGCAGCAATATGATTCACTGTTACGATGCAAATTCTTGCTCACAAATTGGTTATCTAACTAGAAAATGGTATAATTAAAATAAAATGAATATTATTAGATGGAAATGTTGGTTTCCTTTGCGTTTATCTGAATGGTATCGTATATATCAACCTGTTGGAGACGTTTTTTTCCCACACATCGAATAGAGACACATAGTCACATAATACAAATAATATGAATACAAGAATATAGTGTAAGATGAAGCTCTACCACATTTCTCTATTACTTAAGACTGCGAAAGATTTGTTAAAGCATTAGAGGATCATACTCTGATGGATCTCGCCGTTCTGTTTCATTTTCTGCCCTCGAAAACACATTATACAATACAATAGATTACTTTTGAAGTACAATAGATTACTTTTGCAAGTACAATAGATTATTTTTGAAGGAATGGATTATTTGAAAACCTTGTAACTGTAAGAATTATTCTCTGACGTTATTACTGAAAAAGCGGTTGAGAGCATAATCTTTGGCTATGCGCTTTAAGCTGTATTAAAACCATTTTGAAATGTAAGGCCTACAAACTTAAATTCAACTTTATCTTATTGCTGTACTATTCATTAGAGTTATATACATTCCCATCAATAGATACTGAATGGCTAAATATTCTGCTTACCCAAATCAGTTATTTTTTTCCTCTCTTCTTTTTCTTAATTTTAATTAGTCCGGAAAGTAAAGGTATAGAGAATTTCCCTTCTTCATTAGAAATCTGATTTGGAATTTTGTTTTCGGAGATAAAAGTTTGAATTCTCTATCCCTTTTCTAAACACAAAGATTGCAAAACGTAACATCGAAATTTTGAAAACATTTATACACTAATAGAAGGAAAAAAAAACAGAATATAATGCTTCAGCAAGCATGTAAATATCTCTATCACTTAAGTTTCAGCTATGTTTGTTATAGTATATTCAGGCGTATAAGGCGCACTTTTAAAAGAAAATGCAAGATGGAAATTTATGGGTACGCGCTGTACGCCAGCTATAAAAATGTTATGTTTAGAAATATGGAAAAAGTTATTAGAATTAGATAAAATTAGGTTTCTGCGTGTAATTAAATGCTTTTTATTTAAGAGAAATAACATAGTTTATGTATTTAAAAATTTTCGTTATCGGATTCTGTTTCATTTTCACCTTCACCTCTGATCCATACTTGCATAGACAGATCCAAGGTCCTCATATACGTCTCAAGCTATAACTTCAAGCACATCATCGAATTCTGTTTCAGTTTTGCCGTTACTTTTACTCTGATCCACACATAAATAATCATCTTTCGTTGCATCTAGACCGTCAGATATACCACATAAATTAAACGGGTTTAATTTTATTCCGTGATTTTATTATCTACTGACACACTATTTATGGATTGGCATGACGTATTTGGTCTCCATTTGTATATGTTTTTTTCACCTTCACTTTTGTTCGAGTATTCCACTAACGTTTAAAATATTCTATCGATGATTTATTGACATATATGTCTAATATCTGAACTAATGGCAATAATCCGCCTGGATAAACTGTCATATCTGTATAACACTTTTTCAACAACATATTTGTGTTATCCGTTAGATGGAGGCTGAGCATGTTCCCAAAGTATTAGACCTTCTTGATTATCTGAGGCAAAAGGAAGCTTTTGCCAAATATTTCTTATCCACAGTTTCACAACATTTTTCTCCGCCGATCATTTCTCGTGAATACGGATGAAAACACTTTCGGGAAACTGCACTTCAGCAAAGTCTTTCTTTTCAAGATATCGATGAGCTTTTAATTTCGCACGGTCGGCTAAGCAGGAGATCAGTACGGTGAGGTGAGATTTCTCGTTGGCCTATTGATTTTATGTTAACCGTTATTTTTCTTTCATATCATTGTTTCTTTATCTCCTACTATATCAAAACTACAGGAATGACATCCATATTTGCAACACGTGATAGTAAATAAATTTTTACATATTTTTAAAAGCTCATCAAAGTTTTATCTCTATATTTTCGAAGCCTTTGAAAAAATTTTATCTCTTTTTCTCGGAGAACTGAATTATTCCGTGAAGTAAATCGAATACACAACCTCAGTTTGCTTTAGAGTTTTCACTTCCATTTGCACACCATTTTTTCTATTTTTAAGGCAAAGAAACGTACGCTGTTTCTTGTTACAATTAATCCATTCTAGTGATGATGGGGATTTTCTACAATGCAGTTTCCAACACTTTCGCCGACGGTAAGCTATTTTATTACTTCTTTATGCAATACACATTTATTCTTTGGCGCAATAATCATTGTAAAATTTCATGCCTCTTCCACTCGTGTACGAAGCATTCACGAAAACCAACCTGCATGATTTCCATTTTCTTTCGCAAACTGAATGACTTAACATTTGAAACTTGCATTGTGTTTGTTTCGTTCGGCGAAAGCCATAACTACTGCTGAAGAAAGCACTGGATGAACTACACTTCACTAAAATCAAATGTGATATCGTTAAGTCTTTGATGTTGACATCTGAACCACAACTTCAAATGACTACAGAAAGAAGAAACATGACTCCTAATTCCGCAAATTCACTTTGGTCGAAAGTGCACTCTTATCCAAATTATGTTCCTTATTTCTCGAAGTCCTAGAATAACATTCTCTTCCACATCCAGAATGAATACAAATCACCTCCTACCTTGCAGAAATATTTTCCCCGATAATCAATTCTCCTGCGCAGCACCTTATCGCTTGCCAAACTGCAATGTTTCCGCAATTGACATATTTGCTCGTGTTTCCTAAGGTATGAAATAATCAAGAAGAGCTGTTGCGGGATATGATGTTTTTGGTATTGCCAAACCACCATGTGTATTTTATTGCTTTCTTTATTTACTAAAGATCTGATGCATTGTAATTAAGCGATATAAAAACTTGATTTATATGCGATTACGTTTTCTTATACAAAATGTTCCAACAATGTGCTTATGCGTTGTAATTTCATTTATTCAAAACTCAGTCTAGTTATATTTATAAAATTTTCAATAGCAAACGAATGTTTTAAGAAAACAGTTTAAACGTTTTGGGTCAAGATACTTTTCAAAAAAAGTCTAATCCAAGAATTATTTATATGAGAAATTTTATGTAAAAACAAATGGCGCACATTTTTACGTTTGAAATTTACTGGCATATTTCATGACAAATTTACTAAGAGATTTCAGGTTTTTACTAGCTATAGGAAGTCAAGGATTTCTAGAATAATTTAGAAAGTCAAGGACGAGTTCTGTCTTTTGTTAATTGGTATTTTCATTTCCAAAATAGAAGGTTGAAAATTAAATTTTGAGAGAAGTCTTTTTAATTTTTTTGGCAAGCTGCATAATGAGTTCATTTCAAAAAAAACTGAAAATAAATGTATCAGTTTTCTACATTTTACTAATTATTCTTTCCTCCAATACCTAGACTTCATTTCGGAAACTTTCCTTTTGGTTATAAGAAATAAATCACAAAACAATTGACTGATGTCAATCGAAATCAGACGGAGATACTTATGTTCAAAATTATTTCATAACGAGTGCAAACTTTTTCCTCATAAAATTATGAGTGTCGGAGAAACATATGAAGAGCTAGGCTTCGTAATTTTTACAAAACAAATGACTTTAAATTTAAAAGTACCAAAGCGCAAACATTTACGTTTTTCAGAACACATTTGTACTTGCAAGTCAATGCCTACCACAAACGACCAAGATCCGGTCTGAACTTTTGCAGACAGTGCACAGACATGCGTTTCGAGTACCTTTCATTTTGGTTATTTGCGTATGCCATATAACCTTGTCAAATATTCTCATGCTTGTGACTAAGAATTGAATTATCATTTTAACTGATATTTTTATGTGACGTGTAACAATAATTTTGTTTATTTTTCAGGATGAAGATTCAGGCCCCCTTTGCGCATACCGACTGTAATTTGAATAGCCAGTTTACAATAACAAGCTTAATAGTAACCGAGCGTCGTAGGGAGACGCCCGAGTCTTAAAGGAACGCGAATCTCTATCAAAGTTGCAGCTTGTGTAAATGCAATTTTGACTTTTAAATTCTTTTATTTTCCCTTTCTCGTGTCAAAAATGTTTTTCTCTTCAATATTTAGTTTAATAACGTGAAACTTTAATTTAAATTTTTCTTTTCGCAATTTTTACTTTAAAAAGATTTTAAGTTCTTTCATTTTACAAAAGTAATGCTGATTTTAAAAACTATAAATATTTCCTTTTGGTTTTTTATTTTAAAAAATTGCTTTTAAATGCTCACATTATTTATTTTACAGAAATATTATATACTCTTAAAGCTAAACATATTTCTATTTCGTATTTCCATAAATGCCATTTTTTAAAAATATTTTACTCCTTTTTATTAAGGGGTGTTGGAAACCCTATAGCAACAATGTTGAATTGGCCATTTTTGGATTACCTTTTCTGAAAATCTGCTGTTCTTACAGGTTTGAAGGTTTTTACGTAATTAAAGTACATCTATCACCTCGCGCTCTTTCAAGCACGAGGCAGCTTCGTCTATGCACTCGCCATAGTAGGAAAATAATCTCTATCTTTGAAATTTTATCCTCTAATTTATTACACATAACGGTACACAATATACAATAAAACAAATATCACTAGTATAGTATACATTTAATTATATACATAATATAATATTGTTATTTCAATCCATTTCATCGAGAGTCGCGATCAAACTTTTAACTTTTGTTTTTAAACTCTGCAAAATAATTTTCCCTTCTTCAGATATTTTATAGAGATTAAGAATCACTTCAGCATGATGTAAAAAGAACAGCCATTTCTCAGCTTTCGATGGTGGGTCAAACATAACTCTTTTATTATTTTCAAATGTTTCAATAATCGTTTTCCTTGCTCTAAGAAACTCTAAGAATCTCCTATATCTTGATAAAAATAAGAACCTTAATTTCTCATTTCCATATAAAATATACTTCCTCGGTGTCTACTGGCTTTAACGCCTGACATTCGAATCATGTTATTAACAGACATAAAAACAATTATAATTTTCTAAGTTCATATGGTTAATATATAAATTAAGAAGGACTTACTTTTGATCCCGATAGTGAAAATATCGAACGAAGAGCACAACTTGACGCTGTTAACTTTAATCATGAGCACATTGCAGTGGCACGTAACTTGACATGATTACAACACGGTAATTCAAATTACCCCTGATTTAACTTTTCACGATTTCACTAGGATGATGAACACTGATGATCCCATTTTACCACTCACTGGCTGTTAACTTTTTAGCACATCACGCTTTCACAAATCGGATGAATTTATTCGAACACATGGCCCTAAACGCGCCATTTTCTTTCGTCATAAAAATCTTCTCTCATCGTAGATCCATTCGTGAACTATCACCGAATTTCATTTTATAACTTTCAGTAACTTTTTACAACCATATTTATTTATTATTTTCACTATTTAGTGATTTTGTTTTTCACAATATTATCCTATTGACTGCGCCGATTTGCACCTCGCGCCGTTTCAACTCCGAGGCGGGTTCGGTCATTTCTCATGCACTCGCTATAATAGGAAAATAATCTCCATCAGCTTTGAAATTTTATCCACTAATTTATTAAACAATACACAATAAAACAAATACCACTACTATACATTTAGCTTAAGTTATCTCTTTGCACACGGCATGACAGCCGGTCCAACCGCAAAAGTCACAAGTCTCGTATTCTTCCCACCAGCTTGCCCCCACTCTGTTTTCCGGCGTAACTACGTCCCTTCCTTTAACCGTCTTTCGCCCCTCGCGGATAAAATGTTCTGGAAACGTCTTTCGCTAAGGGAAGGAACATCACAATACCTAGCTGAATATCCTGAAACGAGCTTTTTTATCATTTTAAATTTTAGAGTATTTTACAGTATATTTTGTTACGCATAGTAAAATTTAGCACTGATTATAATCAAAAGCTCATTTCGGCAAATATTTGGAAGCGTAGTAAATAAGGTATAAAAATTTCAGATACCTGTGAGCAGTAGTTCTTGAGAACAGGTACTACATCGAGTATAAAAAATAACGTTCGGGGGAAAAACGCGATTTTATGTAAAAATTCTCAATTATCAAAGTATTCAATGACAAATTAAAGCTAGATTTTGTACAGTCCTAATTTTCATAGAGATTAAAGAACGGTGTTTTAAGAAAGCTAAAATTGTAGAGAATTTGAAAATGCAAATATCAGAAATCCTCATTTTATGAAATGTTTTGGCTTTCAACACCCCTTCAACTATCCTATTCTTTAAAGTCCTTTCTCTTTTTTTCTATTCTGGTAAAACTTGATATATAAATTTAATTCATTGTATTTTAATTTTTAATTTTATATCTCTGGTCGCATTTCTCTTTAACGATTAACATTTTGCATTTGGCTTATTATTATTATATTCAAATTATGCGAAATGAACAAACAGTAAATAAAGAGATGCTCAATTAAAAACAAATACAGATTTAATGATAAAAGGGAAATTTTTAATGTCATTACAAACAAGATTTCAAGGGGTTCAAGAGGCCGTTGCCTAAAAAAAAAAGAAAACAATTCGTCGTTTCCGGAAGAAATGAAACTTTAAAAAATATTTTCGTTGTCACAAAAATCAATCTTTTTGAAAAATTACGTTATTCAAACTCTTACGTCACTTCCGAGTGTCACGTTATCTAAGATGGCATAGGTTTCGGCTACGTCACCAAGCCTCTGGCAGCTCCTGAGGGCGGTTGGTTACTACACCTGTACCAACGATAGTGAACTTCCAGTGATATCCTTCTGTCTGTACCTGAATGAAACTGGCTCTATTTGACGGCACACTAGCGAAACACTAAAAAATCATGATTTAAACGGCGATGATTTGAATAATTTAACTGGAATTTTGAGGACGACAATTTAGATTAACTGCTGATGATTTTTTATTTAGGTGATCGTGAGTATATGGTTTAGTGATGAAGAGTATGAATAATTGAGTAGGATGATAATAAAACTTTAGGTGATCGGGCTTTGTATCTAGGTGAAGTTCTTTTATTCTGACGACGACTTCAATGATGATGATGAAGATGATACATAGGATGGTTTAGAATGACTGATGTGATTTGGGTGATGATGGTTTATCTTATTCTGACGATGATCATGGTGACGCGATATACATGATGGTTAAAATGACGATGTGTATTAAGTGATAATAAATATTTAGATGAATTTGATGGTGACATAGTTTTGACTGATGACGATTTTATACATGATGTGAGAGTGATTTATATAATAATTTAGAGGAGTTAGACAATGAAGACGATGATTAAATGAGGATGAAGAAGATGATGATTTGGTTGATATTGCTTTCCATGTAGATGATCTGGAAGATTATGATTTATCTATCTCGACGATGATAA
This sequence comes from Stegodyphus dumicola, assembly GCF_044657685.1. Lineage (NCBI taxonomy): Eukaryota > Metazoa > Arthropoda > Arachnida > Araneae > Eresidae > Stegodyphus > Stegodyphus dumicola. The sequence goes on from NC_140772.1 coordinate 2,642,620, forward strand.
TGGTGATGATGACATATACGACGGTTTAAACTGAAGGTATGATTTCGATGATGATGATTATTTAAATGATGGTTTTGAATTATCTGGTGATAATTTTATAATTTCTTTCTTGGTTATTCAGAGAACAATTTTGATGGTGAATTAGAAGGTTGAGGTGATGAAGACGATGATCAAATGAGAATCATATTGTTGATGGTGGTGATTTAGATGATACTGCTTTTTATTTAGTTGATTTGAGCTATGATGATTTATCTTAATTTGGCGATATTTTCAATGACGATGATGATGATAATATATATATGATGGTTTAACATGAAGATGTGTTTTGGGTAGTTATGCTTAGTTAGATGTCTTAGATTAGCAGATGAAGTTGATTGGATTTAGAAGGAAATTTATATAGATGATGATTTTAATGAGTTAGATATTGATTTAGATGAAGGTATATTCATTTGATAATGATTATTTAAACAATAAGAGGGTCGTCCGAAAAATTACTTTGCCGTAAACCATAAAAAACAAAGTCTGATTACCTGGAAAAACTTATTGCAAAAGATACAGCTATATTTCTGCTACTTCTCAGCATAAGAAACATCGGAACTATACCAATTGTCATAGCGTCGGTTACCTATTTCCATTAGAGTGTCATAGAAGTCTGTCGCCTGGGAAGAAAGGCATCCCGTCACATTTGTCTGCAACATTTCACCTGTAGGAAAGTGTGCCCAGACAAGAACGTCTTCAGTTGCAATAACACGTGGAAGTATTTAACAGCAAGATCGGAGCCACAGAATGGATGGTCAGACATCTCCCAGCGAAACGTCTGCAACATATATTTTGTGGAATTCCCCGTATGCGTCCGATGTTGTCGTAGGACACCACAACACCAGCACTGAGCATCCCAAACCATTTGTTCTGAATGGCTCTTCAGATGTTCTCTAGTAAAGCGCAATAAAGATCAGCTTTCACCGGAGCACCACTCGCCAATACGTCAATGAGCAGAATGCCTTTACTATCCCAGAATACCGTGGACTTCAATTTCCGTGCATAGACTGAGGATCGTCCGGCGCGTGGATCCCTGTGACGCCAATCAATCGTGAGTTGCTGTTTTCTGTGGTGAAGTGAGCTACCCACATCTCATCACCTGTAACGATTCTGTTAAATTGCGTTCAATAAACTGATTTATGTATCTGCTGCCTCTAGTTCTTTGTGTTTAAGTTTTGAGTATTCGAAATGGAACTCAAATACAATCAATCATATATATAGATTACATATCAATTCATATACTTGAATTAAATACATATTTACTTACCGGCCCGAAACTTTCTTAACACGTTGAGCGCGGCGCCGGTCTCTGGGGACCGACAGTGAACTTTCCGTGTGGCCGGCGTCGGTCCCTGGGAACCGACACTGGAATTTTCGTTTGCCTGGCGTCGTTCCACGGAACCGACAGTATAAGTTAAAAAATAAATATAGTCTCAATGAAATGTGATCAAATTTAGCATTAATGAAATGTATTGAAACATTCTAAACAAAAATACGGCATAGCTTTAAGGCTTAGCTCGCTGCCGGCTGAACGGAAAGGACAGCAAATTCGGCGCCGAACTCAGCGTGTTAATTAGAAAGCTACCGCTCGGCCTTAAAAACGCACAGCAGTTTGGTTTAAATAACCATTGATAACACTATTCTATAACGTTCTATAACGTATTATTCTATAACGTTCTTTGTACGTTAAAGTACATATAGGACAAGAGTGTGCAAGGAAACTGATATATAACAAATTTATTTAATATTTTTCATATAATAAGGATAATTTCAAACTGTAAACATAATTCTAAAAATCCATGACATTATCGAATTGAGACCTGTTTCGATGTCAGATATATCTCGTAATGAAATCTGAAATTTTTTGAAATTTAACAACTAATTTTTCGAGGTATTTGACAGTCCAATCTGTATAAGTTTCATTTATTTGTTTAAATGTTTGTAAAGTGTTATCACAGATTTTCATAAAAAAAGGGTGTGAGAGATAAATGATAAAATTGATAGATAGAAATGGCGGGAATATTATGCATTTGTTCAGAAACATAAACGTAGTATTTGTGAGATTTCTCGCACAGCCAAGTTATAATTGTTTTGTTAAATTCTTTTTTTTTTTCATATTTAATTCTTTTAAATTAATTTCTCAAAGTTTGTCATAATTTATGTGACTCAACTAGGTACGAAAAATTGATTCGGAATGTAAAAGAAATATATGTATTCTGTAACATTATTTTTTGTAAAGTTTAATTTTTTTAAATTAACAAGGTCTGTAACCAATGTTTGCACTTATTTAATGCACGGAGTTCCAAGGAATTTCACTCATCATCCTACAAGCTGCAATAAACACAAAAACACTACTCTGAAAATGAAATATTCTAACAAGGATTGTAAAGCCAAAGGCATATAATTAGTCTCCTCTGTATGCTCAGATCATTCAATATGATTTCTCTCACAGCTTATAGATTTTCAGATGAGTTACTCAAGTTCGTTTTTAATGGTAATCAAAATAATGTAAAACTGCAATTAAAAAGATTAAAATTTCGACAAATTGACTAAATGAAAAATATATTCGCTGGTCGCTTAAAATTGCTTCAACGGTACCTAGTTCCAAATTGCAAGACGGCTATTCCACACACGGATAATCGAGAATTAGTATAACATTCTACAGCAAAATAATGCAAATTCCTGGTTTTTTTCATATAATGCATTCATGCTGTCAGATTTCTTATGTCTAATCTTATAATATTATTGTAAAATTACTGCCGGTAGAAATCATTCCTTGAAAATGAAGGCCCCTTGCCACCTTCTTGATGCCTAATTTCAAATGGATAATTCAAACGTGGCCAAAGGAGAAATATTAAAATTTTCAAAAATTCGTGTTTACGGTTTTTTAATACCTAGATTTACCACTATTAACTAATATTATGATATAATAATATATTAATAATTAGTCAAATGAAATTTATGTGGCTTCGTGTCAACCACTTGGTATTTTTAACGCTGTGTTTGAGCAAAAACAGAATATTGTTTATTAAGCTATAATAAACATCCTACAGTAACATTTAGTTATTGTACATTGTTTTTTATCAGCACTTACGAGCTGAAGTTTCGTCTTATTAAACTATCCATATTGGTGTTTTTCATGCTCCTATATTGTTTTTGTATATAAATAATGGAAATTACAATTGGGATGATCAGTTCCATAAAACTCTCAGTATTCTGCAATCCTAACCACATGACCAATGGTGCCCCAAACATACAAGAAACAAACAGGTATTTACAAGTAGGAATGATTTTCGAAACGTTTGCTTGAACAAAACTCAAAACAAAATAAAACAAAAGGGTCGAATCAAAATGTTAATGTTTCATAAAAATGTGCAGGATAATGTTAGATGTAAAGCCTGTTTTCGTTTCCCTGGCAGACGTACTAGGAAGTTTCATAAATGAAAGTTTTCTCTTTTGGTGGGATAGTGGCTGTGACCTATACATCGAGCATTCATTGCTGGACAGTACGTGTATAATTACAGATAGATAGATATAAGTAATTAATAGAGTATTTGACATATATAAACTCATCATTCAGATCTTCGAAAGTGTTCAAATAGTAAAAACACGATACCGTATGCTTTCACCACTTCACTTATGATGTATACTATGCCCATATGAGGTACTTCTCCCTGTTAGAGTTAACTAAATCTTAGCTATTGAAATATAGCATTTTCAAATTCTTTCCATTTGAATTTAACATGAATAATTTTACTCTGATCTCTCTTTTTCTTTTCTGTTTGTTTCTTACTTCTAGCCATTTATATCCAGTTCTATATCTTCTACTTGTGCCTCTGATATTTAATGTAACGGCATTTTGCTTTAGAGTACATAGATTTAAAATAATTAAAAATTACATTCCTATTTTCAAAATACTTTTATTAATATTTCAAGGTAAACATTTTGATATTCGTCAAATGGAACTCGAACCTAAAATTTAATTTTTATTAAATCTTTAATCTATTTCCAGCACTATGCATAAAAACGCCCTTTCTTGTTAAAATAACGAAACTGATTTCAGGTTTACTAGTAACGAATCAAATTGCAAATTGCTTAGATGACATTTTTCAGCTCTCAGAATACATTCCATTTAACTATGCAGTAAATCGAATGATTGTTTGCAGTTAACAATATGTAAAAAGCTGTTTGGGCCCGGTCGAGAAACAGGTGGTTTACATCTGGAGGAAACGAATGTTTGACAATGTCTATATACTATATATAAACTAATAATTAGAAACTTCCGCGTAATGCCCTTATGAAATAATTCACTGTATATTAGAAAAGTACGAGAAACAGACGCATATTTTTTCGAATGAAAAAAATCGAAAAATTATGTGCTCACTAAAATCAAAAATCTCAGGCGAACAACAAATAAGGTCTTGTAAGGCCTTTTGTGTTGTTCCTTATAAGTTATGTGAATTTCCTTATAAGGCCTACTAAAATATACACACTTTTTGCTGCTGATCATTTAAATTTATTTCTTCGAATTGCTTTTTCAAACTTGAATACCCGATTCCTAAAAGAAAGTTGCTGATTTTGAAATTACGTATACTGCACAATTTTGGTCGTGCGTTTATGAATTTTTTCTAATTTTATTTCTTTATTAGCGGAAGTACCCGATGTCAATTAAGTTAGATTGAAAGCAATGTATCTAACAATCAAGAGAACGATACCGTTGTAATCCTTCTCTAACGATATAAAAAATACGATTCATAGTTATACATTTTTCAGTCTGGTGCGATATGCAACCCCACATAAAAAATTTCGATAGAAAAATATAATTCTCTCTCATTGTATCAGAAGCAATGTCACTCAGCTTTTAGTGATTTTCGTCTTTCTAATCAAATGGCCATAACAGCTCAAGTTCCATCCAATATTTCACCTATATTCAACTTTAGTCGATTCAATGTCGCAAAATAATTATCATAATTGATCAGAAATCAATAACGCAAACAAACAAACAAACACACAAACAGACATTCTTCTTTATATATATAGGTTATGTAAAATTTACAAATTTTTTTATTAACAAAATGTACGAGTTGCAAGCGAGCAGTAGCAACACATTTCGAAATAAAACAATTCTATCTCCAACGCCCGAGACTGTTACCACTAGGAAAAATGAGTGCGAAAATTAGAACTTTCAGAATTTTTAATTAGTATTTTGGCTCATGAAAGTGGTTAAGATGAGAATAGTCGAAATGGCTTCCCTCGAATTTTCGGAATCGGGAATAACGTATTTAATATTTGGGAAAGCTATTTTTATTTCATCTTTTATCTATTTTCGTATTTTAACAAACTCTAGGATTTGAAACAGATCAATGGTAACAACTTTCGAAATAAAGCAGATTTTCATCTCCAGCTTGCGAGACTGTTGCCACTCGGAAAATGAGAAAGAAAATTATCGTTTTTCCGAGTTTTTAATTTATAGCTCTGATTTTAGCTACTTTTTTTTTTTTTTTTTTTTTTTGGAGAAAAGTGACGTCGACCTATTCTGGGACCGATAAAAGAATTGTAGAAAGTTTGGTGGTGATAGCTATAGTAGTGACCGAGTTATGAGAGGACAAACACACAAACTTTCTTCTTTATATACTATATAGATAACAAGTATGAAACTTTCCCAAATGTAAGTATACGAACCGCGAGAATGTATTAAAATTTGGATTTACTTATTTGTCAAAAAAGAATTTTTTTAAATATTTGACATCGCCAAAACATGAATATTTTCGTGATTTAAAAACATTTCGATAACTGGAAGTATATTACTACAAGCAACGATTGCAAAAATAAAGGTCGTGTAGGGACTTTTAAGCCGGATAAAGGATGTTGGTGTACATATACGTGAGCATATACATATACGGTTGGTACAGCTAACCTGCAATATAAAGAGAGAAGCAAGCCTACTCTTTAGAAAAATTTCAATATTCTTCGGCTAATCGTTTTTGAGTTATGCGAGATACATACACACATATATTATATCTACATACATACAGAGAACACGAAAAAATCCCTTTTGAATGCATTGTAAAATATACTATGAAAAGGAAGAAGTCTTTATTCTGTCCGTATGAGATGTCGCACAATAATAATCCAAATGGATTCAGATATGGACAAAATGGATATTTCCACTGAAATGTGATACTTGAAAATTTTCGTGATTATAATACTTCCTTTATATTGTTGCGTGCGTACGGGTTCGTTATGAAATGAATGCACAAGTCCGATCAAAAATGAACAAAAATTTATTATTATCACAACAAAAATGCTTAAATTTTCTCAAATTATCATGCAGTATTACAATATCTCGCAGTAGTTATCTTTTAACTACTCAAATGTCCAATAGAACGTAATTCAAAACAGCTAAAGAACGCTAATCCGCGAATTCGCTACAATCAACAACAGTAGTTTTCTAAACAACAACAAACTAAACAACTACTACAAACTGAGATGTTTTCCTCCTTTTATAAGATTTTAAAATCACGCGCTAGAATTTTCCAGCACTTTCTCGAAATAAAAAAGAGATATTTATTTATTTAACGCACGCGCTCTTATATTTTTAATTTTTTTTTTTGGCTTAGCTTTCTTTTAATATTCGTCACGCGCTGCACTGCGCCAGAAATAAAACCATTTAATTTATAACTGAATTAACATTAGCTTTTTAAATACCAAATTCGTAACACTGCCCCCTTCCCAAGGACTGCACGTCCCGGGCAGTACAATCCCTGGACAGGAAGCTAAACTTACAACTGTGGCATAAATGCAACTGAAGCATAAACATTACATTACAATATCAAACAATATAAACAATAAATGCAATAACTAGCTTAAACAAATCAAATGCTATCAAATACTAAATACAAAACAAATACTAAATACAAATCAAATCAAATACACATTTATAAACAAAAAAGACCATGGTCTGATACTATTTACAATTATTTACATTACGTACTATGGCCATAGTAATGAGCTAACCTTTCGTAAGAGTTCGAAGACTCACGGATCCGAACCACGACGTCATTCGTGTTCAGCACTGTATATGGACCATCCGAAGGTGACTGTAATTTAGGGCTCAGTCTTTTTCGTTGAATTGGGTTCCAAAACCACACCTTGTCTCCTTTGTTGGATCTCTGTCTAGTAGCTCTTGTGTCGCATCTGGTCTTCACTTTCTCCGTCGCCAAGTTCACTCGCTTTCGAGCGGAACGGTGCATCACTTCAAAACGGGCCTTGACATCTTGGATGTGTTCCTCAGGCGATGAAGGCGCATCCGTACGGCGATGAAACAGGCGGTCACAAGGCAGACGAAGGTCTCGACCGAAGAGCATCTGAGATGGAGAATAGCTGGTAGTCTGGTGTTTCTTTTCGACCCTAGCATGATTTCGGCTGTTTCTCGAGCTGGTTCTTTCGGACAAAGCGTCGGCATTTCCAGGTGAGGATCCCTTCTTAGGATGGATAGTCATGTCTTCAGATCCTGAAAGCAGTTTGTTGTTTTTCAAGTCTAAGGAAAAATTGTATTTACTTAAAAAGTCCAATCCGAGTATGCATGGATCTGTAATATCCGCCACATATGCTGTGTGATGGTAGGCGGCACTTCCAAACGTGATGTTTACGTTTAACTTCCCAGTTATGTCGATCTTGTCACCAGACGCAGTCTGAAGGGTAACACAGGATGGCGTCCAAATAAGTTTATCTTTAAACTGTTCAGCTAAATCTTTCCTAATGATGGTAACATTAGCTCCTGTGTCAATGATCATACTGCAAGGAACTCCATCGATATTCCCATTGATGGACAGTCCGTTATTGTTGCCACTCACTGTATAAATTTTAAGAGCTTTAAAACAAGGTTTTCCACTATCTGGCAACCTCCGTTCCTCGATATGGTCACTAATTTGTTTACTGCGTTGTTGCTGGGAAATGGTCTTATTTTCCGTACCTCGGGGTGTTCTGCAGTTTCTTCGTATGTGGCCTTCAACTCCGCAGTTCCAGCACTTAAGAATTAGTTTCTTTTCACTTCTGTTCCGTCTCAAGCCACTGACTTGTCTGGTAAAATCATCTGCTTTATATTCCGTACCCTGGGGTGTTTTGCAATTCCGTCTTAGGTGACCTTCACTACCACATCTCCAACACCTTAGAGCCACTTTCTTCTCGCTCCTACTCCGTATCAAATCTTCGACTTGTCTGGCTAAATCATCTAAACGAGCCATCAGTTGATCCACTGGCTCATGGACTCGCACAGCTCTAACTGGGTAGCGATCTCTACTAGTTGCTTGCTGGGCTGCCTCGAACTTCATGGCGTACAACAGAGCGCTTTTTATGTCCTTTACATCTGCCATTCGAAGAGCTTTCTGTATTTCAGCATCTCGGATGCCGTCGATAAAGTATTGTAAGGACAGGATTTCCCTTGTTTCTGTCGGGCATTCCGAAAAGGCGAGATGGGACAGCCTTTCAACATCCGCGGCGAGCTCCTGAAGTGTTTCGGTAGGCTTCTGTTGACGAGATTTTAATTGGAGCCTGCTGTAGTCTTTTAAACATTTATCGCCGAAGCGCAGCTCCAAAGCGCCGGATAGAGCTTCGAAATCTAGCCTTTGATTTTCGGGAAGCGTCTGCAGGATATCCGCTGCGTCTGCTCTCAGAGAAGCGGCGAGATGACAGGCCTTAGCTTGGGAATCCCATCCATTCGCATCCGCAACGATAGAAAATTGTGTCCTATACACCTGCCAGGAGGTCTTCCCATCATATGTAGATAGTTTCAGAACGGAACGAGCAGGCATCGATAAAAATTTAAAACCTTCAGAATTGTTTCCTACCGTCGCTATGCACTTCTTTAGGCTGTCAACTTCTTTGGCGACGGCAGCAGAAACCCTATCATCAATTTGTTGTTCGACGGCAGAAACTCTCTCTTCTATATGTTCTTTTACAGAAGAAATTCTTTCTTCTACTTGTTCTTTTACCGAAGAAACTCTTTCTTCTATTTGTCCAACTTTAGTTTCAACCGCGTCTATTCTGCCTTCCATAGCCTCAAATTTATTTTCTATTACGGAGGTAATTTCTCTTTTCATTTCGTCCTGACCTGCTTTCATCTCGACTTTAAGGGATTTCATCTCTTCCTTAACACATTCCTGGCCCAATTTCATTTCTTCCTTAACGGATATTTGACCAGCATCCATTTTCTCTTGTACAGCTTTTATATCTTCCTTAACGGAGTTGACGGCTCCTTCCATCTTTTCTTGGAAAGCAGCAAATGCAGTCATCATTTGCCTGAATTGTTCTTCCATCGCTCTTGTTATTGGCATTCAAATCCCACTTCTGACACAAAAAATTGTTGCGTGCGTACGGGTTCGTTATGAAATGAATGCACAAATCCGATCAAAAATGAACAAAAATTTATTATTATCACAACAAAAATGCTTAAATTTTCTCAAATTATCATGCAGTATTACAATATCTCGCAGTAGTTATCTTTTAACTACTCAAATGTCCAATAGAACGTAATTCAAAACAGCTAAAGAACGCTAATCCGCGAATTCGCTACAATCAACAACAGTAGTTTTCTAAACAACAACAAACTAAACAACTACTACAAACTGAGATGTTTTCCTCCTTTTATAAGATTTTAAAATCACGCGCTAGAATTTTCCAGCACTTTCTCGAAATCAAAAAGAGATATTTATTTATTTAACGCACGCGCTCTTGTATTTTTAATTTTTTTTTTTTTTTTGGCTTAGCTTTCTTTTAATATTCGTCACGCGCTGCACTGCGCGAGAAATAAAACCATTTAATTTATAATTGAACTAACATTAGCTTTTTAAATACCAAATTCGTAACACTATTGTAAAATGCAGTAATAAAATATTACCTAAATGGAAATCTTAAAAAGATGAGAATTAGTATCAGAATTCCACAGCTATACTTTTAAGAAGTGGTCGTAAAAAAAAGTGGTTCGCTGACAACTTCGTTCTAAAAGTTCAAGCAATAACTAAAACATTTTCGAATAAATTGTGTGTGAAAACTGTATGTCCCGTCGTTCAAAAGTAGTGGAATGTAAATTCACTTGATGTTCCCTCAACCTCAGAGTCCCAAGAAACCTCAGAGTCATAATGTTGACCGAAACTACTTTATTGGCTTTCAAACATTAAGTTGGCTGAGGAACGGCGAAGAACTCTTTGAAACCTCCGACTTCAGTAGCGGCTCACCATGTAAACTCAAGAGAACCTGTGCTTAGTTGAAACTCACCGCAACTTAGAAGCTCTAAACCCGAGCTTTACGATCCTAACAAATTTGTGTCTGCGCCTCTCCTCGGTACAAAGAGAGAAATACAATTTGCGTAACATAGAACTAAAATATTTAATCCTTTGCGGCGCACTGTACGTTAAAGTCGGAATTTCAGCAAGAAACGTTGTATTCAGTATATTTAGGCCTAAATAAGTATACAGGTAAAATGTTGTAAAAATTGCACGTTTTAATTCTGTGGGTGTTCCATGAGGTGGAACACTGCGCCGCCAGAGCTTTTAAAAGTGCGACTAAGCGAGCATTGCACTGAAGCACGAAAATGAGTAGAAGCGTTTGCATAAGAATGAAAAAACTCTGTATTATGGCTGAATACATGGTTTCCTGGATATACACAATATTCTTGAATATATACGGATAAATGAGGTACATATCTATATACACAAGTCCTATATACAAAAATGTTTATAAATTTTCCTATTTCTTAGCTTCGTGAAATTGTTCAAAGCAAGTCACACCTTTTTGATGGAAGCACAAACCAACTAAGATTAAAATAATTAACTACGATTAATATTAACAAAAAAGAAAAATAAGCTTATAATATATAGATACACGAAAAATATCTACACAATTATTGAAAATAAACGGGAATGAGACTAAAATGACAGCAAAAAATTCGCGTAAAGATGAGTCAAGCTACTAATGAAATTCCCGCCTAAAAACTACCCCCAAAAATTTCGAGATGCCAATATTAATGCTTTCATAACACAAAAACCACCTCGCCCCTCAATGCTGCTTTGTTTGAATTCATTCCCTCCCCCCCAAAAAAAAAATCAACGGAAACAGAAAACGAAAACAACGGATGTTCTCTCCTAAGAGCACAGATGTTCGTATTAGTAAGAGCATGAGATTGCTAAAGGCGCAGTGTTCCCGCTAATGGAACACCTGGTTTTATTCAATGATTCTGCGTATGATTTTTGTATGAAAGATTAAAAAAATAATTTGGAGTACAGCCAGCAAAATTATGCCTATTTTTTCTCCAAATAAAATTTTTATATCATTAAAAAAATAGAGAAAATTACTTGAAAAAAATGGATTTTAATAACACATAATAAATTACAGTTATGTGTCTCCTTGTGATATGCTGCTATCTACGGTTTAAAAAGAAGAGTTCAAAGTATATTATAAAAGCATTTTTATCTATTTACGGTTGAATTTAGAGGCTTTCGAAGCGATTCAATTTGGGTGTTCCATGTAGTGGCACACTGAGACACAAAAGCTTAACCGTATTTTAGAATCATTTATAAAAATATATAAATGTAAAGTTAAATATAAAACATTCGTTTCAAAGCGATCGTTGACGATTCCATATCTCTTTAGTCTTCCGTTGATGCGGTCATCTTAGAGAGACATTGTGAAAAACCTATATTTACTTATTTTCTCAGAAACATCGGTCATCTTAGGATGGTAATCGACAAGAGGATTTATTGTACCTATGTTTTCTTTTTGTAAAATTCTGCGTTTACATTTTCTAGATCTAAATTTAAATTTGATCTTTCTCAAAAACATAGTGTGAAAATGAATGCATTTCCGTTAATAACTCTATCTGGCTGCAGTGGTCCAGAGGTAAAGTCGTTGAACGCTGGTAGCTAGACCCAGCACAAAAACACGCTGCTTGAGAATTTTGTGGTTTTTCTAATGTGTAATGTGCGTACGAAACTTTTCCTGAGATAGTCCTCCCCAAACGCTTCCCTCCCCTTAGGAAAAGAGCCCTAACGTTCTCTTCCAATAATCCAATAAATATAAATACGGTACTGAAATATTACGTAGTTTATCCTGACTGTTGTCATCACAACTAACGAATCGCAACATGCAAAGGATACTTATATAAAAGGATTAATTTGAAGTCTTAATTTTATTCAAAGAACATAATATTAGAAATTTGAGACATGCATAAAACTTTTAAATACATTTAATCTAAAGTAAATGCTCCTTTTCCCTTTTTTAATTTTTTAAAAATATATTGGTCATGAAGAACTGCCAATACAACTTTATGAAATGACTTAATTAAATAATAACGTTTAATAGTTAAGTAAATAAATTTAAAATTCTCTTAAAATAAAAAATAAAAAACTGCGTAGTACTCCCATACGTATCATTAATTTTCTACTTCCTTTCAACTTTTCAATGCAAGAGTTCCTTCTTGGATTTTTAGCAAAAAATTATTAATGAAAGGAAATATATGAAATATAGAGGTAAAAATATTCCTCATTCTTACTCGCACCTAGAATTCATTACTCGAATACGCACCAGCACCTTTTAAAAGTAGAAAAGATATATCTGCAGAATAATCGTCATACGATTATTTTATTTACTCTCTTTTATAGGAATATATTTTCCACGACGATATTTTTAAACTGCGAAGTTTTGGAACCGCTTTCTGTTCTTCGTCGATGTTTTGTACCACGATTGTTTTCTTCGATGATGTTTTAGACTTACGATATGTTTTCCTGCCTTCTTTTCTGCCACATGTTTTCTACAACGAAGTTTCCGTCTTACGTTGTTTTCTCCGCTACGTTTTCGTCCGCGATGTCTTCGTCGGACCTCCTAGAATTCACTCGCAAGCAAGCGAAGTAATCGTTCCATTTAGACTCTTGTCCTTCGACAAAATAATACCTAGCCCATTATGGATTTATGCAAATGTACAGAGATGTATAAGATTATGGGGTTCATTTAAAAATGACTTTTCAGTCCACTTTCATATTAGTTTGATTACCATTAAAAACGAACATGAGAAAGGGGTCTAAGAATTTGCGTCTTATAATTAGGAATTTTTGAATAAGATTACAATCAATTTTTTTTTTCTTATGGTTGGCACTTGCCTATGTCAGCATCGTCCTGCCCTAAGGCCAGATCGGTAGTCTCTTTATCATGGACGCGCCTAGTAGGCGGGCCATCATTGCCTCCTATGAAGGGACATACAATTTTACATCCATGCCTTCTCCGGGATTCGAACCCTAGCCTTTCGGTATCGCACTCAGTTTTCCCTAACCACCATAACGCTAAAAAAGGCTTGCAGCTACAGATTTGATTTTATTCTTGACTTATCATTATAGTCGTTAGAATATTTTATTCTCACAATTAAGTATTGTTTTTTTTTTTTTTTTTTTTTTTTTTTTTTTTTTTTTTTTAGCTTGTACAACGATGATTCAAATTTTAGTGTTTTTCCAGCATCAAAGCGGTGCGCACATTGATTACAGACATGTTGTTTAAAAAAATAAAATTTACGAAAAAAAAATGCAGATCAATTTTTTAACAGTGGGAATCAATTTTTCGTAACTATTTCAGTAGTGTCAGTTAGGTCAGACTTGTAGAGATTAATATTAAAATATTAAAACTGAGACTCGGTCTTTCAGAAAGCTTCACAAGTACTTTCTCTCTTTCCATAACAATGTATGTTATTGTCGTTATGATTGATCAATACCAGTATTGATCACCGATAATTTTTAAGAAAATCTGTGATAACTCTTTACCGACTTTTAAACAAAGGAATGAAGCTTATACAGGGTGAGCTGTCAAGTACTTCAGAAACTGTGTTCTTAAACGTTTAAAAATATTTCATATCTTTTAATGAAATCTTTTAATGACACTAAAGCATGTCTCCATTCGATGATGCCACCGATGCTTGAAATTATATTCACAGTTTCAGCATGTTTATAATAAAAATTGTAACCAATGTGCTACTCACTAGTTTTCTGATATACTCCTGCGTTTTATGTACTTTAAAATTACAAACGGCTACAACTGTGTCTCTGTTCACCTTGTTTATTTAATCAAACTACTTTGTCTTTAACTGACAGAGTGTTGGCTTTATAGTAATATATACTTCTCACACTTCTGCTGCTTTGTTTTGTGTTTAAAATGTTTCTTCAGTTTTATTTGGACCTTAAACGCTTCAAGAAAGTAATTCAGAAATCTGATTTAGAATGTGCGTGTTGATGATTGACTGATTCAGATGCTTGATTATTTTCTGATTAGATCTCATTTGCGTCTGCAAGAAGTGCCAATAATTAGGTAATAAATCTATGCAGAATTTTCGTCAGAACTCGTTGGTATGCAAGTAAATAAAATGCTTACACAAATGAATAAAATACTCCTCATATTATCATTTCGACGTTTCATATACAGATAATTTGACTAAAACCTGAATTTATATTTTCTCTCTCATTGTAATGTTTCTTTATACTTTTATAAACGTTCTTCCAAATAAATGTTTCCACAAAATTATTACAATAGGTTCTCAAGCATTACTCTCTTAACCTTCTAAAACCGTGCCGAAATTTTCATATTATAGCTTTCAGACCAGCGCGATCCGAAACAATTTTGCCACCTCTTTGACATTTTCCTAATGAGAAAAGTCGTTAGTTCCCCTCTATGGATGAAGTAAAATTTACATGTTTGTCGGACGCCTACGTCCCATAGTAGAGGAGTTGCTAGATTTGCAATTTTTTCGATGATTATTTTGCTTTCATATTTAAATGAAAGCAAAATTCTAAATAAATAGTGCATAAATAAATGTGCAGTACTGGATGCATATCCAGTGCACACTTTATTTAGAACAAAATGTATGCAATGTTTATATTTCACTCATTATTTCTAATCAATCTTGTAAATAATTTGTGAATTTTTTAACTTTGTTTTCACTCTTCATTTATATTCGCGTATTTTCGTATTAAAAATTAGAAAGCGAGAACAAAATTTAACAAAATATAGTAAATACAGACTAGATCTGTAAGTCTGCAGGCCGGAATGCGATTTTTAATAACATATTTTCATTAATAAAATAATGGTAATGACTAATTTAAGGAAATAATAATAATAATATTTATTACCATTAGATGATTAGAATGAGATTCAATACAATTAGATTTTGAGATGAACTTACAGCAATAATAAAGCTTTACATAACAATAACAGAGATTTAAATCTGCTTTTTTCGATAATTTTGTTATTATAATATAAAAATCAAAATCCGAGATACATTGGTTGCGTTTAATAATTAATTTTAACAAATATTACATTGGACTATCAGGCAAAGAAGGTATATCTTTAACGAGAATTTTTCTTTGTAAAATTGGCTTTTGTTTATGTTAGCCGAGAAAAAAATTCGTGACTTATACATGAAATCATCAAAAGAATTTTGAGAACAGTTTTAAATGTTCATGAAGAATTCATTATACGTCAATTTCTTTCCATAGGTAGAAATTTCGTCTAAAACTATCGTTATATCCAAAAGTTGAAGTCTATTTCATTTTCAACGAATATTCTATTTGCACATAATATATTTTCTAAAGAGAAGAGTAATCTTTCACGTTTTCAAAAGAATAAGGAAATATTGGGTGTTGATACCATGTAGTAAATTTGTTTTTTATATTTCTTCCAGTAATGAAAACGATTACCCTGCAATATTTTCAAAGCAAAATTAAGAAAACCGTTTATGCCAAATTTTGCATAAAGTATCTTCTCGTGTATATTTTTATTTAAAGTGTGGAATTTTCTCTTTGAAAATATCAAAAATCATGAAGAGCAAAATTAATTCATGAGAAATAACTTTGAAATGCAATAATTCCATTGTAATATGACATAGTGGATAAAAGTGCAATACAGTTTATTTATTCACAAATAATCCCCCTCATATGCGTAATTTATGTACTGTCGATTGAGAAATATAGGTTAGTAAATTAAATCGGTTAATTCAATACTTTTCCTTTATCAATATTTTTACCTGCTCTTCAGTAAAGCGGTAAAGGTGGCTGAACACTTATAGCTCGCTTGGATTTGAATCCCGGATAAATAGTTGGATTCATGGTTTTTGTGTAACGTAAATGCAAGCCAGCTTCTCTTAGAAAGTCCTCCGCGAAGAACTCCCCTTATACAGGTAATCGTTGGGTGCTTTGATGTAATTCAGTAAGCGAACAAATTAATCCAATCAATACCGAAGAACGGGTTGATTACATGTGGAGTTTTCCACCAGGAATGTAAATGCGAGCAATTTTCTCTTAAAAAGGTTTACACGAAAGCATCCATTCCCTTAAGCAGATAGCGTTCGCGTGCTTTTCCGTAATCCAATCCTAATTTTCATACATTTAGTAGTAAGTTGACATACACCTTATTACAGACAAAATAACAACTTTTTTAAGATATTTTTTTATCAACTTGTCTGAATTCTCTCTATCTCTTGAAGAGTATAAGAATTTCAGCAAATAAAACTAGCCAAAATTTTATAACATTTAACTGATGTTTTGATTCAGTTTACAAGTAACGTCAGCTTTACTGATATTTAAATATTTTTTGGCAGATCTCATCCTAAAAGAGGGTGTAAAGATAAATTGATTTTATTTAATTTACAATCAATGAAAATCATTGAAAGCAATCACTGAATGAATGAAAATCAGAAAAACTATTATGCATACAATTGTCTCTTATTTATCTCCTGATAAATCAGACAAAATTGCCTGCATAATAGAAGCACTTTGAAAGAGTTGACAGTTCTTAAGTGTTTTATGCACTTCACAAAACAATGTCAAAATAAAATCTTATTATTCATAAGTATGAAAAGGAAGTAAACGAGTAAACGATAAAAACGGTTTTACCTATTTTCTAGAAGGGCATTAAATCTAAAATATTAATCTATTCTTATTTGTTATGATTAAAGAACATTAAATATGGTAAGCTTCAAGAGCGTGCAAAATCGCTGACGTTTTAATCATAGCAAAAGTCAGTACTAAAAAAAATAGCATTAAAATTATGAGACAGATTGAGAAAGAGATGGCCTCTATTTAATTTTCACGTATATTGGCGAGAGACGAAACCTGCGGTTTTTGCCAAATGTAGCTAAACTGATAAGAAGAGGGAAATAATGCGTAGCCAGCGGCTACTCTGAGCAGCAACAATGGACCACCCAAAGATCTACAGATAGGCGATTCTCTAAAATGGGGAGGGCATGGATGGTATGACAGTTGTACCAATGCCGGCGTCTGAGAAAGTCATTCTCCTTGTACAACTGCTGTACCAGCCGGCTTCGAGAGGTTAATCGCATTTACGTTTACTCGGCTGGAGAACTCAGTAAAGGACTTCTTACCACAATGCCCACAGTTGGATAATCTTCGGTTTCTGGCAAGTACTATCTTAGCTGGTAAAAGGCAGCAGACCAACAATAAAGTGCTATTCACATTCAATGTTCCCATGTTTAGCTATTGTCTATTTTGCCTTTCTGCTCACTTTTCGAATATTTGATTTTGAGTGAAACGATCGTTAAGATAGTAGGTGCTTTGAAATTTATAATCATTCATCCTTTGGTATTTAATTAGGAAAATTCCCATCGGAAGACTCAGTGTGAAAGTAATTCAGCTAACAGGGAAGTACTGCTATATGCGGTTGAATTACATTTGCATAAAGGTATAAAACCGGCCCTTTAAGGAAGAGATGAAATCCCTTTAAGTCGAGATGAAAGCAGGTCAGGACGAAATGAAAAGAGAAATTACCTGCGTAATAGAAAATAAATTTGAGGCTATGGAAGGCAGCATAGGCGCGGTTGAAACTAAAGTTGGACAAATAGAAGAAAGAGTTTCTTCGGTAAAAGAACAAGTAGAAGAAAGAATTTCTTCTGTAAAAGAACATATAGAAGAGAGAGTTTCTGCCGTCGAACAACAAATTGATGATAGGGTTTCTGCTGCCGTCGCCAAAGAAGTTGACAGCCTAAAGAAGTGCATAGCGACGGTAGGAAACAATTCTGAAGGTTTTAAATTTTTATCGATGCCTGCTCGTTCCGTTCTGAAACTATCTACATATGATGGGAAGACCTCCTGGCAGGTGTATAGGACACAATTTTCTATCGTTGCGGATGCGAATGGATGGGATTCCCAAGCTAAGGCCTGTCATCTCGCCGCTTCTCTGAGAGCAGACGCAGCGGATATCCTGCAGACGCTTCCCGAAAATCAAAGGCTAGATTTCGAAGCTCTATCCGGCGCTTTGGAGCTGCGCTTCGGCGATAAATGTTTAAAAGACTACAGCAGGCTCCAATTAAAATCTCGTCAACAGAAGCCTACCGAAACACTTCAGGAGCTCGCCGCGGATGTTGAAAGGCTGTCCCATCTCGCCTTTTCGGAATGCCCGACAGAAACAAGGGAGATCCTGTCCTTACAATATTTTATCGACGGCATCCGAGATGCTGAAATACAGAAAGCTCTTCGAATGGCAGATGTAAAGGACATAATAAGCGCTCTGTTGTACGCCATGAAGTTCGAGGCAGCCCAGCAAGCAACTAGTAGAGATCGCTACCCAGTTAGAGCTGTGCGAGTCCATGAGCCAGTGGATCAACTGATGGCTCGTTTAGATGATTTAGCCAGACAAGTCGAAGATTTGATACGGAGTAGGAGCGAGAAGAAAGTGGCTCTAAGGTGTTGGAGATGTGGTAGTGAAGGTCACCTAAGACGGAATTGCAGAACACCCCAGGGTACGGAATATAAAGCAGATGATTTTACCAGACAAGTCAGTGGCTTGAGACGGAACAGAAGTGAAAAGAAACTAATTCTTAAGTGCTGGAACTGCGGAGTTGAAGGCCACATACGAAGAAACTGCAGAACACCCCGAGGTACGGAAAATAAGACCATTTCCCAGCAACAACGCAGTAAACAAATTAGTGACCATATCGAGGAACGGAGGTTGCCAGATAGTGAAAAACCTTGTTTTAAAGCTCTTAAAAATTTATACAGTGAGTGGCAACAATAACGGACTGTCCATCAATGGGAATATCGATGGAGTTCCTTGCAGTATGATCATTGACACAGGAGCTAATGTTACCATCATTAGGAAAGATTTAGCTGAATAGTTTAAAGATAAACTTATTTGGACGCCATCCTGTGTTACCCTTCAGACTGCGTCTGGTGACAAGATCGACATAACTGGGAAGTTAAACGTAAACATCACGTTTGGAAGTGCCGCCTACCATCACACAGCATATGTGGCGGATATTACAGATCCATGCATACTCGGATTGGACTTTTTAAGGAAATACAATTTTTCCTTAGACTTGAAAAACAACAAACTGCTTTCAGGATCTGAAGACATGACTATCCATCCTAAGAAGGGATCCTCACCTGGAAATGCCGACGCTTTGTCCGAAAGAACCAGCTCGAGAAACAGCCGAAATCATGCTAGGGTCGAAAAGAAACACCAGACTACCAGCTATTCTCCATCTCAGATGCTCTTCGGTCGAGACCTTCGTCTGCCTTGTGACCGCCTGTTTCATCGCCGTACGGATGCGCCTTCATCGCCTGAGGAACACATCCAAGATGTCAAGGCCCGTTTTGAAGTGATGCACCGTTCCGCTCGAAAGCGAGTGAACTTGGCGACGGAGAAAGTGAAGACCAGATGCGACACAAGAGCTACTAGACAGAGATCCAACAAAGGAGACAAGGTGTGGCTTTGGAACCCAATTCAACGAAAAAGACTGAGCCCTAAATTACAGTCACCTTCGGATGGTCCATATACAGTGCTGAACACGAATGACGTCGTGGTTCGGATCCGTGAGTCTTCGAACTCTTACGACAGGTTAGCTCATTACTATGGCCATAGTACGTAATGTAAATAATTGTAAATAGTATCAGACCATGGTCCTTTTTGTTTATAAATGTGTATTTGATTTGATTTGTATTTAGTATTTGATTTGTATTTAGTATTTGATTTGTATTTAGTATTTGATTTGTATTTAGTATTTGTTTTGTATTTAGTATTTGATAGCATTTGATTTGTTTAAGCTAGTTATTGCATTTATTGTTTATATTGTTTGATATTGTAATGTAATGTTTATGCTTCAGTTGCTTTTATGCCACAGTTGTAAGTTTAGCTTCCTGTCCAGGGATTGTACTGGCTGGGACGTGCAGTTCTTGGGAAGGGGGCAGTGTTACGAATTTGGTATTTAAAAAGCTAATGTTAATTCAGTTATAAATTAAATGGTTTTATTTCTCGCGCAGTGCAGCGCGTGACGAATATTAAAAGAAAGCTAAGCCAAAAAAAAAATTAAAAATACAAGAGCGCGTGCGTTAAATAAATAAATATCTCTTTTTGATTTCGAGAAAGTGCTGGAAAATTCTAGCGCGTGATTTTAAAATCTTATAAAAGGAGGAAAACATCTCAGTTTGTAGTAGTTGTTTAGTTTGTTGTTGTTTAGAAAACTACTGTTGTTGATTGTAGCGAATTCGCGGATTAGCGTTCTTTAGCTGTTTTGAATTACGTTCTATTGGACATTTGAGTAGTTAAAAGATAACTACTGCGAGATATTGTAATACTGCATGATAATTTGAGAAAATTTAAGCATTTTTGTTGTGATAATAATAAATTTTTGTTCATTTTTGATCGGACTTGTGCATTCATTTCATAACGAACCCGTACGCACGCAACAATATAAAGGAAGTATTATAATCACGAAAATTTTCAAGTATCACATTTCAGTGGAAATATCCATTTTTTCCATATCTGAATCCATTTGGATTATTATTGTGCGACATCTCATACGGACAGAATAAAGACTTCTTCCTTTTCATAGTATATTTTATAATGCATTCAAAAGGGATTTTTTCGTGTTCTCTGTATGTATGTAGATATAATATATGTGTGTATGTATCTCGCATAACTCAAAAACGATTAGCCGAAGAATATTGAAATTTTCTAAAGAGTAGGCTTGCTTCTCTCTTTATATTGCAGGTTAGCTGTACCAACCGTATATGTATATGCTCACGTATATGTACACCAACATCCTTTATCCGGCTTAAAAGTCCCTACACGACCTTTATTTTTGCAATCGTTGCTTGTAGTAATATACTTCCAGTTATCGAAATGTTTTTAAATCACGAAAATATTCATGTTTTGGCGATGTCAAATATTTAAAAAAATTCTTTTTTGACAAATAAGTAAATCCAAATTTTAATACAGTCTCGCGGTTCGTATACTTACATTTGGGAAAGTTTCATACTTGTTATCTATATAGTACAGGGTGATTATAATTAAAGTTTAAGTTTAAAAACGCTATAAAAAAAGAACCACTGATGAAAATGATGTGAAATTTGAAAGGAATGTTATTGAAGAAGGCGGAAAGCGTATGGCAGAAGAAAAAATTTAGTTTTGAAAGTTAGCCACAGATGGCGCTGTAAGCGGGCGAATCACGACGAGAAATGATTCGTAAAACAACGGCTAAGGTGGAAGTTACACATTAAAACGTATTGACAAATTAGAATTGTTGAATAATTTTATTTGCATGACTGTACATATCACATCGAAAGGGACAAATCGGTTTCATGAGTTTTGCGGCGACGTACCGCATAAGAACCATTCATCAAAGAAGTTCGGAACTGTCACGAGACTGGCGCAAAACATGTTCAATATGGTGTCCACCATTGTGTGCAACAAGTTGAAAGCGACAAACAGCATGTTCCACAACGGATCGCAGTGTCTCTGGGGTGATGTTCAGAATGTGTTGTGAAATGCGTGCCTTTAATTCCGCTAATTTGCAATTGGAGCACGGAACACAACATCCTTCAGATATCCCCACAGCCAGAAATCACACGGAGTAAGATCAGGCGATCGGGACGGCCAGGCTGTAGATAAATGACGGCTGATAATTCGAGCATTTCCGAAATGGCGCCTCAGCAGCTGCTTCACGTGATGTGCAATGTGCGGAGGAGCGCCATCTTGCATAAAAATGATTTCATCCACACATCCATGCTGTTGCAGAGCTGGAATCACGTGGTTGCGCAAAAGAGACGCATACCTCTGACCAGTGACGGTTGCGGTAACAGGATCGGAAGCACCCGTCTGCTCGAAAAAATATGGTTGTAGGATGAATGATGCCGTAAAGCCACACCATACAGTGACCTTTTCAGGATGGAGTGGTACGGGGTGCTTTGCCAATGGATTTTCTGTTGCCCGTATTCGACAATTCTGGGTATTCACGTATCCTGTCAGATAGAAATGGGCTTCATCTATCCACAAAATTTTCCACGGCCATTCATTATCCATTTCCATGCGAGCCAGGAATTCTAACGCAAACGTCTCCCTAGCTGTCAGGTCAGACGGAAGCAAATCCTGCACATAGCCAATTTTGTACGGATAGCATTGCAGGATGTTTCGTACAATTTTCAGCACCGTGCTCGTAGGCCTGTCCAATGTTCGGGCAATTCCTCGTGCACTGCACGGTTGCACACCACCGGCCGACCCCTCCTGTAATGCTGGGGCCACTTCTTCAACTACCGTCGAATGCACTCGTTTTCTCCTTCTACCAGATTGCACATCAAACGAACCTGTCGCTTCGAATTTTTGCATCATTTTCTTTAGACATACGACACTCATTGGACCAATGCCTTCTTTTATACCCTTCAGTGTCCTGAATTTTTGCAGAGCTACTCTTGCACAATCATCATTCTTGTAATACAGCTTTACCAGCAGAGCGCGGTCCTGCAGTGAAACACCCATGGCGAACGTCTGAGACGCAAAATGAGGAACAGCCTGGTACCTGACGGCTTTATAACACTGAAATTTAACTAACATTTTAATTTACGTCTTCTTCCGCTTGCAGCGCCATCTGTTGCTAACTGTTGAAACTAAATTTTTTCTTCTGCCATACGCTTTCCGCCTTCTTCAATAACATTCCTTTCAAATTTGACGTCATTTTCATGAGTGGTTCTTTTTTTATAGCGTTTTGAAACTTAAACTTTAATTATAATCACCCTGTATATAAAGAAGAAAGTTTGTGTGTTTGTCCTCTCATAACTCGGTCACTACTATAGCTATCACCACCAAACTTTCTACAATTCTTTTATCGGTCCCAGAATAGGTCGACGTCACTTTTCTCCAAAAAAAAAAAAAAAAAAAAAAAAAAAGTAGCTAAAATCAGAGCTATAAATTAAAAACTCGGAAAAACGATAATTTTCTTTCTCATTTTCCGAGTGGCAACAGTCTCGCAAGCTGGAGACGAAAATCTGCTTTATTTCGAAAGTTGTTACCATTGCTCTGTTTCAAATCCTAGAGTTTGTTAAAATACGAAAATAGATAAAAGATGAAATAAAAATAGCTTTCCCAAATATTAAATACGTTATTCCCGATTCCGAAAATTCGAGGGAAGCCATTTCGACTATTCTCATCTTAACCACTTTCATGAGCCAAAATACTAATTAAAAATTCTGAAAGTTCTAATTTTCGCACTCATTTTTCCTAGTGGTAACAGTTTCGGGCGTTGGAGATAGAATTGTTTTATTTCGAAATGTGTTGCTACTGCTCGCTTGCAACTCGTACATTTTGTTAATAAAAAAATTTGTAAATTTTACATAACCTATATATATAAAGAAGAATGTCTGTTTGTGTGTTTGTTTGTTTGTTTGCGTTATTGATTTCTGATCAATTATGATAAATATTTTGCGACATTGAATAGACTAAAGTTGAATATAGGTGAAATATTGGATGGAACTTGAGCTGTTATGGCCATTTGATTAGAAAGACGAAAATCACTAAAAGCTGAGTGACATTGCTTCTGATACAATGAGAGAGAATTATATTTTTCTATCGAAATTTTTTATGTGGGGTTGCATATCGCACCAGACTGAAAAATGTATAACTATGAATCGTATTTTTTACATCGTTAGAGAAGGATTACAACGGTATCGTTCTCTCTGTTGTTAGATACATTGCTTTCAATCTAACTTAATTGACATCGGGTACTTCCGCTAATAAAGAAATAAAATTAGAAAAAATTCATAAACGCACGACCAAAATTGTGCAGTATACGTAATTTCAAAATCAGCAACTTTCTTTTAGGAATCGGGTATTCAAGTTTGAAAAAGCAATTCGAAGAAATAAATTTAAATGATCAGCAGCAAAAAGTGTGTATATTTTAGTAGGCCTTATAAGGAAATTCACATAACTTATAAGGAACAACACATAAGGCCTTACAAGACCTTATTTGTTGTTCGCCTGAGATTTTTGATTTTAGTGAGCACATAATTTTTCGATTTTTTTCATTCGAAAAAATATGCGTCTGTTTCTCGTACTTTTCTAATATACAGTGAATTATTTCATAAGGGCATTACGCGGAAGTTTCTAATTATTAGTTTATATATAGTATATAGACATTGTCAAACATTCGTTTCCTCCAGATGTAAACCACCTGTTTCTCAACCGGGCCCAAACAGCTTTTTACATATTGTTAACTGCAAACAATCATTCGATTTACTGCATAGTTAAATGGAATGTATTCTGAGAGCTGAAAAATGTCATCTAAGCAATTTGCAATTTGATTCCTTACTAGTAAACCTGAAATCAGTTTCGTTATTTTAACAAGAAAGGGCGTTTTTATGCATAGTGCTGGAAATAGATTAAAGATTTAATAAAAATTAAATTTTAGGTTCGAGTTCCATTTGACGAATAAAAAATGTTTACCTTGAAATATTAATAAAAGTATTTTGAAAATAGGAATGTAATTTTTAATTATTTTAAATCTATTTACTCTAAAGCAAAATGCCGTTACATTAAATATCAGAGGCACAAGTAGAAGATATAGAACTGGATATAAATGGCTAGAAGTAAGAAACAAACAGAAAAGAAAAAGAGAGATCAGAGTAAAATTATTCATGTTAAATTCAAATGGAAAGAATTTGAAAATGCTATATTTCAATAGCTAAGATTTAGTTAACTCTAACAGGGAGAAGTACCTCATATGGGCATAGTATACATCATAAGTGAAGTGGTGAAAGCATACGGTATCGTGTTTTTACTATTTGAACACTTTCGAAGATCTGAATGATGAGTTTATATATGTCAAATACTCTATTAATTACTTATATCTATCTATCTGTAATTATACACGTACTGTCCAGCAATGAATGCTCGATGTATAGGTCACAGCCACTATCCCACCAAAAGAGAAAACTTTCATTTATGAAACTTCCTAGTACGTCTGCCAGGGAAACGAAAACAGGCTTTACATCTAACATTATCCTGCACATTTTTATGAAACATTAACATTTTGATTCGACCCTTTTGTTTTATTTTGTTTTGAGTTTTGTTCAAGCAAACGTTTCGAAAATCATTCCTACTTGTAAATACCTGTTTGTTTCTTGTATGTTTGGGGCACCATTGGTCATGTGGTTAGGATTGCAGAATACTGAGAGTTTTATGGAACTGATCATCCCAATTGTAATTTCCATTATTTATATACAAAAACAATATAGGAGCATGAAAAACACCAATATGGATAGTTTAATAAGACGAAACTTCAGCTCGTAAGTGCTGATAAAAAACAATGTACAATAACTAAATGTTACTGTAGGATGTTTATTATAGCTTAATAAACAATATTCTGTTTTTGCTCAAACACAGCGTTAAAAATACCAAGTGGTTGACACGAAGCCACATAAATTTCATTTGACTAATTATTAATATATTATTATATCATAATATTAGTTAATAGTGGTAAATCTAGGTATTAAAAAACCGTAAACACGAATTTTTGAAAATTTTAATATTTCTCCTTTGGCCACGTTTGAATTATCCATTTGAAATTAGGCATCAAGAAGGTGGCAAGGGGCCTTCATTTTCAAGGAATGATTTCTACCGGCAGTAATTTTACAATAATATTATAAGATTAGACATAAGAAATCTGACAGCATGAATGCATTATATGAAAAAAACCAGGAATTTGCATTATTTTGCTGTAGAATGTTATACTAATTCTCGATTATCCGTGTGTGGAATAGCCGTCTTGCAATTTGGAACTAGGTACCGTTGAAGCAATTTTAAGCGACCAGCGAATATATTTTTCATTTAGTCAATTTGTCGAAATTTTAATCTTTTTAATTGCAGTTTTACATTATTTTGATTACCATTAAAAACGAACTTGAGTAACTCATCTGAAAATCTATAAGCTGTGAGAGAAATCATATTGAATGATCTGAGCATACAGAGGAGACTAATTATATGCCTTTGGCTTTACAATCCTTGTTAGAATATTTCATTTTCAGAGTAGTGTTTTTGTGTTTATTGCAGCTTGTAGGATGATGAGTGAAATTCCTTGGAACTCCGTGCATTAAATAAGTGCAAACATTGGTTACAGACCTTGTTAATTTAAAAAAATTAAACTTTACAAAAAATAATGTTACAGAATGCATATATTTCTTTTACATTCCGAATCAATTTTTCCTACCTAGTTGAGTCACATAAATTATGACAAACATTGAGAAATTAATTTACAAGAATTAAATATGAAAAAAAAAAGAATTTAACAAAACAATTATAACTTGGCTGTGCGAGAAATCTCACAAATACTACGTTTATGTTTCTGAACAAATGCATAATATTCCCGCCATTTCTATCTATCAATTTTATCATTTATCTCTCACACCCTTTTTTTTTTTGAAAATCTGTGATAACACTTTACAAACATTTAAACAAATAAATGAAACTTATACAGATTGGACTGTCAAATACCTCGAAAAATTAGTTGTTAAATTTCAAAAAATTTCAGATTTTATTACGAGATATATCTGACATCGAAACAGGTCTCAATTCGATAATGTCATGGATTTTTAGAATTATGTTTACAGTTTGAAATTATCCTTATTATATGAAAAATATTAAATAAATTTGTTATATATCAGTTTCCTTGCACACTCTTGTCCTATATGTACTTTAACGTACAAAGAATGTTATAGAATAATACGTTATAGAAAGAACGTTATAGAATAGTGTTATCAATGGTTATTTAAACCAAACTGCTGTGCGTTTTTAAGGCCGAGCGGTAGCTTTCTAATTAAGACGCTGAATTCGGCGCCGAATTTGCTGTCCTTTCCGTTCGGCCGGCAGCGAGCTAAGCTTTAAAGCTAAGCCGTATTTTTGTTTAGAATGTTTCAATACATTTCATTAATGCTAAATTTAATCACATTTCATTGAGACTATATTTATTTTTGAACTTATACTGTCGGTTCCGTGGAACGACGCCAGGCAAACGAAAATTCCAGTGTCGGTTCCGTGGAACGACGCCAGGCAAACGAAAATTCCAGTGTCGGTTCCCAGGGTCCGACGCCGGCCACACGGAAAGTTCACTGTCGGTCCCCAGAGACCGGCGCCGCGCTCAACGTGTTAAGAAAGTTTCGGGCCAGTAAGTAAATATGTATTTAATTCAAGTATATGAATTGATATGTAATCTATATATATGATTGATTGTATTTGAGTTCCATTTCGAATACTCAAAACTTAAACACAAAGAACTAGAGGAAGCAGATACATAAATCAGTTTATTGAACGCAATTTAACAGAATCGTTACAGGTGATGAGATGTGGGTAGCTCACTTCACCACAGAAAACAGCAACTCACAATTGATTGGCGTCACAGGGATCCACGCGCCGGACGATCCTCAGTCTATGCACGGAAATTGAAGTCCACGGTATTCTGGGATAGTAAAGGCATTCTGCTCATTGACGTATTGGCGAGTGGTGCTCCGGTGAAAGCTGATCTTTATTGCGCTTTACTAGAGAACATCTGAAGAGCCATTCAGAACAAATGGTTTGGGATGCTCAGTGCTGGTGTTGTGGTGTCCTACGACAACATCGGACGCATACGGGGAATTCCACAAAATATATGTTGCAGACGTTTCGCTGGGAGATGTCTGACCATCCATTCTATGGCTCCGATCTTGCTGTTAAGTACTTCCACCTGTTATTGCACCTGAAGACGTTCTTGTCTGGGCACACTTTCCTACAGGTGAAATGTTGCAGACAGATGTGACGGGATGCCTTTCTTCCCAGGCGACAGACTTCTATGACACTCTAATGGAAATAGGTAACCGACGCTATGACAATTGGTATAGTTCCGATGTTTCTTATGCTGAGAAGTAGCAGAAATATAGCTGTATCTTTTGCAATAAGTTTTTCCAGGTAATCAGACTTTGTTTTTTATGGTTTACGGCAAAGTAATTTTTCGGACGACCCTCTTATTGTTTAAATAATCATTATCAAATGAATATACCTTCATCTAAATCAATATCTAACTCATTAAAATCATCATCTATATAAATTTCCTTCTAAATCCAATCAACTTCATCTGCTAATCTAAGACATCTAACTAAGCATAACTACCCAAAACACATCTTCATGTTAAACCATCATATATATATTATCATCATCATCGTCATTGAAAATATCGCCAAATTAAGATAAATCATCATAGCTCAAATCAACTAAATAAAAAGCAGTATCATCTAAATCACCACCATCAACAATATGATTCTCATTTGATCATCGTCTTCATCACCTCAACCTTCTAATTCACCATCAAAATTGTTATCTGAATAACCAAGAAAGAAATTATAAAATTATCACCAGATAATTCAAAACCATCATTTAAATAATCATCATCATCGAAATCATACCTTCAGTTTAAACCGTCCTATATGTCATCATCACCATTATCATCGTCGAGATAGATAAATCATAATCTTCCAGATCATCTAAATAGAAAGCAATATCAACCAAATCATCATCTTCTTCATCCTCATTTAATCATCGTCTTCATTGTCTAACTCCTCTAAATTATTATATAAATCACTCTCACATCATGTATAAAATCGTCATCAGTCAAAACTATGTCACCATCAAATTCATCTAAATATTTATTATCACTTAATACACATCGTCATTTTAACCATCATGTATATCGCGTCACCATGATCATCGTCAGAATAAGATAAACCATCATCACCCAAATCACATCAATCATTCTAAACCATCCTATGTATCATCTTCATCATCATCATTGAAGTCGTCGTCAGAATAAAAGAACTTCACCTAGATACAAAGCCCGATCACCTAAAGTTTTATTATCATCCTACTCAATTATTCATACTCTTCATCACTAAACCATATACTCACGATCACCTAAATAAAAAATCATCAGCAGTTAATCTAAATTGTCGTCCTCAAAATTCCAGTTAAATTATTCAAATCATCGTCGTTTAAATCATGACTTTTTAGTGTTTCGCTAGTGTGCCGTCAAATAGAGCCAGTTTCATTCAGGTACAGACAGAAGGATATCACCGGAAGTTCACTATCGTTGGTACAGGTGTAGTAACCAACCGCCCTCAGGAGATGCCAGAGGCTTGGTGACGTAGCCGAAACCTATGCCATCTTAGATAACGTGACACTCGGAAGTGACGTAAGAGTTTGAATAACGTAATGTTTCAAAAAGTTTGATTTTTGTGACAACGAAAATATTTTTTAAAGTTTCATTTCTTCCGGAAACGACGAATTGTTTTCTTCTTTTTTTAGGCAACGGCCTCTTAAACCCCTTGAAATCTTGTTTGTAATGACATTAAAAATTTCCCTTTTATCATTAAATCTGTATTTGTTTTTAATTGAGCATCTCATTATTTACTGTTTGTTCATTTCGCATAATTTTAAAATAATAATAATAAGCCAAATGCAAAATGTTAATCGTTAAAGAGAAATGCGACCAGAGATATAAAATTAAAAATTAAAAGACAAAGAATTAAATTTATATATCAAGTTTTACCAGAATATAAAAAAAGAGAAAAGACTTTAAAGAATAGGATAGTTGAAGGGGTGTTGAAAGCCAAAACATTTCATAAAATGAGGATTTCTGATATTTGCATTTTCAAATTCTCTACAATTTTAGCTTTCTTAAAACACCGTTCTTTAATCTCTATGAAAATTAGGACTGTACAAAATCTAGCTTTAATTTGTCATTGAATACTTTGATAATTGAGAATTTTTACATAAAATCGCGTTTTTCCCCCGAACGTTATTTTTTATACTCGATGTAGTACCTGTTCTCAAGAACTACTGCTCACAGGTATCTGAAATTTTTATACCTTATTTACTACGCTTCCAAATATTTGCCGAAATGAGCTTTTGATTATAATCAGTGCTAAATTTTACTATGCGTAACAAAATATACTGTAAAATACTCTAAAATTTAAAATGATAAAAAAGCTCGTTTCAGGATATTCAGCTAGGTATTGTGATGTTCCTTCCCTTAGCGAAAGACATTTCCAGAACATTTTATCCGCGAGGGGCGAAAGACGGTTAAAGGAAGGGACGTAGTTACGCCGGAAAACAGAGTGGGGGCAAGCTGGTGGGAAGAATACGAGACTTGTGACTTTTGCGGTTGGACCGGCAGTCATGCCGTGTGCAAAGAGATAACTTAAGCTAAATGTATAGTAGTGGTATTTGTTTTATTGTGTATTGTTTAATAAATTAGTGGATAAAATTTCAAAGCTGATGGAGATTATTTTCCTATTATAGCGAGTGCATGAGAAATGACCGAACCCGCCTCGGAGTTGAAACGGCGCGAGGTGCAAATCGGCGCAGTCAATAGGATAATATTGTGAAAAACAAAATCACTAAATAGTGAAAATAATAAATAAATATGGTTGTAAAAAGTTACTGAAAGTTATAAAATGAAATTCGGTGATAGTTCACGAATGGATCTACGATGAGAGAAGATTTTTATGACGAAAGAAAATGGCGCGTTTAGGGCCATGTGTTCGAATAAATTCATCCGATTTGTGAAAGCGTGATGTGCTAAAACGTTAACAGCCAGTCAGTGGTAAAATGGGATCATCAGTGTTCATCATCCTAGTGAAATCGTGAAAAGTTAAATCAGGGGTAATGTGAATTACCGTGTTGTAATCATGTCAAGTTACGTGCCACTGCAGTGTGCTCATGATTAAAGTTAACAGCGTCAAGTTGTGCTCTTCGTTCGATATTTTCACTATCGGGATCAAAAGTAAGTCCTTCTTAATTTATATATTAACCATATGAACTTAGAAAATTATAATTGTTTTTATGTCTGTTAATAACATGATTCGAATGTCAGGCGTTAAAGCCAGTAGACACCGAGGAAGTATATTTTATATGGAAATGAGAAATTAAGGTTCTTATTTTTATCAAGATATAGGAGATTCTTAGAGATTCTTAGAGCAAGGGAAACGATTATTGAAACATTTGAAAATAATAAAAGAGTTATGTTTGACCCACCATCGAAAGCTGAGAAATGGCTGTTCTTTTTACATCATGCTGAAGTGATTCTTAATCTCTATAAAATATCTGAAGAAGGGAAAATTATTTTGCAGAGTTTAAAAACAAAAGTTAAAAGTTTGATCGCGACTCTCGATGAAATGGATTGAAATAACAATATTATATTATGTATATAATTAAATGTATACTATACTAGTGATATTTGTTTTATTGTATATTGTGTACCGTTATGTGTAATAAATTAGAGGATAAAATTTCAAAGAGAGATTTTTTTCCTACTATGGCGAGTGCATAGACGAAGCTGCCTCGTGCTTGAAAGAGCGCGAGGTGATAGATGTACTTTAATTACGTAAAAACCTTCAAACCTGTAAGAACAGCAGATTTTCAGAAAAGGTAATCCAAAAATGGCCAATTCAACATTGTTGCTATAGGGTTTCCAACACCCCTTAATAAAAAGGAGTAAAATATTTTTAAAAAATGGCATTTATCGAAATACGAAATAGAAATATGTTTAGCTTTAAGAGTATATAATATTTCTGTAAAATAAATAAAGTGAGCATTTAAAAGCAATTTTTTAAAATAAAAACCAAAAGGAAATATTTATAGTTTTTAAAATCTGTATTACTTTTGTAAAATGAAAGAACTTAAAATCTTTTTAAAGTAAAAATTGCGAAAAGAAAAATTTAAATTAAAGTTTCACGTTATTAAACTAAATATTGAAGAGAAAAACATTTTTGACACGAGAAAGGGAAAATAAAAGAATTTAAAAGTCAAAATTGCATTTACACAAGTTGCAACTTTGATAGAGATTCGCGTTCCTTTAAGCCTCGGGCGTCTTTCTAGGACGGTCGGTTACTATTAAGTTTGTTATTGTAAACTGGCTATTCAAATTACAGTCGGTATGCGCAAAGGGGGCCTGAATCTTCATCCTGAAAAATAAACAAAATTATTGTTACACGTCACATAAAAATATCAGTTAAAATGATAATTCAATTCTTAGTCACAAGCATGAGAATATTTGAGAAGGTTATATGGCATACGCAAATAACCAAAATGAAAGGTACTCGAAACGCATGTCTGTGCACTGTCTGCAAAAGTTCAGACCGGATCTTGGTCGTTTGTGGTAGGCATTGACTTGCAAGTACAAATGTGTTTTGAAAAACGTAAATGTTTGCGGTTTGGTACTTTTAAATTTAAAGTCATTTGTTTTGTAAAAATTACGAAGCCTAGCTCTTCATATGTTTCTCCGACACTCATAATTTTATGAGGAAACAGTTTGCACTCGTTATGAAATAATTTTGAACATAAGTATCTCCGTCTGATTTCGATTGACATCAGTCAATTGTTTTGTGATTTATTTCTTATAACCAAAAGGAAAGTTTCCGAAATGAAGTCTAGGTATTGGAGGAAAGAATAACTAGTAAAATGTAGAAAACTGATACTTTTATTTTCAGCTTTTTTGAAATGAACTCATTATGCAGCGTGCCAAAAAAATTAAAAAGACTTCTCTCGAAATTTAATTTTCAACGTTCTGTTTTGGAAATGAAAATACCAATTAACAATAGACAGAACTCGTCCTTGACTTTCTAAATTATTCTAGAAATCCTTGACTTCCTATAGCTGGTAAAAACCTGAAATCTCTTACTAAATTTGTCATGGAATATGCCAGTAAATTTCAAACGTAAAAATGTGCGCCATTTGTTTTTACATAAAATTTCTCATATAAATAATTCTTGGTTTATACTTTTTTTGAAAAGTATCTTGACCCAAAAAGTTTAAACTGTTTTCTTAAAACATTCGTTTGCTATTGAAAATTTTATAAATATAACTAGACTGAGTTTTGAATAAATGAAATTACAACGCATAAGCACATTGTTGGAACATTTTGTATAAGAAAACGTAATCGCATATAAATCAAGTTCTTATATCGCTTAATTACAATGCATCAGATCTTTAGTAAATAAAGAAAGCAATAAAATACACATGGCGGTTTGGCAATACCAAAAACATCATATCCCGCAACAGCTCTTCTTGATTATTTCATACCTTATAAAACACGAGCAAATATGTCAATTGCGGAAATATTGCAGTTTGGCAAGCGATAAGGTGCTGCGCAGGAGAATTGATTATCGGGGAAAATATTTCTGCAAGGTAGGAGGTGATTTGTATTCATTCTGGATGTGGAAGAGATTGTTATTCTAGGACTTTGAGAAATAAGGAACATAATTTGGATAAGAGTGCACTTTCGACCAAAGTGAATTTGCGGAATTAGGAGTCATGTTTCTTCTTTCTGTAGTCATTTGAAGTTGTGGTTCAGATGTCAACATCAAAGACTTAACGATATCACATTTGATTTTAGTGAAGTGTAGGTCATCCAGTGCTTTCTTCAGCAGTAGTTATGGCTTTTGCCGAACGAAACAAACACAATGCAAGTTTCAAATGTTAAGTCATTCAGTTTGCGAAAGAAAATGGAAATCATGCAGGTTGGTTTTCGTGAATGCTTCGTACACGAGTGGAAGAAGCATGAAAGTTTACAATGATTATTGCGCCAAAGAATAAATGTGTATTGCATAAAGAAGTAATGAAATAGCTTACCGTCGGCGAAAGTGTTGGAAACTGCATTGTAGAAAATCCCCATCATCACTAGAATGGATTAATTGTAACAAGAAACAGCGTACGTTTCTTTGCCTTAAAAATAGAAAAAATGGTGTGCAAATGGAAGTGAAAACTCTAAAGCAAACTGAGGTTGTGTATTCGATTTACTTCACGGAATAATTCAGTTCTCCGAGAAAAAGAGATAAAATTTTTTCAAAGGCTTCGAAAATATAGAGATAAAACTTTGATGAGCTTTTAAAAATATGTAAAAATTTATTTACTATCACGTGTTGCAAATATGGATGTCATTCCTGTAGTTTTGATATAGTAGGAGATAAAGAAACAATAATATGAAAGAAAAATAACGGTTAACATAAAATCAATAGGCCAACGAGAAATCTCACCTCACCGTACTGATCTCCTGCTTAGCCGACCGTGCGAAATTAAAAGCTCATCGATATCTTGAAAAGAAAGACTTTGCTGAAGTGCAGTTTCCCGAAAGTGTTTTCATCCGTATTCACGAGAAATGATCGGCGGAGAAAAATGTTGTGAAACTGTGGATAAGAAATATTTGGCAAAAGCTTCCTTTTGCCTCAGATAATCAAGAAGGTCTAATACTTTGGGAACATGCTCAGCCTCCATCTAACGGATAACACAAATATGTTGTTGAAAGAGTGTTATACAGATATGACAGTTTATCCAGGCGGATTATTGCCATTAGTTCAGATATTAGACATATATGTCAATAAATCATCGATAGAATATTTTAAACGTTAGTGGAATACTCGAACAAAAGTGAAGGTGAAAAAAACATATACAAATGGAGACCAAATACGTCATGCCAGTCCATAAATAGTGTGTCAGTAGATAATAAAATCACGGAATAAAATTAAACCCGTTTAATTTATGTGGTATATCTGACGGTCTAGATGCAACGAAAGATGATTATTTATGTGTGGATCAGAGTAAAAGTAACGGCAAAACTGAAAGAGAATTCGATGATGTGCTTGAAGTTATAGCTTGAGACGTATATGAGGAACTTGGATCTGTCTATGCAAGTATGGATCAGAGGTGAAGGTGAAAATGAAACAGAATCCGATAACGAAAATTTTTAAGTACATAAACTATTTTATTTCTCTTAAATAAAAAGCATTTAATTACACGCAGAAATCTAATTTTCGTATGCTCACTTTTTCCATATTTCTAAACATAACATTTTTATAGCTGGCGTACAGCGCGTACCCATAAATTTCCATCTTGTATTTTCTTTTAAAAGTGCGCCTTATACGATTGAATATACTATAACAAACATAGCTGAAACTTAAGTGATAGAGATATTTACATGCTTACTGAAGCATTATATTCTGTTTTTTTTCCCTTAATAGTGTATAAATGTTTTCAAAATTTCGATGTTACGTTTTTCAATCTTTGTGTTTAGAAAAGGGATAAAGAATTCAAACTTTTATCTCCGAAAACAAAATTCTAAATCAGATTTCTAATGAAGAAGGGAAATTCTCTATAGCTTTACTTTCCGGACTAATTAAAATTAAGAAAAAGAAGAGAGGAAAAAAATAACTGATTTGGGTAAGCAGAATATTTAGCCATTCAGTATCTATTGATGGGAATGTATATAACTCTAATGAATATTACAGAAATAAGATAAAGTTGAATTTAAGTTTGTAGGCCTTACATTTCAAAATGGTTTTAATACAGCTTAAAGCGCATAGCCAAAGATTATGCTCTCAACCGCTTTTTCAGTAATAACGTCAGAGAATAATTCTTACAGTTACAATGTTTTCAAATAATCCATTCCTTCAAAAGTAATCTATTGTACTAAGATAATGTGTTTTCGAGGGCAGAAAATGAAACAGAACGGCGAGATCCATCAGAGTATGATCCTGTAATGCTTTAACAAATCTTTCGCAGTCTTAAGTAATAGAGAAATGTGGTAGAGCTTCATCTTACACTATATTCTTGTATTCATATTATTTGTATTATGTGACTATGTGTCTCTATTCGATGTGTGGGAAAAAAACGTCTCCAACAGGTTGATATATACGATACCATTCAGATAAACGCAAAGGAAACCAACATTTCCATCTAATAATATTCATTTTATTTTAATTATACCATTTTCTAGTTAGATAACCAATTTGTGAGCAAGAATTTGCATCGTAACAGTGAATCATATTGCTGCCAAATTTCAAATATAAAAAACTAAAGCTCACGAATCACAAACCGAGAGTTTCTGTGAGATTTGTGAGGTGCGAAGGAATCTCCATTTTGAAAGAAATCGAAATTGATATAAATTCGCATTATAACATATTATTCAGTTTATTTATCTAATTATATTA
The DNA here is from genome assembly GCF_044657685.1 of Stegodyphus dumicola. Classification (NCBI taxonomy): domain Eukaryota; kingdom Metazoa; phylum Arthropoda; class Arachnida; order Araneae; family Eresidae; genus Stegodyphus; species Stegodyphus dumicola. Next base: position 2,678,976 of record NC_140772.1, read on the forward strand.
TAATTCTGATGTAATGTATACACACATTTTAAAAGTTATTTCTTTCGCTCATTTCAATTTGTAATCTTGAATTTTTACACTGAAAAAATCCTGAGTAGAGACGGAAACTGTGGTATGTCAAACTGAATTTAAACAAGGTGAAAGCAAATGAAAAGCTAATGTACATACTACAACAGCTTTTAATTTGTTTAGAATTACAATCTTAGTAATGCAAATCATGCTGATTAACACATAATTAAAAGTGGATAAACATTCCTTTTTGAACGTTTCTTTGAACCTTGATATAAAGTTCTATGAATATCTGCAGTTGGATAAGACAGCTCAGGGTCAAACAAATTTTAAAATGAAATTTGTATAAATTAATTTCATGAGTTCAATTATGAAAGATATGCCGTGCAATATTTATTTGCACAATTTAAAGCCAGTAGCACAACTTAAATTTATTGTTGAAAAATATTGTCATGTGTAAAGCTATGTGTTAAAAAAGTCAATAAACTGTGACTTTCCAGGTAAAACGGGAAGACCTCGCAGCTATGAAAGGCACTGAAAACATAGATCTGAACTACGAAAGAGTGTACTTAGTTGCTACTAAAATAATACTGGTATCTTTAAGTTAGCATGACTAATTACTAGCTAATAATATATCAGTAGTTACACTTACCGAGCAAAATATTATCAAATGCCGTCCATATACTAAGAATACCATAAAGTTCTTGATAATAAAAATGTTGTTGATAATAAATTTTGGTAAAATGAAGCAGGTATATGATTTATTTGTTCTATTTTTCTTATCCGGGTCTTGCTTCGTTTGGTCATTAAATCAATCGTTCTACAGTCGGAATCCAGTTCTGGCTCTTTTCGCAGTTCAACCGGTTTCCTTTTCGGGTTTGACAGTTCTTTTCCGGTTCCAGCTTGTCTTTCAGATTTGGAATCTTTTCCGTTTTTTGCTTCTTTTCCAGGTATTGCGTCTTTTCAGACTCCTCTATATTTTCCATTTCTGGCATCTTTTCCGGCTCTTGCTTCTTTTCCAGTTTTTGCATTTTTTCCAGTTCCTTCTTCATTTTCAGGTCCCTCCTTTTTGGTTTTTGCAATTTTTCCCTCAACTTTTGCCTTTCCAGTTCATTTTTGTGTGCTTGTTTTAGCATCTCTTCAATATGTTTCTCCATTTTCAGTTCTTCTTTCTTTTCTAGTTTTTGTATTCTTTCCCGTATTTTCTTCTTTTTCAGTTCTTCTTTCTTTTCTAGTTTTTGAATCCATTCCAGTAATTGCTTCTTTTCCAGTTCTTTCTTCTTTTCTAGTTTCTGTTGCTTTTCCAGTTTTTGTTTGTTTTTCAGTTCTTCCTTCTTTTCCAGTTTTTGCTTCTTTTTCTGCTCTTGTTTCATTTTCAGTTCTTGCTTCTTTTCCAATTTTTGCTTCTTTTTCAGTTCTTGCTTCTGTTCTAATTCTTGTATCTTTTCCTGTTCTTGCTTCTTTTCTAGTTTTTGTATCTTTTCCAGCTTTTGTGTCTTTTTCAGTTCTTGCTTCTTTTCTAGTTTTTGTGTCAATTCCAGTTTTCTCTTGTTTTTGAGTTCTTGCTTCTTTTCCAGTTTCTCCTCCTTTTCCTGTTCTTCCTTTTTATTCAGTTTTTGATTCTTTACCAGTTTTTGCATCTTTTCCGGTTCTCGCTTCTTTTCCAGTTCCTTCTCGTTTTCCAGTTCTTTCTCGTTTTCCAGTTTTTGCTCCTTTTCATGACCACAAGGAGGATTTTCCAATCTACAAAAAAATCGGTATATCTTTATTTCAGTAGTAAAATAGTGAAGGTAATGCAATGACGATCACGTTTAACATGTACAACACTTCCATATTTAGATACTATATAACACTTTTGGCTCAGTTTCATAGGGAAAAAACTCCCCGTAGATTATTGCCTGGAAGAATTGTTTTCTACAAAGGGTGAATTTGTTGTTTTCGTTGTTCTGACCTAAAGCCAAGCAGATAAGTTAAAGTACTTTGCGTTATTTGTATGCAATAAGCGGCCTCCATGAATCTCACGTAGAGCGTAATAATTTGCAAAGTTTCAGTGCCTTACATTTCCTTACTTAATTTTTACATAATTTGCAATAATAATAACAGAAATAATAAACAGGTGGCTTAAAAACAGAGGGAAACAATGACGAAAATTGCAAAATAGGAGGAAAAAAGGAAACTGAAATGAAAAGGGAAACAACTACAAACAAAGGATGGAAAAAGCATTTTAGAAGATATACACGTAACGTTCTTTCTGAATCAGCAAAACCTGTATTTTAACGAGTCTCTTTGCATCGCTGGCTGCACAGATTTCAAATTTTCTCTCGTTATTCCAAATTCGGATCATATTACTGGTCTTTTTCGTAGTCCAGCAGAGCCGCACTAGGATTTTTGCCACCATTTGTTTTCAATTGAAACTTTTATTCTCATTCTTCAGTTGCATTCTTAAAGTTTATTTATTTATACAGGAAGAAAGAAAGAAATCGATCAAATCAAAGTAAATTAGGAAAAGATATACCTGTTTTCTCCTATATTTATTGTTCCCTGTAATTTCTTTTGCCTGTTGCATTAAATTTATTGAAGGAAAATTTACAAAATCTTTCAAAATTTATTTCCTAAATCCTTATGCGAATTTAGCCCTTCTGATCATCTCGGCCACACTTTAATGGCTTTTACAATTTGATGTTTGAATATTGACAGCTGCCTATAATGAAATATGTTCTCCATTGTCCTCGAAAAAAGAAAAATTAAAGTTCCAGGTAATTTTGCAATGAAGGACACATATATCTTATTTGAAGGACAAGAGGTAAAGAAAAAGATATTTTCGGATGGGAATATGTAGCATTTTAAACACCGTGTTTGTAAATGTCATCATATAGTAGCAACACTTGAGTCATAAGTAGATATACACATATATGAGAGAGACGACGATGACGAAAAATTAAATGGCAAAACATGGCCGAAAACACTTTCCTGGCCGGTGCAAACAACACAAAACACACGAAAGATCGGACACCAGTTATGCTTAGCACAAGATAAATTAAAAAGTAGGAACAAAATTAGATACTTATGGACCTCAAAAAAGGTGTTCGAAATTACGACCTGCACCCTGTTACAGGTATTCCATCTCTCGCACATCGAACATGAGATGTTCTGGAAAATACCGTGCATCCCCAGGACTTTCCCAGCACCTGCCACAATATGTGCCACAAGTTACTGTTGGACTTCTAACTGGGGTTTCGTGCACTTATGTGTTGAAGTACCCCGAGACGAACTGATAATGCAAGTTAGGTCTCGTGATCTTGCTGAACAATGCACTGGACTATCCCTACCAAACCCATGTTTAGGATACGTTCCGAAGGAACTTTCGAATACTTTCTTTGATGGCGATCCCCTGCTTTTGTTTTTATTCTTTGGTTTCTGCTGCGCTAAGGAAAATAAACAAATATCTTTACAATGTTCGTACCCTATTTTTCTTCTGTTGTCTCTCGTCACTATGGGCCAGGAAAGCGTTTCCGACAATGCATTGCAATAAACGATTATATATATATATATATATATATAAACAATATATATATATATATAAACAATATATATATATATATAATCTTATAAACATATATTACCGTGAAAGACCGAAATTGGAGAATATCGACATTCACCGGAGAATGTCAACATTCACCAAATACGTCGGTGAAAGATCAAATATTGCATTACATTCTTCTACATTCGGACCCTCACCGGTGTATGTCGATAATCACAGATATGCTCTGGTGTAGATTGAAAAGAGCGGAGTATATGTACACACTGTTATTGCAAAAGGAAGTGTTCCAGAAATAAATGCAGTTGTAAAAGCAAGGGCCTCTTGTGCAATTGAAAGTGTTAGATATTATATATCTATATATATATATATAATCGTATAAACATATGTTACTGTGAAAGACCGAAATTGGAGAATGTCGACTTTCGGTAGATTGAAAACAGAAGAGTATATGTACACACTGTTATTGCAAAAAGTAGTGTTACACAAATAAATGCAATTGTAAATGCAAGGGCCTATTGCGCAATTGAAAGTGTTATATATATATATATATATATATATATATATATATATAATGTTGTATGAACTTAAATCCATTTAGTGCGAATACAAGTTATTATTACTTGCGCAATTGCTGCAAAGTTAGTTAATAATAATTTATTTCCTAAACCGTATTGATTAATTGATTATATTATCTCCTAAGTTTAATTAAAGTAGAATTATTTTAAAAGTGTGTATCCATACTGGTAAGTTATATTTTGAAAGATGTTTTGAAGTAATTTGAAAGCAAAATGTTAATAATGTTTTAACGGGGACTGGAGTTAAATCATCACGAAGAATAATATTACAGTTGTAAAAGTAAAAATTAAAACATGTAATTATTGTCATTGATCGGAAATTAGTTGACTTTTCAAGGGGAACAAACCAACTCCCGTTCAATGTTCAATAATTGATAGAAATACGTAAATATGAAAGTGTTTCGTCTTTACTCGAGTTATAAATTAAAGCCAAACCGGCAATTCTAGTCAGGCCAAATATTTCCGCGAATAGTTGTTACTCAAAGAACTGATTCTCATGAAGCATTTTAGTCAATTCAATTTGGAGTAAAAATCAATTACTGTAGAGAAATCTTGTAAAACTCGAGTAATCGTCCCCGACACTATCATCTTTATGTATTTGAGTACTATATTATTTGTAGAAATTAAACATTGGAAATTGTCATTATGAAATCGAAATCAAAGTAAAGTTGAAATAAACATAGAAGATTATAAAAAAGATAAATAATGCAAACTTTGCAAAAACAAATCAAAGAGAACATAAAAATAATATAAAAATAATATAAAAATAAAATAGAAAATAATATAAATAAGATCAGTGAATGTACATGAAGATATAAAGGCCAGAAAGGTATTAAGTAACTTACATTCTTTCTAGTGGGGGAGTTGGCAGTGTGTTCTCTTCGTGTCTGACTCAGAAGTGTAGGGTGTCCGAAAATTCTTAGCGGCAGTAGGGGCTTTGAATTATATCAGTCGGCAAGACTTGGGTGATACTCAAATACATAAAGATGATAGTGTCGGGAACGATTACTCGAGTTTTACAAGATTTCTCTACAGTAATTGATTTTTACTCCAAATTGAATTGACTAAAATGCTTCATGAGAATCAGTTCTTTGAGTAACAACTATTCGCGGAAATATTTGGCCTGACTAGAATTGCCGGTTTGGCTTTAATTTATAACTCGAGTAAAGACGAAACACTTTCATATTTACGTATTTCTATCAATTATTGATCATTGAACGGGAGTTGGTTTGTTCCCCTTGAAAAGTCAACTAATTTCCGATCAATGACAATAATTACATGTTTTAATTTTTACTTTTACAATTGTAATATTATTCTTCGTGATGATTTAACTCCAGTCCCCGTTAAAACATTATTAACATTTTGCTTTCAAATTACTTCAAAACATCTTTCAAAATATAACTCACCAGTATGGATGCACACTTTTAAAATTCTACTTTAATTAAACTTAGGAGATAATATAATCAATTAATCAATACGGTTTAGGAAAAAATTATTATATATATATATATATATATATATAATCGTATAAAAATATGTTACCTTGAAAGACCGAAATTAAAGAATGTCGACTTTCACCGGAGAATGTTAACATTCACCAAATACGTCGGTGAAAGATCGAATATTGCATTACATTCTTCTACATTCGGACCCTCACCGGTGTATGTCGACAATCACAGATATGCTCTGGTGTAGATTGAAAAGAGAGGAGTATATGTACACACTGTTATTGCAAAAGGAAGTGTTCGGCAAATAAATGCAGTTGTAAAAGCAAGGGCCCCTTGTGCAATTGAAAGTGTCATAACAGTTTAAGTTGTTGCAATAAATAAGATTTGAATCACGTAATTTAGTAAACATAGCTTGAGTAAGCTCCCTGTTCCGAGTCAGGATAGTTCATGTTTCCAAAGCAAGTAAAGAGGAATACAAGTCCTGATAGTGGCGCCCGACGAAGAAGAATAACCATGGCCGAGTTTCAAGAAGAACCTGTGGTGCCTGCAGAAGCGGCTCAGAATCCAGAAATGCCAGCTGCCGCCCTGGAAGGATTTGGGTACATCGTACAGACCATGCGCGCATCGATGAAACCAGAAGCAACATTTAATGGAAACTCACCGGTAACCAGTTTTTTGGGAAAATTGGATGACCACTTCATGCTGTATCCAGTCCATGAGTTCCGTAAAGTCACCTTAGCTACCAGCGCTTTGAGGGGCCAAGCGCTTAATTGGTTCAAATGTATAGGCAGAAGCCTCTTGGGTCAAGCGGGAAGTCCCACCTATACTTACGAAAATTTTAAGACTGCCTTAGTAAAAGCCTTCCCTGTCGTAAGAGATCGTGCAAGTTTAGAAATGGAACTCTTCAGCATATACCAGCAACGAATCGAAAATCTTTCCACCTTTATTTTAAGAAAAATTCACGTCTTTAAACTCTTGTATGGAAACCGTCCGGATCCTGAGATAATCCAAGTGATTTTGCCGAGTTTAGTTCCCCAAGTACAAGACTTTATTTAATTAAGGAATCCGACTACACTGGAAAAGTTATTTGAGCTAACAATCCAGTTTGAAAGTAGAAGAACGGCGGACATCGAATGAAGACGCCTGTATGAGCAACGAAGCCAATTTGGTGCGCCAAGACCACAGCAAAGGCAAGAACACGGCTACGGAAGCAAATCGAATCAGAGGGCAAGGAAACCTGAGTATCCAAAAACAACCGGCGAACGTCGACAGTTCAAAAGTAAGCCAGAAAAAAAGTCTGAAGGCCAGCGGAAAAACAAGGAAGGCATGGAAAGGAAGAAAGAAAATTTAAACTAAAACGGATTTCTGCTGACGGGAGGGTGCGGAAATCCGAAGGCCAAGAAAAGCCCTCTTTCTTCAAGTTAAATACAGTTATTGTGAAAAATTTGACTCTTCCAAAGATTGAAGTTAGAGTTTTATAAAAGATTTTGCAGCTATTGTTGAACCATTGTTAAAATTAAAAAGGAAAAAGGTAAGATTCTCGTGGACGGCCGAAGCCAATAGTGCTTTCGAAAAATTAAAGCAAGCATTAACGCAAGCCCCTGTTTTGAAATTTCCTGAAAACGATGAGAATTTAGAAATTTTCAGTGGATGCTTCGGATTATGCGCTAGGAGCGGTACTTTCGCAAAATCAGCCGCCCGTGGCATTTTTTAGTAGAACTTTAAATCAAACACAAAGAAATTATTCCGCGACTGAGAGAGAGGCACTTGCAGTTCTGTTAACAGTGCAAAAGTTCCGAGTCTATTTTGGAAAGGTCCAATAACAGTGTATTCTGATCATGCGGCGGGAACTAGATTGTACTCAGGGAAAAACTTATCCCCAAGGTTAATAAAATGGGCACTAAAGTTACAAGAGTATAATCTGGTAATTAAGCACACGCCCCGGAAAGGAAAATATCGTAGGAGATGCCCTATCCAGAATAAAAATAGATGAAGAAGGTAATACTGTAAAGGTGGCAATGCTCACAGCATGTAAGTTACATTCCCGAGAAACTGTGATAACCGAACTGAGTAAGGATCCTGAATTTAAAAATATTTATGATTATTTAAAGGATCCTGAAAATTTTAGCCACCAATATATTGTGGCGATAAGAAATAGGGCGGCCCATTACGAACTAATAGATGGTCTATTATTTTATACAAAAACTACGAATTCCAACAACGAATTTCGACCTGTTATCCCAGCTATTCTTAGATTAAATATACTGCAGGAGTTACACGACTCCCCTTTAGCTTCTCATGCTGGTATTCAAAAAACCATCCAACGCGTACGCGAAGCAGTTTATTTTCCTGAGCTGCAAAAGTTAACAAGGGCGTATGTCCAGGCCTGCCCAACATGTCAAGCAGTTAATTATATTAATTTACGTCCGGCCGGGTTTCTAAATAGTATTAAATCGGAATTTCCAAATGAAATAATTGACATCAATTTATTGGGCCCTTTCCCAAAAAGTCAGTTAAATAAAAGTGGCTATCTCCTTGTTATGGTTGATCATTTTAGTAAGTGGATCGAAATTGTTCCCTTAAAACGAGCCTCCTCGAAATTAGTTACTGATTCTATTTTAAATAAATATATTTTAAAATACGGGGCGCCCCTAAAAGTAATATCGGATAATGGTCCTCAATTTGTACGTAATATATTTGAAGACATGTGCCAAAAACTGGGCATACGTCATTTAAAAATGGTCCCGTATCGGCCGCAATCAAATATAGCGGAACGAGTCAATAGAAATATAATGAAAATTGTCCGTAGTTATGTTAAAAATTTTCATAAAAGCTGAGTTAACTATGTCAATGAATTAGGTTTCGCCCTTAGGACCGCAAAACATGATACGACGGGCAAAACTCCTGCTGAGTTATTTTTAGGCAGAAAGATTATAACGCCGTTAGATAAATTATTTTATGTTCAACAAAGACCCCCAGAATTTAAAATGGGCAATATAGAAAAATAAATTAAAGAAGCAAAAAAGAACACTGAAGTAGCACAGAGAAAACAGAAGCTTTATTATGATATGAAACGACGGGGAGTAACTTATAAAGTAGGAGATGAAGTGTTAAAAATTAAGCATTAACTTTCTTGAGCACCAGAAGATAAAACTGCCAAATTTTATCCACGATTTGAAGGACCATATGTCATAGAAAAAGTAACTCAGGCTTAGTGGTGTTAAAAGCCAGGAATGGTGAAACCTGCACCGCAAACGTAGACCAGATAAAACCATTTTATAATCGTAATAAAATGCCAATATTTCAAGATCTTTTGCAGGATCCGACACGGCAGGCACAAGCTCCAGAGGTGGAACAACGACAATCCCAAGGGCAAGTCATTAGTAGACAGGAGCAATTGAAAAGAAAGTTCCCCCGTTGGAAAACTGAAGGTAACAAGAAAAAGAAGTCGTTCCACCGACCAGAGAAGAGAGGGCACGACCACCCCCAGAATGAAGAATGGAGAAGTACGACTAATGCAAAGAAAGCCAGGAGAAATGACAGCAACTATAACACGGCTCCAAAACAGAAGATCTACCCATCGGATAGGAGTCTACGCAGCAAATGTCGAAGAATTGATGAAGGAAGACCAGCTGCAGATGCAAAGACGCAAGAAAAATTTGAACAGCCAGCAACGAGATCCAGGCAACAACGAGAGACAGTTGTCCCGGTTCCGCCAAGACCAGCTGCCATCAAACGGCCGAGACCACAGGCAGATGCTAAAAAAAAGGTCTTCAAGGGTGAACGAACTGGAAGAAAAAGAAAGCTCATGGAGGAAGGAACCGAAGGGCGAACCGCACAAGAAAGAAGATCAACCAGACCGTAGTCTTCGCCACCTTCCAGGACTGGGCAGAAAAAAGGATGTCTGAATATCACAAAGATAAGTAAAACTTTATGTTACTTTGAAACCATAAGTTAATTTTTCAATCTTACTGCAAGTGGCAGAATTCAAGAATTTTTACCTCATGTGAGTCCTACCTTTATCGCCAAAAAGGCGAGAAAGGAGTTGTTACCTATTTTAGTATTGTTTTTCAATTACTCGCGAGTAAAACTAAAATTAATGTATAATAGGAATGTGTAAAAACTTGAATATTGAAAAAGCATTGATAATCTTTGAGAAAGGTACCTTAAGAAAATTGTAAAAATTATTGTATAAAATTTTATTTAAAATATTCTGGCAAGAAAGAAGTTTTAATCTGAAAGACTTTTGAAATGTAGAATTTCAATGCAGAAGAATTGGCACTTGCTTGGAAAAGAATAGAAGTTAACAATGTACTACTAATGTATGTTTTAAAATACGTAAAATTAACGGCATGTTAATATGTCCTTATATACAATGTGAACTGTTATCTTAAAAGTTAAGAAATATTGTGATATGTTAAAAGTAAAAATATTAGAGTAATGCCAAAAATTTTAACTTATTCGTGTGACTGTAAAAAGAGCAAATTATTGTGAATATGTGATAAAGGTTGAATGAATGTAGTTAGGCTCTCTGACGCTACACTTCAGAGTTAGCCACTTTTCAGAATAGTACCTCAGGGTTTAGAGATGAATATAAGGTGTGTTCTGAGGTTTTGTTATGTTGAATTTTAAGACGTTAGTGTTTTGATTGCAGGCGGTAGTGTTGAACACTTGTACATAGACACGCTCGTGTTTTTCTTTACAACACAAGTCAGAGAGCACGGGGAGATAATTAAATAACGTCATGAATGAAATAAGAATTTTAAAGGAGAAATATAAATATTCATGTTACTTGCCATTTGATTGTGTAACATTTCATTAAACTAGTTTTCCTTCCATAAGGAACCATATTTCAACTAAGAAACTCCTGTTTATAGATGCAGTACAGATGAAAATACTTGTCCATAGAGATGATAATGTAAAAACGACTTTTTAATATCTAGTTTCTAGAGAGAAATGTTTGTAAAAGATTCGCCTCGCGTTAGATTCTAGAGCTAAAAGTTTTCAACAAGGTCGTTTTAGACCTCAGTTTCAAACTAATTAACTCTGGCGGGTAGTATGTAAGGATCCTAAGTTTTACTAACGTTTTTGATGTCATTTAAAACTCTTAATTACAGGGCCGTAGTACAATACACAACACCCCCCCCCCAATCCCAGAAGTATAGCGATATACAATAGTGACGTGATCGAAGATTCTTTGGAAATAATCGTTGTCATCGAATGACATGCATATTGTATTTAAGTAATCGTAGTCATCGGCTTTTAATATTCTTTGCAAATGATCATTGTCATCAAATAATCATTGTAAAGAATCATTCTCATCGGATAATCATTGAAAATAATTCTTGTCGTTACATAAAGGGGCATAGTAGCTGATGTATAAAGAATTGTACTCAAATTCTAATCAAAAGAATCGCATATGTATGCAATTTATCATATGATCATTATTTACAGCAATGATTCTTATATGTTTTCGACCTACGGCTCCTAATGACGTCGCGGAAAACTTGCGCAAGAGTGACAAAAAGAATATTTAAAAATACAATAAAAGCTTGAAAGCTAGGGAAAATGTGTGAATTTATTTTCCTTTTATTTAAATGAAGCTTAATGTTTTTAAAGGAAATTGAATATTGTAAACAGGAATCAGCAGTTTAAATATATGTGGGATTTTGCCTCTTTGTTTTTTTTTCTTCATAACATCATATCCTCCGGAACGGGGGGGGGGGGAGATTTGAGTTTAGAAGGAGGTACCCTCGGATTTCAAAAATTCTTGGTAAAACTTTTCGACTATTGTTATCTTCCTACGACTATCACTCGAGATGTCATATAAAATTTCGGAAAGCGCTGGAGATCAAATTGCTTTATTTAGAAAAATGATGGCTCTTCTCACTCTCAAATCGTATTGTTTAAGAGAAATTTTTAAGTTAAAAAAATATGAAATAAATAGTATTGCCAAACTCGAAACTTATTGTTATTATTTACGGTTATATTCTGAGTTGAAGAAAGCACGTGATTCCATATAACGTCACTGTATGTCGAAAAATATTTCGTTAATTTCAGTATTTTAAATGAATAGCTGCTTTTGGCAACTTTTATGTTTCACCTTTAGATACGTGACACGATATGCTATCGCTACGTTAATTCTTTTATTGAGATTTTGCAAATTTGTTATATTAAAATAAATTTAAATCATAATTTCAATTGTATTACCCCAAGTGTCAAAGTTCTTTGTTTCCTGACTTGGCAAGAAAACTTTATTTACGAATAGCTGGTTGCTTGGAAAGAATGAATACATTTTCTTCATAATGAAATGTTTCTATGCATTTTATGCTATTCTAATTTTATTTATAAAAATTTAATTTCTTTTATGGTATACTTCCTTTCTGAGTAGAAGTTTAAACTTCTGTAGGTATTTAACATATTTTAGATGCAATGTTACATTACTACAGTTACATAATTTTTTTTCAATTTACTAAAATGTCTGAACGCAAGAAGACAGCACAGATGTTACAGCGAGCTACAGAAAAAATGAAGTAAAAAGCACTAGGAGACTCAGCAGGCAAGTAGAAGAAAACTTGCATGCTTCAAAAATGAATGAAGATACAACTAGAAACTCAGCAGGCAAGCATAGTGACAAGAAAGGTTACGCATTCAAGAAACTGAAGAAGAAACGAATAAGAGTTCCAGCAGACAAGCAACAACTCAAGAAACTTCGCTTGCTCAAACTGTATCAGAAACTAGTAGCAGACGCAAAAGACATTCAGAAAACCAAGAATCACTGCGTGCTCCGGAAAGGTAAGCAGAAGCGAAACGGAGGCCCATTAGGCAAGCGGAACGTCAAAAGAATATGCGCGATGACGGGAAGAAGTCGCAAGTAAACGAAGGATGCAAGACTGTCCGCGTCATCGTCAGATTCGACAGGAAATACCAGAACAGCTCAAGAAGCTGCATAAACAACTCAAGACGCTGCAGATTACGGACAATTTCGGTTCGAAGAGGCAGAGCTCATACGAGGAAACAAGGTTCGCATGAACGCATCACGACATACACGTAGTACTCTTCACAATGCAGGAAGTTTACTTTGAGCAACACACTGTATACGTAGAGCTCGTAGACTTATATAGTGAAGATTTTCCTTTGTCAACAGCCCCCTAGTAAAATGTATGAAGTTTATATTGACATCTTACAATACCTGAAAGAAATTTTTCTATTTACTTCTTCATTTACTATTTTCTTAAATTTCTTATCAGTAATCCTGTCTATATATTATAGATATCAAAATCAGAAAAAAATTAATTAATTATCTTTAAATGTATCTAAGTGATGAATACTTCGCCCCTGTTCGTACCGAAACAACACGATGTAATTGTAGATACCTAGAAAGTAACATGTATTCAGCAGGCTGTACAGCAAGCGACAACTATAAATGGTGATAACACAAGAATTTTATATAATGTTATATACTGGCAGAATTTTAAAAAAAGAACATATACATCAGTGTTTTAAAAATACGAATTTTGCATAAAAAAATTTTTAAAAATACGAATTTTGAATTTTGCAAAACAAATATCTTAAAATCTGCCTTTCCATGCATAAGAGTTCAGGATTCGGAAAATTATATTTTCGTAAACGGTTTAGCAAAAATAACAAAAATTATTGCCTTGAGAAATGGATAATCTTGGTATGAATACGAATTACGCCAAGACTACTCGTCAATGGTTGTTTTGAACACGCCCTTAATGTATATATATAACCCTTAAAAAACGTAAAGTGAGTGAATCTACTATTCGAGTGTGTCTTTATATCTTGAGTATTTAAGAAATAGGAATTGCATTTATCTATCTCGATAAAGCTAACGCTATTGCCCGGATAACAACGTTTATTTAACACTTGATATTACCAACTTCATATATATCTTGAAATAAAACATAAATTTCCTAATCAGATACTACCAATTGCAGAAAAAATACAAAAATAATGGAATTTCTAATAACACTACAAGTAACATACCGAGGAATAAATTGCGCTGTAAAACTGATGCAATCTACAATATGTAAACCACAAAATTTATGTACCGCTATAGAAATGCAATAGAATGAGAAATGAAACTGTGATGAGATTTATAATGAAAAATTTACCATAAACTATTAGTATATGATATAAGTAAATATATACTTTTAATACTATTCATTTAAATATGTTCAAACGTTCATAATATTCATTACTTACAAACGCTTCTTCATCCATCGAAGCATAGCACAAGCCATTCTCAATTCAGTGCTGGTGCACGTCAATAAAATAAGGATAAATCCAAATATTTACAAAAAATCAATCGCTTTGACTCGTTTCTGAAAAAACGTATATCTACAAATGCAGTATTAATATATCACATCAATATAATTCGGGATCATAAAATCACCAAACAACGCATTAAACGCAAAAAATCGCATTAAGGCAGAATGAAGAATTTTCACTCTTACAATGACTTTTACAGCAATGTATAATAGAATCGAATTTCTAAACTAAGTGTTCATTGTTACACCATATTTCATTCTTGGGGAACCTTTCATGGTTGTTCAGTAATTCTAACTGTTAACTGGTATAAAAAGAATTATGATTTCATATATATGCACAGACTTATATATGTATTATATTAACACGTATCTGTAGTAACATACATCATCTTATATTATATGTATTCGCATAATTCTAAATTAATTATACTAGTCAACATAATTTGTATATTGATAGCAGCACAGTTTTAAAATTATTTATTACTCTCTGCCTGCTAACGATTATATAATTAAGTACAGTGGTACCTCGACATGCGAGTTTAATATGTTTCGTAACCTTGCTCGTATCTCAAAGCAATTTTCCGCATTGAAAGTAATCGAAATGCCATTAATCCGTTCCAGCTCCCAAAACACGACCTCAGCTGTTTTTTAAGTGTTTTTGAATAAGAAAAATGTAGTTTCTTATTCAAAAACAAGAAGAAACATTTATTTATAAATAACAAATACATATTCAAAAACATAATTAAAAGAAAAAGTGCCTACGGAAGCGCTTAATTTTTGTCACTGGTCTTCGCTCTTTTTGTCATGATCTGCTCATTTTCACCCGCAGATCGTTTAAAAAAACTGTCCAAGGAGGTTTGTTTCTTCCTACCTGTCAAGGTATTGCGGAATCGAGTTAGGCAAGTTTCGTTAAACAACTCCGATTTAGGAGTAGTTGCAACTTTTTCGCGGTCATTTTTATCCACGAACTCTACAACTTTATCCCACATTCTCAAGATCTGTTTTATATCTCTTGTAGGGATAACCTCCTCCATCTCCGGCTCCTCTTCAAAACTAATTTTTCGTTGAACCACCGTATGCTGCTGCAAATGCAGATCGTGTAACTCCTCGGTTGTCAGCTCCTGAGACTGTTCCTCTACGAGTTCGTTCACACCTCTCTCCTCCACCTCCAGACTTATGGATTTTCCCAGAGAAACAAGCTCCTCTACCACTGACACTTTGTGTTCCAATCCTTCGAATTCTCTTTCAGCTACAGCCTCAGGCCACAGCTTCTTCCATGCAGACGTTGTAACACCCAGCCAGGCCTTGTCAAACCAGCCCCGACTGGCTTTAAACGGGTCTTCCGATTCCACGTTTGTAGAAGTGTGTGGGATCTTCTTTAGAAAATAACCGTAAATCGCTCGTAAATAACTCGTAATAGTGCCTTCTCACATATGATGCTTTGTGTTAAGGTTCCTCCTTGAAGCTGCTTCTCTCTCACTCACACCATCAGTAGTTTCTCCATGTCTTGACGGAGAGAGGTCGGAGCTTAAAAGTTATTGTAACGCCCTTAGTTGGCGTTATACTTTATCAACTCCTTTTGTTCAAGCACAGTAAATATCATTGATGTGTTACGCCCGTACATCGTCCCCAAGTCAATTACTCGCACACCTTGCTCATGGTTTTCTATTATTTAACGCTTTAATTCAATAGACATCATCATCTTCTTTGGACCCAGGGTTATAAAAATAAATATGATAATGTTTTCTAAATGTACAAAAAGCAAAAAACGCGAACCCAACTTATCAAAAATGCTTCCAAAACGAGGGAAACAAGCACTCAGACTGAGGACTAGTCTGAGGTGGGAGAAACTGTTAGACGCTGCACACGACACCTACATGCGCGCGCATGTTGCGGTCGTGTACAGCGGTGTAGTGTGCGATTCCTCGTATCTCAAATCTTGCTCTCGTCTCAAAGCAAAAACATCGCTCGCTCGGTAGCTCCTGTCTCAAAACACTCGTATGTTGGGGCACTCGTATATCGAGGTACCACTGTAAATACAGTTTATAGATTTTTTAATGTGACAATCATTATAAGCCATGTAGATTTTTCCTTGTGGCTTCATTTGTTTTCTCTTCCAAAATTTCGAACGTCCAACAGTTTTGTCAGTTTCGGGCTTTTGGTATGGAGAGTGAGAAAATGAGATAAGACCAGAATGAACTTCAGTTCTGAACTTTGCAGTTCAGCATAGAGTAAGGAGTATTGACAGATTTATGTTCGCTCTTTACGTGCGCTTTTCATCGTATTTTCTTCATCATTCTCAGCACTTTAAAGTGATAACTACTAGCAGTGTTCCTTTATATTTCGTATATTTTTGGAATTATATTTTTTTACTCGTACTTTTCGAAAAACTCCAGAATTGTTTAGTGTTTTTTCGGGACAAATAAATTCTAACAAGCTACCAGCTCTTCCGCATGCTTTACGAACCTTTATGCCAGGAACAATTTTGGGTGTTAGAAGTACGACAGAATGCTAGTGACAAGAACAATTGAGGAGCATCTGGGGCAGCTTGTGCCAGTCTTTGCTGCGTTCCAGGAAGATATAAAAGGAGAGGTTGATTCCTTTACAGAAGAGATAAATGCGTCCAACAAAGGAGGGAACGGGGAAATAATACCAGTTCAAGGAAAGATGGAATCTATCCAAAATTGATACTTAAGCCTGTCAAGAAGAAATAAAAGACAACAGTAGAAGATTTTCGAGTATTTTGAAAGCAGAAATAACATGGTCGAAAGGAGAGTTAGAGAAACTGGAGAACGTGTTTCTGTTGTCAAACAGCAAATCAAAGAAAGAGTTAATGCTGTCAAACTACAAATCAAAGGAAGAGTTTCTGATGTCGAACAACAAATCGATGACAGAGTTTCTGCTGTTGTCGCCAAAGAATCTGACAGCTTGAACACATTCATAATGACAACTGGAGACGATTCTGATACCTTTAAATTGGTACCTATGTTTTCCCACCCATTTCTCATGCTTTCCACGTGTGATGGAAAAAACATTTGGCATATGTACAAGGCTCAGTTCTGTATAGCTCCAAATGGAAATGGGTAGGATTCCGAAGACAAACCTGTAATTTCCCAGCTTCTCTGAGAATAGAAGAAGACGATATCGGTCCCACTCTTCTAGAAACCCAGAGGCTAGATTTTGATGCTGTACCCGGTACGCGAAAGCTCTAC
This sequence comes from Stegodyphus dumicola, assembly GCF_044657685.1. Lineage (NCBI taxonomy): Eukaryota > Metazoa > Arthropoda > Arachnida > Araneae > Eresidae > Stegodyphus > Stegodyphus dumicola. Next base: position 2,696,055 of record NC_140772.1, read on the forward strand.
TAAGAAGTGTTTAAAAGGCTACAGAAGGCTGCAGTTAATATCTCAATAGCAGAAGCTCACCAAAATAATCCAGAAGCTCGCCACTGTTATCGAAATGCTGTCCCATCTCTACTTTTTTGACTGCTCAACAGAAATACGTGAAGTACAATCCATGAAATACTTCCTCGGTGGCATACGGGAACCTGAGGTATAGAAACAACTGCGAATAGTGGATCTCAAAGATTTAAAAAATGCCTAGAGTGTACGCCATGAAAAACGTGGCAGTCCTTTCAGAAACTTGCACACACCATTGCCCAATCGGAACTACTCCAACCCAGAAACTAGTGGACAAGTGACAGCTCGTCCAGGCAGTCTACCCACTTAAGTAAGTGCCTTGAGGCGGAACAGACGTCAGACGAAAGCGACCTTAGTATGCTAGAACTGCAGTGGTGATGAACACTTACGAAAGAACTGCAGAACACATTAGGACACAGAAGATAATGCTGCTAATCAGCAAGAAGTCACGAAAACAAATCGTGGATGTTGAGCGGAATTTGCCAGAGATTGCCTGATATTGAGAAGTCCCACATAAAATCCTTTCAGATTTCGGTTATGGTTGGTGGCAATAATGGACTTTTCAATCATGAGGCATACAAATAGAGTTCCCTTAGTATAACAATCGATACATGAGTAATTTACCATCATCCAAAACCTCAAGTCGAGATGATAGAACCAGCATGAACAGAACTTTTCCTTCCAGGATTATAGCTGAAAACAGAAATTTCCGGTAAGGCATTATGAAATATGCTAAGAACGTTAAGAGCACGAAATGAGTACTAATAATATGTTCTTTCGTTGAATTATCAAGGCCGTCATTCCGGTGACGGTTGAAACGTAAGTGCCAAAGCTAAAGTCATTGGGGAATGCGAAGTGGTTGCATCACGTTCTCCATTGAACTAAGTTAAGGGGTCTCGTACACCTTAAAACCCTCAAAACCTCTGAATATGATCCTGTTGTAAGGATTGGGATAACATATTTATTTTTATAGCTATTACTTCCAGTTTTTTACAGCTCACTACATAGCACAGCTGAATTAGTAAGCAAATAGTTTGTGTTGCCACAAATGTTTTTATAATTTAATCTTCTTTGTGAGGTAATTTATTATATGTTCACGTAATACTCCCACTTTGCGTGCACAATTTGAAACATTCTGTTATATATTTTAACTTCATAGTTAATATACAGCTTGTATAGCATCTAAAGACTACTGTGAACCAAAAATCTTAAGAATTTCATGTTAAATTCTCATTTTATTTAGAACTAAATTTATACAATGCATTTTAATAAAAAATTTTTAATATTTCCATGCGTAAAACTTTTGACTATTAAAATATTCAATATATTTTTGGTTCAGTTAGATGATAATACTCATATAAAGAAGTCCATTAAATTTAAAGTGTGTACCAAGAACCGTTTTTAAAATATCATGCGCGCAACAGTGAAAATTTATGTTTTGAGATAATAAAGTTTTAATGTAAATATTTTTTTAAATACTTCTCTTGTCATAAAATATATAAAATGCTTATTTTCTGAGAGATATTGTAATATTATACAATTTCCAATAGTTGGTATAAGCATAATTAATGTAAAATAAGCTGCCATCATCAAAGTATAACATATCAACTAAAAATGATTTGAAACTTCTACGCTATCAATGATACAACTAAAATTTTTCTTACAAATTGGAACTTACTTATAGGCAAATGTTTCAGGTAAAGTTCTTTGTAATGTATTATTGTATATCAAACATATAAATCATTTAATAGTTCTTCCACAGGGTAACTTTAGCATACTCTAAATGCTATGTATACAACTGGGAAAAAATGCATTTTAAGAAAATCGAGTTTTGATGCAAATATTTCAGTATACAACTTTCTAATAATAAAGTGCATAGTATATTTATTTTCAAAATGATATATTTAAAAAGTATAAATCCTAATAAATTGCATAAGCTTTTGTCAATATGAAACACATTAAAATTACCATACTATATAAAATACCATGACAGAATGATAGCCGTGTATTAAAATACGTGTAGCATATTTGAACAAATAATTTATTTTTACATAACTACATCAGTTAAGAACTTTGAAGCATTTAAGCATATGATATGTATCATATTATGCAATATTATTTAAACATAAGTGGGAAAAAACCTTTACGACTTATTTGAAATTGTATGCTAAACTGCTACATTCATCGAAGTATAACATATCGACTAAGAATGATAAAACTAAAACTTCCTTACAAATAAGAATTTACTTATAGCCAAATGTCTTAGCTAAAGTTCTCTGTAATATATTACTGTATATCATATATATAATACATTTAATAGTTCTTCCACAATGTAACTTTAGCATACTTTAAATGCTATGTATACAACTGCGAAAAATCGTGTTTTAAGAAATTTGAGTTTTAATGCCAATACTTCAGTATATAACTTTCTAATAATAAAGTGCATAGTATATTTATTTTGAAAATACATTTAAAAAGTATAAATCCTAATAAATTGCAGAAGCTTTTGTTAGTATGAAACACGTTAAATTTACCTTGCTATATACATTACCATGACAGAATGATAGCCGTATATTAAAATACATGTGGCATATTTGCACAAAAATTTATTTTTACATAACCACTTTAGTTAAATAAACTCAAGCATTTAAGCATATGATATGTATTATATTGTATAATATACATATTATTTAACATGGGTGAAAAAATCTTTTACGACTTACTTCAAATTGTATGCTAAACTGCTAAAATTTTATTTACAAATTAAAACGCACCAGCACAATAAACATCCCCATCATTTTTATGGAGGCCTGCACTTCTGACATTTTTTGCTGCCGTTCAATCTTAGCTGTTGTTTTGTTTCTGACAAGCCTTTCTTTTCTGCGTTATCTATTCTCTTGTTATCAATTTGTAAAAATCCTTCAATAGAAAACTTACTTCTAAAAAGCTGTAGCTCATTTTTTACAGAATGTCTACCAACAGACCTTTCGTTAAAAGCAATTACTGCTTCATTTCCAGCAATTTGAACTATCCTACTACCAGCACGACATGTCTTTGGACAAAATTTCCAAATTAAGGAATTAAATGATTCATTATTATTTTGTGTTTTGCCGCCAAGGCAACGTCTATATAACGAAGGTTGTGACAAATCTATAAAAACTGGCTTTATTGCCTCCATTACAGCGACTGGTTCAGAATTTATATGCTTATAATCAGCTTTATTTTGCTTAGCTTTATTGTATTTGCACCATGTGGTTTCATTTGTAGGACAAACGTCATGAATCGGCTTTTCATCACTCGATATTTTGTGGTAGTAAATTGCCCAAATGGCTTTTCTCATATCACTAACAGACTCATTATATTCTCTAATCGCATTACCATAATACGAAGTTATTTCATTTATTAACTTATCTGTTAGTCTCCCTTTCCCAGACAGATTTTACCGTCATTTAATTTCACTTTTTTTCTTTCAAGTTTTAATTTGCGTAGCCATATTCCCATTCGTTTTTGAATATGTCCAACACACTCAATTTTTTCTATATTTAATGAACCATATGGTTTGGCGTCAGTTATACCTGCAAATGGTTTTGCATCAACTATGTAAGGATCTTAAGTTTTACTAACGTTTATTTTATTTTAAATCTTTACTATCACTTCTTATTTTCTACTTCCGGCCAGAATTAAAAGCGTTAACTTATTTATGCAAAATTTGTGTGGCGAACGCCAAGTACTTAAGATGTGGCTTTTTGCCAAGCGAGAGAGAGGAAGGAGTTAGTCGAAGCAGGCCGCTTACCTTAGAAGTTTTACTCAGTTGCTGGTTGCCTTCCAGGCCAGAGTTTTAATCCTCGTGATAATGTTTAAACGTATTGTAGTGTTAACAGTTCTCTGTACTACATACGGCTTCCTGTTAATATACGGCCAATCTTCCACGTTTATTATTCCAAAGTTGAGTTAGAGTTTAGTTAAATATTTTTATATTCTTACGTTTGGACCACAAGTAGTGGGTCTTTGTATTCCAAAGTACGGAAATTATTGTAAAGAGAGAAAAATAAAGGGTTTTGTATACCTTTCTTGTGTATCCTGTCTACTTCCCACAGTTATTGAACATAGCTTTAGTAAGCTCTCTGTTCCGAGTCAGGTCTTTGCATATTCCCGAAGAAAGTAAGACGGAACATTGAACCTGATATTGGCGCCCAACGAAAAAGAATAACGATGGCCGAGTTTCAAGAAGAACCTGTGCTGCCTGCAGAAGCGGCTCAGAATCCAGAAATGCCAGCTGCCGCCCTGGAAAGATTTGGTTACATCGTCCAGACCATGCGCGCTTCGATGAAACTAGAATCAACATTTAATGGAAACTCACCGGTAATCAGTTTTTTGGAAAAATTGGATGACCACTTCATGCTCTACCCCGTGCACGAATTTCAAAAAGTTACCTTAGCTACCAGCGCTTTGAGGGGCCAAGCGCTTAATTGGTTCAAATCTATAGGCAGAAGTCTCTTGGGTCAAGCAGGAAGTCCCACCTATACTTACGAGAATTTCAAGACTGCCCTAGTAAAAGCCTTCCCTGACGTAAGGGATCGTGCGAAATTAGAAACGGAACTTTTCAGCATATATCAGCAAAGAATCGAAAATCACTCAAGCTGTATTTTAAGAAAAATTCACGTCTTCAAAATCTTGTATGGAAACCGTCCGGATCCTGAGATAATTCAAGTGATTTTGCCGAGGTTACTGCCCCAAGTGCAAGACTTTATTGAATTAAGAAATCCGACTACACTGGAAAAGTTATTTGAGCTAGCAATCCAGTTTGAAAGTAGAAAAACGGCGGACATTGAAAGAAGACGTCAATATCAACTGCGAAACCAATTTGGTGCGCCAAGACTACAGCAAACTCAAGCACACGGCTACGGAAGCAAAGCGAATCAGTGGGCAAGGAAACCCGAGCATTCAAAAAAAGCCGGCGCACGTCGACAGTTCAATAGCAATCCAGGAAAAAGTCTCAAGGCCAGTGGAAAAAGAAGGAAAGCACGGAAATGAAAAATAATATAAACTAAAACGGATTTCTGCTGACTGGAGGGTGCGAAAATCCGAAGGCCACGAAAACCCCTATTCCTTCAAGTTAAATACAGTAATGGTGAAAAATTTGACTCTTCCGAAGATTGAAGTGTTGGTAAATAATATCCCAGCCACCGCACTCCTGGATACAGGCGCGCAGTATTCCTGTGTGGCAGAAGATTTTTTTAGGAAGTATTTTCGTAAATATCGTATATATAATTCGGATAATACGACAGTGTTAGCTGCGCAAGGAGAAAGATGTAAGTGTATAGGTAAATTACCGCTGTATGTCCGTATCAAGGACGAACAAGTAAAGGTTATGTTTTTCATAGTGAAGAATCTGCAAGCACATATTATCTTAGGAATAGATTTTCTTTCAGAGGCACAAGCAACGCTAGATTTTAATGAAGCGTCTCTTAAGCTGACAATGAAACCAGTTCGTGAAGAAAAGGCTGAACCGCCGATGTTAAACCTTGACCACCTGCCTAATGAAGAGCAACAAAGAATCCGACAAGTGGTAAGTGAATTTGCTTCGTTATTTAGTGATATTCCAGGATTTACTCAGGTTACTAACCATAGTATTGACACCGGAGATTCAATGCCAGTTCGCCACAAAGCATACCGGTATGATAAGAATAAGGAAAAAATTATAGAATAGTATATCACCGATATGCTACGTAAAAAGATCATAACGCCCATCTCAAGTAGTTATGCTAGCCCGGTGGTTTTATGTAAAATAAATAATGACTATCCATTGACACATCGAAAAAAGTGGAGATTCGCAATTGACTACCGTATATTAAACTCCATAACTAAATATCCGGTATATCCGTTACCTATTATTGAAGAAATTCTAAGGAACATAACATCCACCAAATATATGACGACTTTAGACTTAACGACTGGTTATTTTCAAATAGGGATTAGGCCTGAGGACGTGCCTAAGACTGCTTTTATAACCAAGTCTGGCACTTATGCATTTCTGCGCATGCCGTTTGGCCTTTCAGGGGCACCGGCAACATTTCAGCGATGTATGGACATTGTGTTAAGGACTGTTCATGGAAAGTCCACATTTATCTATTTAGAGGATATCATTATTACTAGTGATAATCTCGACCAACATGTACAGGATTTAAGACAGGTGTTTTCTTTATTAAATGAGGCCGGTCTAAATGTTAATGTCGAAAAGTGCAAATTTGCAGCACTTGAATTAAAATATTTAGGTTACAAAATATCTCAGAAAGGAATAGAGACAGACGAATCAAAAATAATCGCTGTACAAAAGTATCCGACTCCAAACACGGCGAAGAAGCTCTCTTCTTTTCTAGGACTTTGTTCATATTATAGGTCCTTTATAAAAGATTTTGCAGCTATTGCTGAACCATTGTTAAAATTAAAAAGGAAAAAGGCAAGATTCTCGTGGACGGCCGAAGCCAATAGTGCTTTCGAAAAATTAAAACAAGCATTAACGCAAGCCCCTGTGCTGAAATTTCCTGAAAAGGATGAGAATTTAGAAATTTCAGTGGATGCTTCGGATTATGCGGTAGGAGCGCTACTTTCGCAAAATCAGCAGCCCGTGGCATTTTTTAGCCGAACTTTAAATCAAACACAAAGAAACTATTCCTCGACCGGGAGAGAGGCACTTGCAGTTCTGTTAGTAGTGCAAAAGTTCCGAGTCTATTTTGGAAAGGCGCCAATAACAGTGTACTCTGATCATGCGGCGGTAACTAGATTGTACTCAGGGAAAAACTTATCCCCAAGGTTAATAAGATGGGCACTCAAGCTACAAGAATATAATCTGGTACTCAAGCATACCCCCGCAAAGGAAAATATCGTAGCAGATGCCCTATCCAGAATTAAAATAGATGAAGAAGGTAATACTGTAAAGGTGGCAATGCTCACAGCATGTACAATAAATTCCCGACAAACTGTAATAACCGAACTGGGTACGGATCCTGAGTTTGAAAGCATTTATTAGTATTTAAAGCATCCTGAAAATTTTAGCCACCAAGATATTGTGGCGATAAGAAATAGGGCGGCCCATAACGAACTAATAGATGGTCTATTATTTTATACAAAAACTACAAATTCCAACAACGAATTTCGACCTGTTATCCCAGCTAGTCTTAGATTAAATATCCTGCAGGAGCTCCATGACAGCCCTTTAGCTTCTCATGCTGGTATTCGAAAACCTATCCAACGCGTACGCGAGGCAGTCTATTTTCCTGAACTGCAAAAGTTAACAAGGGCGTATGTCCAGTCCTGCCCAACATGTCAAGCAGTTAATTATATTAATTTCCGCCCGGCCGGGTTTCTAAATAGTATTAAATCCGAATTTCCAAATGAAATAATTGGCATCGATTTATTGGGCCCTTTCCCAAAAAGTCAGTTAAATAAACGTCGCTATCTCCTTGTTATGGTTGATCATTTTAGTAAGTGGACCGAAATTGTTCCCTTAAAGCGAGACTCCGCGAAATTAGTTACTGATTCTATTTTAAATAAATATATTTTAAAATACGGAGCGCCCCTATAAGTTATATCGGATAATGGTCCTCAATTTGTAAGTTATGTATTTGAAGACATGTGCCAAAAACTGGGCATACGTCATTTAAAAATGGTCCCGTATCGGCCGCAATCAAATATAGCGGAACGGGTGAATAGAAATATAGTGAAAATTATCCGTAGTTATGTTAACAATTTTCATAAAAGCTGGGATAACTATCTCAATGAATTTGCTTTCGCCCTTAGGACCGCAAAACATGATACAACGGGCAAAACTATTGCTGAGTTATTTTTAGGTAGAAAGATTGTAACGCCGTTAGATAAATTATTTTATGTGCAACAAAGAGCCACAGAAATTAAAATGGGCAATATAGAAAAACTAATTAAAGAAGCAAAAAAGAATACTGAAGTAGCACAGAGAAAACAAAAGCTGTATTATGACTTGAAACGACGGGGAGTAACTTATAAAGTAGGGGATGAAGTGTTAAAAATTAAGCATTCACTTTCTTCAGCACCAGAAGATAAAACTGCCAAATTTTTTCCACGATTTGAAGATCCATATGTCATAGAAAAAATAACTCACGCTGTAGTAGTGTTAAAAGCCAGGAATGGTGAAACCTGCTCCGCAAACATTGATCAAATCAAACCCTACTATGATCGTAATAAAATGCAAATATTTACAGATCTTTTGCAGGATCCGGCACGGCAGACACGGCGGGCACAAGCTCCAGATGTGGAACAACGACAAGTCCAAGGGCAAGCTATTAAGAGGCAGGAGCAAGTGAAAAGAAAGTTTCCCCGCTGGAAAATTAAAGGTAACAAGAAAAAGAAGCCGTTCCACCGTCCAGAAAAGAGAGCTCACGAACACTCCCAGAATGAAGAAGGGAGAAGGACGACGTATGCAAAGAGAGCCAGGACAAAAGACGGCAACTATAATCCGGCTCTAAAACGGAAGATCTACTCATCCGACAGGACTCTCCGCAGCAAATGTCGCCGAACTGCGGAAGGGCCACCAGCGGCGGAAGAAAAGTTACAAGGAAAATTTGAACGGCCAGCAACGAGGTCCAAGCAGGAACGCGAAAGAAGTCTCCCGGTTCCGCCAAGACCAGCTGCCATCAAATGGCCAAGACCACAGGCAGAGGCGAAAAAGAAGGTATTCAAGGGTGACCGAACGGGAGGAAAAAAGAAAGCTTCTAGAGGAAGGCACTGAAGGGCGAGCCCGCACAAGAAGGAGAATAAATCAAACGAGAATCTCTGCTACCTTCCAGGACTGGGCTCAGAAAAGAATGTCCGAATATAACAAAGATAAGTAAAATTTTATGTTACTTTGCAAACTTAAGTTAATCTTTCATTCTTACTGCAAGTGGCAGATTTCAAGAAGTTTTACGTCATGCGAGGTCTACCTTTATCGCCAAAAAGGCGAGAAATGAGTTGTTACCGATTTTGGTATTATGTTTTTCAATTACTCGCGCGTAAAACTAAAGTTGATGTATAATAGGAATATGTAAAGACTTAAATATTGTAAAAGTTATTGTATAAATTTTATTTAAAACATTCTGGCAAGAAAGAAATTTTAGTCTGAAAGACTTTTTGAAATGTAGTATTTCAATGTAGAAGAATTGGCACTTGATTTGAAAAGAATAGAAGTTAACAATGTACTACTAATGTATGTTTTCAAATGCGTAAAATTAACGGCATTTTAATATGTTCTTATATACAACGTGAACTGTTATTTTAAATGTTAAGAAATACCGTGATATGGTAAAAGTGAAAGTAATGTTAAATTTTTTTTTTATTCGTGTGACTGTAAAAAGACCAAATCATGGTGAATATGTGTTAAAGGTTGAATGAATGTAGTTAGGTTCTCTGACGCTACACTTCAGAGTTAGCCACTTTCAGAATTGTACCTCAGGGCTTAGAGTTGAAGTTAGGGTGTGTTACGAGGTCTTGGTATGTTGAATTTTTAACACGTTAGTGTTTTGATTGTAGGAGGAAGTGTTGAACACGTATACATAAACACATTCGTGTTTGGTGTTCTTTTGCAACACATGTCTGAGAGCACGGGGAGAGATAATTAAAATAGTCATGAATGAAATAAGAATGTTAAGAGAAATATAAATATGCATGTTACTTGCCATTACATTGTGTAACATTTCATTAAACTAGTTTTCCTTCCAGATCTCTGGAAGGAACCAGATTTGAATAAAAGCTCCTGTTTAGATGCAGTACAGATGAAAAATTGCGTGTCCTTGGTGCTGCTATTGTAAAAACAAATTTCTTTTTTTTTTTTTTTTTTTTTTTTTTAATTTCAAGTTTCTAGTGAGAAATGTTTGTAAAAGATTAGGCCTCGCGTTAGATTCTAGAGCTAAAAGTTTTCAACAAGGTCGTTTTAGACCTCAGTTGAAAACTAATTAACTCTGGCGGGAAGTATGTAAGGATCTGAAGTTTTACTAACGTTTATTTTATTTTAAATCTTTACTATCACTTCTTATTTTCTACTTCCGGCCAGAATTAAAAGCGTTCCTTATTTATGCAAAATTTGTGTGGCGAACGCCAAGTACTTAAGATGTGGCTTTTTGCCAAGCGAGAGAGAGGAAGGAGTTAGTCGAAGCAGGCCGCTTACCTTAGAAGTTTTACTCAGTTGCTGGTTGCCTTCCAGGCCAGAGTTTTAATCCTCGTGATAATGTTTAAACGTATTGTAGTGTTAACAGTTCTCTGTACTACATACGGCTTCCAGTTAGTATACGGCCAATCTTCCACGTTTATTATTCCAAAGTTAAGTTAGAGTTTAGTTAAATATTTTTATATTCTTACGTTTAGACCACAAGTAGTGGGTCTTTGTATTCCAAAGTACGGAAATTATTGTAAAGAGAGAAAAACAAAGGGTTTTGTATACCCTTCTTGTGTATCCTGTCTACTTCCCACAGTTATTGAACATAGCTTTAGTAAGCTCTCTGTTCCGAGTCAGGTCCTTGCATGTTCCCGAAGAAAGTAAGACAGAACATTGAACCTGATACCGTCACCAATATAAGAAGTATATTTTACACCTCTTTTTTCCATGGAACATGAAAAATTGTTTATCTTTCCATTCATTTCCATTTTTCCTGAAGAACTAGCATGATTCTCCAAACAGGCCTTGTGTTCACTTACGCCATTTCCTAGAAATGACTCGCAACCTTTGCAATATAAAGACAGTATTTCTGTATCGATTACTGTGTTGCTTTCTGACCCTATTACGGAACAGACTCCAACCAAAGACGTATGTCCTCGAGTCTTCCACGTACCGTCTCCACTTACAGTCACATTTAACGACGAATTTGAAAGAACGATGTGCAATCACAGGAGGGAGATCCATAACGCAGCAGAATTTCTGCATAGCAGCTTTCCCTTGACCAAGAGTTCGCATTGCATACGTAAATCTTCTGTTTAGCTCTGATATATTTTTTCGGACACCCATCATATTAGAGTTTCTGAAAGTTCTTTTACATGAACACTTTGAGCATAGTAACTCAAATTTTGAGCTTAAACCATGATGAAATAGTTCACTTAAATGAACATTACAAATTTTACAACATAAATTATTTTCAATAAATTGAAATAGGATATCCAAATCAAATAGTCTATAACCACTAAAATTAGGCTCTAAAGTAATCTTTATCTCTTGGTGGCAAAACAGTGTCACTATATAATTTTTTAAACGAAGAACTGACACCACACTTCTTATTCATTGTATCATTATGCTGATTTCCCTGGAACTTTCTTTTCTTTGGTCGATGAATATAAGACCTTTTATTTTTTACATCTTCCTTACAATTTTCCATAATTATCAGGTGATAAAAATACTAAACAAAAACTGCAATGTTATAATAAAAGCACCTTCATAAAAGTCGAAAGAAATTTTGAAATCGCAAAAGAGCTTGTAAGCAATCACGTTTCACGCTAATCCAAAGCTGGAGTAAGATTTCAACACATGCCTATGTTAGATGCCTATGTTAGAATAGTGCTATGTATAAATCTAATATATTCCTAAGTCGCGCTTTCGAGACATGAAAAACGCAGTTTGAATTTTGTCAATCGGCCCAGTAGAACGGGAGATAAAGCACAGTCCTCCCCCCCTTTTTTTTTTTTAGCTTGATAACACATCAGCACTGTTTTTCCACCATCTCAAAATAAATTATGAAGATTTGTGCTTTTGCAACTAGTTGAATTTCAACAGAAATACACGTTCATATGAAAACGTTGAAGCTCTTTTAAAGGGCCGGTTTTATACCTTTATGCAAATGTAATTCTACCGCATATAGCAGTACTTCCCTGTCAGCTGAATTACTTTCACACTGAGTCTTCCGATGAGAATTTTCCTATTTAAATACCAAAGGATGAATGATTATAAATTTCAAAGCACCTACTATCTTAACGATCGTTTCACTCAAAATCAAATATTCGAAAAGTGAGCAGAAAGGCAAAATAGACAATAGCTAAACATGGGAACATTGAATGTGAATAGCACTTTATTGTTGGTCTGCTGCCTTTTACCAGCTAAGATAGTACTTGCCAGAAACCGAAGATTATCCAACTGTGGGCATTGTGGTAAGAAGTCCTTTACTGAGTTCTCCAGCCGAGTAAACGTAAATGCGATTAACCTCTCGAAGCCGGCTGGTACAGCAGTTGTACAAGGAGAATGACTTTCTCAGACGCCGGCATTGGTACAACTGTCGTACCATCCATGCCCTCCCCATTTTAGAGAATCGCCTATCTGTAGATCTTTGGGTGGTCCATTGTCGCTGCTCAGAGTAGCCGCTGGCTACGCATTATTTCCCTCTTCTTATCAGTTTAGCTACATTTTGGCAAAAACCGCAGGTTTCGTCTCGCGCGAATATACTTGAAAATTAAATAGAGGCCATCTCTTTCTCAATCTGTCTCATAATTTTAATGCTATTTTTTTTAGTACTGACTTTTGCTATGATTAAAACGTCAGCGATTTTGCACGCTCTTTAAGCATACCATATTTAATGTTCTTTAATCATAACAAATAAGAATAGATTAATATTTTAGATTTAATGCCCTTCTAGAAAATAAATAAAACCGTTTTTATCGTTTACTCGTTTACTTCATTTTCGTACTTATGAATAATAAGATTTTATTTTGACATTGTTTTGTGGAGTGCATAAAACCCTTAAGAACTGTCAACTCTTTCAAAGTGCTTCTATTATGCAGGCAATTTTGTCTGATTTATCAGGAGATAAATAAGAGACAATTGTATGCATAATAGTTTTTCTGATTTTCATTCATTCAGTGATTGCTTTCAATGATTTTCATTGATTGTAAATTAAATAAAATCAATTTATCTTTACACCCTATTTTAGGATGAGATCTGCCAAAAAATATTTAAATATCAGTAAAGCTCACGTTACTTCTAAACTGAATCAAAACATCAGTAAAATGTTATAAAATTTTGGGCCAGTTTTATTTGCTGAAATTCTTATACTCTTCAAGAGATAGAGAGAATTCAGACAAGTTAATAAAAAATATCTTAAAAAAGTTGTTATTTTGTCTGTAATAAGGTGTATGTCAACTTACTACTAAATGTATGAAAATTAGGATTGGATTACGGAAAAGCACGCGAACGCTATCTGCTTAAGGGAATGGATGCTTTCGTGTAAACCTTTTTAAGAGAAAATTGCTCGCATTTACATTCCTGGTGGAAAACTCCACATGTAATCAACCCGTTTTTCGGTATTGATTGGATTAATTTGTTCGCTTACTGAATTACATCAAAGCACCCAACGATTACCTGTATAAGGGGAGTTATGTCTTCGCGGAGGACTTTTTAAGAGAAGCTGGCTTGCATTTACGTTACACAAAAACCATGAATCCAACTATTTATCCGGGATTCAAATCCAAGCGAGCTATAAGTGTTCAGCCACCTTTACCGCTTTACTGAAGAGCAGGTAAAAATATTGATAAAGGAAAAGTATTGAATTAACCGGTTTAATTTACTAACCTATATTTCTCAATCGACAGTACATAAATTTCGCATATGAGGGGGATTATTTGTGAATAAATAAACTGTATTGGACTTTTATCCACTATGTCATATTACAATGGAATTATTGCATTTCAAAGTTATTTCTCATGAATTAATTTTGCTCTTCATGATTTTTGATATTTTCAAAGAGAAAATTCCACACTTTAAATAAAAATATACACGAGAAGATACTTTATGCAAAATTTGGCGTAAACGGTTTTCTTAATTTTGCTTTGAAAATATTGCAGTGTAATCGTTTTCATTACTGGAAGAAATATAAAAAACAAATTTACTACATGGTATCTACACCGAATATTTCCTTATTCTTTTGAAAACGTGAAAGATTACTCTTTCTAAAATAAATTAGAAAATATATTATGTGCAAATAGAATATTCGTTGAAAATGAAATAGACTTCAACTTTTGGATATAACGATAGTTTTAGACGAAATTTCTACCTATGGAAAGAAATTGACGTATAATTAATTCTTCATGAACATTTAAAACTGTTCTCAAAATTCTTTTGATGATTGCATGTATAAGTCACGAATTTTTTTCTCGGCTAACATAAACAAAAGCCAATTTTACAAAGAAAAATTCTCGTTAAAGATATACCTTCTTTGCCTGATAGTCCAATGTAATATTTGTTAAAATTAATTATTAAACGCAACCAATGTATCTCGGATTTTGATTTTTATATTATAATAACAAAATTATCGAAAAAAGCAGATTTAAATCTCTGTTATTGTTATGTAAAGCTTTATTATTGCTGTAAGTTCATCTCAAAATCTAATTGTATTGAATCTCATTCTAATCATCTAATGGTAATAAATATTATTATTATTATTTCATTAACTTAGTCATTACCATTATTTTATTAATGAAAATATGTTATTAAAAATCGCATTCCGGCCTGCAGACTTACAGATCTAGTCTGTATTTACTATATTTTGTTAAATTTTGTTCTCGCTTTCTAATTTCTAATACGAAAATACGCGAATATAAATGAAGAGTGAAAACAAAGTTAAAAAATTCACAAATTATTTACGAGATTGATTAGAAATAATGAATGAAATATAAACATTGCATACATTTTGTTCTAAATAAAGTGTGCACTGGATATGCATCCAGTACTGCACATTTATTTATGCACTATTTATTTAGAATTTTGCTTTCATTTAAATATGAAAGCAAAATAATCATCGAAAAAATTGCAAATCTAGCAACTCCTCTACTATGGGACGTAGGCGTCCGACAAACATGTAAATTTTACTTCATCCATAGAGGGGAACTAACGACTTTTCTCATTAGGAAAATGTCAAAGAGGTGGCAAAACTGTTTCGGATCGCGCTGGTCTGAAAGCTATAATATGAAAATTTCGGCACGGTTTTAGAAGGTTAAGAGAGTAATGCTTGAGAACCTATTGTAATAATTTTGTGGAAACATTTATTTGGAAGAACGTTTATAAAAGTATAAAGAAACATTACAATGAGAGAGAAAATATAAATTCAGGTTTTAGTCAAATTATCTGTATATGAAACGTCGAAATGATAATATGAGGAGTATTTTATTCATTTGTGTAAGCATTTTATTTACTTGCATACCAACGAGTTCTGACGAAAATTCTGCATAGATTTATTACCTAATTATTGGCACTTCTTGCAGACGCAAATGAGATCTAATCAGAAAATAATCAAGCATCTGAATCAGTCAATCATCAACACGCACATTCTAAATCAGATTTCTGAATTACTTTCTTGAAGAGTTTACGGTCCAAATAAAACAGAAGAAACATTTTTAACACAATACAAAGCAGCAGAAGTGTGAGAAGTATATATTACTATAAAGCCAACACTCTGTCAGTTAAAGACAAAGTAGTTTGATTAAATAAACAAGGTGAACAGAGACACAGTTGTAGCCGTTTGTAATTTTAAAGTACATAAAGCGCAGGAGTATATGAGAAAACCAGTGAGTAGCACATTGGTTACAATTTTTATTATAAACATGCTGAAACTGTGAATATAATTTCAAGCATCGGTGGCGACATCGAATGGAGACATGCTTCAGTGTCAGATGTATTTCATTAAAAGATATGAAATATTTTTAAACGTTTAAGAACACAGTTTCTGAAGTACTTGACAGCTCACCCTGTATAAGCTTCATTCCTTTGTTTAAAAGTCGGTAAAGAGTTATCACAGATTTTCTTAAAAATTATCGGTGATCAATACTGGTATTGATCAATCATAACGACAATAACATACATTGTTATGGAAAGAGAGAAAGTACTTGTGAGGCTTTCTGAAAGACCGAGTCTCAGTTTTAATATTTTAATATTAATCTCTACAAGTCTGACCTAACTGACACTACTGAAATAGTTATGAAAAATTGATTCCCACTGTTAAAAAATTGATCTGCATTTTTTTTCGTAAATTTTATTTTTTTAAACAACATGTCTGTAATCAATGTGCGCACCGCATTGATGCTGGAAAAACACTAAAATTTGAATCATCGTTGTACAAGCTAAAGAAAAAAAAACAATATTTAATTGTGAGAATAAAATATTCTAACGACTATAATGATAAGTCAAGAATAAAATCAAATCTGTAGCTGCAAGCCTTTTTAGCGTTATGGTGGTTAGGGAAAACTGAGTGCGATACCGAAGGGCTCGGGTTCGAATTCCGGAGAAGGCATGGATGTAAAATTGTATGTCCCTTCATAGGAGGCAATGATGGCCCGCCTACTAGGCGCCTCCATTATAAAGAGACTACCGATCTGGCCTTAGGGCAGGACGATGCCGACATAGGCAAGTGCCAACCATAAGAAAAAAAAATTTATTGTAATCTTATTCAAAAATTCCTAATTATAAGACGCAAATTTTTAGACACCTTTCTCATGTTCGTTTTTAATGGTAATCAAACTAATATGAAAGTGGACTGAAAAGTCATTTTTAAATGAACCCCATAATCTTATACGTCTCTGTACATTTGCATAAATCCATAATGGGCCAGGTATTATTTTATCGAAGGACAAGAGTCTAAATGGAACGATTACTTCGCTTGCTTGCGAGTGAATTCTAGGAGGTCCGACGAAGACATCGCGGACGAAAACGTAGCGGAGAAAACAACGTAAGACGGAAACTTCGTTGTAGAAAACATGTGGGAGAAAAGAAGGCAGGAAAACATATCGTAAGTCTAAAACATCATCGAAGAAAACAATCGTGGTACAAAACATCGACGAAGAACCGAAAGCGGTTCCAAAACTTCGCAGTTTAAAAATATCGTCGTGGAAAATATATTCCTATAAAAGAGAGTAAATAAAATAATCGCATGACGATTATTCTGCAGATATATCTTTTCTACTTTTAAAAGGTGCTGGTGCGTATTCGAATAATGAATTCTAGGTGCGAGTAAGAATGAGGAATATTTTTACCTCTATATTTCATATATTTCCTTTCATTAATAATTTTTTGCTAAAAATCCAAGAAGGAACTCTTGCGTTGAAAAGTTGAAAGGAAGTAGAAAATTAATGATACGTGTGGGAGTACTACGCAGTTTTTTATTTTTTATTTTAAGAGAATTTTAAATTTATTTACTTAACTATTAAACGTTATTATTTAATTAAGTCATTTCATAAAGTTGTATTGGCAGTTCTTCATGAACAATATATTTTTAAAAAATTAAAAAAGGGAAAAGGAGCATTTACTTTAGATTAAATGTATTTAAAAGTTTTATGCATGTCTGAAATTTCTAATATTATGTTCTTTGAATAAAATTAAGACTTCTTTTGTTCTTTTTCCTTCAGCTTCTTCAAAGTAATCCTTTTATATGAGTATCCTTTGCATGTTGCGATTCGTTAGTTGTGATGACACAAGTCAGGATGAACTACGTAATATTTCAGTACCGTATTTAAATTTATTGGATTATTGGAAGAGCACGTTAGGGCTCTTTTACTAAGGGGAGGGAAGCGTTTGGGGAGGACTTTCTCAGGAAAAGTTTCGTACGCACATTACACATTAGAAAAACCACAAAATTCTCAAGCAGCGTGTTTTTGTGCTGGGTCTAGCTACCAGCGTTCAACGACTTTACCTCTGGACCACTGCAGCCAGATAGAGTTATTAACGGAATAGATTATTAACGGAAATGCATTCATTTACACTCTTTTTTTTTTGAGAAAGATCAAATTTAAATTTAGATCTAGAAAATGTAAACGCAGAATTTTACAAAAAGAAAATATAGGTACAATAAATCCTCTTGTCGGTTACCATCCTCAGATGACCGATGTTTTTGAAAAAATAAGTAAATATAGGTTTTTCACAATGTCTCTCTAAGATGACCGCATCAACGGAAGACTAAAGAGATATGGAATCGTCAACGATCGCTTTGAAACGAATATTTTATATTTAACTTTACATTTATATATTTTTATAAATGATTCTAAAATATGGTTAAACTTTTGTGTCTCAGTGTGCCACTACATGGAACACCCAAATTGAATCGCTTCGAAAGCCTCTAAATTCAACCGTAAATAGATAAAAATGCTTTTATAATATACTTTGAACTTTTCTTTTTAAACCGTAGATAGCAGCATATCACAAGGAGACACATAACTTTAATTTATTATGTGTTATTAAAATCCATTTTTTTCAAGTAATTTTCTCTATTTTTTAATGATATAAAAATTTTATTTGGAGAAAAAATAGGCATAATTTTTTTGGCTGTACTCCAAATTATTTTTTTAATCTTTCATACAAAAATCATACGCAGAATCATTGAATAAAACCAGGTGTTCCATTAGCGGGAACACTGCGCCTTTAGCAATCTCATGCTCTTACTAATCAGAACATCTGTGCTCTCAGGAGAGAACATCCGTTGTTTTCGTTTTCTCTTTCCGTTGATTTTTTTTGGGGAGGGAATGAATTCAAACAAAGCAGCATTGAGGGGCGAGGTGGGTTTTGTGTTATGAAAGCATTAATATTGGCATCTCGAAATTTTTGGGGGTAGTTTTTAGGCGGGAATTTCATTAGTAGCTTGACTCATCGTTACTTAGACCTACGCGAATGTTTTGCTGTCTTTTTAGTCTCATTCCCGTTTATTTTCAATAATTGTGTAGATATTTTTCGTGTATCTATGTATTATAAACTTATTTTTCTTTTTTGTTAATATTAATCGTAGTTAATTATTTTAATCTTAGTTGGTTTGTGCTTCCATCAAAAAGGTGTGACTTGCTTTGAACAATTTCACGAAGCTAAGAAATAGGAAAATTTATAAACATTTTTGTATATAGGACTTGTGTATATAGATATGTATCTCATTTATTCGTATATATTCAAGAATATTGTGCATATCCAGGAAACCATGTATACAGCCATAATACAGAGTTTTTTCATTCTTATGCAAACGCTTCTACTCATTTTCGTGCTTCACTGCAAAGCTCGCTTAGTCGCACTTTTATAAGCTCTGGCGGCGCAGTGTTCCACCTCATGGAACACCCACAGAATTAAAACGGTAAGTGCAATTTTTACAACATTTTACCTGTATATTTATTTAGGACTAAATAGACTGAATACAACGTTTCTTGCTGAAATTCCGACTTTAACGTACAGTGCGCCGCAAAGGATTAAATATTTTAGTTCTATGTTACGCAAATTGTATTTCTCCCTTTGTACCGAGGAGAGGCGCAGACACAAATTTGTTAGGATCGTAAAGCTCGGGTTTAGAGCTTTTAAGTTGCGGTGAGTTTCAACTAAGCAGAGGTTCTCCTGAGTTTACTTGGTGAGCCGCTACTGAAGTCGGAGATTTCAAAGAGTTCTTCGCCGTTCCTCAGCCAACTTAATGTTTGAAAGCCAATAAAGTAGTTTCGGTCAACATTATGACTCTGAGGTTTCTTGGGTTCTACACTGAGGGAACATCAAGTGAATTTACAGTCCACTACTTTTGAACGACGGGACATACAGTTTTCACACACAATTTATTCGAAAATGTTTTAGTTATTGCTTGAACTTTTAGAACGAAGTTCTCAGCGAACCACTTTTTTTTACGACCACTTCTTAAAAGTATAGCTGTGGAATTCTGGAACTAATTCTCATCCTTTTAAGATTTTCCATTTAGGTAATATTTTATTACTGCATTTTACAATATAAAGGAAGTATTATAATTACGAAAATTTTCAAGTATCACATTTCAGTGGAAATGTCCATTTTGTCCATATCTGAATCCATTTGGATGATTTTTGTGCGACATCTCATACGGACAGAATAAAGACTTCTTCCTTTTCATAGTATATTTTATAATGCATTCAAAAGGGATTTTTTCGTGTTCTCTGTATGTATGTAGATATAATATATGTGTGTATGTATCTCGCATAACTCAAAAACGATTAGCCGAAGAATATTGAAATTTTCTAAAGAGTAGGCTTGCTTCTCTCTTTATATTGCAGGTTAGCTGTACCAACCGTATATGTATATGCTCACGTATATGTACATCAACATCCTTTATCCGGCTTAAAAGTCCCTACACGACCTTTATTTTTGCAATCGTTGCTTGTAGTAATATACTTCCAGTTATTGAAATGTTTTTAAATCACGAAAATATTCATGTTTTGGCGATGTCAAATTTTTAAAAAAATTCTTTTTTGACAAATAAGTAAATACAAATTTTAATACAGTCTCGCGGTTCGTATACTTACATTTGGGAAAGTTTCATACTTGTTATCTATATAGTATATAAAGAAGAAAGTTTGTGTGTTTGTACTCTCATAACTAGGTCACTACTATAGCTATCACCACCAAACTTTCTACAATTAGGTCGACGTCACTTTTCTCAAAAAAAAAAAAAAAAAAAAAAAAAAAAAAAGTAGCTAAAATCAGAGCTATAAATTAAAAACTCGGAAAAACGATAATTTTCTTTCTCATTTTCCGAGTGGCAACAGTCTGGCAAGCTGGAGACGAAAATCTGCTTTATTTCGAAAGTTGTTACCATTGCTCTCTTTCAAATCCTAGAGTTTGTTAAAATACGAAAATAGACAAAAGATGAAATAAAAATAGCTATCCCAAACATTAAATACGTTATTCCCGACTCCGAAAATTCGAGGGAAGCCATTTCGACTATTCTCATCTTAACTACTTTCATGAGCCAAAATACTAATTAAAAATTCTGAAAGTTCTAATTTTCGCACTCATTTTTCCTAGTGGTAACAGTCTCGGGCGTTGGAGATAGAATTGTTTTATTTCGAAAAGTGTTGCTACTGCTCGCTTGCAAATCGTACATTTTGTTAATAAAAAAATTTGTAAATTTTACATAACCTATATATATAAAGAAGAATGTCTGTTTGTGTGTTTGTTTGTTTGTTTGCGTTATTGATTTCTGATCAATTATGATAAATATTTTGCGACATTGAATCGACTAAAGTTGAATATAGGTGAAATATTGGATGGAACTTGAGCTGTTATGGCCATTTGATTAGAAAGACGAAAATCACTAAAAGCTTAGTGACATTGCTTTTGATACAATGAGAGAGAATTATATTTTTCTATCGAAATTTTTTATGTGGGGTTGCATATCGCACCGAATCGTATTTTTTACATCGTTAGAGACGGATTACAACGGTATCGTTCTCTCTGTTGTTAGATACATTGCTTTCAATCTAACTTAATTGACATCGGGTACTTCCGCTAATAAAGAAATAAAATTAGAAAAAATTCATAAACGCACGACCAAAATTGTGCAGTATACGTAATTTCAAAATCAGCAACTTTCTTTTAGGAATCGGGTATTCAAGTTTGAAAGAGCAATTCGAAGAAATAAATTTAAATGATCAGCAGCAAAAAGTGTGTATAATTTAATAGGCCTTATAAGGAAATTCACATAACAACACATAAGGCCTTACAAGACCTTATTTGTTGTTCGCCTGAGATTTTTGATTTTAGTAAGCACATAATTTTTCGATTTTTTTCATTCGAAAAAATATGCGTCTGTTTCTCGTACTTTTCTAATATACAGTGAATTATTTCATAAGGGCATTACGCGGAAGTTTCTAATTATTAGTTTATATATAGTATATAGACATTGTCAAACATTCGTTTCCTTCAGATGTAAACCACCTGTTTCTCGACCTGGCCCAAACAGCTTTTTACATATTGTTAACTGCAAACAATCATTCGATTTACTGCATAGTCAAATGGAATGTATTCTGAGAGCTGAAAAATGTCATCTAAGCAATTTGCAATTTGATTCATTACTAGTAAATCTGAAATCAGTTTCGTTATTTTAACAAGAAAGGGCATTTTTATGCATAGTGCTGGAAATAGAATAAAGATTTAATAAAAATTAAATTTTAGGTTCGAGTTCCATTTGACGAATATCAAAATGTTTACTTTGAAATATTAATAAACGTTTTTTGAAAATAGGAATGTAATTTTTAATTATTTTAAATCTATTTACTCTAAAGCAAACTGGATATAGATGGCTAGAAATAAGAAACAAACAGAAAAGAAAGAGAGAGATCAGAGTAAAATTATTCATGTTAAATTCAAATGGAAAGAATTTGAAAATGCTATATTTCAATAGCTAAGATTTAGTTAACTCTAACAGGGAGAAGTACCTCATATGGGCATAGTATACATCATAAGTGAAGTGGTGAAAGCATACGGTATCGTGTTTTTACTATTTGAACACTTTCGAAGATCTGAATGATGAGTTTATATATGTCAAATACTCTATTAATTACTTATCTCTATCTATCTCTAATTTTACACGTACTGTCCAGCAATGAATGTTCGATGTATAGGTCACAGCCACTATCCCACCAAAAGAGAAAACTTTCATTTATGAAACTTCCTAGTACGTCTGCCAGGGAAACGAAAACAGGCTTTACATCTAACATTATCCTGCACATTTTTATGAAACATTAACATTTTGATTCGACCCTTTTGTTTTATTTTGTTTTGAGTTTTGTTCAAGCAAACGTTTCGAAAATCATTCCTACTTGTAAATACCTGTTTGTTTCTTGTATGTTTGGGGCACTATTGGTCATGTGGTTAGGATTGCAGAATACTGAGAGTTTTATGGAACTGATCATCCCAATTGTAATTTCCATTATTTATATACAAAAACAATATAGGAGCATGAAAAACACCAATATGGATAGTTTAATAAGACGAAACTTCAGCTCGTAAGTGCTGATAAAAAACAATGTACAATAACTAAATGTTACTGTAGGATGTTTATTATAGCTTAAATAAACAATATTCTGTTTTTGCTCAAACACAGCGTTAAAAATACCAAGTGGTTGACACGAAGCCACATAAATTTCGTTTGACTAATTATTAATATATTATTATATCATAATATTAGTTAGCAGTGGTAAATCTAGGTATTAAAAAACCGTAAACACGAATTTTTGAAATTTTAATATTTCTCCTTTGACCACGTTTGAATTATCCATTTGAAGGTGGCAAGGGGCCTTCATTTTCAAGGAATGATTTCTACCGGCAGTAATTTTACAATAATATTATAAGATTAGACATAATAAATCTGACAGCATGAATGCATTATATGAAAAAAGCATGGAATTTGCATTATTTTGCTATAGAATGTTATACTAATTCTCGATTATCCGTGTGTGGAATACCCGTCTTGCAATTTGGAACTAGGTACCGTTGATGCAATTTTAAGCGACCAGGGAATATATTTTTCATTTAGTCAATTTGTCGAAATTTTAATGTTTTTAATTGCAGTTTTACATTATTTTGATTACCATTAAAAACGAACGTGAGTAACTCATCTGAAAATTTATAAGCTGTGAGAGAAATCATATTGAATGAACTGAGCATACAGAGGAGACTAATTATATGCCTTTGGCTTTACAATCCTTGTTAGAATATTTCATTTTCAGAGTTGTGTTTTTGTGTTTATTGCAGCTTGTAGGATGATGAGTGCAATTGCTTGGAACTCCGTGCATTAAATAAGTGCAAACATTGGTTACAGACCTTGTTAATAAAAAAAAATTAAACTTTACAAAAAATAATGTTACAGAATACATATATTTCTTTTACATTCCGAATCAATTTTTCGTACCTAGTTGAGTCACATAAATTATGACAAACTTTGAGAAATTAATTTAAAAGAATTAAATATGAAAAAAAGAATTGAACAAAACAATTATAACTTGGCTGTGCGAGAAATCTCACAAATACTACGTTTATGTTTCTGAACAAATGCATAATATTCCCTTCATTTCTATCCATCAATTTTATCATTTATCTCTCACACACTTTTTTATAAAAATCTGTGATAACACTTTACAAACATTTAAACAAATAAATGAAACTTATACAGGTTGGACTGTCAAATACCTCGAAAAATTAGTTGTTAAATTTCAAAAAATTTCAGATTTCATTACGAGATATATCTGACATCGAAACAGGTCTCAATTCGATAATGTCATGGATTTTTAGAATTATGTTTACAGTTTGAAATTATCCTTATTATATGAAAAATATTAAATAAATTTGTTATATATCAGTTTCCTTGCACACTCTTGTGCTATATGTACTTTAACGTACAAAGAACGTTATAGAATAATACGTTATAGATACGTTATAGAAACGTTATAGAAACGTTATAGAAATGTTATAGAACGTTATAGAAAGAACGTTATAGAATAGTGTTATCAATGGTTATTTAAACCAAACTGCTGTGCGTTTTTAAGGCCGAGCGGTAGCTTCCTAATTAACACGCTGAGTTCTGCGCCGAATTTGCTGTCCTTTCCGTTCAGCCGGCAGCGAGCTAGGCCTTAAAGCTAAGCCTCATTTGGGTTTAGAATGTTTCAATACATTTCATTAATGCTAAATTTGATCACATTTCATTCAGACTATATTTAATTTTTAACATATACTGTCGGTTCCGTGGAACGACGCCAGGCAAACGAAAATTCCAGTGCCGGTTCCCAGGGACCGACGCCGGCCACACGGAAAGTTCACTGTCGATCCCCAGAGACCGGCGCCGCGCTCAACGTGTTAAGAAAGTTTCGGGCCGGTAAGTAAATATGTATTTAATTCAAATATATGAATTGATATGTAATCTATATATATGATTGATTGTATTTGAGTTCCATTTCGAATACTCAAAACTTAAACACAAAGAACTAGAGGCAGCAGATACATAAATCAGTTTATTGAACGCAATTTAACAGAATCGTTACAGGTGATGAGATGTGGGTAGCTCACTTCACCACAGAAAACAGCAACTCACGATTGATTGGCGTCACAGGGATCCACGCGCCGGACGATCCTCAGTCTATGCACGGAAATTGAAGTCCACGGTATTCTGGGATAGTAAAGGCATTCTGCTCATTGACGTATTGGCGAGTGGTGCTCCGGTGAAAGCTGATCTTTATTGCGCTTTACTAGAGAACATCTGAAGAGCCATTCAGAACAAATGGTTTGGGATGCTCAGTGCTGGTGTTGTGGTGTCCTACGACAACATCGGACGCATACAGGGAATTCCACAAAATATATGTTGCAGACGTTTCGCTGGGAGATGTCTGACCATCCATTCTATGGCTCCGATCTTGCTGTTAAGTACTTCCACCTGTTATTGCACCTGAAGACGTTCTTGTCTGGGCACACTTTCCTACAGGTGAAATGTTGCAGACAACTGTGACGGGCTGCCTTTCTTCCCAGGCGACAGACTTCTATGACACTCTAATGGAAATAGGTAACCGACGCTATGACAATTGGTATAGTTCCGATGTTTCTTATGCTGAGAAGTAGCAGAAATATAGCTGTATCTTTTGCAATAGGTTTTTCCAGGTAATAAGACTTTGTTTCTTATGGTTTACGGCAAAGTAATTTTTCGGACGACCCTCTTATTGTTTAAATAATCATTATCAAATGAATATACCTTCATCTAAATCAATATCTAACTCAATCATCATCTATATAAATTTCCTTCTAAATCCAATCAACTTCATCTGCTAATCTGAGACATCTAACTAAGCATAACTACCCAAAACACATCTTCATGTTAAACCATCATATATATATTATCATCATCATCGTCATTGAAAATATCGCCAAATTAAGATAAATCATCATAGCTCAAATCAACTAAATAAAAAGCAGTATCATCTAAATCACCACCATCAACAATATGATTCTCATTTGATCATCGTCTTCATCACCTCAACCGTCTAAATCACCATCAAAATTGTTATCTGAATAACCAAGAAAAAAATTATAAAATTATCACCAGATAATTCAAAACCATCATTTAAATAATCATCATCATCGAAATCATACCTTCAGTTTAAACCGTCGTATATGTCATCATCACCATTATCATCGTCGAGAGAGATCTTCCAGATCATCTAAATAGAAAGCAATATCAACCAAATCATCATGTTCTTCATCCTCATTTAATCATCGTCTTCATTGTCTAACTCCTCTAAATTATTATATAAATCACTCTCACATCATGTACAAAATCGTCATCAGTCAAAACTATGTCACCATCAAATTCATCTAAATATTTATTATCACTTAATACACATCGTCATTTTAACCATCATGTATATCGCGTCACCATGATCATCGTCAGAATAAGATAAACCATCATCACCCAAATCACATCAGTCATTCTAAACCATCCTATGTATCATCTTCATCATCATCATTGAAGTCGTCGTCAGAATAAAAGAACTTCACCTAGATACAAAGCCCGATCACCTAAAGTTTTATTATCATCCTACTCAATTATTCATACTCTTCATCACTAAACCATATACTCACGATCACCTAAATAAAAAATCATCAGCAGTTAATCTAAATTGTCGTCCTTAAAATTCCAGTTAAATTATTCAAATCATCGTCGTTTAAATCATGACTTTTTAGTGTTTCGCTAGTGTGCCGTCAAATAGAGCCAGTTTCATTCAGCTACAGACAGAAGGATATCACCGGAAGTTCACTATCTTTGGTACAGGTGTAGTAACCAACCGCCCTCAGGAGATGCCAGAGGCTTGGGGACGTAGCCGAAACCTATGCCATCTTAAATAACGTGACACTCGGAAGTGACGTAAGAGTTTGAATAACGTAATGTTTCAAAAAGTTTGGTTTTTGTGACAACGAAAATATTTTTTAAAGTTTCATTTCTTCCGGAAACGACGAATTGTTTTCTTATTTTTTTAGGCAACGGCCTCTTGAACCCCTTGAAATCTTGTTTGTAAATGACATTAAAAATTTCAGTTTATCATTAAATCTGTATTTGTTTTTAATTGAGCATCTCATTATTTACTGTTTGTTCATTTCGCATAATTTGAATATAATAATAATAAGCCAAATGCAAAATGTTAATCGTTAAAGAGAAATGCGACCAGAGATATAAAATTAAAAATTAAAAGACAAAGAATTAAATTTATATATCAAGTTTTACCAAAATAGAAAAAAAAGAGAAAGGACCTTTAAAGAATAGAATAGTTGAAGGGGTGTTGAAAGCCAAAACATTTCATAAAATGAGGATTTCTGATATTTGCATTTTCAAATTCTCTACAATTTTAGCTTTCTTAAAACACCGTTCTTTAATCTCTTTGAAAATTAGGACTGTACAAAATCTAGCTTTAATTTGTCATTGAATACTTTGATAATTGAGAATTTTTACATAAAATCGCGTTTTTCCGCCGAACGTGATTTTTTATACTCGATGTAGTACCTGTTCTCAAGAACTACTGCTCACAGGTATCTGAAATTTTTATACCTTATTTACTACGCTTCCAAATATTTGCCGAAATGAGCTTTTGATTATAATCAGTGCTAAATTTTACTATGCGTAACAAAATATACTGTAAAATACTCTAAAATTTAAAATGATAAAAAAGCTCGTTTCAGAATATTCAGCTAGGTATTGTGATGTTCCTTCCCTTAGCGAAAGACGTTTCCAGAACATTTTATCTGCGAGGGGCTAAAGACGGTTAAAGGAAGGGACGTAGTTACGCCGGAAAACAGAGTGGAGGCAAGCTGGTGGGAAGAATACGAGACTTGTGACTTTTGCGGTTGGACCGGCAGTCATGCCGTGTGCAAAGGGATAACTTAAGCTAAATGTATAGTAGTGGTATTTGTTTTATTGTGTATTGTTTAATAAATTAGTGGATAAAATTTCAAAGCTGATCGAGATTATTTTCCTATTATGGCGAGTGCATTAGAAATGACCGAACCCGCCTCGGAGTTGAAACGGCGCGAGGTGCAAATCGGCGCAGTCGATTGGATAAGATTGTGAAAAAGGAAATCACTAAATAGTGAAAATAATAAATAAATATGGTTGTAAAAAGTTACTGAAAGTTATAAAATGAAATTCGGTGATAGTTCACGAATGGATCTACGATGAGAGAAGATTTTTATGACGAAAGAAAATGGCGCGTTTAGGGCCATGTGTGCGAATAAATTCATCCGATTTGTGAAAGCGTGATGTGCTAAAAAGTTAACAGCCAGTGAGTGGTAAAATGGGATCATCAGTGTTCATCATCCTAGTGAAATCGTGAAAAGTTAAATCAGGGGTAATGTGAATTACCGTGTTGTAATCATGTCAAGTTACGTGCCACTGCAGTGTGCTCATGATTAAAGTTAACAGCGTCAAGTTGTGCTCTTCGTTCGATATTTTCACTATCGGGATCAAAGGTAAGTCCTTCTTAATTTATATATTAACCATATTAACTTAGAAAATTATAATTGTTTTTATGTCTGTTAATAACATGATTCGAATGTCAGGCGTTAAAGCCAGTAGACACCGAGAAAGTATATTTATATGGAAATGAGAAATTAAGGTTCTTATTTTTATCAAGATATAGGAGATTCTTAGAGATTCTTAGAGAAAGGGAAACGATTATTGAAACATTTGAAAATAATGAAAGGAGTTATGTTTGACCCACCATCGAAAGCTGAGAAATGGCTATTCTTTTTACATCATGCTGAAGTGATTCTTAATCTCTATAAAATATCTGAAGAAGGGAAAATTATTTTGCAGAGTTTAAAAACAAAAGTTAAAAGTTTGATCGCGACTCTCGATGAAATGGATTGAAATAACAATATTATGATTAAAGACACCGTATTAAAAGAATTCCTCGGAAAAACCGATCGAGGCAGGCTGGTGGCGTGAATACGAGACTTGGTACTTTAGCGATTGGACCGGCAGCCATGCCGTGTGGAAAGAGATTACTTAAAATATGTTTTGCGCGCCTTATATTATGTATATAGCTGAGATTACTTAAAACATGTTTTGCACGCCTTATATTATGTATATAATTAAATGTATACTATACTAGTGATATTTCTTTTATTGTATATTGTGTACCGTTATGTGTAATAAATTAGAGGATAAAATTTGAAAGATAGAGATTATTTTCCTACTATGGCGAGTGCATAGACGAACCTGCCTCGTGCTTGAAAGAGCGCGAGGTGATAGATGTAATTTAATTACGTAAAAACCTTCAAGCTTGTAAGAACAGCAGATTTTCAGAAAAGGTAATCCAAAAATGGCCAATTCAACATTGTTGCTATAGGGTTTCCAACACCCCTTAATAGAAAGGAGTAAAATATTTTTAAAAAATGGCATTTATGGAAATACGAGAAAGAAATATGTTTAGCTTATAAGAGTATATAATATTTCTGTAAAATAAATAAAGTGAGCATTTAAAAGCAATTTTTTAAAATAAAAAACCAAAAGGAAATATTTATACTTTTTAAAATCAGTATTACTTTTGTAAAATGAAAGAACTTAAAATCTTTTTAAAGTAAAAATAGCGAAAAAAAAATTTAAATTAAAGTTTAACGTTATTAAACTAAATATTGAAGAGAAAAACACTTTTGACACGAGAAAGGGAAAATAAAAGAATTTTAAAGTCAAAATTACATTTGCACAAGTTGCAAATTTGATAGAGATTCGCGTTCCTTTAAGCCTCGGGCGCCTCCCTATGACGGTCGGTTACTATTAAGCTTGTTATTGTAAACTGGCTATTCAAATTACAGTCGGTATGCGCAAAGGGGGCCTGAATCTTCATCCTGAAAAATAAACAAAATTATTGTTACACGTCACATAAAAATATCAGTTAAAATGATAATTCAATTCTGAGTCACAAGCATGAGAATATTTGAGAAGGTTATACGGCATACGCAAATAACCAAAATGAAAGGTACTCGAAACGCATGTGTGTGCACTGTCTGCAAACGTTCAGACCGGATCTTGGTCGTTTGTGGTAGGCATTGACTTGCAAGTACAAATGTGGTTTGAAAATCGTAAATGTTTGCGCTTTGGTACTTTTAAATTTAAAGTCATTTGTTTTGTAAAAATTACGAAGCCTAGCTCTTCATATGTTTCTCCGACACTCATAATTTTATGAGGAAAAGGTTTGCCCTCGTTATGAAATAATTTTGAACATAAGTATCTCCGTCTGATTTCGATTGACATCAGTCAATTGTTTTGTGATTTATTTTTTATATCCAAAAGGAAAGTTTCCGAAATGAAGTCTAGGTATTGGAGGAAAGAATAATTAGTAAAATGTAGAAAATTGATACTTTTATTTTCAGCTTTTTTGAAATGAACTCATTATGCAGCGTGGCAAAAAAATTAAAAAGACTTCTCTCAAAATTTAATTTTCAACGTTCTATTTTGGAAATGAAAATACCAATTAACAATAGACAGAACTCGTCCTTGACTTTGTAAATTATTCTAGAAATCCTTGACTTCCTATAGCTGGTAAAAACCTGAAATCTCTTACTAAATTTGTCATGGAATATGCCAGTAAATTTCAAACGTAAAAATGTGCGCCATTTGTTTTTACATAAAATTTCTCATATAAATAATTCTTGGATTAGACGTTTTTTGAAAAGTATCTTGACCCAAAACGTTTAAACTGTTTTCTTAAAACATTCGTTTGCGATTGAAAATTTTATAAATATAACTAGACTGAGTTTTGAATAAATCAAATTACAACGCATAAGCACATTGTTGGAACATTTTGTATAAGAAAACGTAATCGCATACAAATCAAGTTCTTATATCGCTTAATTACAATGCATCAGATCTTTAGTAAATAAAGAAAGCAATAAAATACACATGGTGGTTTGGCAATACCAAAAACATCATATCCCGCAACAGCTCTTCTTGATTATTTCATACCTTAGAAAACACGAGCAAATATGTCAATTGCGGAAACATTGCAGTTTCGCAAGCGATAAGGTGGTGCGCAGGAGAATTGATTATCGGGGAAACTATTTCTGCAAGGTAGGAGGTGATTTGTATTCATTCTGGATGTGGAAGAGAATGTTATTCTAGGACTTCGAGAAATAAGGAACATAATTTGGATAAGAGTGCACTTTCGACCAAAGTGAATTTGCGGAATTAGGAGTCATGTTTCTTCTTTCTGTAGTCATTTGAAGCCGTGGTTCTGATGTCAACATCAAAGACTTAACGATATCACATTTGATTTTAGTGAAGTGTAGTTCATCCAGTGCTTTCTTCAGCAGTAGTTATGGCTTTCGCCGAACGAAACAAACACAATGCAAGTTTCCAATGTTAAGTCATTCAGTTTGCGAAAGAAAATGGAAATCATGCAGTTTGGTTTTCGTGAATGCTTCGTACACGAGTGGAAGAGGCATGAAATTTTACAAAGATTATTGCGCCAAAGAATAAATGTGTATTGCATAAAGAAGTAATGAAATAGCTTACCGTCGGCGAAAGTGTTGGAAACTGCATTGTAGAAAATCCCCATCATCACTAGAATGGATTAATTGTAACAAGAAACAGCGTACGTTTCTTTGCCTTAAAAATAGAAAAATGGAGTGCAAATGAAAGTGAAAACTCTAAAGCAAACTGAGGTTGTGTATTCGATTTACTTCACGGAATAATTCAGTTCTCCGAGAAAAAGAGATAAAATTTTTTCAAAGGCTTCGAAAATATAGAGATAAAACTTTGATGAGTTTTTAAAAATATGTAAAAATTTATTTACTATCACGTGTTGCAAATATGGATGTCATTCCTGTAGTTTTGATATAGTAGGAGATAAAGAAACAATGATATGAAAGAAAAATAACGGTTAACATAAAATCAATAGGCCAACGAGAAATCTCACCTCACCGTACTGATCTCCTGCTTAGCCGACCGTACGAAATTAAAAGCTCATCGATATCTTGAAAAGAAAGACTTTGCTGAAGTGCAGTTTCCCGAAAGTGTTTTCATCCGTATTCACGAGAAATGATCGGCGGAGAAAAATGTTGTGAAACTGTGGATAAGAAATATTTGGCAAAAGCTTCCTTTTGCCTCAGATAATCAAGAAAGTCTAATACTTTGGGACATGCTCAGCCTCCATCTAACGGATAACACAAATATGTTGTTGAAAGAGTGTTATACAGATATGACAGTTTATCCCGGCGGATTATTGCCATTAGTTCAGATATTAGACATATATGTCAATAAATCATCGATAGAATATTTTAAACGTTAGTGGAATACTCGAACAAAAGTGAAGGTGAAAAAAACAATTACAAATGGAGACCAAATACGTCATGCCAGTCCATAAATAGTGTGTCAGTAGATAATAAAATCACGGAATAAAATTAAACCCGTTTAATTTATGTGGTATATCTGACGGTCTAGATGCAACGAAAGATGATTATTTATGTGTGGATCAGAGTAAAAGTAACGGCAAAACTGAAAGAGAATTCGATGATGTGCTTGAAGTTATAGCTTGAGACGTATATGAGGAACTTGGATCTGTCTATGCAAGTATGGATCAGAGGTGAAGGTGAAAATGAAACAGAATCCGATAACGAAAATTTTTAAGTACATAAACTATGTTATTTCTCTTAAATAAAAAGCATTTAATTACACGCAGAAATCTAATTTTCGTATGCTCACTTTTTCCATATTTCTAAACATAACATTTTTATAGCTGGCGTACAGCGCGTACCCATAAATTTCTATCTTGCATTTTCTTTTAAAAGTGCGCCTTATACGCCTGAATATACTATAACAAACATAGCTGAAACTTAAGTGATAGAGATATTTACATGCTTGCTGAAGCATTATATTCTGTTTTTTTTTTTCCCTTCTATTAGTGCATAAATGTTTTCAAAATTTCGATGTTACGTTTTTCAATCTTTGTGTTTAGAAAAGGGATAAAGAATTCAAACTTTTATCTCCGAAAACAAAATTCTAAATCAGATTTCTAATGAAGAAGTGAAATTCTCTATAGCTTTACTTTCCGGACTAATTAAAATTAAGAAAAAGAAGAGAGGAAAAAAATAACTGATTTGGGTAAGCAGAATATTTAGGCATTCAGAATCTATTGATGGGAATGTATATAACTCTAATGAATAGTACAGAAATAAGATAAAGTTACGTTTCAGTTTGTAGGCCTTACATTTCAAAATGGTTTTAATACAGCTTAAAGCGCATAGCCAAAGATTATGCTCTCAACCGCTTTTTCAGTAATAACGTCAGAGAATAATTCTTACAGTTACAATGTTTTCAAATAATCCATTCCTTCAAAAGTAATCTATTGTACTTGCAAAAGTAATCTATTGTACTTCAAAAGTAATCTATTGTATTGTATAATGTGTTTTCGAGGGCAGAAAATGAAACAGAAGGGCGAGATCCATCAGAGTATGATCCTCTAATGCTTTAACAAATCTTTCGCAGTCTTAAGTAATAGAGAAATGTGGTAGAGCTTCATCTTACACTATATTCTTGTATTCATATTATTTGTATTATGTGACTATGTGTCTCTATTCGATGTGTGGGAAAAAAACGTCTCCAACAGATTTATATATACGATACCATTCAGATAAACGCAAAGGAAACCAACATTTCCATCTAATAATATTCATTTTATTTTAATTATACCATTTTCTAGTTAGATAACCAATTTGTGAGCAAGAATTTGCATCGTAACAGTGAATCATATTGCTGCCAAATTCCAAATATAAAAAACTAAAGCTCACGAATCACAAACCGAGAGTTTCTGTGAGATTTGTGAGGTGCGAAGGAATCTCTATTTTGAAAGAAATCGAAATTGATATAAATTCGCTTCATAACATATTATTCAGTTTATTTATCTAATTATATTTTGATTCTGATGTAATGTATACACACATTTGTAAAGTTATTTCTTTCGCTCATTTCAATTTGTAATCTTGAATTTTTACACTGAAAAAATCCTGAGTAGAGACGGAAACTGTGGTATGTCAAACTGAATTTAAACAAGGTGAAAGCAAATGAAAAGCTAATGTACATACTACAATAGCTTTTAATTTGTTTAGAATTACAATCTTAGTAATGAAAATCATGCTGATTAACACATAATTAAAAGTGGATAAACATTCCTTTTTGAACGTTTTTTTGAACCTTGATATAAAGTTCTATGAATATCTGCTGTTGGATAAGACAGCTCAGGGTCAAACAAATTTTAAAACGAAATTTGTATAAATTAATTTCATGAGTTCAATTATGAAAGATATGCCGTGCAATATTTATTTGCACAATTTAAAGCCAGTAGCACAACATAAATTTATTGTTGAAAAATATTGTCATGTGTAAAGTTATGTGTTAAAAAGTCAATAAACTGTGACTTTCCAGGTAAAACCGGAAGACCTCGCAGCCATGAAAGGCACTGAAAACATAGATCTGAACTACGAAAGAGTGTACTTAGTTGCTGCTAAAATAATACTGGTATCTTAAAGTTAGCATGACTAATTACTAGCTAATAATATATCAGTAGTTACACTTACCGAGCAAAATATTATCAAATGCCGTCCATATACTAAAATACCATAAAGTTCTTGATAATAAAAATGTTGTTAATAATAAATTTTGGTAAAATGAAGCAGGTATATGATTTATTTGTTCTATTTTTCTTTTCCGGGTCTTGCTTCGTTTGGTCATTAAATCAAGCGTTCTACAGTCGGTATCCAGTTCTGGCTCTTTTCGCAGTTCAACCGGTTTCCTTTTCGAGCTTGACAGTTCTTTTCCGATTCCAGCTTGTCTTTCAGATTTGGAATCTTTTCCGTTTTTTGCTTCTTTTCCAGGTATTGCGTCTTTTCAGACTCCTCTATATTTTCCATTTCTGGCATCTTTTCCGGCTCTTGCTTCTTTTTCAGTTTTTGCATTTTTTCCAGTTCCTTCTTCATTTTCAGGTCTCTCTTTTTTGGTTTTTGCAATTTTTCCCACAACTTTTGCCTTTCCAGTTCATTTTTGTGTGCTTGTTTTAGCATCTCTTCAATATGTTTCTCCATTTTCAGTTCTTCTTTCTTTTTTAGTTTTTGTATTCCTTCCCGTATTTTCTTCTTTTTCAGTTCTTCTTTCTTTTGTAGTTTTTGAATTCATTCCAGTAATTGCTTCTTTTTCAGTTCTTTCTTCTTTTCTAGTTTCTGTTGCTTTTCCAGTTTTTGTTTGTTTTTCAGTACTTCCTTCTTTTCCAGTTTTTGCTTCTTTTTCTGCTCTTGTTTCATTTTCAGTTCTTGCTTCTTTTCCAATTTTTGCTTCTTTTTCAGTTCTTGCTTCTGTTCTGATTCTTGTATCTTTTCCAGCTTTTGTTTCTTTTTCAGTTCTTTCTTCTTTTCTAGTTTTTGTGTCAATTCCAGTTTTCTCTTGTTTTTGAGTTCTTGCTCCTTTTCCAGTTTCTCCTTCTTTTCCTGTTCTTCCTTTTTATTCAGTTTTTGATTCTTTTCCAGTTTTTGCATCTTTTCCGGTTCTCGCTTCTTTTCCAGTTCTTGCTCCTTTTCATGATCACAAGGAGGATTTTCCAATCTACAAAAAAATCGGTATATCTTTATTTCAGTAGTAAAATAGTGAAGGTAATGCAATGACGATTACGTTTAACATGTACAACACTTCCATATTTAGATACTATATAACACTTTTGGCTCAGTTTCATAGGGAAAAATCTCCCCGTAGATTATTGCCTGGCAGAATTGTTTTCTGCAAAGGGTGAATTTGTTGTTTTCGTTGTTCTGACCTAAAGCCAAGCAGATAAGTTAAAGTATTTTGCGTTATTTGTATGCAATAAGCGGCCTCCATGAATCTCACGTAGAGCGTAATAATTTGCAAAGTTTCAGTGCCTTACTTTTCCTTACTTAATTTTTACATAAGTTGCAATAATAATAACAGAAAAAATAAACAGGCGGCTTAAAAACAGAGGGAAACAATGACGAAAATTGCAAAATAGGAGGAAAAAAGGAAACTGAAATGAAAAGGGAAACAACTACAAACAAAGGATGGAAAAAGCATTTTAGAAGATATACACGTAACGTTCTTTCTGAATCAGCAAAACCTGTATTTTAACGAGTCTCTTTGCATCGCTGGCTGCACAGATTTCAAATTTTCTCTCGTTATTCCAAATTCGGATCATATTGCTGGTCTTTTTCGTCGTCCAGCAGAGCCGCACTAGGATTTTTGCCACCATTTGTTTTCAATTGAAACTTTTATTCTCATTCTTCAGTTGCATTCTTAAAGTTTATTTATTTATACAGGAAGAAAGAAAGAAATCAATCAAATCAAAGTAAATTAGGAAAAGATATAACTGTTTTCAACTATATTTATTGTTCCCTGTAATTTCTTTTGCCTGTTGCATTAAATTTATTGAAGGAAAATTTACAAAATCTTTCAAAATGTATTTCCTAAATCCTTATGCGAATTTAGCCCTTCTGATCATTTCGGCCACACTTTAATGGCTTTTACAATTTGATGTTTGAATATCGACAGCTGCCTATACTGAAATATGTTCTCCATTGTCCTCGAAAAAAGAAAAATTAAAGTTCCAGGAAATTTTGCAATGAAGGACACATATATCTTATTTGAAGGGCAAGAGGAAAAGAAAAATATATTTTCGGATGGGAATATGTAGCATTTTAAACACCGTGTTTGTAAATGTCATCATATAGTAGCAAAACTTGAGTCATAAGTATTTATACACATATATGAGAGAGACGACGATGACGAAAAATTAAATGGCAAAACATGGCCGAAAACACTTTCCTGGCCGGTGCAAACAACACAAAACACAAGAAAGATCGGACACCAGTTATGCTTAGCACAAGAGAAATTAAAAAGTAGCAACAAAATTAGACACTTATGGACCTCAAAAAGGTGTTCGAAATTACGACCTGCACCCTGTTACAGGTATCCCATCTCTCGCACATCCAACATGAGATGTTCTGGAAAATACTGTGAATCCCCAGGACTTTCCGAGCACCTGCCACAATATGTGCCACAAGTTCCTGTTGGACTTCTAACTGGGGTTTCGTGCACTTATGTGTTGAAGTACCCCGAGACGAACTGATAATGCAAGTTAGGTCTCGTGATCTTGCTGAACAATGCACTGGACTATCCCTACCAAACCCATGTTTAGGATACGTTCCGAAGGAACTTTCGAATACTTTCTTTGATGGCGATCCCCTGCTTTTGTTCTTATTTCTTGGTTTCCGCTGCGCTAAGGAAAATAAACAAATATCTTTACAATGTTCGTACCCTATTTTTCTTGTGTTGTCTCTCGTCACTATGGGCCAGGAAAGCGTTTCCGACAATGCATTGCAATAAACGATTATATATATATATATATATATATATATAAACAATATATATATATATATATATATATATAATCTTATAAACATATGTTACCGTGAAAAACCGAAATTGGAGAATATCGACGTTCACCGGAGAATGTCAACATTCACCAAATACGTCGGTGAAAGATCAAATATTGCATTACATTCTTCTACATTCGGACCCTCACCGGTGTATGTCGATAATCACAGATATGATCTGGTGTAGATTGAAAAGAGCGGAGTATATGTACACACTGTTATTGCAAAAGGAAGTGTTCCACATATAAATGCAGTTGTAAAAGCAAGGGCCTCTTGTGCAATTGAAAGTGTTATATATTATATACATATATATATATATATATATAATCGTATAAACATATGTTACTGTGAAAGACCGAAATTGGAGAATGTCGACTTTCGGTAGATTGAAAACAGAAGAGTATATGTACACACTGTTATTGCAAAAGGAAGTGTTCCACAAATAAATGCAATTGTAAATGCAAGGGCCTCTTGCGCAATAGAAAGTGTTATATATATTATATATATATATATATATATATATATATATATAATATATGTATATAATCGTATAAAAATATGTTACCTTGAAAGACCGAAATTAAAGAATGTCGACTTTCACCGGAGAATGTTAACATTCACCAAATACGTCGGTGAAAGATCGAATATTGCATTACATTCTTCTACATTCGGACCCTCACCGGTGTATGTCGACTATCACAGATATGCTCTGGTGTAGATTGAAAAGAGAGGAGTATATGTACACACTGTTATTGCAAAAGGAAGTGTTCCACAAATAAATGCAGTTGTAAAAGCAAGGGCCTCTTGTGCAATTGAAAGTGTCATAACAGTTTAAGTTGTTACAATAAATAAGATCTGAATCACGAAATTTAGTAAACATAGCTTGAGTAAGCTCCCTGTTCCGAGTCAGGATAGTTCATGTTTCCAAAGCAAGTAAAGAGGAATACAAGTCCTGATAGTGGCGCCCGACGAAGAAGAATAACCATGGCCGAGGTTCAAGAAGAACCTGTGGTGCCTGCAGAAGCGGCTCAGAATCCAGAAATGCCAGCTGCCGCCCTGGAAGGATTTGGGTACATCGTACAGACCATGCGCGCATCGATGAAACCAGAAGCAACATTTAATGGAAACTCACCGGTAACCAGTTTTTTGGGAAAATTGGATGACCACTTCATGCTGTATCCAGTCCATGAGTTCCGTAAAGTCACCTTAGCTACCAGCGCTTTGAGGGGCCAAGCGCTTAATTGGTTCAAATGTATAGGCAGAAGCCTCTTGGGTCAAGCGGGAAGTCCCACCTATACTTACGAAGATTTTAAGACTGCCTTAGTAAAAGCCTTCCCTGTCGTAAGAGATCGTGCAAGTTTAGAAACGGAACTCTTCAGCATATACCAGCAACGAATCGAAAATCTTTCCACCTTTATTTTACGGAAGCAAATCGAATCAGAGGGCAAGGAAACCTGAGTATCCAAAAACAACCGGCGAACGTCGACAGTTCAATAGTAAGCCAGAAAAAAAGTCTGAAGGCAAGCGGAAAAACAAGGAAGGCATGGAAAGGAAGAAAGAAAATTTAAACTAAAACGGATTTCTGCTGACGGGAGGGTGCGGAAATCCGAAGGCCAAGAAAAGCCCTCTTTCTTCAAGTTAAATACAGTTATTGTGAAAAATTTGACTCTTCCAAAGATTGAAGTTAGAGTTTTATAAAAGATTTTGCAGCTATTGTTGAACCATTGTTAAAATTAAAAAGGAAAAAGGCAAGATTCTCGTGGACGGCCGAAGCCAATAGTGCTTTCGAAAAATTAAAGCAAGCATTAACGCAAGCCCCTGTTTTGAAATTTCCTGAAAACGATGAGAATTTAGAAATTTCAGTGGATGCTTCGGATTATGCGCTAGGAACGGTACTTTCGCAAAATCAGCAGCCCGTTGCATTTTTTAGTAGAACTTTAAATCAAACACAAAGAAATTATTCCGCGACTGAGAGAGAGGCACTTGCACTTCTGTTAGCAGTGCAAAAGTTCCGAGTCTATTTTGGAAAGGATCCAATAACAGTGTATTCTGATCATGCGGCGGGAACTAGATTGTACTCAGGGAAAACTTATCCCCAAGGCTAATAAGATGGGCACTAAAGTTACAAGAGTATAATCTGGTAATTAAGCACACGCCCCGGAAACGAAAGTATCGTAGCACATGCCCTATCCAGAATAAAAATAGATGAAGAAGGTAATACTGTAAAGGTGGCAATGCTCACAGCATGTAAGTTACATTCCCGAGAAACTGTGATAACCGAACTGAGTAAGGATCCTGAATTTAAAAATATTTATAATTATTTAAAGGATCCTGAAAATTTTAGCCACCAAGATATTGTGGCGATAAGAAATAGGGCGGCCTATTACGAACTAATAGATGGTCTATTATTTTATACAAAAACTACGAATTCTAAAAACGAATTTCGACCTGTTATCCTAGCTAGTCTTAGATTAAATATACTGAGGATTTACACGACTCCCCTTTAGCTTCTCATGCTGTTATTCGAAAAACCTTCCAACGCGTACGCGAAGCAGTTTATTTTCCTGAGCTGCAAAAGTTAACAAGGGCGTATGTCCAGTCCTGCCCAACATGTCAAGCAGTTAATTATATTAATTTCCGCCCGGCCGGGTTTCTAAATAGTATTAAA
Organism: Stegodyphus dumicola; assembly: GCF_044657685.1. Taxonomy (NCBI): domain Eukaryota; kingdom Metazoa; phylum Arthropoda; class Arachnida; order Araneae; family Eresidae; genus Stegodyphus; species Stegodyphus dumicola. The sequence continues at coordinate 2,735,981 of NC_140772.1, forward strand.
TCGGAATTTCCAAATGAAATAATTGGCATCGATTTATTGGGCCCTTTCCCAAAAACTCAGTTAAATAAATGTCGCTATCTCCTTGTTATGGTTGATCATTTTAGTAAGTGAATCGAAATTGTTCCCTTAAAGCGAGACTCCGCGAAATTTGTTACTGATTCTATTTTAAATAAATATATTTTAAAATACGGGGCGCCCCTAAAAGTAATATCGGATAATGGTCCTCAATTTGTAAGTAATATATTTGAAGACATGTGCCAAAAACTGGGCATACGTCATTTAAAAATGGTCCCGTATCGGCCGCAATCAAATATAGCGGAACGGGTCAATAGAAATATAATGAAAATTGTCCGTAGTTATGTTAAAAATTTTCATAAAAGCTGGGATAACTATGTCAATGAATTAGGTTTCGCCCTTAGGACCGCAAAACATGATACGACGGGCAAAACTCCTGCTGAGTTATTTTTAGGCAGAAAGATTATAACGCCGTTAGATAAATTATTTTATGTTCAACAAAGAGCCCCAGAATTTAAAATGGGCAATATAGAAAAATAAATTAAAGAAGCAAAAAAGAACACTGAAGTAGCACAGAGAAAACAGAAGCTTTATTATGATATGAAACGACGGGATAGTAACTTATAAAGTAGGAGATGAAGTGTTAAAAATTAAGCATTAACTTTCTTCAGCACCAGAAGATAAAACTGCCAAATTTTTTCCACGATTTGAAGGACCATATGTCATAGAAAAAGTAACTCAGGCTTAGTGGTGTTAAAAGCCAGGAATGGTGAAATCTGCACCGCAAACGTAGACCAGATAAAACCATTTTAGAATCGTAATAAAATGTCAATATTTCAAGATCTTTTGCAGGATCCGGCACGGCAGGCCAGAGGTGGAACAACGACAATCCCAAGGGCAAACCATTAGTAGACAGGAGCAATTGAAAAGAAAGTTCCCCCGTTGGAAAACTGAAGGTAACAAGAAAAAGAAGTCGTTCCACCGACCAGAAAAGAGAGGGCACGACCACCCCCAGAATGAAGAAGGGAGAAGTACGACTAATGCAAAGAAAGCCAGGAGAAATGACAGCAACTATAACACGGCTCCAAAACAGAAGATCTACCCATCGGATAGGAGTCTACGCAGCAAATGTCGACGAACTGATGAAGGAAGACCAGCTGCAGATGCAAAGACGCAAGAAAAATTTGAACAGCCAGCAACGAGATCCAGGCAACAACGAGAGACAGTTGTCCCGGTTCCGCCAAGACCAGCTGCCATCAAACGGCCGAGACCACAGGCAGATGCTAAAAAAAAGGTCTTCAAAGGTGACCGAACTGGAAGAAAAAGAAAGCTCATGGAGGAAGGAACCGAAGGGCGAACCCGCACAACAAGGAAGATCAACCAGACCGTAGTCTTCGCTACCTTCCAGGACTGGGCAGAAAAAAGGATGTCTGAATATCACAAATATAAGTAAAACTTTATGTTACTTTGAAACCATAAGTTAATTTTTCAATCTTACTGCAAGTGGCAGAATTCAAGAATTTTTACCTCATGTGAGTCCTACCTTTGTCGCCAAAAAGGCGAGAAAGGAGTTGTTACCTATTTTGGTATTGTTTTTCAATTACTCGCGAGTAAAACTAAAATTAATGTATAATAGGAATGTGTAAAAACTTGAATATTGAAAAAGCATTGATAATCTTTGAGAAAGGTACCTTAAGAAAATTGTATAAATTATTGTATAAAATTTTATTTACAAGATTCTGGCAAGAAAGAAGTTTTAATCTGAAAGACTTTTGAAATGTAGAATTTCAATGCAGAAGAATTGGCACTTGCTTGGAAAAGAATAGAAGTTAACAATGTACTACTAATGTATGTTTTAAAATGCGTAAAATTAACGGCATGTTAATATGTCCTTATATACAATGTGAACTGTTATCTTAAAAGTTAAGAAATATTGTGATATGTTAAAAGTAAAAATATTAGAGTAATGCCAAAAATTTTAACTTATTCGTGTGACTGTAAAAAGAGCAAATTATTGTGAATATGTTATTAGGTTGAATGAATAAGGTTGAATGAATGTAGTTAGGCTCTCTGACGCTACACTTCAGAGTTAGCCACTTTTCAGAATAGTACCTCAGGGTTTAGAGATGAATATAAGGTGTGTTCTGAGGTCTTGTTATGTTGAATTTTAACACGTTAGAGTTTTGATTGCAGGCGGTAGTGTTGAACACTTGTACATAGACACGCTCGTGTTTGGTGTTTTTCTTTACAACACAAGTCAGAGAGCACGGGGAGATAATTAAATAACGTCATGAATGGAATAAGAATTTTAAAGGCGAAATATAAATATTCATGTTACTTGCCATTTGATTGTGTAACATTTCATTAAACTAGTTTTCCTTCCATAAGGAACCAGATTTCAACTAAGAAACTACTGTTTATAGATGCAGTACAGATGAAAATACTTGTCCATAGAGATGATAATGTAAAAACGACTTTTTAATATCTAGTTTCTACAGAGAAATGTTTGTAAAAGATTGGCCTCGCGTTAGATTCTAGAGCTAAAAGTTTTCAACAAGGTCGTTTTAGACCTCAGTTTCAAACTAATTAACTCTGGCAGGTAGTATGTAAGGATCCTAAGTTTTACTAACGTTTTTGATGTCATTTAAAACGCTTAATTACAGGGCCGTAGTACAATACACAACCCCCCCAACCCCAGAAGTATAGCGATATACAATAGTGACGTGATCGAAGATTCTTTGGAAATAATCGTTGTCATCGTATGACATGCATATTCTATTTAAGTAATCGTAGTCATCGGCTTTTAATATTCTTTGCAAATGATCATTGTCATCAAATAATCATTGTAAAGAATCATTCTCATCGGATAATCATTGAAAATAATCCTTGTCGTTACATAAAGGGGCATAGTAGCTGATGTATAAAGAATTGTACTCAAATTCTAATCAAAAGAATCGCATATGTATGCAATTTATCATATGATCATTATTTACAGCAATGATTCTTATATGTTTTCGACCTACGGCTCCTAATGACGCCGCGGAAAACTTGCGCAACAGTGACAAAAAGAATATTTAAAAATACAATAAAAGCTTGAAAGCTAGGGAAAATGTGTGAATTTATTTTCCTTTTATTTAAATGAAGCTTAATGTTTTTAAAGGAAATTGAATATTGTAAACAGGAATCAGCAGTTTAAATATATGTGGGATTTTGCCTCTTTGTTTTTTTTTTCTTCGTAACATCATATCCTCCGGAACGGGGGGTGGGAGATTTGAGTTTAAAAGGAGGTACCCTCGGATTTCAAAAATTTTTGATAAAACTTTTCGACTATCGTTATCTTCCTACGACTATCACTCGAGATGTTATATAAAATTTCGGAAAGCGCTGGAGATCAAATTGCTTTATTTAGAAAAATGATGGCACTTCTCACTCTCAAATCGTATTGTTTAAGAGAAATTTTTAAGTTAAAAAAATATGAAATAAATAGTATTGCCAAACTCGAAACTTATTGTTATTATTTACGGTTATATTCTGAGTTGAAGAAAGCACGTGATTCCATATAACGTCACTGTATGTCGAAAAATATTTCGTTAATTTCAGTATTTTAAATGAATAGCTGCTTTTGGCAACTTTTATGTTTCACCTTTAACTACGTGACACGATATGCTATCGCTACGTTAATTCTTTTATTGAGATTTTGCAAATTTGTTATATTAAAATTAATTTAAATAATAACTTCATATGTATTACCCCAAGTGTCAAAGGTCTTTGTTTCCTGACTTGGCAAGAAAAATTTATTTACGAATAGCTGGTTGCTAGGAAAGAATGAATACATTTTCTTCATAATGAAATGTTTCTATGCATTTTATGCTATTCTAATTTTATTTATAAAAATTTAATTTCTTTTATTGTATAGTTCCATTCTGAGTAGAAGTTTAAACTTCTGTAGGTATTTAACATATTTTAGATGCAATGTTACTTTACTACAGTTACATATTTTTTTTTTCAATTTACTAAAATGTCTGAACGCAAGAAGACAGCACAAACGTTACAGCGAGCTACAGAAAAAATGAAGTAAATAGCACTAGGAGACTCAGCAGGCAAGTACAAGAAATTTGTTGCAAGTAAACGAAGGATACAAGACTGTCCGCGTCATCGTCAGATTCGACAGGAAATACCAGAACAGCTCAAGAAGCTGCATAAACAACTCAAGACGCTGCAGATTACGGACAATTTCGGTTCGAAGAGGCAGAGCTCATACGAGGAAACAAGCTTGTATGTCGTGATGCATGAACGCATCACGACATACACGTAGTACTCTTCACAATGCAGGAAGTTTACTTTGAGCAAAACACTGTATACGTAGAGCTCGTAGACATGTATAGTAAAGATTTTGCTTTGTCAACAGCCCCCTAGTAAAATCTATGAAGTTTATATTGACATCTCACAATACCTGAAAGAAATTTTTCTATTTACTTCTTCATTTACTATTTTCTTAAATTTCTTATCAGTAATCCTGTCTATATATTATAGATATCAAAATCAGAAAAAATTAATTAATTATCTTTAAATGTATCTAAGTGATGAATACTTCGCCCCTGTTCGTACCGGAACAACACGATGTAATTCTAGATACCTAGAAAGTAAAATGTATTCAGCATGCTGTACAGCAAGCCACAACTATAAATGGTGATAACACAAGAATGTTATATAATGTTATATACTGGCAGAATTTAAAAAAAAGAACATATACATCAGTGTTTTAAAAATACGAATTTTGCATCAAATTGCAAAACAAATATCTTAAAATCTGCCTTTCCATGCATAAGAGTTCAGGATTCGGAAAATTATATTTTCGTAAACGGTTTAGCAAAAATAACAAAAATTATTGCCTTGAGAAATGGATAATCTTGGTATGAATACGAATTACGCCAAGACTACTCGTCAATGGTTGTTTTGAACACGCCCTTAATGTATATATATAACCCTTAAAAAACGTAAAGTGAGTGAATCTCCTATTCGAGTGTGTCTTTATATCTTGAGTATTTAAGAAATAAGAATTGCATTTATCTATCTCGATAAAGCTAACGCTATTGCCCGAATAACAACGTTTATTTAACACTTGATATTACCAACTTCGTATATATCTTGAAATAAAACATAAATTTCCTAATCAGATACTACCAATTGCAGAAAAAATACAAAAATAATGGAATTTCTAATAACACTACAAGTAACATACCGAGGAATAAATTGCGCTGCAAAACTGATGCAATCTACAATATGTAAACCACAAAATTTATGTTACGCTATAGAAATGCAATAGAATGAGAAATGAAACTGTGATGAGATTTATAATGAAAAATTTACCATAAACTATTAGTATATGATATAAGTAAATATATACTTTTAATACTATTCATTTAAATATGTTCAAACGTTCATAATATTCATTACTTACAAACGCTTCTTCATCCATCGAAGCATAGCACAAGCCATTCTCAATTCAGTGCTGGTGCACGTCAATAAAATAAGGATAAATCCAAATTTTTACAAAAAATCAATCGCTTTGACTCGTTTCTCAAAAAACGTATATCTACAAATGCAGTATTAATATATCACATCAATATAATTCGGGATCATAAAATCACCAAACAACGCATTAAACGCAAAAAATCGCATTAAGGCAGAATGAAGAATTTTCACTCTTACAATGACTTTTACAACAATATATAATAGAATCGAATTTCTAAATTAAGTGTTCATTGTTACACCATATTTCATTCTTGGGGAACCTTTGATGGTTGTTCAGTAATTCTAACTGTTAACTGGTATAAAAAGAATTATGATTTCATATATATGCACAGACTTATATATGTATTATATTAATACGTATCTGTAGTAACATACATCATCTTATATTATATGTATTCGCATAATTCTAAATTAATTATACTAGTCAACATAATTTGTATATTGATAGCAGCACAGTTTTAAAATTATTTATTACTATCTGCTTGCTAACGATTATATAATTAAGTACAGTGGTACCTCGACATACGAGTTTAATATGTTTCGTAACCTTGCTCGTATCTCAAAGCAATTTTCCGCATTGAAAGTAATCGAAATGCCATTAATCCGTTCCAGCTCCAAAACACGACCTCAGCTGTTTTTTTAAGTGTTTTTGAATAAGAAAAATGTAGTTTCTTATTCAAAAACAAGAAGAAACATTTATTTATAAATAACAAATACATATTCTATAAAAACATAATTAAAAGAAAAAGTGCCTAAGGAAGCGCTTAATTTTTGTCACTGGTCTTTGCTGTTTTTGTCATGATCTGCTCATTTTCACCCGCAGATCGTTTAAAAAAACTGTCCAAGGATGTTTGTATCTTCCTACCTGTCAAGGTATTGCGGAATCGAGTTAGGCAAGTTTCGTTGAACAACTCCGATTTAGGACTAGTTGCAACTTTTTCGCGGTGATTTTTATCCACGAACTCTACAACTTTATCCCACATTCTCAAAATCTGTTTTATATCTCTTGTAGGGATAACCTCCTCCATCTCTGGCTCCTCTTCAAAACTAATTTTTCGTTGAACCACCGTATGCTGCTGCAAATGCAGATCGTGTAACTCCTCGGTTGTCAGCTCCTGAGACTTTTCCTCTACGAGTTCGTTCACATCTCTCTCCTCCACCTCCAGACTCATGGATTTTCCCAGAGAAACAAGCTCCTCTACCACTGACACTTTGGTTTCCAATCCTTCGAATTCTCTTTCAGCTACAGCCTCAGGCCACAGCTTCTTCCATGCAGACGTCGTAACACTCAGCCAGGCCTGAACAATAATTCTTAGGCACATCACGATGTTAAAGTGGTTTTTCCAGAACTCTCGAATGGTAAGGTTTGTGTTCTCTGTCACCTCAAAGCAGCGGCGGAAAATGTGCTTGGTGTACAAATTCTTAAAATTAGAAATCTCCTGCTGATCCATGGGCTGCAGGATAGGAGTGGTGTTGGGTGGTAGGTAGGGAAATTTTATATACTTGAACTCTTCGAGTAAATCATCTTCGAGATTTGATGGGTGAGTAGGGGCATTGTCGAGGCCAACACCAGAACAGAACACCAGAATTATCCACTCCACAAAGAAGTTCATTTTGTCACACGCCTTCGGATTTGCCCTCGACATATCTTCTTAAAATTATAACTGGCAGGTTTTCTTTTAAAATATTATATGACTTGAAGCCTCTGGGGTTTACCGAATGGTATACTAGCGGAGGCTTGATTTTACAGTCGCCACTCGCATTGACGCAAATTGCTAGATTTAATCTATCCTTAATGGGTTTGTGACCTGGCATCTTCTCCTCTGCCGTTATGTAAGTTCTATTCGGCATCCTTTTCCAGAAAAGCCCTGTCTCGTCACAGTTGAGGACTTGCTGGGGGGGATGTATCCTTTGGCTACTATCTGTTCGGAAAACATTTTGATGTAAACATCAGCTGCCTTTACATCCGGATTTGCTGCCTCACCATGCCTGACGACGGAGTGAAGGTCGGTCCTTTCCCTAAATTTGTCAAACCAGCCCCGACTGGCTTTAAACGGGTCTTCCGATTCCACGTTTGTAGAAGTGTGTGGGATCTTCTTTAGAAAATAACCGTAAATCGCTCGTAAATAACTCGTAATAGTGCCTTCTCACATATGATGCTTTGTGTTAAGGTTCCTCCTTGAAGCTGCTTCTCTCTCACTCACACCATCAGTAGTTTCTCCATGTCTTGACGGAGAGAGGTCGGAGCTTAAAAGTTATTGTAACGCCCTTAGTTGGCGTTATACTTTATCAACTCCTTTTGTTCAAGCACAGGAAATATCATTGATGTGTTACGCCCGTACATCGTCCCCAAGTCAATTACTCGCACACCTTGCTCATGGTTTTCTATTATTTAACGCTTTAATTCAATAGACATCATCATCTTCTTTGGACCCAGGGTTATAAAAATAAATATGATAATGTTTTCTAAATGTACAAAAAGCAAAAAACGCGAACCCAACTTATCAAAAATGCTTCCAAAACGAGGGAAACAAGCACTCAGACTGAGGACTAGTCTGAGGTGGGAGAAACTGTTAGAACGCTGCACACGACACCTACATGCGCGCGCATGTTGCGGTCGTGTACAGCGGTGTAGTGTGCGATTCCTCGTATCTCAAATCTTGCTCTCGTCTCAAAGCAAAAACATCGCTCGCTCGGTAGCTCCTGTCTCAAAACACTCGTATGTTGGGGCACTCGTATATCGAGGTACCACTGTAAATACAGTTTATAGTGTTTTTAATGTGACAATCATTATAAGCCATGTAGATTTTTCCTTGTGGCTTCATTTGTTTTCTCTTCCAAAATTTCGGACGTATAACAGTTTTGTCAGTTTCGGGCTTTTGGTATGGAGAGTGAGAAAATGAGATAAGACCAGAATGAACTTCAGTTCTGAACTTTGCAGTTCAGCATAGAGTAAGGAGTATTGACAGATTTATGTTCGCTCTTTACGTGCGCTTTTCATCGTATTTTCTTCATCATTCTCAGCACTTTAAAGTGATAACTACTAGCAGTGTTCCTTTATATTTCGTATATTTTTGGAATTATATTTTTTTACTCGTACTTTTCGAAAAACTACAGAATTATTTAGTGTTTTTTCGGGACAAATAAATTCTAACAAGCTACCAGCTCTTTCGCATGCTTTACGAACCTATGTGCCAGGAACAATTTTGGGTGTTAGAAGTAGGACAGAATGCTAGTGACAAGAACAATTGAGGAGCATCTGAGGCAGTTTGTGACAGTCTTTGCTGCGTTCCAGGAAGATATAAAATGAGAGGTTGATTCCTTTACAGAAGAGATAAATGCGTCCAACAAAAGAGGGAAAGCCGAAATAATACCAGTTCAAGGAAAGATGGAATCTATCCAAATTTGATACTTAAGCCTGTCAAGAAGAAATAAAAGACAACAGTAGAAGATTTTCAAGGATTTTGAAAGCAGAAATAACATGGTCGAAAGGAGAGTTAGAGAAACTGGAGAACGTGTTTCTGTTGTCAAACAGCAAATCAAAGAAAGAGTTAATGCTGTCAAACTACAAATCAAAGAAAGAGTGTCTGATGTCGAACAACAAATCGATGACAGAGTTTCTGCTGTTCTCGCCAAAGAATCTGACAGCTTGAACACATTCTTAATGCAACTAGAGACGATTTTGATACCTTTAAATTGGTACCTATGTTTTCCGACCCATTTCTCATGCTTTCCACGTGTGATGGAAAAAACATTTGGCATATGTACAAGGCTCAGTTCTGTATAGCTCCAAATGAAATGGGTAGGCTTCCGAAGACAAACCTGTAATTTCGCAGCTTCTCTGAGAATAGAAGAAGACGATATCGATCCCACTCTTCTAGAAAACCAGAGGCTAGATTTTGATGCTGTACCCGGTACGCGAAAGCTCTACTAAGAAGTGTTTAAAAGGCTACAGAAGGCTGCAGTTAATATCTCGATAGCAGAAGCACACCAAAATAATCCAGATGCTCGCCACTGATATCGAAATGCTCTCCCATCTCTCCTTTTTTTACTGCTCTACAGAAATACGTGAAGTACAATCCATGAAATACTTCCTCGGTGGCATACGGGAACCTGAGGTACAGAAACAACTGCGAATAGTGGATATCAAGGATTTAAAAAATGCCTAGAGTGTACGCCATGAAAAACGTGGCAGTCCTTTCAGAAACTTGCACACACCATTGCCCAATCGGAACTACTCCAATCCAGAAGCTAGTGGACAAGTGACTGCTCGTCCAGGCAGTCTACCCACTTAAGTAAGTGCCTTGAGGCGGAACAGACGTCAGACGAAAGCGACCTTAGTATGCTAGAACTGCAGTGGTGATGAACACTTACGAAAGAACTGCAGAACACATTAGGACACAGAAGATAATGCTGCTAATCAGCAAGAAGTCACGAAAACAAATCGTGGATTTTGAGCGGAATTTCCAGAGATTGCCAGATATTGAGAAGTCCCACATAAAATCCTTTCAGATTTCGGTTATGGTTGGTGGCAATAATGGACTTTTCAATCATGAGGCATACAAATAGAGTTCCCTTAGTATAACAATCGATACATGAGTAATTTACCATCATCCAAAACCTCAAGTCGAGATGATAGAACCAGCATGAACAGAACTTTTCCTTCCAGGATTATAGCTGAAAACAGAAATTTCAGGTAAGGCATTATGAAATATGCTAAGAACGTTAAGAGCACGAAATGAGTACTCTTAATATGTTCTTTCGTTGAATTATCAAGGCCGTCATTCCGGTGACGGTTGAAACGTAAGTGCCAAAGCTAAAGTCATTGGGGAATGCGAAGTGGTTGCATCACGTTCTCCATTGAACTACGTTAAGGGGTCTCGTACACCTTAAAACCCTCAAAACCTCTGAATATGATCCTGTTGTAAGGATTGGGATAACATATTTATTTTTAAAGCTATTACTTCCAGTTTTTTACAGCTCACTACATAGCATAGCTGAATTAGTAAGCAAATAGTTTGTGTTGCCACAAATGTTTTTATAATTTAATCTTCATTGTGAGGTAATTTATTATATGTTCACGTAATACTCCCAATTTGCGTGCACAATTTAAAACATTATGTTATATATTTTAACTTCATAGTTAATATACAGCTTGTATAGCATCTAAAGACTACTGTGAACCAAAAATCTTAAGAATTTCATGCTAAATTCTCATTTTATTTTGAACTAAATTTATACAATGCATTTTAATAAAAAATTTTTAATATTTCCATGCGTAAAATTTTTGACTATTAAAATATTCAATATATTTTTGGTTCAGTTAGATGATAATACTCATATAAAGAAGTCCATTAAATTTAAAGTGTGTACCAAGAACCGTTTTTAAAATATCATGCGCGCAACAGTGAAAATTTATGTTTTGAGATAATCAAGTTTTAATGTAAATATTTTTTTAAATACTTCTCTTGTCATAAAATATATAAAATGCTTATTTTCTGAGAGATATTGTAATATTATACAATTTCCAATAGTTGGTATAAGCATAATTAATGTAAAATAAGCTGCCATCATCAAAGTATAACATATCAACTAAAAATGATTTGAAACTTCTACGCTATCAATGATACAACTAAAATTTTTCTTACAAATTGGAACTTACTTATAGGAAAATGTTTCAGGTAAAGTTCTCTGTAATGTATTATTGTATATCAAACATATAAATCATTTAATAGTTCTTGCACAGGGTAACTTTAGCATACTCTAAATGCTATGTATACAACTGGGGAAAAATGCATTTTAAGAAAATCGAGTTTTGATGCAAATATTTCAGTATACAACTTTCTAATAATAAAGTGCATAGTATATTTATTTTCAAAATGATATATTTAAAAAGTATAAATCCTAATAAATTGCATAAGCTTTTGTCAATATGAAACACATTAAAATTACCATACTATATAAAATACCATGACAGAATGATAGCCGTGTATTAAAATACGTGTAGCATATTTGAACAAATAATTTATTTTTACATAACCACATCAGTTGAGTACTTTCAAGCATTTAAGCATATGATATGTATCATATTATGCAATATTATTTAAACATAGGTGGGAAAAAACCTTTACGACTTATTTGAAATTGTATTCTAAACTGCTACATTCATCGAAGTATAACATATCGACTAAGAATGATAAAACTAAAACTTCCTTACAAATAAGAATTTACTTATAGCCAAATATCTTAGCTAAAGTTCTCTGTAATATATTACTGTATATCAAACATATAAAACATTTAATAGTTCTTCCATAATGTAACTTTATCATACTTTAAATGCTATGTATAAAACTGCGAAAAACCGTATTTTAAGAAATTTGAGTTTTAATGCCAATACTTCAGTATATAACTTTCTAATAATAATGTGCATAGTATATTTATTTTTAAAATATATTTAAAAAGTATAAATCCTAATAAATTGCTGAAGCTTTTGTTAGTATGAAACACGTTAAATTTACCTTGCTATATACATTACCATGACAGAATGATAGCCGTATATTAAAATACATGTGGCATATTTGCACAAAAATTTATTTTTACATAACCACTTTAGTTAAATATACTCAAGCATTAAAGCATATGATATGTATTATATTGTATAATATACATATTATTTAACATGGGTGAAAAAATCTTTTACGACTTACTTCAAATTGTATGCTAAACTGCTAAAATTTTATTTACAAATTAAAACGCACCAGCACAATAAACATCCCCATCATTTTTATGAAGGCCTGCACTTCTGACATTTTTTGCTGCCTTTCAAGCTTAGCTGTTGTTTTGTTTCTGACAAGCCTTTCTTTTCTGATTTATCTATTCTCTTGTTATCAATTTGTAAAAATCCTTCAATAGAAAACTTACTTCTAAAAAGCTGTAGCTCATTCATTACAGAATGTCTACCAACAGACCTTTCGTTAAAAGCAATTACTGCTTCATTTCCAGCAATTTGAACTATCCTACTACCAGCACGACATGTCTTTGGACAAAATTTCCAAATTAAGGAATTAAATGATTCATTATTATTTTGTGTTTTGCCGCCAAGGCAACGTCTCAATAACGAAGGTTGTGACAAATCTATAAAAACTGGCTTTATTGCCTCCATTACAGCGACTGGTTCAGAATTTATATGCTTATAATCAGCTTTATTTAGCTTAGCTTTATTGTATTTGCACCATGTGGTTTCATTTGTAGGACAAACGTCATGAATCGGCTTCTCATCACTCGATATTTTGTGGTAGTAAATTGCCCAAATGGCTTTTCTCATATCACTATCAGACTCATTATATTCTCTAATCACATTACCATAATACGAAGTTATTTCATTTATTAACTTATCTGTTAGTCTCCCTTTTCCAGACAGATTTTACCGTCATTTAATTTTACTTTTTTTCTTTCAAGTTTTAATTTGCGTAGCCATATTCCCATTCGTTTTTGAATATGTCCAACACACTCAATTTTTTCTATATTTAATGAACCATATGGTTTGGCGTCAGTTATACCTGCAAATGGTTTTGCATCACCTATGTAAGGATATTAGGTTTTCCTAACGTTTATTTTATTTTAAATCTTTACTATCACTTCTTATTTTCTACTTCCGGCCAGAATTAAAAGCGTTACCTTTTTTATGCAAAATTTGTGTGGCGAACGCCAAGTACTTAAGATGTGGCTTTTTGCCAAGCGAGAGAGAGGAAGGAGTTAGTCGAAGCAGGCCGCTTACCATAGAAGTTTTACTCAGTTGCTGGTTGCCTTCCAGGCCAGAGGTTTAATCCTCGTGATAATTTTTAAACGTATTGTAGTGTTAACAGTTCTCTGTACTACATACGGCTTCCTGTTAATATAAGGCCAATCTTCCACGTTTATTATTCCAAAGTTAAGTTAGAGTTTAGTTAAATATTTTTATATTCTTACGTTTAGACCACAAGTCGTGGGACGTTGTATTCCGAAATGCGGAAATTATTGTAAAGAGAGAAAAATAAAGGGTTTTGTATACCTTTCTTGTGTATCCTGTCTACTTCCCACAGTTATTGAACATAGCTTTAGTAAGCTCTCTGTTCCGAGTCAGGTCCTTGCATATTCCCGAAGAAAGTAAGACGGAACATTGAACCTGATAGTGGCGCCCAACGAAGAAGAATAACCATGGCCGAGTTTCAAGAAGAACCTGTGCTGCCTGCAGAAGCGGCTCAGAATCCAGGAATGCCAGCTGCCGCCCTGGAAAGATTTGGTTACATCGTCCAGACCATGCGCGCTTCGATGAAACCAGAAGCAACATTTAATGGAAACTCACCGGTAACCAGTTTTTTGGAAAAATTGGATGACCACTTCATGCTCTACCCCGTGCACGAATTTCAAAAAGTTACCTTAGCTACCAGCGTTTGAGGGGCCAAGCGCTTAATTGGTTCAAATGTATAGGCAGAAGTCTCTTGGGTCAAGCAGGAAGTCCCACCTATACTTACGAGAATTTCAAGACTGCCCTAGTAAAAGACTTCCCTGTCGTAAGGGATCGTGCGAAATTAGAAACGGAACTTTTCAGTATATATCAGCAAAGAATCGAAAATCTCTCAAGCTGTATTTTAAGAAAAATTCACGTCTTCAAAATCTTGTATGGAAACCGTCCGGATCCTGAGATAATTCAAGTGATTTTGCCGAGGTTACTGCCCCAAGTGCAAGACTTTATTGAATTAAGAAATTCGACTACACTGGAAAATTTATTTGAGCTAGCAATCCAGTTTGAAAGTAGAAGAACGGCGGACATTGAAAGAAGACGCCAATATCAACTGCGAAACCAATTTGGTGCGCCAAGTCTACAGGAAACTCAAGCACACGGCTACGGAAGCAAAGCGAATCAGTGGGCAAGGAAACCCGAGCATTCAAAAAAAGCCGGCGAACCTCGACAGTTCAATAGCAATCCAGGAAAAAAGTCTCAAGGCCAGTGGAAAAAGAAGGAAAGCACGGAAATGAAAAATAATTTAAACTAAAACGGATTTCTGCTGACTGGAGGGTGCGAAAATCCGAAGGCCACGAAAAGCCCTATTCCTTCAAGTTAAATACAGTAATGGTGAAAAATTTGACTCTTCCGAAGATTGAAGTGTTGGTAAATAATATCCCAGCCACCGCACTCCTGGATACAGGCGCGCAGTGTTCCTGTGTGGCAGAAGATTTTTTTAGGAAGTATTTTCGTAAATATCGTATATATAATTCGGATAATACGACAGTGTTAGCTGCGCAAGGAGAAAGATGTAAGTGTATAGGTAAATTACCGCTGTATGTCCGTATCAAGGACGAACAAGTAAAGGTTATGTTTTTCATAGTGAAGAATCTGCAAGCACATATTATCTTAGGAATAGATTTCCTTTCAGAGATTAGAAGCAACGCTAGATTTTAATGAAGCGTCTCTTAAGCTGACAATGAAACCAGTTCGTGAAGAGAAGGCTGAACCGCCGATGTTAAACCATGATCACCTGCCTAATGAAGAGCAACAAAGAATCCGACAAGTGGTAAGTGAATTTGCTTCGTTATTTAGTGATATTCCAGGATTTACTCAGGTTACTAACCATAGTATTGAAACCGGAGATTCAATGCCAGTTCGCCACAAAGCATACCGGTATGATAAGAATAAGGAAAAAATTATAGAATGGCACATCACCGATATGCTACGTAAAAAGATCATAACGCCCATCTGAAATAGTTATGCTAGCCCGGTGGTTTTATGTAAGATAAATAATGACTATCCATTGACACATCCAAAAAGGTGGAGATTCGCAATTGACTACGGTATATTAAACTCCATAACTAAATATCCGGTATATCCGTTACCTATTATTGAAGAAATTCTAAGGAACATAACATCCACCAAATATATGACGACTTTAGACTTAACGACTGGTTATTTTCAAATAGGGATTAGGCCTGAGGACGTGCCTAAGACTGCTTTTATAACCAAGTCTGGCACTTATGCATTTCTGCGTTTGGCCTTTCAGGGGCACCGGCAACATTTCAGCGATGCATGGACATTGTGTTAAGGACTGTTCATGGAAAGTCCACATTTATCTATTTAGAGGATATCATTATTACTAGTGATAATCTCGACCAACATGTACAGGATTTAAGACAGGTGTTTTCTTTATTAAATGAGGCCGGTCTAAAAGTTAATGTCGAAAAGTGCAAATTAGCAGCACTTGAATTAAAATATTTAGGTTACAAAATATCTCAGAAAGGAATAGAGACAGACGAATCAAAAATAATCGCTGTACAAAAGTATCCGACTCCAAACACGGCGAAGAAGCTCTCTTCTTTTCTAGGACTTTGTTCATATTATAGGTCCTTTATAAAAGATTTTGCAGCTATTGCTGAATCATTGTTAAAATTAAAAAGGAAAAAGGCAAGATTCTCGTGGACGGCCGAAGCCAATAGTGCTTTCGAAAAATTAAAACAAGCATTAACGCAAACCCCTGTGCTGAAATTTCCTGAAAAGGATGAGAATTTAGAAATTTCAGCGGATGCTTCGGATTATGCGGTAGGAGCGGTACTTTCGCAAAATCAGCAGCCCGTGGCATTTTTTAGCCGAACTTTAAATCAAACACAAAGAAACTATTCTGCGACCGAGAGAGAGGCACTTGCAGTTCTGTTAGTAGTGCAAAAGTTCCGAGTCTATTTTGGAAAGGCGCCAATAACAGTGTACTCTGATCATGGGCGGTAACTAGATTGTACTCAGGGAAAAACTTATCCCCAAGGTTAATAAGATGGGCACTCAAGCTACAAGAATATAATCTGGTAATCAAGCATACCCCCGGAAAGGAAAATATCGTAGCAGATGCCCTATCCAGAATTAAAATAGATGAAGGTAATACTGTAAAGGTGGTAATGCTCACAGCATGTACAATAAATTCCCGAGAAACTGTCATAACCGAACTGGGTAAGGATCCTGAGTTTGAAAGCATTTATTAGTATTTAAAGGATCCTGAAAATTTTAGCCACCAAGATATTGTGGCGATAAGAAATAGGGCGGCCCATAACGAACTAATAGATGGTCTATTATTTTATACAAAAACTACGAATTCCAACAACGAATTTCGACCTGTTATCCCAGCTAGTCTCAGATTAAATATCCTGCAGGAGCTCCATGACAGCCCTTTAGCTTCTCATGCTGGTATTCGAAAACCTATCCAACGCGTACGCGAGGCAGTCTATTTTCCTGAACTGCAAAAGTTAACAAGGGCGTATGTCCAGTCCTGCCCAACATGTCAAGCAGTTAATTATATTAATTTCCGCCCGGCCGGGTTTCTAAATAGTATTAAATCCGAATTTCCAAATGAAATAATTGGCATCGATTTATTGGGCCCTTTCCCAAAAAGTCAGTTAAATAAAAGTCGCTATCTCCTTGTTATGGTTGATCATTTTAGTAAGTGGACCGAAATTGTTCCCTTAAAGCGAGCCTCCGCGAAATTAGTTACTGATTCTATTTTAAATCAACATATTTTAAAATACGGAGCGCCCCTATAAGTTATATCGGATAATGGTCCTCAATTTGTAAGTAATGTATTTGAAGACATGTGCCAAAAACTGGGCATACGTCATTTAAAAATGGTCCCGTATCGGCCGCAATCAAATATAGCTGAACGGGTGAATAGAAATATAGTGAAAATTATCCGTAGTTATGTTAACAATTTTCATAAAAGCTGGGATAACTATGTCAATGAATTTGCTTTCGCCCTTAGGACCGCAAAACATGATACAACGGGCTTAACTCCTGCTGAGTTATTTTTAGGCAGAAAGATTATAACGCCGTTAGATAAATTAATTTATGTGCAACAAAGAGCCACATAATTTAAAATGGGTGATATAGAAAAACTAATTAAAGAAGCAAAAAAGAATACTGAAGTAGCACAGAGAAAACAAAAGCTGTATTATGACTTGAAACGACGGGGAGTAACTTATAAAGTAGGGGATGAAGTGTTAAAAATTAAGCATTCACTTTCTTCAGCACCAGAAGATAAAACTGCCAAATTTTTTCCACGATTTGAAGATCCATATGTCATAGAAAAAATAACTCACGCTGTAGTAGTGTTAAAAGCCAGGAATGGTGAAACCTGCTCCGCAAACATTGATCAAATCAAACCCTACTATGATCGTAATAAAATGCAAATATTTACAGATCTTTTGCAGGATCCGGCACGGCAGACACGGCGGGCACAAGCTCCAGAGGTGGAACAACGACAAGTACAAGGGCAAGCCATTAAGAGGCAGGAGCAAGTGAAAAGAAAGTTTCCCCGCGGGAAAATTAAAGGTAACAAGAAAAAGAAGCCGTTCCACCGTCCAGAAAAGAGAACTCACGAACACTCCCAGAATGAAGAAGGGAGAAGGACGACATATGCAAAGAGAGCCAGGAGAAAAGACGGCAACTATAATCCGGCTCTAAAACGGAAGATCTACTCATCCGACAGGACTCTCCGCAGCAAATGTCGCCGAACTGCGGAAGGGCCACCAGCGGCGGAAGAAAAGTTACAAGGAAAATTTGAACGGCCAGCAACGAGGTCCAAGCAGGAACGCGAAAGAAGTCTCCCGGTTCCGCCAAGACCAGCTGCCATCAAACGGCCAAGACCACAGGCAGAGGCGAAAAAGAAGGTATTCAAGGGTGACCGAACGGGAGAAAAAAAGAAAGCTTCTAGAGGAAGGCACTGAAGGGCGAGCCCGCACAAGAAGGAGGATAAATCAAACGAGAATCTCTGCTACCTTCCAGGACTGGGCTCAGAAAAGAATGTCCGAATAAAACTAAGATAAGTAAAATTTTATGTTACTTTGCAAACTTAAGTTAATCTTTCATTCTTACTGAGAGTGGCAGATTTCAAGAAGTTTTACGTCATGCGAGGTCTACCTTTATCGCCAAAAAGCGAGAAATGAGTTGTTACCGATTTTGGTATTATGTTTTTCAATTACTCGCGCGTAAAACTAAAGTTGATGTATAATAGGAATATGTAAAGACATAAATATTGTAAAAGTTACTGTATAAATTTTATTTAAAACATTCTGGCAAGAAAGAAGTTTTAGTCTGAAAGACTTTTTGAAATGTAGTATTTCAATGTAGAAGAATTGGCACTTGATTTGAAAAGAATAGAAGTTAACAATGTGCTACTAATGTATGTTTTCAAATGCGTAAAATTAACGGCATGTTAATATGTTCTTATATACAATGTGAACTGTTATTTTAAATGTTAAGAAATACCGTGATATGGTAAAAGTGAAAGTAATGTTAAATTTTTTTTTTATTCGTGTGACTGTAAAAAGACCAAATCATGGTGAATATGTGTTAAAGGTTGAATGAATGTAGTTAGGCTGTCTGACGCTACACTTCAGAGTTAGCCACTTTCAGAATAGTACCTCAGGGTTTAGAGTTGAAGTTAGGGTGTGTTATGAGGTCTTGGTATGTTGAAGTTTTAACACGTTAGTGTTTTGATTGTAGGAGGAAATGTTGAACACGTATACATAAACACATTCGTGTTTGGTGTTCTTTTAATACACATGTCAGAGAGCACGGGGAGAGATAATTAAAATAAAGTCATGAATGAAATAAGAATGTTAAGAGAAATATAAATATGCATGTTACTTGCCATTACATTGTGTAACATTTCATTAAACTAGTTTTCCTTCCAGATCTCTGGAAGGAACCAGATTTGAATAAAAGCTCCTGTTTAGATGCAGTACAGATGAAAAATTGCGTGTCCTTGGAGCTGCTATTGTAAAAACAAATTTCTTTCTTTTTTTTTTTTTTTTTTAATTTCTAGTTTCTAGTGAGAAATGTTTGTAAAAGATTGGCCTCGCGTTAGATTCTAGAGCTAAAAGTTTTCAACAAGGTCGTTTTAGACCTCAGTTTAAAACTAATTAACTCTGGCGGGAAGTATGTAAGGATCTTAAGTTTTACTAACTTTTATTTTATTTTAAATCTTTACTATCACTTCTTATTTTCTACTTCCGGCCAGAATTAAAAGCGTTAACTTATTTATGCAAAATTTGTCTGGCGAACGCCAAGTACTTAAGTTGTGGCTTTTTGCCAAGCGAGAGAGAGAATGGAGTTAGTCGAAGCAGGCCGCTTACCTTAGAAGTTTTACTCAGTTGCTGGTTGCCTTCCAGGCCAGAGGTTTAATCCTCGTGATAATTTTTAAACGTATTGTAGTGTTAACAGTTCTCTGTACTACATACGGCTTCCTGTTAATATAAGGCCAATCTTCCACGTTTATTATTCCAAAGTTAAGTTAGAGTTTAGTTAAATATTTTTATATTCTTACGTTTAGACCACAAGTAGTTTGTCTTTGTATTCCGAAGTACGGAAATTATTGTAAAGAGAGAAAAACAAAGGGTTTTGTATACCCTTCTTGTGTATCCTGTCTACTTCCCACAGTTATTGAACATAGCTTTAGTAAGCTCTCTGTTCCGAGTCAGATCCTTGCATGTTCCCGAAGAAAGTAAGACAGAACATTGAACCTGATACCGTCACCAATATAAGAAGTATATTTTACACCTCTTTTTTCCATGGAACATGAAAAATTGTTTATCTTTCCATTCATTTCCATTTTTCATGAAGAAGCAGCATGATTCTCTAAACAGGCCTTGTGTTCACTTACGCCATTTCCTAGAAATGACTCGCAACCTTTGCAATATAAAGACAGTATTTCTGTATCGATTACTGTGTTGCTTTCTGACCCTATTACGGAACAGACTCCAACCAAAGACGTATGTCCTCGAGTCTTCCACGTACCGTCTCCACTTACAGTCACGTATAACGACGAATTTGAAAGAACGATGTGCAATCACAGGAGGGAGATCCATAACGCAGCAGAATTTCTGCATAGCAGCTTTCCCTTGACCAAGAGTTCGCATTGCATACGTAAATCTTCTGTTTAGCTCTGATATATTTTTTCGGACACCCATCATATTAGAGTTTCTGAAAGTTCTTTTACATGAACACTTTGAGCATAGTAACTCAAATTTTGAGCTTAAATCATGATGAAATAGTTCACTTAAATGAACATTACAAATTTTACAACATAAATTATTTTCAATAAATTGAAATAGGATATCCAAATCAAATAGTCTATAACCACTAAAATTAGGCTCTAAAGTTATCTTTATCTCTTGGTGGCAAAACAGTGTCACTATTTAATTTTTTAAACGAAGAACTGACACCACACTTCTTATTCATTGTATCATTATGCTGATTTCCCTGAAACTTTCTTTTCTTTGGTCGATGAATAAAGGACCTTTTATTTTTTACATCTTCCTTACAATTTTCCATAATTATCAGGTGATAAAAATACTAAACAAAAACTGCAATGTTATAATAAAAACACCTTCAAAAAAGTCAAAAGAAATTTAGAAATCGCAAAAGAGCTTGTAAACAATCACGTTTCACGCTAATCCAAAGCTGGAGTAAGATTTCAACACATGCCTATGTTAGATGCCTATGTTAGAATAGTGCTATGTATAAATCTAATATATTCCTAAGTCGCGCTTTCGAGACATGAAAAACGCAGTTTGAATTTTGTCAATCGGCCCAGTAGAACGGGAGATATAGCACAGTCCTCCCCCCCCCTTTTTTTTTTTTAGCTTGATAACACATCAACACTGTTTTCCTCCATCTCAAAATAAATTATGAAGATTTGTGCTTTTGCAACTAGTTGAATTTCAACAGAAATACACGTTCATATGAAAACGTTGAAGCTCTTTTAAGGGGCCGGTTTTATACCTTTATGCAAATGTAATTCTACCGCATATAGCAGTACTTCCCTGTTAGCTGAATTACTTTCACACTGAGTCTTCCGATGAGAATTTTCCTAATTAAATACCAAAGGATGAATGATTATAAATTTCAAAGCACCTACTATCTTAACGATCGTTTCACTCAAAATCAAATATTCGAAAAGTGAGCAGAAAGGCAAAATAGACAATAGCTAAACATGGGAACATTGAATGTGAATAGCACTTTATTGTTGGTCTGCTGCCTTTTACCAGCTAAGATAGTACTTGCCAGAAACCGAAGATTATCCAACTGTGGGCACTGTGGTAAGAAGTCCTTTACTGAGTTCTCCAGCCGAGTAAATGTAAATGCGATTAACCTCTCGAAGGCGGCTCGTACAGCAGTTGTACAAGGAGAATGACTTTCTCAGACGCCGGCATTGGTACAACTGTCGTACCATCCATGCCCTCCCCATTTTAGAGAATCGCCTATCTGTAGATCTTTGGGTGGTCCATTGTCGCTGCTCAGAGTAGCCGCTGGCTACGCATTATTTCCCTCTTATTATCAGTTTAGCTACATTTTGGCAAAAACCGCAGGTTTCGTCTCGCGCCAATATACTTGAAAATTAAATAGAGGCCATCTCTTTCTCAATCTGTCTCATAATTTTAATGCTACTTTTTTTAGTACTGACTTTTGCTATGATTAAAACGTCAGCGATTTTGCACGCTCTTTAAGCATACCATATTTAATGTTCTTTAATCATAACAAATAAGAATAGATTAATATTTTAGATTTAATGCCCTTCTAGAAAATAGGTAAAACCGTTTTTATCGTTTACTCGTTTACTTCATTTTCATACTTATGAATAATAAGATTTTATTTTGACATTGTTTTGTGGAGTGCATAAAACCCTTAAGAACTGTCAACTCTTTCAAAGTGCTTCTATTATGCAGGCAATTTTGTCTGATTTATCAGGAGATAAATAAGAGACAAGTGTATGCATAATAGTTTTTCTGATTTTCATTCATTCAGTGATTGCTTTCAATGATTTTCATTGATTGTAAATTAAATAAAATCAATTTATCTTTACACCCTATTTTAGGATGAGATCTGCCAAAAAATATTTAAATATCAGTAAAGCTCACGTTACTTCTAAACTGAATCAAAACATCAGTTAAATGTTATAAAATTTTGGCCAGTTAGATTTGCTGAAATTCTTATACTCTTCAAGAGATAGAGAGAATTCAGACAAGTTGATAAAAGATATCTTAAAAAAGTTGTTATTTTGTCTGTAATAAGGTGTATGTCAACTTACTACTAAATGTATGAAAATTAGGATTGGATTACGGAAAAGCACGCGAACGCTATCTGCTTAAGGGAATGGATGCTTTCGTGTAAACCTTTTTAAGAGAAACTTGCTCGCATTTAAATTCCTGGTGGAAACCTCCACATGTAATCAACCCGTTCTTCGGTATTGATTGGATTAATTTGTTCGCTTACTGAATTACATCAAAGCACCCAACGATTACCTGTATAAGGGGAGTTATGTCTTCGCGGATGACTTTCTAAGAGAAGCTGGCTTGCATTTACGTTACACAAAAACCATGAATCCAACTATTTATCCGGGATTCAAATCCAAGCGAGCTATAAGTGTTCAGCCACCTTTACCGCTTTACTGAAGAGCAGGTAAAAATATTGATAAAGGAAAAGTATTGAATTAACCGGTTTAATTTACTATCCTATATTTCTCAATCGGCAGTATATAAATTACGCATATGAGGGGGATTATTTGTGAATAAATAAACTGTATTGGACTTTTATCCACTATGTCATATTACAATGGAATTATTGCATTTCAAAGTTATTTCTCATGAATTAATTTTGCTCTTCATGATTTTTGATATTTTCAAAGAGAAAATTCCACACTTTAAATAAAAATATACACGAGAAGATACTTTATGCAAAATTTGGCGTAAACGGTTTTCTTAATTTTGCTTTGAAAATATTGCAGGGTATTCGTTTTCATTACTGGAAGAAATATACAAAACAAATTTACTACATGGTATCAACACCCAATATTTCCTTATTCTTTTGAAAACGTGAAAGATTACTCTTTCTAAAATAAATTGGAAAATATATTATGTGCAAATAGAATATTCGTTGAAAATGAAATAGACTTCAACTTTTGGATATAACGATAGTTTTAGACGAAATTTCTACCTATGGAAAGAAATTGACGTATAATTAATTCTTCATGAACATTTAAAACTGTTCTCAAAATTCTTTTGATGATTGCATGTATAAGTCACGAATTTTTTTCTCGGCTAACATAAACAAAAGCCAATTTTACAAAGAAAAATTCTCGTTAAAGATATACCTTCTTTGCCTGATAGTCCAATGTAATATTTGTTAAAATTAATTATTAAACGCAACCAATGTATCTCGGATTTTGATTTTTATATTATAATAACAAAATTATCGAAAAAAGCAGATTTAAATCTCTGTTATTGTTATGTAAAGCTTTATTATTGCTGTCAGTTCATCTCAAAATCTATTTGTATTGAATCTCATTCTAATCATCTAATGGTAATAAATATTATTATTATTATTTCATTAAATTAGTCATTACCATTATTTTATTAATGAAAATATGTTATTAAAAATCGCATTCCGGCCTGCAGACTTACAGATCTAGTCTGTATTTACTATATTTTGTTAAATTTTGTTCTCGCTTTCTAATTTCTAATACGAAAATACGCGAATATAAATGAAGAGTGAAAACAAAGTTAAAAAATTCACAAATTATTTACGAGATTGATTAGAAATAATGAATGAAATATAAACATTGCATACATTTTGTTCTAAATAAAGTGTGCACTGGATATGCATCCAGTACTGCACATTTATTTACGCACTCTTTATTTAGAATTTTGCTTTCATTTAAATATGAAAACAAAATAATCATCGAAAAAATTGCAAATCTAGCAACTCCTCTACTATGGGACGTAGGCGTCCGACAAACATGTAAATTTTACTTCATCCATGGAGGAGAACTGACGACTTTTCTCATTAGGAAAATGTCAAAGAGGGGGCAAAACTGTTTCGGATCGCGCTGGTCTGAAAGCTATAATATGAGAATTTCGGCTCGGTTTTAGAAGGTTAAAAGGGTAATGCTTGAGAACCTATTGTAATAATTTTGTGGAAACATTTATTTGGAAGAACGTTTATAAAAGTATAAAGAAACATTACAATGAGAGAGAAAATATAAATTATTATCAGGTTTTAGTCAAATTATCTGTATATGAAACGTCGAAATGGTAATATGAGGAGGATTTTATTCATTTGTGTAAGCATTTTATTTACTTGCATACCAACGAGTTCTGACGAAAAGTCTGCATAGATTTATTACCTAATTATTGGCACTTCTTGCAGACGCAAATGAGATCTAATCAGAAAATAATCAAGCATCTGAATCAGTCAATCGTCAACACGCACATTCTAAATCAGATTTCTGAATTACTTTCTTGAAGAGTTTACGGTCCAAATAAAACTGAAGAAACATTTTAAACACAAAACAAAGCAGCAGAAGTGTGAGAAGTATATATTACTATAAAGCCAACACTCTGTCAGTTAAAGACAAAGTAGTTTGATTAAATAAACAAGGTGAACAGAGACACAGTTGTAGCCGTTTGTAATTTTAAAGTACATAAAGCGCAGGAGTATATGAGAAATCTAGTGAGTAGCACATTGGTTACAATTTTTATTATAAACATGCTGAAACTGTGAATATAATTTCAAGCATCGGTGGCAACATCGAATGGAGACATGCTTCAGTGTCAGATGTATTTCATTAAAAGATATGAAATATTTTTAAACGTTTAAGAACAAAGTTTCTGAAGTACTTGACAGCTCACCCTGTATAAGCTTCATTCCTTTGTTTAAAAGTCGGTAAAGAGTTATCCCAGATTTTCTTAAAAATTATCGGTGATCAATACTGGTATTGATCAATCATAACGACAATAACATACATTGTTATGGAAAGAGAGAAAGTACTTGTGAGGCTTTCTGAAAGACCGAGTCTCAGTTTTAATATTTTAATATTAATCTCTACAAGTCTGACTTAACTGACACTACTGAAATAGTTACGAAAAATTGATTCCCACTGTTAAAAAATTGACCTGCATTTTTTTTCGTAAATTTTATTTTTTTAAACAACATGTCTGTAATCGATGTGCGCACCGCATTGATGCTGGAAAAACACTAAAATTTGAATCATCGTTGTACAAGCTAAAGAAAAAAAAACAATATTTAATTGTGAGAATAAAATATTCTAACGACTATAATGATAAGTCAAGAATAAAATCAAATCTGTAGCTGCAAGCCTTTTTTAGCGTTATGGTGGTTAGGGAAAACTGAGTGCGATACCGAAGGGCTCGGCTTCGAATCCCGGAGAAGGCATGGATGTAAAATTGTATGTCCCTTCATAGGAGGCAATGATGGCCCGCCTACTAGGCGCCTCCATGATAAAGGATTTTGGATTTGGATTATTCAGTTATGGCAAAGCACACGAGGGCTATCTGCCTAAGGGGAGGGATGCCTTTCGTGGAGGACTTTCTAAGGGAAACTGGCTCGTATACACGTTACACATGGGGAAAACCACGAAAACGCCCATGCAGCCAGCCCGTTCGCGGGATTCGAACCTCAGACCGAACTACCAGTGTTTAGCGTCTTTACCGCTCGGCCGCTGGTGGGCCCCCTCCATGATAAAGAGACTACCGATCTGGCCTTAGGGCAGGACGATGCCGACATAGGCAAGTGCCAACCATAAGAAAAAAAATTTGATTGTAATTTTATTCAAAAATTCCTAATTATAAGACGCAAATTTTTAGACACCTTTCTCATGTTCGTTTTTAATGGTAATCAAACTAATATGAAAGTGGACTGAAAAGTCATTTTTAAATGAACCCCATAATCTTATACGTCTCTGTACATTTGCATAAATCCATAATGGGCCAGGTATTATTTTGTCTAAGGACAAGAGTCTAAATGGAACGATTACTTCGCTTGCTTGCGAGTGAATTCTAGGAGGTCCGACGAAGACATCGCGGACGAAAACGTAGCGGAGAAAATAACTTAAGACGGAAACTTCGTTGTAGAAAGAATGTGAGAGAAAAGAAGGCAGGAAAACATATCGTAAACATCATCGAAGAAAACAATCGTGGTACAAAACATCGACGAAGAACAGAAAGCGGTTCCAAAACTTCGCAGTTTAAAAATATCGTCGTGGAAAATATATTCCTATAAAAGAGAGTAAATAAAATAATCGCATGACGATTATTCTGCAGATATATCTTTTCTACTTTTAAAAGGTGCTGGTGCGTATTCGAGTAATGAATTCTAGGTGCGAGTAAGAATTAGGAATATTTTTACCTCTATATTTCATATATTTCCTTTCATTAATAATTTTTTGCTAAAAATCCAAGAAGGAACTCTTGCATTGAAAAGTTGAAAGGAAGTAGAAAATTAATGATACGTATGGGAGTACTACGCAGTTTTTTATTTTTTATTTTAAGAGAATTTTAAATTTATTTACTTAACTATTAAACGTTATTATTTAATTAAGTCATTTCATAAAGTTGTATTGGCAGTTCTTCATGAACAATATATTTTTAAAAAATTAAAAAAGGGAAAAGGAGCATTTACTTTAGATTAAATGTATTTAAAAGTTTTATGCATGTCTGAAATTTCTAATATTATGTTCTTTGAATAAAATTAAGATTTCTTTTGTTCTTTTTCCTTCAGCTTCTTCAAAGTAATCCTTTTATATGAGTATCCTTTGCATGTTGCGATTCGTTAGTTGTGATGACACAAGTCAGGATGAACTACGTAATATTTCAGTAACGTATTTATATTTATTGGATTATTGGAAGAGCACGTTAGGGCTCTTTTCCTAAGGGGAGGGAAGCGTTTGGGGAGGACTTTCTCAGGAAAAGTTTCGTACGCACATTACACATTAGAAAAACCACAAAATTATCAAGCAGCGTGTTTTTGTGCTGGGTCTAGCTACCAGCGTTCAACGACTTTACCTCTGGACCACTGCAGCCAGATAGAGTTATTAACGGAATAGATTATTAACGGAAATGCATTCATTTTCACACTATTTTTTTGAGAAAGATCAAATTTAAATTTAGATCTAGAAAATGTAAACGCAGAATTTTACAAAAAGAAAACATAGGTACAATAAATCCTCTTGTCGATTACCATCCTAAGATGACCGATGTTTCTGAGAAAATAAGTAAATATAGGTTTTTCACAATGTCTCTCTAAGATGACCGCATCAACGGAAGACTAAAGAGATATGGAATCGTCAACGATCGCTTTGAAACGAATATTTTATATTTAACTTTACATTTATATATTTTTATAAATGATTCTAAAATATGGTTAAGCTTTTGTGTCTCAGTGTGCCACTACATGGAACACCCAAATTGAATCGCTTCGAAAGCCTCTAAATTCAACCGTAAATAGATAAAAATTCTTTTATAATATACTTTGAACTTTTCTTTTTAAACCGTAGATAGCAGCATATCACAAGGAGACACATAACTTTAATTTATTATGTGTTATTAAAATCCATTTTTTCAAGTAATTTTCTCTGTTTTTTTAATGATATAAAAATTTTATTTGGAGAAAAAATAGGCATAATTTTGCTGGCTGTACTCCAAATTATTTTTTTAATCTTTCATACAAAAATCATACGCAGAATCATTGAATAAAACCAGGTGTTCCATTAGCGGGAACACTGCGCCTTTAGCAATCTCATGCTCTTACTAATCAGAACATCTGTGTTCTTAGGAGAGAACATCCGTTGTTTTCGTTTTCTGTTTCCGTTGATTTTTTTTGGGGGAGGGAATGAATTCAAACAAAGCAGCATTGAGGGGCGAGGTGGTTCTTGTGTTATGAAAGCATTAATATTGGCATCTCGAAATTTTTGGGGGCAATTTTTAGGCGGGAATTTCATTAGTAGCTTGACTCATCTTTACTTAGACCTACGCGAATTTTTTGCTGTCTTTTTAGTCTCATTCCCGTTTATTTTCAATAATTGTGTAGATATATTTCGTGTATCTCTATATTATAAGCTTATTTTTCTTTTTTGTTAATATTAATCGTAGTTAATTATTTTAATCTTAGTTGGTTTGTGCTTCCATCAAAAAGGTGTGACTTGCTTTGAACAATTTCACGAAGCTAAGAAATAGGAAAATTTATAAACATTTTTGTATATAGGACTTGTGTATATAGATATGTATCTCATTTATCCGTATATATTCAAGAATATTGTGTATATCCCGGGAACTATGTATACAGCCATAATACAGAGTTTTTTCATTCTTATGCAAACGCTTCTACTCATTTTCGTGCTTCACTGCAATGCTCGCTTAGTCGCACTTTTAAAAGCTCTGGCGGCGCAGTGTTCCACTTCATGGAACACCCACAGAATTAAAACGGTAGGTGCAATTTTTACAATATTTTACCTGTATACTTATTTAGGACTAAATAGACTGAATACAACGTTTCTTGCTGAAATTCCGACTTTAACGTACAGTGCGCCGCAAAGGATTAAATATTTTAGTTCTATGTTACGCAAATTGTATTTCTCTCTTTGTACCGAGGAGAGGCGCAGACACAAATTTGTTAGGATCGTAAAGCTCGGGTTTAGAGCTTTTAAGTTGCGGTGAGTTTCAACTAAGACGAGGTTCTCCTGAGTTTACTTGGTGAGCCGCTACTGAAGTCGAAGATTTCAAAGTGTTCTTCGCCGTTCCTCAGCCAACTTAATGTTTGAAAGCCAATAAAGTAGTTTCGGTCAACATTATGACTCTGAGGTTTCTTGGGTTCTACACTGAGGGAACATCAAGTGAATTTACAGTCCACTACTTTTGAACGACGGGACATACAGTTTTCACACACAATTTATTCGAAAATGTTTTAGTTATTGCTTGAACTTTTAGAACGAAGTTCTCAGCGAACCACTTTTTTTTACGACCACTTCTTTAAAGTATAGCTGTGGAATTCTGGTACTAATTCTCATCTTTTTAAGATTTCCCATTTAGGTAATATTTTATTACTGTATTTTACAATATAAAGGAAGTATTATAATTACGAAAATTTTCAAGTATCACATTTCAGTGGAAATATCCATTTTGTCCATATCTGAATCCATTTGGATGATTTTTCTGCGACATCTCATACGGACAGAATAAAGACTTCTTCCTTTTCATAGTATATTTTATAATGCATTCAAAAGGGATTTTTTCGTGTTCTCTGTATGTATGTAGATATAATATATGTGTGTATGTATCTCGCATAACTCAAAAACGATTAGCCGAAGAATATTGAAATTTTCTAAAGAGTAGGCTTGCTTCTCTCTTTATATTGCAGGTTAGCTGTACCAACCGTATATGTATATGCTCACGTATATGTACATCAACATCCTTTAACCGGCTTAAAAGTCCCTACACGACCTGTATTTTTGCAATCGTTGCTTGTAGTAATATACTTCCAGTTATCGAAATGTTTTTAAATCACGAAAATATTCATGTTTTGGCGATGTCAAATTTTAAAAAAAATTCTTTTTTGACAAATAAGTAAATCCAAATTTTAATACAGTCTCGCGGTTCGTATACTTACATTTGGGAAAGTTTCATACTTGTTATCTATACAGTATATAAAGAAGAAAGTTTGTGTGTTTGTCCTCTCATAACTCGGTCACTACTATAGCTATCACCACCAAACTTTCTACAATTAGGTCGACGTCACTTTTCTCAAAAAAAAAAAAAAAAAAAAAAAAAAAAAAAAGTAGCTAAAATCAGAGCTATAAATTAAAAACTCGGAAAAACGATAATTTTCTTTCTCATTTTCCGAGTGGCAACAGTCTCGCAAGCTGGAGACGAAAATCTGCTTTATTTCGAAAGTTGTTACCATTGCTCTCTTTCAAATCCTAGAGTTTGTTAAAATACGAAAATAGATAAAAGATGAAATAAAAATAGCTTTCCCAAACATTAAATACGTTATTCCCGATTCCGAAAACTCGAGATAAGCCATTTCGACTATTCTCATCTTAACCACTTTCATGAGCCAAAATACTAATTAAAAATTCTGAAAGTTCTAATTTTCGCACTCATTTTTCCTAGTGGTAACAGTCTCGGGCGTTGGAGATAGAATTGTTTTATTTCGAAAAGTGTTGCTACTGTTCGCTTGCAAATCGTACATTTTGTTAATAAAAAAATTTGTAAATTTTACATAACCTATATATATAAAGAAGAATGCCTGTTTGTGTGTTTGTTTGTTTGTTTGTTTGTTTGCGTTATTGATTTCTGATCAATTATGATAAATATTTTGCGACATTGAATCGACTAAAGTTGAATATAGGTGAAATATTGGATGGAACTTGAGCTGTTATGGCCATTTGATTAGAAAGACGAAAATCACTAAAAGCTTAGTGACATTGCTTCTGATACAATGAGAGAGAATTATATTTTTCTATCGAAATTTTTTACGTGGGGTTGCATATCGCACCAGACTGAAAAATGTATAACTATGAATCGTATTTTTTACATCGTTAGAGAAGGATTACAACGGTATCGTTCTCTCTGTTGTTAGATACATTGCTTTCAATCTAACTTAATTGACATCGGGTACTTCCGCTAATAAAGAAATAAAATTAGAAAAAATTCATAAACGCACGACCAAAATTGTGCAGTATACGTAATTTCAAAATCAGCAACTTTCTTTTAGGAATCGGGTATTCAAGTTTGAAAGAGCAATTCGAAGAAATAAATTTAAATGATCAGCAGCAAAAAGTGTGTATAATTTAATAGGCCTTATAAGGAAATTCACATAACTTATAAGGAACAACACATAAGGCCTTACAAGGCCTTATGTGTTGTTCGCCTGAGATTTTTGATTTTAGTAAGCACATAATTTTTCGATTTTTTTCATTCGAAAAAATATGCGTCTGTTTCTCGTACTTTTCTAATATACAGTGAATTATTTCATAAGGGCATTACGCGGAAGTTTCTAATTATTAGTTTATATATAGTATATAGACATTGTCAAACATTCGTTTCCTCCAGATGTAAACCACCTGTTTCTCGACCTGGGCCAAACAGCTTTTTACATATTGTTAACTGCAAACAATCATTCGATTTACTGCATAGTTAAATGGAATGTATTCTGAGAGCTGAAAAATGTCATCTAAGCAATTTGCAATTTGATTCATTACTAGTAAATCTGAAATCAGTTTCGTTATTTTAACAAGAAAGGGCATTTTTATGCATAGTGCTGGAAATAGAATAAAGATTTAATAAAAATTAAATTTTAGGTTCGAGTTCCATTTGACGAATATCAAAATGTTTACCTTGAAATATTAATAAAAGTTTTTTGAAAATAGGAATGTAATTTTTAATTATTTTAAATCTATTTACTCTAAAGCAAAATGCCGTTACATTAAATATCAGAGGCACAAGTAGAAGATATAGAACTGGATATAGATGGCTAGAAGTAAGAAACAAACAGAAAAGAAAGAGAGAGATCAGAGTAAAATTATTCATGTTAAATTCAAATGGAAAGAATTTGAAAATGCTATATTTCAATAGCTAAGATTTAATTAACTCTAACAGGGAGAAGTACCTCATATGGGCATAGTATACATCATAAGTGAAGTGGTGAAAGCATACGGTATCGTGTTTTTACTATTTGAACACTTTCGAAGATCTGAATGATGAGTTTATATATGTCAAATACTCTATTAATTACTTATCTCTATCTATCTCTAATTTTACACGTACTGTCCACCAATTAATGCTCGATGTATAGGTCACAGCCACTATCCCACCAAAAGAGAAAACTTTCATATATGAAACTTCCTAGTACGTCTGCCAGGGAAACGAAAACTGGCTTTACATCTAACATTATCCTGCACATTTTTATGAAACATTAACATTTTGATTCGACCCTTTTGTTTTATTTCGTTTTGAGTTTTGTTCAAGCAAACGTTTCGAAAATCATTCCTACTTGTAAATACCTGTTTGTTTCTTGTATGTTTGGGGCACCATTGGTCATGTGGTTAGGATTGCAGAATACTGAGAGTTTTATGAAACTGATCATCACAATTGTAATTTCCATTATTTATATACAAAAACAATATAGGAGCATGAAAAACACCAATATGGATAGTTTAATAAGACGAAACTTCAGCTCGTAAGTGCTGATAAAAAACAATGTACAATAACTAAATGTTACTGTAGGATGTTTATTATAGCTTAAATAAACAATATTCTGTTTTTGCTCAAACACAGCGTTAAAAATACCAAGTGGTTGACACGAAGCCACATAAATTTCGTTTGACTAATTATTAATATATTATTATATCATAATATTAGTTAGCAGTGGTAAATCTAGGTATTAAAAAACCGTAAACACGAATTTTTGAAAATTTTAATATTTCTCCTTTGACCACGTTTGAATTATCCATTTGAAGGTGGCAAGGGGCCTTCCTTTTCAAGGAATGATTTCTACCGGCAGTAATTTTACAATAATATTATAAGATTAGACATAATAAATCTGACAGCATGAATGCATTATATGAAAAAAACCAGGAATTTGCATTATTTTGCTGTAGAATGTTATACTAATTCTCGATTATCCGTGTGTGGAATACCCGTCTTGCAATTTGGAACTAGGTACCGTTGAAGCAATTTTAAGCGACCAGCGAATATATTTTTCATTTAGTCAATTTGTCGAAATTTTAATCTTTTTAATTGCAGTTTTACATATTTTGATTACCATTAAAAACGAACGTGAGTAACTCATCTGAAAATCTATAAGCTGTGAGAGAAATCATATTGAATGATCTGAGCATACAGAGGAGACTAATTATATGCCTTTGGCTTTACAATCCTTGTTAGAATATTTCATTTTCAGAGTTGTGTTTTTGTGTTTATTGTAGCTTGTAGGATGATGAGTGAAATTGCTTGGAACTCCGTGCATTAAATAAGTGCAAACATTGATTACAGACCTTGTTAATTAAAAAAAATAAACTTTACAAAAAATAATATTACAGAATACATAAATTTCTTTTACATTCCGAATCAATTTTTCGTACCTAGTTGAGTCACATAAATTATGACAAACTTTGAGAAATGAATTTAAAAGAATTAAATATGAAAAAAAGAATTTAACAAAACAATTATAACTTGGCTGTGCGAGAAATCTCACAAATACTACGTTTATGTTTCTGAACAAATGCATAATATTCCGTTCATTTCTATCCATCAATTTTATCATTTATCTCTCACACACTTTTTTATAAAAATCTGTGATAACACTTTACAAACATTTAAACAAATAAATGAAACTTATACAGATTGGACTGTCAAATACCTCGAAAAATTAGTTGTTAAATTTCAAAAAATTTCAGATTTGATTACGAGATATATCTCATAGATATCTGACATCGAAACAGGTCTCAATTCGATGATGTCATGGATTTTTAGAATTATGTTTACAGTTTGAAATTATCCTCATTATACGAAAAATATTAAATAAATTTGTTAATTATTAATTTCCTTGCACACTCTTGTGCTATATGTACTTTAACGTACAAAGAACGTTATAGAATAGTGTTATCAAGGGTTATTTAAATCAAACTGCTCTGCGTTTTAAGGCTGAGCGGTGGCTTTCCAATTAACACGCTGAGTTCGGCGCCGAATTTGCTGTCCTTTCCATTCAGCCGGCAGCGAGTTAAACCTTAAAGCTAAGCCGTATTATTGTCTAGAATGTTTCAATACATTTCATTAAAGCTAAATTTGATCACATTTCATTGACACTATGTTTATTAACTTATACTGTCGGTCCCGTGGAACGACCCCAGGCAAACGAAAATTCCAGTGCCGGTCCCCAGGGACGGACGCCGGCCACACGGAAAGTTCACTGTCGGTCCCCAGAGAGCGGCGCCGCGATCAACGTGTTAAGAAAGTTTCGGGCCGGTAAGTAAATATGTATTTAATTCAAATATATGAATTAATATGTAATCTATATATATGATTGATTGCATTTGAGTTCCATTTCGAATACTCAAAACTTAAACACAAAGAACTAGAGCCAGCAGATACATAAATCAGTTTATTGAACGCAATTTAACAGAATCGTTACAGGTGATGAGATGTGGCTAGCTCACTTCACCACAGACACCAGCAACTCACGATTGATTGGCGTCACAGGGATCCACGCGCCGGACGATCCTCAGTCTATGCACGGAAATTGATGTGCACGGTATTCTGGGATAGTAAAGGCATTCTGCTCATTGACGTATTGGCGAGTGGTGCTCCGGTGAAAGCTGATCTTTATTACGCTTGACTAGAGAACATCTGAAGAGCCATTCAGAACAAATGGCTTGGGATGTTCAGTGCTGGTGTTGTGGTGTCCTACGACAACATCGGACGCATACGGGGAATTCCACAAAATATATGTTGTAGACGTTTCGCTGGGAGATGTCTGACCATCATGGCTCCGATCTTGCTGTCAAGTACTTTCACGTGTTATTGCACCTGAAGACGTTCTTGTCTGGGCACACTTTCCTACAGGTGAAATGTTGCAGACAACTGTGACGGGCTTCCTTTCTTCCCAGGCGACAGACTTCTATGACACTCTAATGGAAATAGGTAACCGACGCTATGACAATTGGTATAGTTCCGATGTTTCTTATGCTGAGAAGTAGCAGAAATATAGCTGTATCTTTTGCAATAGATCTTTCCAGGTAATAAGACTTTGTTTTTATGGTTTACGGCAAAGTAATTTTTCGGACGACGCTCTTATTGTTTAAATAATCATTATCAAATGAATATACCTTCATCTAAAAAAATATCTAACTCATTGAAATCATCAT
Organism: Stegodyphus dumicola; assembly: GCF_044657685.1. Classification (NCBI taxonomy): domain Eukaryota; kingdom Metazoa; phylum Arthropoda; class Arachnida; order Araneae; family Eresidae; genus Stegodyphus; species Stegodyphus dumicola. The sequence goes on from NC_140772.1 coordinate 2,771,260, forward strand.
CTATATAAATTTCCTTCTAAATCCAATCAACTTCATCTGCTAAATTTAAATCATCATCTAAGACATCTAACTAAGCATAACTACCCAAAACACATCTTCATGTTAAACCATCATATATATATTATCATCATCATCGTCATTGAAAATATCGCCGAATTAAGATAAATCATCATAGCTCAAATCAACTAAATAAAAAGCAGTATCATCTAAATCACCACCATCAACAATATGATTCTCATTTGATCATCGTCTTCATCACCTCAACCGTCTAAATCACCATCAAAATTGTTATCTGAATAACCAAGAAAGAAATTATAAAATTATCACCAGATAATTCAAAACCATCATTTAAATAATCATCATCATCGAAATCATACCTTCAGTTTAAACCGTCGTATGTGTCATAATCACCATTATCATCGTCGAGATAGATAAATCATAATCCTCCAGATCATCTAAATAGAAAGCAATATCAACCATATCATCATCTTCTTCATCCTCATTTAATCATCGTCTTCATTGCCTAACTCCTCTAAATTATTATATAAATCACTCTCACATCATGTATAAAATCGTCATCAGTCAAAACTATGTCACCATCAAATTCATCTAAATATTTATTATCACTTAATACACATCGTCATTTTAACCATCATGTATATCGCGTCACCATGATCATCGTGAGAATAAGATAAACCATCATCACCCAAATCACAAAATTTTAAACCATCCTATGTATCATCTTCATCATCATCATTGAAGTCGTCGTCAAAATAAAAGATCTTCACCTAGATACAAAGCCCAATAACCTCAAGTTTTATTATCATCCTACTCAAATATTCATACTCTTCGTCATTAAACCATATACTCACGATCACCTAAATAAAAAATCATCAGCAGTTAATCTAAATCCTCGTCCTTAAAATACCAGTTAAATTATTTAAATCATGATTTTTTAGTGTTTCGCTAGTGTGCCGTCAAAAAGAGCCAGTTTCGTTCAGGTACAGACAGAAGGATATCACCGGAAGTTCACTATCTTTGGTACAGGTGTAGTAACCAAACGCCCTCAGGAGATGCCAGAGGCTTGGGGACGTAGCCGAAACCTATGCCATCTTAGATAACGTGACACTTGGAAGTGACATAAGAGTTTGAATAACGTAATGTTTCAAAAAGTTTTGTTTTTGTGACAACGAAAATATTTTTTTAAGTTTCATGTCAAAACGACGAATTGTTTTCTTGTTTTTTAGGCAACGGCCTCTTGAACCTCTTGAAATCTTATGCTGCTGCATTGCCGTGCGCAATGCAGCAGTCAGTACAGGAATGCGTAAATGCGATACGGCGCAATGCAGCAGTATTCAAAACATTATATTTTCAGGATAATTTAAAAGATTAGCATATTTCTTTTTGCATTTATGTGTTTAACAATATATGGTTAAATATATGTTAAAAGTTTAATATGAGAATCTATTATTCATTATTGTGTTCCCTAATGATATTGTATGCTAAGTGAATAATGGTAGTATTCAGTAGTAAAGAAATATGTACGTTTGCCTATAATCAAGTGTTATTAATGTATTGCATGTGTAACGCTGTAAAACGGAAATATCACAGATTAATAAGGGTCTTAAAAGGAGAAATAGGGTGGCAGAAGAATCAGACGAAGTCATAAAATCCATGCAGACTTAAATTAAGTTAAAGGAAATGGGGTTACAGCTAGAAAAGTGTAAGTTGGATGCAGATGAGGCTAAAAAGCGGTTAAAAGAGATGGGATTTAGGGAAACACAATTAGAGAGAGAGCGAGATAAAAATTAAAGAAATAGAGCGTAGGAAAATAGATAAAGAAGGAAGCGTATCGCAATCAGAGGAGGATGGGGTTTCAGATTCTTAGAGCAAGGGAAACGATTATTGAAACATTTGAAAATAATGAAAGGAGTTATGATTGACCCACCATCGAAAGCTGAGAAATGGCCGTTCTTTTTACTTCATGCTGAAGTGATTCTTAATCTCTATAAAATTTCTGAAGAAGGGAAAATTATTTTGCAGAGTTTAAAAAAAAAAGTTAAAAATTTGATCGCGACTCTCGATGAAATGGATTTAAATAACTATATTATGATTAAAGACACCGTATTAAAAAAATTCGAGATTCCTCGGTAAAACCGATCGAGGCAGGGTGGTGGGGTGAATACGAGACTTGGTACATTAGCGATTGGACCGGCAGCCATGCCGTGTGGAAAGAGATTACTTAAAACATGTTTTGCGCGTCTTATATTATGTATATAGATGATATTACTTAAAACATGTTTTGCACGCCTTATATTATGTATATAATTGAATGTATACTATACTAGTGATATTTGTTTTATTGTGTATTGCGTACCGTTATGTGTAATAAATTAGAGGATAAAATTTCAAAGATAGAGATTATTTTTTTACTATGGCGAGTGCATAGACGAACCTGCCTCGTGCTTGAAAGAGCGCGAGGTGATAGATGTACTTTAATTACGTAAAAACCTTAAAGCCTGTAAGAACAGTAGATTTTTCAGAAAAGGTAATCCAAAAATGGCCAATTTAACATTGTTGCTATAGGGTTTCCAACACCCCTTAATAAAAAGGAGTAAAATATTTTTAAAAAATGGCATTTATGGAAATAAGAAAAAGAAATATGTTTAGCTTATAAGAGTATATAATATTTCTGTAAAATAAATAAAGTGAGCATTTAAAAGTAATTTTTTAAAATAAAAAACCAAAAGGAAATATTTATAGTTTTTAAAATCAGTATTACGTTTGTAAAATGAAAGAACTTAAAATCTTTTTAAAGTAAAAATAGCGAAAAGAAAAATTTAAATGAAAGTTTCACGTTAGTAAAGTTAAATATTAAAGAGAAAAACATTTTTGACACGAGAAAGAGAAAATAAAAGAATTTTAAAGTCAAAATTACATTTGCACAAGTTGCAAATTTGATAGAGATTCGCGTTCCTTTAAGCCTCGGGCGCATCCCTATGACGGTCGGTTACTATTAAGCTTGTTATTGTAAACTGGCTATTCAAATTACAGTCGGTATGCGCAAAGGGGGCCTGAATCTTCATCCTGAAAAATAAACAAAATTATTGTTACACATCACATAAAAATATCAGTTAAAATGATAATTCAATTCTGAGTCACAAGCATGAGAATATTTGAGAAGGTTATATCGCATACGCAAATAACGAAAATGAAAGATACTCGAAACGGATGACTGTGCACTGTCTGCAAAATTTCAGACCGGATCTTGGTCGTTTGTGGTGGGCATTGACTTCCAAGTACAAAAGTGTTTTGAAAAACGTAAATGTTTGCACTTTGGTACTTTTAAATTTAAAATAATTTGTTTTGTAAAAATTACGAAGCCTAGCTCTTCATATGTTTCTCCGACACTCATGATTTTATGAGGAAAACGTTTGCACTCGTTATGAAATAATTTTGAACATAAGTATCTCCGTCTGATTTCGATGGACATCAGTCAATTGTTTTGTGATTTATTTCTTATAACCAAATACCTAGACAGAAGTCTAGGTATTGGAGGAAAAAATAATTAGTCAGATTTCGTACTTTGTGCAATAATAACCGTTTATTATTCGAAAAGACAAAAAGTTGCGTCATTTAAAACAGATTATTAATTGAAGTATATCCACGGTTGCACAAATAAAGAGCGAGTGAATATTTTGTGGACAGAGCGTGTACAATTTGATGAAAGGCATATGCAGTAGAAAAGTGCCCAAACTGGCGTAAATGGATAAAACGGCTTTTGTGGGAGTAAAATCTTTTTTATAATTAAATTTTAAATTAGTAAGTTATTTATTATGATATAAATAGTAAAATATAGATAACTGGTACTTTTATTTTCAGCTTTTTTGAAATAAACTCATTACGCATCGTGCCAAAAGAAAATAAAAAACTTCTTTCAAAATTTAATTCTTAACGTTCTTTTTTGGAAATGAAAATATCAATTAACAATAGACAAAACTCTTCCTTGACCTCGCAAATTATTCTAGAAATCCTTAACTTCCTTTAGCTGGTAAAAACCTGAAATCTCTTACTAAATTTGGCATGGAATATGCCAGTAAATTTCAAACGTAAAAATGTGCGCCATTTGTTTTTACATAAAATTTCTCATATAAATAACTCTTGGATTAGACTTTTTTTGAAAAGTATCTTGACCCAAAACGTCTAAACTGTTTTCTTAAAACATTCGTTTGCTATTGAAAATTTTATAAATATAACTAGACTGAGTTTTGAATAAATGAAATTACAACGCATAAGCACATTGTTGGAACATTTTGTATAAGAAAACGTAATCGCATATAAATCAAGTTCTTATATCGCTTAATTACAATGCATCAGGTCTTTAGTAAATAAAGAAAGCAATAAAATACACATGGTGGTTTGGCAATACCAAAAACATCATATCCCGCAACAGCTCTTCTTGATTATTTCATACCTTAGGAAACACGAGCAAATATGTCAATTGCGGAAACATTGCAGTTTGGCAAGCGATAAGGTGGTGCGCAGGAGAAATGATTATCGGGGAAAATATTTCTGCAAGGTAGGTGGTGATTTGTATTCATTCTGGATGTGGAAGAGAATGTTATTCTAGGACTTCGAGAAACAAGGAACGTAATTTGGATAAGAGTGCACTTTCGACCAAAGTGAAATTGCGGAATTAGGAGTCATGTTCTTCTTTCTGTAGTCATTTGAAACCGTGGTTCTGATGTCAACATCAAAGAATTAACGATATCACATTTGATTTTAGTGAAGTGTAGTTCATCCAGTGCTTTCTTCAGCAGTAGTTATGGCTTTTGCCGAACGAAACAAACACAATGCAAGTTTCAAATGTTAAGTCATTCAGTTTTCGAAAGAAAATGGAAATCATGCAGTTTGGTTTTCGTGAGTGCTTCGTACACGAGTGGAGGAAACATGAAATTTTACAATGATTATTGCGCCAAAGAATAACTGTGCATTGCATAAAGAAGTAATGAAATAGCTTACCGTCGGCGAAAGTGTTGGAAACTGCATTGTAGAAAATCCCCATCATCGCTAGAATGAATTAATTGTAACAAGAAACAGCGTACGTTTCTTTGACTTAAAAATACAAAAAAAGGAGTGCAAATGGAAGTGAAAACTCTAAAGCAAACTGAGTTTGTGTTTTCGATTTACTTCACGGAATAATTCAGTTCTCCGAGAAAAAAAGACAAAATTTTTTCAAAGACTTCGCAAATATAGAGATAAATCTTTGATGAGTTTTTAAAAATATGGAAAAATTTAATTACTATCACGTGTTGCAAATATGGATGTCATTTCAGTAGTTTTTATACGGTAGGAGATAAATAAACAATGATATGAAAGAAAAATAACGGTTAACATAGAAACAATAGTCCAACGAGAAATCTCACCTCACCGTACTGATCTCCTGCTTAGCCGACCGTACGAAATTAATATCCCATCGATATCTTTAAAAGAAAGATTTTGCAGAAGTGCAGTTTCCCGAAAGTGTTTTCATCCGTATTCAAGAGAAATGATCGGCGGAGAAAAATGTTGTGAAACTGTGGATAAGAAATATTTGGCAAAAGCTTCCTTTTGTCTCAGATAATCAAGAAAATCCAATACTTTGGGACATGTTCAGCCTCCATCTAACGGATAACACAAATATGTTGTTGAAATAATGTTATACAGATATGAAAGTTTATCCAGGCGGATTATTGCCATTAGTTCAGATATTAGACATATATGTCAATATATCATCGATAGAATATTTTTAACGTCAGTGGAATACTCGAGCAAACGTGAAGGTGAAAAAACTGGTTACAAATGGAGACCAAATACGTCATGCCAGTCCATAAATAGTGTGTCAGTAAATAATAAAAGCACGGAATAAAATTAAACCCATTTAATATATGTGGTATATCTGACGGTCTAGTTGAAACGGAAGATGATTATTTATGTGTGGATCAGAGAAAAAGTGATGGCGAAAATGAAACAGAATCCGATGATGTGCTTGAAGATATAACTTAAGCCGAATATGAGGAACTTGGATCTATGGAAGTATGGATCAGATGTGAAGGTGAAAATGAAACAGAATTTTTATAACGAAAATTTTTAAGTACATAAACTGTGTTATTTCTTTTAAAGAAAAAAAATTTAATTACACGCAGAAATCTAATTTTCGTATGCTCACTTTTTCCATATTTCCAAACATAAAATTTTTATAGCTGGCGTACAGCGCGCACGCATAAATTTCCATCTTACATTTTGTTTTAAAAGTGCGTCTTATACGCCTGAATATACTATAACAAACATAGCTGAAACTTAAGTGATAGAGATATTTACATGCTTGCTGAACCATTATATTCTGCTTTTCCCCTTCTATTAGTTTACAAATGTTTTCAAAATGTCGATGTTACGTTTTTCGATCTTTGTGTTGAGAAAAGAGATAAGGAATTAAAATTTTTATCTCGGAAAACAAAATTCCAAATCAGATTTCTAATGAAGAAGTGAAATTTTCTATAGCTTTACTTTCCGGATTATTTAAAATTAAGAAAAAGAAGAGAGGAAAAAAAGAACTGATTTGGGTAACCAGAATATTTAGCCATTGAGTATCTATTGATGGGAATGTATATAACTCTAATGAATAGTACAGAAATAAGATAAAGTTACGTTTCGGTTTGTAGGCCTTACATTTCAAAATGCTTTTATACATCTTAAAGCGCATAGCAAAAGATTAGGCTCTCAACCGCTTTTTGTGTAATAACGTCAGAGAATAATTCTTACAGTTACAAGGTTTTCAAATAATACATTCCTTCAAAAGTAATCTATTGTATTAAGATAATGTGTTTTCGAGGGGGAAGAAAATGAAACAGAACGGCGAGATCCTTCAGAGTATGATCCTGTAATGCTTTAGCAAATCTTTCGCAGTCTAAAGTAATAGAGAAATGTGGTAGAGCTTCATCTTACACTATAGTAATGTAGTCAGATTATTTATATTATGTGACTATGTGTCTCTATTCGATGTGTGGGAAAAAAACGTCTCCAACAAGTTTATATATACGATACCATTCAGATAAACGCAAAGCAAACCAACATTTCCATCTAATAATATTTATTTTATTTTAGTTATATACCATTTTCTAGTTAGATAACCAATTTGTGAGCAAGAATTTGTATCGTAACAGTGAATCATATTGCTGCCAAATTTCAAATATAAAAAACTAAAGCTCACGAATCACAAACCGAGAGTTTCTGTGAGATTTGTGAGGTGCGAAGGAATCTCTATTTTGAAAGAAATCGAAATTGATATAAATTCGCTTTATAATATATTATTCAGTTTTTTTCTCTAATTATATTATGATTCTGATTTAATGTATACACACATTTTAAAAGTTATTTTTTCGCTCATTTTAATTTGTAATCTTGAATTTTTACACTAGAAAAATCCTGAGTAGAAACGGAAACTGTGGTATGTCAAACTACATTTAAACAAGGTGAAAGCAAATTAAAAGCTAATGTACATACTACAATAGCTTTTAATTTGTTTAGAATTACAATCTTGGTAATGCAACTCAAGCTGATTAACGCATAATTAAAAGCGGATAAACATTCCTTTTTGAGCGTTTCTTTGAATCTTGATATAAAGTCCTATAAATATCTGCAGTTGGATAAGACAGCTCAGGGTCAAACAAATTTTAAAATGAAATCTGTATAAATTAATTTCATGAGTTCAATTATGAAAGATATGACGTGCAATATTTATTTGCACAATTTAAAGCCAGTAGCATAACATAAATTTATTGTTGAAAAATACTGTCATGTGACTATGTGTTAAAAAAGTCAATAAACTGTGACTCTCCAGGTAAAACCGGAAGACCTCGCAGCCATGAAAGGCACTGAAAACATAGATCTGAACTACGAAAGAGTGTACTTAGTTGCTGCTAAAATAATGCTGATATCTTAAAGTTAGCATGACTAATTACTAGCTAATAATATATCAGTAGTTACACTTACCGAGCAAAATATTATCAAATGCTGTCCATATACTAAGAATACCATAAAGTTCTTGATAATAAAAATGTTATTGATAATAAATTTTGGTAAAATGAAGCAGGTGTATGATTTATTTGTTCTATTTTTCTTTTCCGGGTCTTGCTTCGTTTGATCATTAAATCAATCGTTCTACAGTTGTTATCGAGTTCTGGCTCTTTTCGCAGTTCATCCGGTTTCCTTTTCGGGTTTGACAGTTCTTTTCCGGTTCCAGCTTGTTTTTCAGATGAGGATTATTTTCCGTTTTTTGCTTTTTTTCCAGGTATTGCGTCTTTTCTGACTCGTCTATATTTTCCAGTTCTGGCATCTTTTCCGGCTCTTGCTTCTTTTCCAGTTTTTGCATTTTTTCCAGTTTCTTATTCTTTTTCAGTTCTTCTTTGTTTGTTGTTTTTTGCATTTTTTCCAGTTTCTTCTTCTTTTTCAGTTCTTCTTTGTTTTTTAGTTTTTGCATTTTTTCCAGTTTCTTTCGACTTTTCAGTTCTTCTTTGTTTACTAGTTTTTGTATCTCTTTCAGTTGCTTCTCCATTTTCAGTTCTTCTTTCTTTTCTAGTTTTAGTATCTCTTCCCGTTTTTTCTTCTTTTTCAGTTCTTCTTTCTTTTCTAGTTTTTGAATCCATTCTAGTGTTTGTTTCTCTTTCAGTTCTTGCTTCTTTTCTAGTTTCTGTTGCTTTTCCAGTTTTTGTTTGTTTTTCAGTTCTTCCTTCTTTTCCAATTTTTGCTTCTTTTTCTGCTCTTGTTTCATTTTCAGTTCTTGCTTCTTTTCCAGTTTTTGCTTCTTTTTCAGCTCTTGCTTCTTTTTCAGTTCTTGCTTTTTTTCTAATTCTTGTATCTTTTCCTGCTCTTGCTTCTTTTCTAGTTTTTGTATCTTTTCCAGCTTTTGCTTCTTTTTCAGTTCTTGCTTCTTTTCTAGTTTTTGTGTCAATTCCAGTTTTTTCTTGTTTTTCAGTTCTTGCTTCTTTTCCAGTTTCTCCTTCTTTTCATGTTCTTGCTTCTTTTCCAGTTTCTCCTTCTTTTCATGTTCTTCCTTTTTATCCAGTTCTTGATTCTTTTCCAGTTTTTGCATCTTTTCGGGTTCTCGCTTCTTTTCCAGTTCTTTCTCGTTTTCCAGTTTTTGCTCCTTTTCATGATCACAAGGAGGGTTTTCCAATCTACAAAATAATCAGTATATCTTTATTTCAGTAGTAAAAAAGTGAAAGTAATGCAACGACTATCACGTTTAACATGTACAACACTTCCATATTTAGATACTATATAACACTTTTGGCTCAGTTTCATAGGGAAAAATCTCCCCGTAGATTTATTGCCTGACAGAATGTTTTTCTACAAAAGGCGAATTTGTTGCTTTTGTTCTTCTGACCTAAAGCCAAGCATAAAAGTTAAAGCATTTGGCGTGATTTGTATGCAATAAGCGACCTCCATGAATCTCACGTAGAGCGTAATAATTTGCAAAGTTTCAGTGCCTTACTTTTCCTTACTTAATTTTTACATAAGTTGAAATAATAATAATAGTAATAATAAACAGGTGGCTTAAAACAGAGGGAAACAATGGCGAAAATTGCAAAATAGGAGGAAAAATGAAACTGAAATGAAAAATAAAACAACTACAAACAAAGGATGGAAAAAGCATTTTAGAAAATATACACGTAACGTTCTTTCTGAATCAGCAAAACCTGTATTTAAACGAGTATAAGTTTGAAAGCTTTGGATTCATTTATTTTTTGAATCAATTACTATTTCTTACGCATGCCAGATATTTTAAATTTCTTCAATTTTTGTATAATTTACTTACGTATTTTACCATTTCTTATTATTATCCAGTAGAGGTAACCTTACACATCATTAAAATATCTCCGAGTTTCCTCATTTAAGTCATCTTTCTCGCAGATCAATCTCTTTGCATCGCTGGCTGCACAGGTTTCAAATTTTCTCTCGTTATTCCGAATTCGGAACATAATGCTGGTCTATTTTGTCGTCCAGCAAGAAGCACTAGGATTTTTGCCATCATTTGTTTTCAATTGAAAAATTTATTCTCATCTTCAGTTGCATTCTTAAAGTTTTATTATTTATACAGGAATAAAGAAAGAAATCAAACAAAGCAAAACAAATTAGGAAAAGAAATATCTGTTTTCTCCTATATTTATTGTTCCCTGTAATTTCTTTTGCCTGTTCCATTAAATTTATTGAAGGAAAATTTGCTAAATCTTTCAAAATGTATTTCCTAAATCCTTTTGCGAATTAAACCTTTCTGAGCGTTTCGGCTACACTTTAATGGCTTTTACAATTTAATGTTTGAATACTGACAGCTGCCTATGCTGAAATAATTTCTCCATTGACCTCGAAAAAAGAAGAATTAAAGTTCCAGGAGATTTTAAAATGAAGGACACATATTTCTTATTTGAAGGGCAAGAGGATAAAAAAAAGATATTTTCGGATGGGAATATGTAGCATTTTAAACACCGTGTTTGTATATTTCATCATATAGTAGCAACACTTGAGTCATAAGCATTTATGCACATATATGAGAGAGACGACGATGACGAAAAATGAAATGGCAAAACATGGCCGAAAACACTTTCCTGGCCGGTACAAACAACACAAAACACAAGAAAGAACGGACACCAGTTATGCTTAGCGCAAGAGAAATTAAAAAATAGGAACAAAATTAGACACTTATGGACCTGAAAGAAGGTGTTCGAAATTACGACCTGCACCCTGATGCAGGTATCACATCTCTCGCACATCGAACATAAGATGTTCTCGAAAATACCGTGCATTCCCAGGACTTTCCCAGCAGCTGCCACGATATGTGTCACAAGTTCCTGTGTGACTTCTAACAGGTTTCGTGCAATAATGTGTTGACGTACCCCGAGAGGAAGTCACCGAAGGAACTTTCGAATACTTTCTTTGATGACGATCCCCTGTTTTTGTTCTTATTTCTTAGTTTCCGTTGCGCTAAGAATAATAAACAAATACCTTTACACTGTTCGTACCCTATTTTTCTTGTGTTGTGTCTCGTCACTATGGGGCCAGGAAAGCGTTTTCGATCATGAATTGCAATAAACGATTATATATATATATATACGGGAGTTGGTTTGTTCCCCTTGAAAAGTCAACTATTTTCCGATCAATGACAATGATTACATGTTTTTAATTTAATTTTTCCTTTTAAAATTGAAATTTTGTTCTTCATGATGATTTAATTCTAGTCCCCGTTAAAACATTATTAACAATTTACTTTCAAGTTACCTCAAAACATCTTTCAAAATATAACTTACCAGTATTGATTCACTATTTTAAAATAATTCTACTTTAAATAAACTTAGGAGACAATATAATCAATTAATCAATATTGTTTAGGAAATAAATTATATATATATAATCGTATATATATATATATATATATGTTACCGTGAAAGATCGAAACTGGAGAATGTCGACTTTCACCGGAGAATGTCAACATTCACCAAATACGTCGGTGAATGATCGAATATTGCATTACATTTTTGTACATTCGGACCCTCACCGGTGTATGTCGACAATCACAGATATGCTCTGGTGTAGGTCAAAAAGAGAGGAGTATATGTACACGCTCTCGTTGCAAAAGGAAGTGTTCCACAAATAAATGCAGTTGTAAAAGCAATGGCCTCTTCTGCAATTGAAAGTGTCCTAATAGTTTAAGTTGTTGCAAATAATAAGATTTGAATCACGTAATTTAGTAAATTTTTAACTTCTATTATTTTCCTTTCTCATTTTGAATGTACAGTGTGTTTCAAGTTCTTATATTCTTAAGTTCTTATTTTAAGTCCCAAGTGCGTTTTTTCGCGACCGAATTACGGAGAAGAAAATGTAATATTCTTATGTGTTCAACATTCACCATTAGTAGATGGTGAATGTCGACATTTACCGGTGTAAGTCAGAAATAAGTGTTTTTGAAAAATATTTCGGACATACAACAAGCGACTATGGGAATGTTGACATTCACCGGTGAAAGCCGACATTCTCCAGATTTCGGTGTTTCACCGTAACATATATACGATAAACGTATATATATAGATATATATGCATATGTGTGTGTGTGTGAATTAATGTTAGGAATTCTGATCGCACATATTGATCTATAATACAGAGCAAATTTGGCAGATGAATAAGATAAAATATTCAGATTTATTTCAATTCACATTTGCGCCCCCAATTCATTTGAAATTCTAAACTTACCTATTTCTAGAATATTTATATTTCTCATATTGTTGGAATAGGAAGAAAGTAGCACGACAGAGATAGGAATACCGTGCCAGCGTTGACAGAGATAAAAAAAATATGCATAGTTCTACAATATTGTGGTTTAGTAAGAGAAATATTTGTTTCAGGAAAATTTATATTCCCACTTAGCTAAGTCATCATCTTTAACTGAAATCATGTGATGGGGATATATAATATTAGATTTTTTTTCATAGATAGATTTTGCACTTGATTTGCTTATGCTTCTGAATTTAAATGATATTGTAGATTAGTTCGAGAATTAAATCGTTTACATGTTTGCATATTTTTAAATTATTTTAAATTATTTGGCTTTTTTCCTTTTTTTAGAATTTAAATTTGCTTTTTTATATTTTTATTTTTTTACTTTTTTACTTTTATACGTATTTGTTAAGAATTTAAATTTGTTTAAATATATATATATTTATATATATATATATATATATATACATATATTATATATATATATATATATATATATATATATATATATATATATATATATATAAACATATATTTTAATTAATTAATTTTTATTTTTTAATTTGTTATTAATTCAAAATTATTTAATATTATATATTAAAAAAATAATTGCAATGAAAAGTTAGAATCTCGAAATTTTTATTATGTTTGATGAGTAAATTCTCAAAACTATAGCTAAATAATATCATAAATCTCTGTAAATCTAGAAATATATAGTCTAACAGAAACAGGTGAAGAGAACAATTTATATGAGTTTTGTTCCGAATAGAGTATGGGATGGATTTCAGTGTTTACTTAATTTGTTTTACATACATATATATATGCATATTATTTATAAACATAAAGTCCTTTTTGTCTTTCTTACTCTAATTATATCAACTATTTCACACTTACTTCTCATTCACAAATTTTACAAACTGGCCGTTTAAACACGTGTATTTTGTATATTAGCTTTCTGTTTAGGTATTTCATTAGTTAATGCAATAAAGTTTCCTCATAATCAAAAGGTATTACAATAAATTTGAATTCTTCACAATGTGATTTTCCAACTTAAACATTTATAATCTATTTTTGTAATGAAGGAATGAAAAAACATTACGCATTATAAATCTGAAAACGTATTATTTTCCAGACCAGCGATTTTGTCAAAAAATTATTAAACGTATAATTAAACTGGACCTGAAACATTATGTTTTGTTTTATTATTTTTTCCGAAATGACTTACGTCTCCGACACGTATTGCAATCTTAAACATTGCGGATCCAATTCTTCTAGTAATTGTTCGCTGAAGTATATTTTTGCTTCTTCTTCTTCTTCAAATATACGTCGATAATTATTTGCGCTGAAATATTTTTATTTTATTAAATATATATGTTCATATGTTTGAATTCATTAATTTAATAAATGATTATTTATACGTTTTTTGTCAAAAGTAGTAAATCACATTTTGCGAGCATTTTTACATTACATTTTTACATTTTTGTCAAAGATTTCTAAACGCTCAATGTTCCACGAAGAAAATATCTTTACTTATTCAAAATCTTTTAAAAACAATAAATATGGAAATGAATATTCCTCTTATTAGCCTAAATTCCATTATGAGGATATACAGGTATAATAGGAAATGAAGCTGCTGGCATCAGCAGCTCAGGATGCCATATTAGAAGGTCTGATTGACATCTATCATCTCAGATCAAACATTGCAATCAGGAAAAAAATTTCCAAACACGTTTTGATAAAATAACAAACAGGATGGGACGAGGCAGATACAAGAAGATTGCTCCACAGTTACTTTCCGCAAGTATCCCTATAAAGAATACATTTTTTTCTCCAATTAGATTGGCAACAAATCATGGAAAGTTTCCATTTTATTTCCAGAGATTCTTAAGAAGGCACGTAAAATGCGAGCGCGAAAAACCTGCAAATCTAGCAAAACCTAAGCTTTATAAATGGCACTCTCCATTACTTTCCATTCTTAGAAAAAGAAAACTAGGATTTGCATCAAAAATTCCAGAGAATTTTTTTTCTACAATATGAAGTGTGTGTCTGCACTTGAACAATTTATGAAATATATTGTTGAAAGTGATAGAACTGTGACTATAAGTATCTAATCATATTACAAGAGTTAATAAGCAAGTATTTAAGAACATGTAAATTTTTTAAACCGTGGCTTCCGTTGACCAGGCTGATCAAATTTCCAGTCGAGCGCAACTAAGCAATGATTGGGCTCTCAACCTTATGGCTGCGTATGCTGAGCCGATGAATGATCAATCGTTTGGACAATTTCCGCACAGGATTAAAAATTGCCTTCCCACAGACTTCTTCACTTAACGGGCCATGTGTTCAAAACATAGATTTACACGTTAACTGAAATGTATAAAAATTTAGCGAAAAAAAAGAAATATTAAACGCACAATATCTCTTCGGATCTTCCTGATTATTACATCTGCTGAAAACAATTTAATACGTTTAAATGCAATTACGTTTCACTGAAGTAATCTATTAATTGTTTAACACTTTTCTGCTGTTGACTTCAATAAATTTATGATGTTTGGTATTTCATTTGTTTGCAGCAACACCTAGTCTCCTTTGCAACGAAAATTAATATGAACTTTTGCAATTAAGAAATGATTTAGATGAAAAATTAAATTGGACTGAATTTAACGTCTCGGTTGTTTCCGTTAAAAGAAGTTGGTGCTTTCCTAATTCGAAAAAATATCTCCATATATATACATAACATACATTTAATTAATTTGCACACTAAAAAAGGATTCTTCACATTGTATCTTCAAATGGGTAGATACGATAGCTGAAAAACAAGTGTCGGACAAAAGCCGAGCTGCAAAGAGCGATTTGTTGTACTGTTCTTTCCGTTTAAGTAATCCTGTTATTCGATGCATGTAATTTTGTTGAAATTCGTGTTACAAATTGCTTTATTTTCTGACGTAGAAGGAATTATCCCAAATTTTATTCAGAAGATTTAAATAACGGTTTCGATCCCAATACGCAGCAGTTACTAATAAAATATCTGGCTCAGTGGCTTTTTTGACGTCATTTAAAACGCTTAATTACAGGGCCGTAGTACAATTCCCAACCCCAGGAGTATAGCGATATACTACAATAGTGACGTGATCGAAGCGTTTTTGGAAAAAATCGTTGTCATCGCATATTCTATTTAAGTAATCATAGTCATCAGCTTTTAATATTCGTTGCAAATAATCATTGTCATCGAATAATCATTGTAAAGAATCATTCTCATCGGATAATCATTGAAAATAATTTTTGTCATTACATAAAGGGGCATAGTAGCTGATGTATAAAGAATTGCACTCAAATTCTAATCAAAAGAATCGAATATGTATTGCAATTTATCATATGATCATTATTTACAGCAATGATTCTTAAATGTCTTCGACCTACGGATCCTAATGACGCCGCGGAAAACTTGCGCAACACTGACAAAAAGAATATTTAAAAATACAATAAAAGCTTGAAAGCTAGGGAAAATGTCTGAATTTAATTTCTTTTTATTTAAATGAAGCTTAATGTTTTTAAAGGAAATTGAATATTGTAAAGAGTAATCAACAATATAAATATATGCGGGTTTTTGCCTCTTTGTTTTTTTTTTTTTTTTTTCGTAACATCATATCCTTCGGAACCGGTGGGGGAATTTGAGTTTGGAAGGAGGTACCCTCAAATTTCAAAAATCCATGGTAAAACGTTTCGACTATTGTTATCTTCCTACGACTATCACTCGAGATATTATATAAAATTTCTTAAAACGCTAATTTTTCGCATTCATTTTTCCAAGTGGCCGATGTCTAGCGCGCTGGAAATCAAAATGCTTTATTTGGAAAAATGTTGGCCCTTCTCACTTTCATATCGTAGAGTTTGTTTAAGAGAAATTTTTAAGTTAAAAAAATATGAAATAAATAGCATTGACATACGTGAAACTTATGGTTATTATTATTTACGGTTATATTCTGAGTTGAAGAAAGCACGTGATTCCATATAACGTCATTGTACGTCGAAAATCTTTCGTTAATGTAAGTATTTTAAATGAATAGCTGCTTTTGGCAACTTTTATGTTTCACCTTTAGATACGTGATACGATATGCTATCGCTACGTTAATTCTTTTATTGAGATTTTGAAAATTTGTTATATTAAAATAAATTTAAATCATGACCTCAAATGTATTACCTGAAGTGTTAAAGGTCTTTGTTTCCTGACTTGGCAAGAAACATTTATTTAAGAATCACTTTTTGCTTGGAAAGAATTAATACATTTTCTTCATAATGAAATGTTTTATGCATATTATGCTATTCTAAATTTATTTGTAAAAATTTAATTTCTTTTATTGTACAGTTCCTTTCTGAGTAGAAGTTTAAACTTCTGTAAGTATTTAACGTTTTAGATGCAATGTTACTTTACTACAGTTACATAATTTTTTTTTCAATTTACGAAAATGTCTGAACGCAAGAAGACAGCACAAATGTTAGAGCGAGCTACAGAAAAAATGAAGTAAAAAGCACTAGGAGACTCAGCAGGCAAGTTCAAGAAAACTTGCATGCTTCAAAAATGAATGAAGATACAACTAGAAACTCAGCAGGCAAGCATAGTGACAAGAAAGGTTACGCATTCAAGAAACTGAAGAAGAAACGAATAGGAGTTCCAGCAGACAAGCAACAACTCAAGAAACTTCGCTTGCTCAAACTGTATCAGAAACTAGTAGCAGACGCAAAAGACATTCAGAAAACCAAGAATCACTGCGTGCTCCGGAAAGGTAAGCAGAAGCGAAACGGAGGCCCATTAGGCAAGCGGAACGTCAAAAGAATATGCGCGATGACGGGAAGAAGTCGCAAGTAAACGAAGGATGCAAGACTGTCCGCGTCATCGTCAGATTCGACAGGAAATACCAGAACAGCTCAAGAAGCTGCATAAACAAATCAAGACGCTGCAGATTACGGACAATTTCGGTTCGAAGAGGCAGAGCTCATACGAGGGAACAAGCTTCCCATGAACGCATCACGACATACACGTAGTACTCTTCACAATGCAGGAAGTTTACTTTGAGCAACACACTGTATACGTAGAGCTCGTAGACATATATAGTAAAGATTTTGCTTTGTCAACAGCCCCCTAGTAAAATGTATGAAGTTTATATTGACATCTCACAATACCTGAAAGAAATTTTTCTATTTACTTCTTCATTTACTATTTTCTTACATTTCTTATCAGTAATCCTGTCTATATATTATAGATATCAAAATCAGAAAAAATTAATTAATTATCTTTAAATGTATCTAAGTGATGAATACTTCGCCCCTGTTCGTACCGAAACAACACGATGTAATTGTAGATACCTAGAAAGTAAAATGTATTCAGCAGGCTGTACAGCAAGCGACAACTATAAATGGTGATAACACAAAAATGTTATATAATGTTATATACTGGCAGAATTTTAAAAAAAGAACATATACATCAGTGTTTTAAAAATACGAATTTTGCATCAAATTGCAAAACAAATATCTTAAAATCTGCCTTTCCATGCATAAGAGTTCAGGATTCGGAAAATTATATTTTCGTAAACGGTTTAGGAAAAATAACAAAAATTATTGCCTTGAGAAATGGATAATCTTGGTATGAATACGAATTACGCCAAGACTACTCGTCAATGGTTGTTTTGAACACGCCCTTAATGTATATATATAACCCTTAAAAAACGTAAAGTGAGTGAATCTACTATTCGAGTGTGTCTTTATATCTTGAGTATTTAAGAAATAAGAATTGCATTTATGTCTCTCGATAAAGCTAACGCTATTGCCCGAATAACAACGTTTATTTAACACTTGATATAACCAACTTCATATATATCTTGAAATAAAACATAAATTTCCTAATCAGATACTACCAATTGCAGAAAAAATACAAAAATAATGGAATTTCTAATAACACTACAAGTAATATACCGAGGAATAAGTTGCGCTGCAAAACTGATGCAATCTACAATATGTAAACCACAAAATTTATGTACCGCTATAGAAATGCAATAGAATGAGAAACGAAACTGTGATGAGAATTATAATGAAAAATTTACCATAAACTATTAGTATATGATATAAGTAAATATATACTTTTAATACTATTCATTTAAATATGTTCAAACGTTCATAATATTCATTACTTACAAACGCTTCTTCATCCATCGAAGCATAGCACAAGCCATTCTCAATTCAGTGCTGGTGCACGTCAATAAAATAAGGATAAATCCAAATTTTTACAAAAAATCAATCGCTTTGACTCGTTTCTCAAAAAACGTATATCTACAAATGCAGTATTAATATATCACATCAATATAATTCGGGATCATAAAATCACCAAACAACGCATTAAACGCAAGAAATCGCATTAAGGCAGAATGAAGAATTTTCACTCTTACAATGACTTTTACAACAATATATAATAGAATCGAATTTCTAAACTAAGTGTTCATTGTTACACCATATTTCATTCTTGGGGAACCTTTCATGGTTGTTCAGTAATTCTAACTGT
This sequence comes from Stegodyphus dumicola, assembly GCF_044657685.1. NCBI lineage: Eukaryota > Metazoa > Arthropoda > Arachnida > Araneae > Eresidae > Stegodyphus > Stegodyphus dumicola. The sequence goes on from NC_140772.1 coordinate 2,790,119, forward strand.
TAACTGGTATAAAAAGAATTAGGATTTCATATATATGCACAGACTTATATATGTATTATATTAACACGTACCTATAGTAACATACATCATCTTATATTATATGTATTCGCATAATTCTAAATTAATTATACTAGTCAACATAATTTGTATTGATAGCAGCACAGTTTTAAAATTATTTATTACTATCTGCTTGCTAACGATTATATAATTAAGTACAGTGGTACCTCGACATACGAGTTTAATATGTTTCGTAAACTTGCTCGTATCTTAAAGCAATTTTCCGCATTGAAAGTAATCGAAATGCCATTAATCCGTTCCAGCTCCCAAAACACGACCTCAACTGTTTTTTAAGTGTTTTTGAATAAGAAAAATATAGTTTCTTATTCAAAAACAAGAAGAAACATATATTTATAAATAACAAATACATATTCTATAAAAACATAATTAAAAGAAAAAGTGCCTACGGAAGCGCTTAATTTTTGTCACTGGTCTTCGCTCTTTTTGTCATGATCTGCTCATTTTCACCCGCAGATCGTTTAAAAAAACTGTCCAAGGAAGTTTGTTTCTTCTTACCTCTCAAGGTATTGCGGAATCGAGTTATGCAAGTTTAGTTGAACAACTCCGATTTAGGACTAGTTGCAACTTTTTCGCGGTGATTTTTATCCACGAACTCTACAACTTTATCCCACATTCTCAAAATCTGTTTTATATCTCTTGTAGGGATAACCTCCTCCATCTCTGGCTCCTCTTCAAAACTAATTTTTCGTTGAACCACCGTATGCTGCTGCAAATGCAGATCGTGTAACTCCTCGGTTGTCAGCTCCTGAGACTGTTCCTCTACGAGTTCGTTCACATCTCTCTCCTCCACCTCCAGACTCATGGATTTTCCCAGAGAAACAAGCTCCTCTACCACTGACACTTTGGGATCCAATCCTTCGAATTCTCTTTCAGCTACAGCCTCAGGCCACAGCTTCTTCCATGCAGACGTTGTAACACCCAGCCAGGCCTTGTCAAACCAGCCCCGACTGGCTTTAAACGGGTCTTCCGATTCCATGTTTGTAGAAGTGTGTGGGATCTTCTTTAGAAAATAACCGTAAATCGCTCGTAAATAACTCGTAATAGTGCCTACTCACATATTATGCTTTGTGTTAAGGTTCCTCCTTGAAGCTGCTTCTCTCTCACTCACACCATCAGTAGTTTTTCCATGTCTTGATGGAGAGAAGTCGGAGCTTAAAAGTTATTGTAACGCCCTTAGTTGGCGTTATACTTTATCAACTCCTTTTGTTCAAGCACAGTAAATATCATTGATGTGTTACGCCCGTACATCGTCCCCAAGTCAATTACTCGCACACCTTGCTCATGGTTTTCTATTATTTAACGCTTTAATTCAATAGACATCATCATCTTCTTTGGACCCAGGGTTATAAAAATAAATATGATAATGTTTTCTAAATGTACAAAAAGCAAAAAACGCGAACCCAACTTATCAAAAATGCTTCCAAAACGAGGGAAACAAGCACTCAGACTGAGGACTAGTCTGAGGTGGGAGAAACTGTTAGACGCTGCACACGACACCTACATGCGCGCGCATGTTGCGGTCGTGTACAGCGGTGTAGTGTGCGATTCCTCGTATCTCAAATCTTGCTCTCGTCTCAAAGCAAAAACATCGCTCGCTCGGTAGCTCCTGTCTCAAAACACTCGTATGTTGGGGCACTCGTATATCGAGGTACCACTGTAAATACAGTTTATAGATTTTTAAATGTGACAATCATTATAAGCCATGTAGATTTTTCCTTGTGGCTTCATTTGTTTTCTCTTCCAAAATTTTGAACGTCCAACAGTTTTGTCAGTTTCGGGCTTTTGGTATGGAGAGTGAGAAAATGAGATAAGACCAGAATGAACTTCAGTTCTGAACTTTGCAGTTCAGCATAGAGTAAGGAGTATTGACAGATTTATGTTCGCTCTTTACGTGCGCTTTTCATCGTCTTTTCTTCATCATTCTCAGCACTTTAAAGTGATAACTACTAGCAGTGTTCCTTTATATTTCGTATATTTTTGGAATTATATTTTTTTACTCGTACTTTTCGAAAAACTCCAGAATTGTTTAGTGTTTTTTCGGGACAAATAAATTCTAACAAGCTACCAGCTCTTCCGCATGCTTTACGAACATTTATGCCAGGAACAATTTTGGGTGTTAGAAGTAGGACAGAATGCTAGTGACAAGAACAATTGAGGAGCATCTGGGGCAGCTTGTGACAGTCTTTGCTGCGTTCCAGGAAGATATAAAAGGAGAGGTTGATTCCTTTACAGAAGAGATAAATGCGTCCTACAAAAGAGGGAAAGGGGAAATAATACCAGTTCAAGGAAAGATGGAATCTATCCAAAATTGATACTTAAGCCTGTCAAGAAGAAATAAAAGACAACAGTAGAAGATTTTCGAGGATTTTGAAAGCAGAAATAACATGGTCGAAAGGAGAGTTAGAGAAACTGGAGAACGTGTTTCTGTTGTCAAACAGCAAATCAAAGAAAGAGTTAATGCTGTCAAACTACAAATCAAAGGAAGAGTTTCTGATGTCGAACAACAAATGGATGACAGAGTTTCTGCTGTTGTCGCCAAAGAATCTGACAGCTTGAACACATTCATAATGACAACTGGAGACGATTCTGATACCTTTAAATTGGTACCTATGTTTTCCGACCCATTTCTCATGCTTTCCACGTGTGATGGAAAAAACATTTGGCATATGGACAAGGTCCAGTTCTGTATAGCTCCAAATGGAAATGGGTAGGATTCCGAAGACAAACCTGTAATTTCGCAGCTTCTCTGAGAATAGAAGAAGACGATATCGGTCCCACTCTTCTAGAAACCCAGAGGCTAGATTTTGATGCTGTACCCGGTACGCGAAAGCTCTACTAAGAAGTGTTTAAAAGGCTACAGAAGGCTGCAGTTAATATCTCGATAGCAGAAGCTCACCAAAATAATCCAGAAGCTCGCCACTGATATCGAAATGCTCTCCCATCTCTACTTTTTTGACTGCTCAACAGAAATACGTGAAGTACAATCCATAAAATACTTCCTCGGTGGCATACGGGAACCTGAGGTATAGAAACAACTGCGAATAGTGGATCTCAAAGATTTAAAAAATGCCTAGAGTGTACGCCATGAAAAACGTGGCAGTCCTTTCAGAAACTTGCACACACCATTGCCCAATCGGAACTACTCCAACCCAGAAACTAGTGGACAAGTGACAGCTCGTCCAGGCAGTCTACCCACTTAAGTAAGTGCCTTGAGGCGGAACAGACGTCAGACGAAAGCGACCTTAGTATGCTAGAACTGCAGTGGTGATGAACACTTACGAAAGAACTGCAGAACACATTAGGACACAGAAGATAATGCTGCTAATCAGCAAGAAGTCACGAAAACAAATCGTGGATGTTGAGCGGAATTTGCCAGAGATTGCCAGATATTGAAAAGTCCCAAATAAAATCCTTTCAGATTTCGGTTATGGTTGGTGGCAATAATGGACTTTTCAATCATGAGGCATACAAATAGAGTTCCCTTAGTATAACAATCGATACATGAGTAATTTACCATCATCCAAAACCTCAAGTCGAGATGATAGAACCAGCATGAACAGAACTTTTCCTTCCAGGATTATAGCTGAAAACAGAAATTTCCAGTAAGGCATTATGAAATATGCTAAGAACGTTAAGAGCACGAAATGAGTACTAATAATATGTTCTTTCGTTGAATTATCAAGGCCGTCATTCCGGTGACGGTTGAAACGTAAGTGCCAAAGCTAAAGTCATTGGGGAATGCGAAGTGGTTGCATCACGTTCTCCATTGAACTACGTTAAGGGGTCTCGTACACCTTAAAACCCTCAAAACCTCTGAATATGATCCTGTTGTAAGGATTGGGATAACATATTTATTTTTAAAGCTATTACTTCCAGTTTTTTACAGCTCACTACATAGCATAGCTGAATTAGTAAGCAAATAGTTTGTGTTGCCACAAATGTTTTTATAATTTAATCTTCTTTGTGAGGTAATTTATTATATGTTCACGTAATACTCCCACTTTGCGTGCACAATTTAAAACATTCTGTTATATATTTTAACTTCATAGTTAATATACAGCTTGTATAGCATCTAAAGACTACTGTGAACCAAAAATCTTAAGAATTTCATGTTAAATTCTCATTTTATTTAGAACTAAATTTATACAATGCATTTTAATCAAAAATTTTTAATATTTCCATGCGTAACATTTTTGACTATTAAAATATTCAATATATTTTTGGTTCAGTTAGATGATAATACTCATATAAAGAAGTCCATTAAATTTAAAGTGTGTACCAAGAACCGTTTTTAAAATATCATGCGCGCAACAGTGAAAATTTATGTTTTGAGATAATCAAGTTTTAATGTAAATATTTTTTTAAATACTTCTCTTGTCATAAAATATATAAAATGCTTATTTTCTGAGAGATATTGTAATATTATACAATTTCCAATAGTTGGTATAAGCATAATTAATGTAAAATAAGCTGCCATCATCAAAGTATAACATATCAACAAAAATGATTTGAAACATCTACGCTATCAATGATACAACTAAAATTTTTCTTACAAATTGGAACTTACTTATAGGCAAATGTTTCAGGTAAAGTTCTCTGTAATGTATTATTGTATATCAAACATATAAATCATTTAATAGTTCTTCCACAGGGTAACTTTAGCATACTCTAAATGCTATGTATACAACTGGGAAAAAATGCATTTTAAGAAAATCGAGTTTTGATGCAAATATTTCAGTATACAACTTTCTAATAAAGTGCATAGTATATTTATTTTCAAAATGATATATTTAAAAAGTATAAATCCTAATAAATTGCATAAGCTTTCGTCAATATGAAACACATTAAAATTACCATACTATATAAAATACCATGACAGAATGATAGCCGTGTATTAAAATACGTGTAGCATATTTGAACAAATAATTTATTTTTACATAACCACATCAGTTAAGTACTTTCAAGCATTTAAGCATATGATATGTATCATATTATGCAATATTATTTAAACATAAGTGGGAAAAAACCTTTACGACTTATTTGAAATTGTATTCTAAACTGCTACATTCATCGAAGTATAATATATCGACTAAGAATGATAAAACTAAAACTTCCTTACAAATAAGAATTTACTTATAGCCAAATGTCTTAGCTAAAGTTCTCTGTAATATATTACTGTATATCAACGTATAAAACATTTAATAGTTCTTCCACAATGTAACTTTAGCATACTTTAAATGCTATGTATACAACTGCGAAAAATCGTGTTTTAAGAAATTTGAGTTTTAATGCCAATACTTCAGTATATAACTTTCTAATAATAAAGTGCATAGTATATTTATTTTGAAAATACATTTAAAAAGTATCAATCCTAATAAATTGCAGAAGCTTTTGTTAGTATGAAACACGTTAAATTTACCTTGCTATATACATTACCATGACAGAATGATAGCCGTATATTAAAATACATGTGGCATATTTGCACAAAAATTTATTTTTACATAACCACTTTAGTTAAATAAACTCAAGCATTTAAGCATATGATATGTATTATATTGTATAATATACATATTATTTAACATGGGTGAAAAAATCTTTTACGACTTACTTCAAATTGTATGCTAAACTGCTAAAATTTTGTTTACAAATTAAAACGCACCAACACAATAAACATCCCCATCATTTTTATGGAGGCCTGCACTTCTGACATTTTTTGCTGCCTTTCAAGCTTAGCTGTTGTTTTGTTTCTGACAAGCCTTTCTTTTCTGCGTTATCTATTCTCTTGTTATCAATTTGTAAAAATCCTTCAATGGAAAACTTACTTCTAAAAAGCTGTAGCTCATTTTTTACAGAATATCTACCAACAGACCTTTCGTTAAAAGCAATTACTGCTTCATTTCCAGCAATTTGAACTATCCTACTACCAGCACGACATGTCTTTGGACAAAATTTCCAAATTAAGGAATTAAATGATTCATTATTATTTTGTGTTTTGCCGCCAAGGCAACGTCTATATAACGAAGGTTGTGACAAATCTATAAAAACTGGCTTTATTGCCTCCATTACAGCGACTGGTTCAGAATTTATATGCTTATAATCAGCTTTATTTTGCTTAGCTTTATTGTATTTGCACCATGTTGTTTGATTTGTAGGACAAACGTCATGAATCGGCTTTTCATCACTCGATATTTTGTGGTAGTAAATTGCCCAAATGGCTTTTCTCATATCACTAACAGACTCATTATATTCTCTAATCGCATTACCATAATACGAAGTTATTTCATTTATTAACTTATCTGTTAGTCTCCCTTTCCCAGACAGATTTTACCGTCATTTAATTTCACTTTTTTTCTTTCAAGTTTTAATTTGCGTAGCCATATTCCCATTCGTTTTTGAATATGTCCAACACACTCAATTTTTTCTATATTTAATGAACCATATGGTTTGGTGTCAGTTATACCTGCAAATGGTTTTGCATCAACTATGTAAGGATCTTAAGTTTTACTAACGTTTATTTTATTTTAAATCTTTACTATCACTTCTTATTTTCTACTTACGGCCAGAATTAAAAGCGTTAACTTATTTATGCAAAATTTGTGTGGCGAACGCCAAGTACTTAAGATGTGGCTTTTTGCCAAGCGAGAGAGAGGAAGGAGTTAGTCGAAGCAGGCCGCTTACCTTAGAAGTTTTACTCAGTTGCTGGTTGCCTTCCACGCCAGAGTTTTAATCCTCGTGATAATGTTTAAACGTATTGTAGTGTTAACAGTTCTCTGTACTACATACGGCTTCCTGTTAATATACGGCCAATCTTCCACGTTTATTATTCCAAAGTTAAGTTAGAGTTTAGTTAAATATTTTTATATTCTTATGTTTAGACCACAAGTAGTGGGTCTTTGTATTCCAAAGTACGGAAATTATTGTAAAGAGAGAAAAACAAAGGGTTTTGTATACCCCTCTTGTGTATCCTGTCTACTTCCCACAGTTATTGAACATAGCTTTAGTAAGCTCTCTGTTCCGAGTCAGGTCCTTGCATGTTCCCGAAGAAAGTAAGACAGAACATTGAACCTGATACCGTCACCAATATAAGAAGTATATTTTACACCTCTTTTTTCCATGGAACATGAAAAATTGTTTATCTTTCCATTCATTTCCTTTTTTCCTGAAGAACCAACATGATTCTCCAAACAGGCCTTGTGTTCACTTACGCCATTTCCTAGAAATGACTCGCAACCTTTGCAATATAAAGACAGTATTTCTGTATCAATTACTGTGTTGCTTTCTGACCCTATTACGGAACAGACTCCAACCAAAGACGTATGTCCTTGAGTCTTCCACGTACCGTCTCCACTTACAGTCACATTTAACGACGAATTTGAAAGAACGATGTGCAATCACAGGAGGGAGATCCATAACGCAGCAGAATTTCTGCATAGCAGCTTTCCCTTGACCAAGAGTTCGCATTGCATACGTAAATCTTCTGTTTAGCTCTGATATATTTTTTCGGACACCCATCATATTAGAGTTTCTGAAAGTTCTTTTACATGAACACTTTGAGCATAGTAACTCAAATTTTGAGCTTAAACCATGATGAAATAGTTCACTTAAATGAACATTACAAATTTTACAACATAAATTATTTTCAATAAATTGAAATAGGATATCCAAATCAAATAGTCTATAACCACTAAAATTAGGCTCTAAAGTTATCTTTATCTCTTGGTGGCAAAACAGTGTCACTATATAATTTTTTAAACGAAGAACTGACACCACACTTCTTATTCATTGTATCATTATGCTGATTTCCCTGGAACTTTCTTTTCTTTGGTCGATGAATAAAGGACCTTTTATTTTTTACATCTTCCTTACAATTTTCCATAATTATCAGGTGATAAAAATACTAAACAAAAACTGCAATGTTATAATAAAAGCACCTTCAAAAAAGTCAAAAGTAATTTAGAAATCGCAAAAGAGCTTGTAAGCAATCACGTTTCACGCTAATCCAAAGCTGGAGTAAGATTTCAACACATGCCTATGTTAGATGCCTATGTTAGAATAGTGCTATGTATAAATCTAATATATTCCTAAGTCGCGCTTTCGAGACATGAAAAACGCAGTTTGAATTTTGTCAATCGGCCCAGTAGAACGGGAGATATAGCACAGTCCTCCCCCCCCACTTTTTTTTTTTTTTTTAGCTTGATAACACATCAGCACTGTTTTTCCTCCATCTCAAAATAAATTATGAAGATTTGTGCTTTTGCAACTAGTTGAATTTCAACAGAAATACACGTTCATATGAAAACGTTGAAGCTCTTTTAAGGGGCCGGTTTTATACCTTTATGCAAATGTAATTCTACCGCATATAGCAGTACTTCCCTGTCAGCTGAATTACTTTCACACTGAGTCTTCCGATGAGAATTTTCTTATTTAAATACCAAAGGATGAATGATTATAAATTTCAAAGCACCTACTATCTTAACGATCGTTTCACTCAAAATCAAATATTCGAAAAGTGAGCAGAAAGGCAAAATAGACAATAGCTAAACATGGGAACATTGAATGTGAATAGCACTTTATTGTTGGTCTGCTGCCTTTTACCAGCTAAGATAGTACTTGCCAGAAACCGAAGATTATCCAACTGTGGGCATTGTGGTAAGAAATCCTTTACTAAGTTCTCCAGCCGAGTAAACGTAAATGCGATTAACCTCTCGAAGCCGGCTGGTACAGCAGTTGTACAAGGAGAATGACTTTCTCAGACGCCGGCATTGGTACAACTGTCGTACCATCCATGCCCTCCCCATTTTAGAGAATCGCCTATCTGTAGATCTTTGGGTGGTCCATTGTCGCTGCTCAGAGTAGCCGCTGGCTACGCATTATTTCCCTCTTCTTATCAGTTTAGGTACATTTTGGCAAAAACCGCAGGTTTCGTCTCGCGCGAATATACTTGAAAATTAAAGAGGCCATCTCTTTCTCAATCTGTCTCATAATTTTAATACTATTTTTTTTAGTACTGACTTTTGCTATGATTAAAACGTCAGCGATTTTGCACGCTCTTTAAGCATACCATAATTAATGTTATTTAATCATAACAAATAAGAATAGATTAATATTTTAGATTTAATGCCCTTCTAGAAAATAGGTAAAACCGTTTTTATCGTTTACTCGTTTACTTCATTTTCATACTTATGAATAATATAATTTTATTTTGACATTGTTTTGTGGAGTGCATAAAACCCTTAAGAACTGTCAACTCTTTCAAAGTGCTTCTATTATGCAGGCAATTTTGTCTGATTTATCAGGAGATAAATAAGAGACAATTGTATGCATAATAGTTTTTCTGATTTTCATTCATTCAGTGATTGCTTTCAATGATTTTCATTGATTCTAAATTAAATAAAATCAATTTATCTTTACACCCTATTTTAGGATGAGATCCGCCAAAAAATATTTAAATATCAGTAAAGCTCACGTTACTTCTAAACTGAATCAAAACATCAGTTAAATGTTATAAAATTTTAACCAGTTTAATTTGCTGAAATTCTTATACTCTTCAAGAGATAGAGAGAATTCAGACAAGTTGATAAAAAATATCTTAAAAAAGTTGTTATTTTGTCTGTAATAAGGTGTATGTCAACTTACTACTAAATGTATGAAAATTAGGATTGGATTACGGAAAAGCACGCGAACGCTATCTGCTTAAGGGAATGGATGCTTTCGTGTAAACCTTTTTAAGAGAAAATTGCTCGCATTTACATTCCTGGTGGAAAACTCCACATGTAATCAACCCGTTTTTCGGTATTGATTGGATTAATTTGTTCGCTTACTGAATTACATCAAAGCACCCAACGATTACCTGTATAAGGGGAGTTATGTCTTCGCGGAGGACTTTCTAAGAGAAGCTGGCTTGCATTTACGTTACACAAAAACCATGAATCCAACTATTTATCCGGGATTCAAATCCAAGCGAGCTATAAGTGTTCAGCCACCTTTACCGCTTTACTGAAGAGCAGGTAAAAATATTGATAAAGGAAAAGTATTGAATTAACCGGTTTAATTTACTAACCTATATTTCTCAATCGACAGTACATAAATTTCGCATATGAGGGGGATTATTTGTGAATAAATAAACTGTATTGGACTTTTATCCACTATGTCATATTACAATGGAATTATTGCATTTCAAAGTTGTTTCTCATGAATTAATTTTGCTCTTCATGATTTTTGATATTTTCAAAGAGAAAATTCCACACTTTAAATAAAAATATACACGAGAAGATACTTTATGCAAAATTTGGCGTAAACGGTTTTCTTAATTTTGCTTTGAAAATATTGCAGTGTAATCGTTTTCATTACTGGAAGAAATATAAAAAACAAATTTACTACATGGTATCTACACCGAATATTTCCTTATTCTTTTGAAAACGTGAAAGATTACTCTTTCTAAAATAAATTAGAAAATATATTATGTGCAAATAGAATATTCGTTGAAAATGAAATAGACTTCAACTTTTGGATATAACGATAGTTTTAGACGAAATTTCTACCTATGGAAAGAAATTGACGTATAATTAATTCTTCATGAACAGTTAAAACTGTTCTCAAAATTCTTTTGATGATTGCATGTATAAGTCACGAATTTTTTTCTCGGCTAACATAAACAAAAGCCAATTTTACAAAGAAAAATTCTCGTTAAAGATATACCTTCTTTGCCTGATAGTCCAATGTAATATTTGTTAAAATTAATTATTAAACGCAACCAATGTATCTCGGATTTTGATTTTTATATTATAATAACAAAATTATCGAAAAAAAGCAGATTTAAATCTCTGTTATTGTTATGTAAAGCTTTATTATTGCTGTAAGTTCATCTCAAAATCTAATTGTATTGAATCTCATTCTAATCATCTAATGGTAATAAATATTATTATTATTATTTCATTAACTTAGTCATTACCATTATTTTATTAATGAAAATATGTTATTAAAAATCGCATTCCGGGATGCAGACTTACAGATCTAGTCTGTATTTACTATATTTTGTTAAATTTTGTTCTCGCTTTCTAATTTCTAATACGAAAATACGCGAATATAAATGAAGAGTGAAAACAAAGTTAAAAAATTCACAAATTATTTACGAGATTGATTAGAAATAATGAATGAAATATAAACATTGCATACATTTTGTTCTAAATAAAGTGTGCACTGGATATGCATCCAGTACTGCACATTTATTTATGCACTATTTATTTAGAATTTTGCTTTCATTTAAATATGAAAGCAAAATAATCATCGAAAAAATTGCAAATCTTGCAACTCCTCTACTATGGGACGTAGGCGTCCGACAAACATGTAAATTTTACTTCATCCATGGAGGGGAACTGACGACTTTTCTCATTAGGAAAATGTCAAAGAGGGGGCAAAACTGTTTCGGATCGCGCTGGTCTGAAAGCTATAATATGAGAATTTCGGCTCGGTTTTAGAAGGTTAAGAGGGTAATGCTTGAGAACCTATTGTAATAATTTTGTGGAAACATTTATTTGGAAGAACGCTTATAAAAGTATAAAGAAACTTTACAATGAGAGAGAAAATATAAATTATTATCAGGTTTTAGTCAAATTATCTGTATATGAAACGTCGAAATGGTAATATGAGGAGGTATTCATTTGTGTAAGCATTTTATTTACTTGCATACCAACGAGTTCTGACGAAAAGTCTGCATAGATTTATTACCTAATTATTGGCACTTCTTGCAGACGCAAATGAGATCTAATCAGAAAATAATCAAGCATCTGAATCAGTCAATCATCAACACGCACATTCTAAATCAGATTTCTGAATTACTTTCTTGAAGAGTTTACGGTCCAAATAAAACTGAAGAAACATTTTAAACACAAAACAAAGCAGCAGAAGTGTGAGAAGTATATATTACTATAAAGCCAACACTCTGTCAGTTAAAGACAAAGTAGTTTGATTAAATAAACAAGGTGAACAGAGACACAGTTGTAGCCGTTTGTAATTTTAAAGTACATAAAGCGCAGGAGTATATGAGAAAACTAGTGAGTAGCACATTGGTTACAATTTTTATTATAAACATGCTGAAACTGTGAATATAATTTCAAGCATCGGTGGCAACATCGAATGGAGACATGCTTCAGTGTCAGATGTATTTCATTAAAAGATATGAAATATTTTTAAACGTTTAAGAACACAGTTTCTGAAGTACTTGACAGCTCACCCTGTATAAGCTTCATTCCTTTGTTTAAAAGTCGGTAAAGAGTTATCACAGATTTTCTTAAAAATTATCGGTGATCAATACTGGTATTGATCAATCATAACGACAATAACATACATCGTTATGGAAAGAGAGAAAGTACTTGTGAGGCTTTCTGAAAGACCGAGTCTCAGTTTTAGTATTTTAATATTAATCTCTACAAGTCTGACCTAACTGACACTACTGAAATAGTTACGAAAAATTGATTCCCACTGTTAAAAAATTGATCTGCATTTTTTTTCGTAAATTTTATTTTTTTAAACAACATGTCTGTAATCAATGTGCGCACCGCATTGATGCTGGAAAAACACTAAAATTTGAATCATCGTTGTACAAGCTAAAGAAAAAAAAACAATATTTAATTGTGAGAATAAAATATTCTAACGACTATAATGATAAGTCAAGAATAAAATCAAATCTGTAGCTGCAAGCCTTTTTTAGCGTTATGGTGGTTAGGGAAAACTGAGTGCGATACCGAAGGGCTCGGGTTCGAATCCCGGAGAAGGCATGGATGTAAAATTGTATGTCCCTTCATAGGAGGCAATGATGGCCCGCCTACTAGGCGCCTCCATGATAAAGAGACTACCGATCTGGCCTTAGGGCAGGACGATGCCGACATAGGCAAGTGCCAACCATAAGAAAAAAAATTTATTGTAATTTTATTCAAAAATTCCTAATTATAAGACGCAAATTTTTAGACACCTTTCTCATGTTCGTTTTTAATGGTAATCAAACTAATATGAAAGTGGACTGAAAAGTCATTTTTAAATGAACCCCATAATCTTATACGTCTCTGTACATTTGCATAAATCCATAATGGGCCAGGTATTATTTTGTCGAAGGACAAGAGTCTAAATGGAACGATTACTTCGCTTGCTTGCGAGTGAATTCTAGGAGGTCCGGCGAGGACATCGCGGACGAAAACGTAGCGGAGAAAACAACGTAAGACGGAAACTTCGTTGTAGAAAACATGTGGGAGAAAAGAAGGCAGGAAAACATATCGTAAGTCTAAAACATGATCGAAGAAAACAATCGTGGTACAAAACATCGACGAAGAACAGAAAGCGGTTCCAAAACTTCGCAGTTTAAAAATATCGTCGTGGAAAATATATTCCTATAAAAGAGAGTAAATAAAATAATCGCATGACGATTATTCTGCAGATATATCTTTTCTACTTTTAAAAGGTGCTGGTGCGTATTCGAGTAATGAATTCTAGGTGCGAGTAAGAATGAGGAATATTTTTACCTCTATATTTCATATATTTCCTTTCATTAATAATTTTTTGCTAAAAATCCAAGAAGGAACTCTTGCATTGAAAAGTTGAAAGGAAGTAGAAAATTAATGATACGTATGGGAGTACTACGCAGTTTTTTATTTTTAATTTTAAGAGAATTTTAAATTTATTTACTTAACTATTAAACGTTATTATTTAATTAAGTCATTTCATAAAGTTGTATTGGCAGTTCTTCATGAACAATATATTTTTAAAAAATTAAAAAAGGGAAAAGGAGCATTTACTTTAGATTAAATGTATTTAAAAGTTTTATGCATGTCTGAAATTTCTAATATTATGTTCTTTGAATAAAATTAAGACTTCTTTTGTTCTTTTTCCTTCAGCTTCTTCAAAGTAATCCTTTTATATGAGTATCCTTTGCATGTTGCGATTCGTTAGTTGTGATGACACAAGTCAGGATGAACTACGTAATATTTCAGTACCGTATTTATATTTATTGGATTATTGGAAGAGCACGTTAGGGCTCTTTTCCTAAAGGGAGGGAAGCGTTTGGGGAGGACTTTCTCAGGAAATGTTTCGTACGCACATTACACATTAGAAAAACCACAAAATTATCAAGCAGCGTGTTTTTGTGCTGGGTCTAGCTACCAGCGTTCAACGACTTTACCTCTGGACCACTGCAGCCAGATAGAGTTATTAACGGAATAGATTATTAACGGAAATGCATTCATTTTCACACTATTTTTTTGAGAAAGATCAAATTTAAATTTAGATCTAGAAAATGTAAACGCAGAATTTTACAAAAAGAAAACATAGGTACAATAAATCCTCTTGTCGATTACCATCCTAAGATGACCGATGTTTCTGAGAAAATAAGTAAATATAGGTTTTTCACAATGTCTCTCTAAGATGACCGCATCAACGGAAGACTAAAGAGATATAGAATCGACAACGATCGCTTTGAAACGAATATTTTATATTTAACTTTACATTTATATATTTTTATAAATGATTCTAAAATATGGTTAAGCTTTTGTGTCTCAGTGTGCCACTACATGGAACACCCAAATTGAATCGCTTCGAAAGTCTCTAAATTCAACCGTAAATAGATAAAAATTCTTTTATAATATACTTTGAACTTTTCTTTTTAAACCGTAGATAGCAGCATATCACAAGGAGACATAAAATTAATTTATTATGTGTTATTAAAATCCATTTTTTCAAGTAATTTTCTCTGTTTTTTTAATGATATAAAAATTTTATTTGGAGAAAAAATAGGCATAATTTTGCTGGCTGTACTCCAAATTATTTTTTTAATCTTTCATACAAAAATCATACGCAGAATCATTGAATAAAACCAGGAGTTCCATTAGCGGGAACACTGCGCCTTTAGCAATCTCATGCTCTTACTAATCAGAACATCTGTGTTCTTAGGAGAGAACATCCGTTGTTTTCGTTTTCTGTTTCCGTTGATTTTTTTTGGGGGAGGGAATGAATTCAAACAAAGCAGCATTGAGGGGCGAGGTGGTTTTTGTGTTATGAAAGCATTAATATTGGCATCTCGAAATTTTTGGGGGCAATTTTTAGGCGGGAATTTCATTAGTAGCTTAACTCATCTTTACTTAGACCTACGCGAATTTTTTGCTGTCTTTTTAGTCTCATTCCCGTTTATTTTCAATAATTGTGTAGATATATTTCGTGTATCTCTATATTATAAGCTTATTTTTCTTTTTTGTTAATATTAATCGTAGTTAATTATTTTAATCTTAGTTGGTTTGTGCTTCCATCAAAAAGGTGTGACTTGCTTTGAACAATTTCACGAAGCTAAGAAATAGGAAAATTTATAAACATTTTTGTATATAGGACTTGTGTATATAGATATGTATCTCATTTATCCGTATATATTCAAGAATATTGTGTATATCCCGGGAACCATGTATACAGCCATAATACAGAGTTTTTTCATTCTTATGCAAACGCTTCTACTCATTTTCGTGCTTCACTGCAATGCTCGCTTAGTCGCACTTTTAAAAGCTCTGGCGGCGCAGTGTTCCACCTCATGGAACACCCACAGAATTAAAACGGTAAGTGCAATTTTTACAATATTTTACCTGTATACTTATTTAGGACTAAATAGACTGAATACAACGTTTCTTGCTGAAATTCCGACTTTAACGTACGGTGCGCCGCAAAGGATTAAATATTTTAGTTCTATGTTACGCAAATTGTATTTCTCTCTTTGTACCGAGGAGAGGCGCAGACACAAATTTGTTAGGATCGTAAAGCTCGGGTTTAGAGCTTCTAAGTTGCGGTGAGTTTCAACTAAGACGAGGTTCTCCTGAGTTTACTTGGTGAGCCGCTACTGAAGTCGAAGATTTCAAAGTGTTCTTCGCCGTTCCTCAGCCAACTTAATGTTTGAAAGCCAATAAAGTAGTTTCGGTCAACATTATGACTCTGAGGTTTCTTGGGTTCTACACTGAGGGAACATCAAGTGAATTTACAGTCCACTACTTTTGAACGACGGGACATACAGTTTTCACACACAATTTATTCGAAAATGTTTTAGTTATTGCTTGAACGAAGTTCTCAGCGAACCACTTTTTTTTACGACCACTTCTTAAATGTATAGCTGTGGAATTCTGGTACTAATTCTCATCTTTTTAAGGTTTCCCATTTAGGTAATATTTTATTACTGTATTTTACACTATAAAGGAAGTTTTATAATTACGAAAATTTTTAAATATCACATTTGAGTGGAAATATCCATTTTGTCCATATCTGAATCCATTTGGATGATTTTTGTGCGACATCTCATACGGACAGAATAAAGACATCTTCCTTTTCATAATATATTTTATAATGCATTCAAAAGGGATTTTTTCGTGTTCTCTGTATGTATGTAGATACAATATATGTGTGTATGTATCTCCCATAACTCAAAAACGTTTAGCCGAAGAATATTGAAATTTTCTAAAGAGTAGGCTTGCTTCTCTCTTTATATTGCAGGTTAGCTGTACCAACCGTATATGTATATGCTCACGTATATGTACACCAACATCCTTTATCCGGCTTAAAAGTCCCTACACGACCTTTATTTTTGCAATCGTTGCTTGTAGTAATATACTTCCAGTTATCGAAATGTTTTTAAATCACGAAAATATTCATGTTTTGGCGATGTCAAATTTTAAAAAAAATTCTTTTTTGACAAATAAGTAAATCCAAATTTTAATACAGTCTCGCGGTTCGTATACTTACATTTGGGAAAGTTTCATACTTGTTATCTATATAGTATATAAAGAAGGAAGTTTGTGTGTTTGTCCTCTCATAACTAGGTCACTACTATAGCTATCACCACCAAACTTTCTACAATTATTTTATCGTTCCCGGAATAGGTCGACGTCACTTTTCTCAAAAAAAAAAAAAAAAAAAAAAAAAAAAAAAAAAGTAGCTAAAATCAGAGCTATAAATTAAAAACTCGGAAAAACGATAATTTTCTTTCTCATTTTTCGAGTGGCAACAGTCTCGCAAGCTGGAGACGAAAATCTGCTTTATTTCGAAAGTTGTTACCATTGCTCTCTTTCAAATCCTAGAGTTTGTTAAAATACGAAAATAGACAAAAGATGAAATAAAAATAGCTTTCCCAAACATTAAATACGTTATTCCCGACTCCGAAAATTCGAGGGAAGCCATTTCGACTATTCTCATCTTAACTACTTTCATGAGCCAAAATACTAATTAAAAATTCTGAAAGTTCTAATTTTCGCACTCATTTTTCCTAGTGGTAACAGTCTCGGGCGTTGGAGATAGAATTGTTTTATTTCGAAAAGTGTTGCTACTGTTCGCTTGCAAATCGTACATTTTGTTAATAAAAAAATTTGTAAATTTTACATAACCTATATATATAAAGAAGAATGCCTGTTTGTGTGTTTGTTTGTTTGTTTGTTTGTTTGCGTTATTGATTTCTGATCAATTATGATAAATATTTTGCGACATTGAATCGACTAAAGTTGAATATAGGTGAAATATTGGATGGAACTTGAGCTGTTATGGCCATTTGATTAGAAAGACGAAAATCACTAAAAGCTTAGTGACATTGCTTCTGATACAATGAGAGAGAATTATATTTTTCTATCGAAATTTTTTACGTGGGGTTGCATATCGCACCAGACTGAAAAATGTATAACTATGAATCGTATTTTTTACATCGTTAGAGAAGGATTACAACGGTATCGTTCTCTCTGTTGTTAGATACATTGCTTTCAATCTAACTTAATTGACATCGGGTACTTCCGCTAATAAAGAAATAAAATTAGAAAAAATTCATAAACGCACGACCAAAATTGTGCAGTATACGTAATTTCAAAATCAGCAACTTTCTTTTAGGAATCGGGTATTCAAGTTTGAAAGAGCAATTCGAAGAAATAAATTTAAATGATCAGCAGCAAAAAGTGTGTATAATTTAATAGGCCTTATAAGGAAATTCACATAACTTATAAGGAACAACACATAAGGCCTTACAAGGCCTTATTTGTTGTTCGCCTGAGATTTTTGATTTTAGTGAGCACATAATTTTTTGATTTTTTTCATTCGAAAAAATATGCGTCTGTTTCTCGTACTTTTCTAATATACAGTGAATTATTTCATAAGGGCATTAGGCGGAAGTTTCTAATTATTAGTTTATATATAGTATATAGACATTGTCAAACATTCGTTTCCTCCAGATGTAAACCACCTGTTTCTCAACTGGGCCCAAACAGCTTTTTACATATTGTTAACTGCAAACAATCATTCGATTTACTGCATAGTTAAATGGAATGTATTCTGAGAGCTGAAAAATGTCATCTAAGCAATTTGCAATTTGATTCCTTACTAGTAAACCTGAAATCAGTTTCGTTATTTTAACAAGAAAGGGCGTTTTTATGCATAGTGCTGGAAATAGATTAAAGATTTAATAAAAATTAAATTTTAGGTTCGAGTTCCATTTGACGAATAAAAAATGTTTACCTTGAAATATTAATAAAAGTATTTTGAAAATAGGAATGTAATTTTTAATTATTTTAAATCTATTTACTCTAAAGCAAAATGCCGTTACATTAAATATCAGAGGCACAAGTAGAAGATATAGAACTGGATATAAATGGCTAGAAGTAAGAAACAAACAGAAAAGAAAAAGAGAGATCAGAGTAAAATTATTCATGTTAAATTCAAATGGAAAGAATTTGAAAATGCTATATTTCAATAGCTAAGATTTAGTTAACTCTAACAGGGAGAAGTACCTCATATGGGCATAGTATACATCATAAGTGAAGTGGTGAAAGCATACGGTATCGTGTTTTTACTATTTGAACACTTTCGAAGATCTGAATGATGAGTTTATATATGTCAAATACTCTATTAATTACTTATATCTATCTATCTGTAATTATACACGTACTGTCCAGCAATGAATGCTCGATGTATAGGTCACAGCCACTATCCCACCAAAAGAGAAAACTTTCATTTATGAAACTTCCTAGTACGTCTGCCAGGGAAACGAAA
This sequence comes from Stegodyphus dumicola, assembly GCF_044657685.1. NCBI lineage: Eukaryota > Metazoa > Arthropoda > Arachnida > Araneae > Eresidae > Stegodyphus > Stegodyphus dumicola. Next base: position 2,809,238 of record NC_140772.1, read on the forward strand.
ACAGGCTTTACATCTAACATTATCCTGCACATTTTTATGAAACATTAACATTTTGATTCGACCCTTTTGTTTTATTTTGTTTTGAGTTTTGTTCAAGCAAACGTTTCGAAAATCATTCCTACTTGTAAATACCTGTTTGTTTCTTGTATGTTTGGGGCACCATTGGTCATGTGGTTAGGATTGCAGAATACTGAGAGTTTTATGGAACTGATCATCCCAATTGTAATTTCCTTTATTTATATACAAAAACAATATAGGAGAATGAAAAACGCCAATATGGATAGTTTAATAAGACGAAACTTCAGCTCGTAAGTGCTGATAAAAAACAATGTACAATAACTAAATATTACTGTAGGATGTTTATTATAGCTTAAATAAACAATATTCTGTTTTTGCTCAAACACAGCGTTAAAAATACCAAGTGGTTGACGCGAAGCCACATAAATTTCGTTTGACTAATTATTAATATATTATTATATCATAATATTAGTTAGCAGTGGTAAATCTAGGTATTAAAAACCGTAAACACGAATTTTTGAAAATTTTAATATTTCTCCTTTGACCACGTTTGAATTATCCATTTGAAGGTGGCAAGGGGCCTTCATTTTCAAGGAATGATTTCTACCGGCAGTAATTTTACAATAATATTATAAGATTAGACATAATAAATCTGACAGCATGAATGCATTATATGAAAAAAACCAGGAATTTGCATTATTTTGCTGTAGAATGTTATACTAATTCTCGATTATCCATGTGTGGAATACCCGTCTTGCAATTTGGAACTAGGTACCGTTGAAGCAATTTTAAGCGACCAGCGAATATATTTTTTTGTCAATTTGTCGAAATTTTAAACTTTTTAATTGCAGTTTTACATATATTGATTACCATTAAAAACGAACGTGAGTAACTCATATGAAAATCTATAAGCTGTGAGAGAAATCATATTGAATGATCTGAGCATACAGAGGAGACTAATTATATGCCTTTGGCTTTACAATCCTTGTTAGAATATTTCATTTTCAGAGTTGTGTTTTTGTGTTTATTGCAGCTTGTAGGATGATGAGTGAAATTGCTTGGAATTAAATAAGTGCAAACATTGGTTACAGACCTTGTTAATTAAAAAAAAATAAACTTTACAAAAAATAATATTACAGAATACATATATTTCTTTTACATTCCGAATCAATTTTCCGTACCTAGTTGAGTCACATAAATTATGACAAACTTTGAGAAATGAATTTAAAAGAATTAAATATGAAAAAAAGAATTTAACAAAACAATTATAACTTGGCTGTGCGAGAAATCTCACAAATACTCCGTTTATGTTTCTGAACAAATGCATAATATTCCCTTCATTTCTATCCATCAATTTTATCATTTATCTCTCACACACTTTTTTATAAAAATCTGTGATAACACTTTATAAACATTTAAACAAATAAATGAAACTTATACAGATTGGACTGTCAAATACCTCGAAAAATTAGTTGTTAAATTTCAAAAAATTTCAGATTTGATTACGAGATATATCTCATAGATATCTGACATCGAAACAGGTCTCAATTCGATGATGTCATGGATTTTTAGAATTATGTTTACAGTTTGAAATTATCCTCATTATACGAAAAATATTAAATAAATTTGTTAATTATTAGTTTCCTTGCACACTCTTGTGCTATATGTACTTTAACGTACAAAGAACGTTATAGAATAGTGTTATCAAGGGTTATTTAAATCAAACTGCTCTGCGTTTTAAGGCTGAGCGGTGGCTTTCCAATTAACACGCTGAGTTCGGCGCCGAATTTGCTGTCCTTTCCATTCAGCCGGCAGCGAGTTAAACCTTAAAGCTAAGCCGTATTATTGTTTAGAATGTTTCAATACATTTCATTAAAGCTAAATTTGATCACATTTCATTGACACTATGTTTATTAACTTATACTGTCGGTCCCGTGGAACGACGCCAGGCAAACGATAATTCCAGTGCCGGTCCCCAGGGACCGACGCCGGCCACACGGAAAGTTCACTGTCGGTCCCCAGAGAGCGGCGCCGCGATCAACGTGTTAAGAAAGTTTCGGGCCGGTAAGTAAATATGTATTTAATTCAAATATATGAATTAATATGTAATCTATATATATGATTGATTGCATTTGAGTTCCATTTCGAATACTCAAAACTTAAACACAAAGAACTAGAGCCAGCAGATACATAAATCAGTTTATTGAACGCAATTTAACAGAATCGTTACAGGTGATGAGATGTGGCTAGCTCACTTCACCACAGACACCAGCAACTCACGATTGATTGGCGTCACAGGGATCCACGCGCCGGACGATCCTCAGTCTATGCACGGAAATTGATGTGCACGGTATTCTGGGATAGTAAAGGCATTCTGCTCATTGACGTATTGGCGAGTGGTGCTCCGGTGAAAGCTGATCTTTATTACGCTTGACTAGAGAACATCTGAAGAGCCATTCAGAACAAATGGCTTGGGATGTTCAGTGCTGGTGTTGTGGTGTCCTACGACAACATCGGACGCATACGGGGAATTCCACAAAATGTATGTTGTAGACGTTTCGCTGGGAGATGTCTGACCATCATGGCTCCGATCTTGCTGTCAAGTAATTTCACGTGTTATTGCACCTGAAGACGTTCTTGTCTGGGCACACTTTCCTACAGGTGAAATGTTGCAGACAACTGTGACGGGCTTCCTTTCTTCCCAGGCGACAGACTTCTATGACACTCTAATGGAAATAGGTAACCGACGCTATGACAATTGGTATAGTTCCGATGTTTCTTATGCTGAGAAGTAGCAGAAATATAGCTGTATCTTTTGCAATAGATCTTTCCAGGTAATAAGACTTTGTTTTTATGGTTTACGGCAAAGTAATTTTTCGGACGACCCTCTTATTGTTTAAATAATCATTATCAAATGAATATACCTTCATCTAAATAAATATCTAACTCATTGAAATCATCATCTATATAAATTTCCTTCTAAATCCAATCAACTTCATCTGCTAATCTAAGACATCTAACTAAGCATAACTACCCAAAACACATCTTCATGTTAAACCATCATATATATATTATCATCATCATCGTCATTGAAAATATCGCCAAATTAAGATAAATCATCATAGCTCAAATCAACTAAATAAAAAGCAGTATCATCTAAATCACCACCATCAACAATATGATTCTCATTTGATCATCGTCTCCATCACCTCAACCGTCTAAATCACCATCAAAATTGTTATCTGAATAACCAAGAAAGAAATTATAAAATTATTACCAGATAATTCAAAACCATCATTTAAATAATCATCATCATCGAAATCATACCTTCAGTTTAAACCGTCGTATGTGTCATCATCACCATTATCATCGTCGAGATAGATAAATCATAATCCTCCAGATCATCTAAATAGAAAGCAATATCAACCAAATCATCATCTTCTTCATCCTCATTTAATCAGCGTCTTCATTGCCTAACTCCTCTAAATTATTATATAAATCACTCTCACATCATGTATAAAATCGTCATCAGTCAAAACTATGTCACCATCAAATTCATCTAAATATTTATTATCACTTAATACACATCGTCATTTTAACCATCATGTATATCGCGTCACCATGATCATCGTCAGAATAAGATAAACCATCATCACCCAAATCACAAAATTTTAAACTATCCTATGTATCATCTTCATCATCATCATTGAAGTCGTCGTCAAAATAAAAGATCTTCACCTAGATACAAAGCCCAATCACCTCAAGTTTTATTATCATGCTACTCAAATATTCATACTCTTCATCATTAAACCATATACTCACGATCACCTAAATAAAAAATCATCAGCAGTTAATCTAAATCCTCGTCCTTAAAATACCAGTTAAATTATTTAAATCATGATTTTTTAGTGTTTCGCTAGTGTGCCGTCAAAAAGAGCCAGTTTCGTTCAGGTACAGACAGAAGGATATCACCGGAAGTTCACTATCTTTGGTACAGGTGTAGTAACCAAACGCCCTCAGGAGATGCCAGAGGCTTGGGTACGTAGCCGAAACCTATGCCATCTTAGATAACGTGACACTCGGAAGTGACATAAGAGTTTGAATAACGTAATGTTTCAAAAAGTTTTGTTTTTGTGACAACGAAAATATTTTTTTAAGTTTCATGTCAAAACGACGAATTGTTTTCTTTTTTTTTAGGCAACGGCCTCTTGAATCTCTTGAAATCTTGTTTGTAATGACATTAAAAATTTCCCTTTTATCATTAAATCTGTATTTGATTTTAATTGAGCATCTCATTACTTACTGTTTGTTCATTTTGCATAATTTTAATATAATAATAATAAGCAAAATGCAAAATGTTAATCGTTAATGAAAAATGCGACCAGAGATATAAAATAAAAAATTAAAAGACAAAGAATTAAATTTATATATAAAGTTTTACCAGAATAGAAAAAAAAGAGAAAGGACTTTAAAGAATAGAATAGTTGAAGGGGTGTTGTTTATGTGAGTATCGTTTGCTTCATTTTATTGTTGCAAACAGCGTAAATTCCTTTTGCTTTTCTTCCTTTAGTTTTGAACTTTATGTGTGGCAACAAGATAATTGATTGAATTGTGTTTGTGACAGCCATGTAGAATGGCTCGCTTATTTTGTATCAATTATTTTGCATCGCTGACAAGTGTAATTTAATAAAAGTGTAGGAATACAGTTCATTTGTTGATTGATTATAGTTTGTGAAACATATTAATTTAATAGAATACAGGTGTTGAAAGCCAAAACATTTCATAAAATGAGGATTTCTGATATTTGCATTTTCAAATTCTCTATAATTTTAGCTTTCTTAAAACACCATTCTTTAATCTCTATGAAAATTAGGACTGTACAAAATCTAGCTTTAATTTGTCATTGAATGCTTTGATAATTGAGAATTTTTACATAAAATCGCCTTTTTCGAACGTGATTTTTTTATACTCGATGTAGTACCTGTTCTCAAGAACTACTGCTCACAGGTATCTGAAATGTTTATACCTTATTTACTACGTTTCCAAATATTTGCCGAATTGAGCTTTTGATTATAATCAGTGCTAAATTTTACTATGCGTAACAAAATATTCTGTAAAATACTCTAAAATTTAAAATGATAAAAAAGCTCGTTTCAGGATATTCAGCTAGGTATTGTGATGTTCCATCCCTTAGCGAAAGACGTTTCCAGAACATTTTATCCGCGAGGGGCGAAAGACGTTTCCAGAACATTTTATCCGCGAGGGGCGAAAGACGTTTCCAGAACATTTTATCCGCGAGGGGCGAAAGACGGTTAAAGGAAGGGACGTAGTTACGCCGGAAAAGAGAGTGGAGGCCAGCTGGTGGGAAGAATACGAGACTTGTGACTTTTGCGGTTGGACCGGCAGTCATGCCGTGTGCAAAGAGGTAACTTAAGCTAAATGTATAGTAGTGGTATTTGTTTTATTGTGTATTGTGTAATAAATTAGTGGATAAAATTTCAAAGCTGATGGAGATTATTTTCCTATTATGGCGAGTGCATGAGAAATAGACGAACCCGCCTCGGAGTTGAAACGGCGCGAGGTGCAAATCGGCGCAGTCCATAGGATAAGATTGTGAAAAAGGAAATCACTGAATAGTGAAAATAATAAATAAATATTATCGTAAAAAGTTACTGAAAATTATAAAATGAAATTCGGTGATAGTTCACGAATGGATCTACGGTATGAGAAGATTTTTATGACGAAAGAAAATGGCGCGTTTAAGGCAATGTGTGCGAATAAATCATCAGATTTTGAAAGCGTGATGTGCTAAAACGTTCACAGCCAGTAAGTGGTAAAATGTGATCATCAGTGTTCATCATCCTAGTGAAATCGTGAAAAGTTAAATCAGGGTAACGTGAATTACCGTGTTGTAATCATGTCAAGTTACGTGCCAGTGCAGTGTGCTCATGATTAAAGTTTACAACGTCAAGTTGTGCTCTTCGTTCGACATTTTCACTATCGGGATCAAAGGTAAGTCCTTCTTAATTTATATATTAACCATATTAACTTGGAAAATTAAAATTGTTTTTATGTCTGGTAATAACATGATTCGAATGTCAGGCGTTAAAACCAGTAGACGCCGAGAAAGTATTTTTTATATGCAAATGAGAAATTAAGGTTCTTATTTTTATCAAGATATAGGAGATATTGATTGTTAAATGAAAGTTAAAATAGTTCGGAAATATGATATCAGAAGTGATTCTGAAGCATTTGATTGTTTACTCAGATTACTAAGCAAGGTCGAACGGACTTGTTTGTTGTCTTGTTTTACCAAAATGTTTTAGTCACTGAAGTTAATAAGTTGATTAAAAATTAATTCGTTTAACCATTTGAAACAATACGTTTAATATGTGTGTCAAAAAGAGCCAGTTTCATTCAGGTACAGACAGAAAGATATCACCGGAAGTTCACTATCGTTGGTACAGGTGTAGTAACCAACCGCCCTCAGGAGATGCCAGAGGCTTGGGTACGTAGCCGAAACCTATGCCATCTTAGATAACGTGACACTCGGAAGTGACATAAGAGTTTGAATAACGTAATGTTTCAAAAAGTTTTGTTTTTGTGACAACGAAAATATTTTTTAAAGTTTCATATCAAAACGACGAATTGTTTTCTTTTTTTTTAGGCAACCGGCCTCTTGAACCTCTTGAAATCTTATGCTGCTGCATTGCCGTGCGCAATGCAGCAGTCAGTACAGGAATGCGTAAATGCGATACGGCGCAATGCAGCAGTATTCAAAACATTTTATTTTCAGGATAATTTAAAAGATTAGCATATTTCTTTTTGCATTTATGTGTTTAACAATATATGGTTAAATATATGTTAAAAGTTTAATATGAGAATCTATTATTCATTATTGTGTTCCCTAATGATATTGTATGCTAAGTGAATAATGGTAGTATTCAGTAGTAATGAAATATGTACGTTTGCCTATAATCAAGTGTTATTATTGTATTGCATGTGTAACGCTGTAAAACGGAAATATCACAGATTAATAAGGGTCTTAAAAGGAGAAATAGGGTGGCAGAAGAAGCAGACGAAGTCATAAAATCCATGCAGACTTAAATTAAGTTAAAGGAAATGGGGCTACAGCTAGAAAAGTGTAAGTTGGAGGCAGATGCGGCTAAAAAGCGGTTAAAAGAGATGGGATTTAGGGAAACACAATTAGAGAGAGAGCGAGATAAAAATTAAAGAAATAGAGAGTAGGAAAATAGATAAACAAGGAAGCGTATCGCAATCAGAGGACGATGGGATTTCAGATTCTTAGAGCAAGGGAAACGATTATTGAAACATTTGAAAATAATGAAAGGAGTTATGATTGACCCACCATCGAAAGCTGAGAAATGGCCGTTCTTTTTACATCATGCTGAATCACTAGTAATAATGATATCCTCTAAATAGATAAATGTGGACTTTCCATGAACAGTCCTTAACACAATGTCCATACATCGCTGAAAAGTTGCCGGTGCCCCTGAAAGGCCAAACGGCATGCGCAGAAATGCATAAGTGCCAGACTTGGTTATAAAAGCAGTCTTAGGCACGTCCTCAGGCCTAATCCCTATTTGAAAATAACCAGTCGTTAAGTCTAAAGTCGTCATATATTTGGTGGATGTTATGTTCCTTAGAATTTCTTCAATAATAGGTAACGGATATACCGGATATTTAGTTATGGAGTTTAATATACGGTAGTCAATTGCGAATCTCCACCTTTTTCGATGTGTCAATGGATAGTCATTATTTATCTTACATAAAACCACCGGGCTAGCATAACTACTTGAGATGGGCGTTATGATCTTTTTACGTAGCATATCGGTGATATACTATTCTATAATTTTTTCCTTATTCTTATCATACCGGTATGCTTTGTGGCGAACTGGCATTGAATCTCCGGTGTCAATACTATGGTTAGTAACCTGAGTAAATCCTGGAATATCACTAAATAACGAAGCAAATTCACTTACCACTTGTCGGATTCTTTGTTGCTCTTCATTAGGCAGGTGGTCAAGGTTTAACATCGGCGGTTCAGCCTTTTCTTCACGAACTGGTTTCATTGTCAGCTTAAGAGACGCTTCATTAAAATCTAGCGTTGCTTGTGCCTCTGAAAGAAAATCTATTCCTAAGATAATATGAGCTTGCAGATTCTTTACTATGAAAAACATAACCTTTACTTGTTCGTCCTTGATACGGACATTAAGCGGTAATTTACCTATACACTTACATCTTTCTCCTTGCGCAGCTAACACTGTCGTATTATCCGAATTATATATACGATATTTACGAAAATACTTCCTAAAAAAATTTTCTGCCACACAGGAATACTGCGCGCCTGTATCCAGGAGTGCGGTGGCTGGGATATTATTTACCAACACTTCAATCTTCGGAAGAGTCAAATTTTTCACCATTACTGTATTTAACTTGAAGGAATAGGGGTTTTCGTGGCCTTCGGATTTTCGCACCCTCCAGTCAGCAGAAATCCGTTTTAGTTTAAATTATTTTTCATTTCCGTGCTTTCCTTCTTTTTCCACTGGCCTTGAGACTTTTTCCTGGATTGCTATTGAACTGTCGACGTTCGCCGGCTTTTTTTGAATGCTCGGGTTTCCTTGCCCACTGATTCGCTTTGCTTCCGTAGCCGTGTGCTTGAGTTTGCTGTAGTCTTGGCGCACCAAATTGGTTTCGCAGTTGATATTGACGTCTTCTTTCAATGTCCGTCGTTCTTCTACTTTCAAACTGGATTGCTAGCTCAAATAACTTTTCCAGTGTAGTCGGATTTCTTAATTCAATAAAGTCTTGCACTTGGGGCAGTAACCTCGGCAAAATCACTTGAATTATCTCAGGATCCGGACGGTTTCCATACAAGATTTTGAAGACGTGAATTTTTCTTAAAATACAGCTTGAGAGATTTTCGATTCTTTGCTGATATATGCTGAAAAGTTCCGTTTCTAATTTCGCACGATCCCTTACGTCAGGGAAGGCTTTTACTATGGCAGTCTTGAAATTCTCGTAAGTATAGGTGGGACTTCCTGCTTGACCCAAGAGACTTCTGCCTATACATTTGAACCAATTAAGCGCTTGGCCCCTCAAAGCGCTGGTAGCTAAGGTAACTTTTTGAAATTCGTGCACGGGGTAGAGCATGAAGTGGTCATCCAATTTTTCCAAAAAACTGATTACCGGTGAGTTTCCATTAAATGTTGCTTCTAGTTTCATCGAAGCGCGCAGGGTCTGGACGATGTAACCAAATCTTTCCAGGGCGGCAGCTGGCATTTCTGGATTCTGAGCCGCTTCTGCAGGCAGCACAGGTTCTTCTTGAAACTCGGCCATGGTTATTCTTCTTCGTTGGGCGCCACTATCAGGTTCAATGTTCCGTCTTACTTTCTTCGGGAATATGCAAGGACCTGACTCGGAACAGAGAGCTTACTAAAGCTATGTTCAATAACTGTGGGAAGTAGACAGGATACACAAGAAAGGTATACAAAACCCTTTATTTTTCTCTCTTTACAATAATTTCCGTACTTTGGAATACAAAGACCCACTACTTGTGGTCTAAACGTAAGAATATAAAAATATTTAACTAAACTCTAACTTAACTTTGGAATAATAAACGTGGAAGATTGGCCGTATATTAACAGGAAGCCGTATGTAGTACAGAGAACTGTTAACACTACAATACGTTTAAACATTATCACGAGGATTAAAACTCTGGCCTGGAAGGCAACCAGCAACTGAGTAAAACTTCTAAGGTAAGCGGCCTGCTTCGACTAACTCCTTCCTCTCTCTCGCTTGGCAAAAAGCCACATCTTAAGTACTTGGCGTTCGCCACACAAATTTTGCATAAATAAGTTAACGCTTTTAATTCTGGCCGGAAGTAGAAAATAAGAAGTGATAGTAAAGTTTTAAAATAAAATATACGTTAGTAAAACTTAAGATCCTTACATAGTTGATGCAAAACCATTTGCAGGTATAACTGACGCCAAACCATATGGTTCATTAAATATAGAAAAAATTGACTGTGTTGGACATATTCAAAAACGAATGGGAATATGGCTACGCAAATTAAAACTTGAAAGAAAAAAAGTGAAATTAAATGACGGTAAAATCTGTCTGGGAAAGGGAGACTAACAGATAAGTTAATAAATGAAATAACTTCGTATTATGGTAATGCGATTAGAGAATATAATGAGTCTGTTAGTGATATGAGAAAAGCCATTTGGGCAATTTACTGCCACAAAATATCGAGTGATGAAAAGCCGATTCATGACGTTTGTCCTACAAATGAAACCACATGGTGCAAATACAATAAGGCTAAGCTAAATAAAGCTGATTATAAGCATATAAATTCTGAACCAGTCGCTGTAATGGAGGCAATAAAGCCAGTTTTTATAGATTTGTCACAACCTTCGTTATTGAGACGTTGCCTTGGCGGCAAAACACAAAATAATAATGAATCATTTAATTCCTTAATTTGGAAATTTTGTCCAAATACATGTCGTGCTGGTAGTAGGATAGTTCAAATTGCTGGAAATGAAGCAGTAATTGCTTTTAACGAAAGGTCTGTTGGTAGACATTCTGTAAAAAATGAGCTACAGCTTTTTAGAAGTAAGTTTTCTATTGAAGGATTTTTACAAATTGATAACAAGAGAATAGATAACGCAGAAAAGAAAGGCTTGTCAGAAACAAAACAACAGCTAAGCTTGAAAGGCAGCAAAAAATGTCAGAAGTGCAGGCCTCCATAAAAATGATAGGGATGTTTATTGTGCTGGTGCGTTTTAATTTGTAAATAAAATTTTAGCAGTTTAGCATACAATTTGAAGTAAGACGTAAAAGATTTTTTCACCCATGTTAAATAATATGTATATTATACAATATAATACATATCATATGCTTAAATGCTTGAGTTTATTTAACTAAAGTGGTTATGTAAAAATAAATTTTTGTGCAAATATGCCACATGTATTTTAATATACGGCTATCATTCTGTCATGGTAATGTATATAGCAAGGTAAATTTAACGTGTGTCATACTAACAAAAGCTTCTGCAATTTATTAGGATTGATACTTTTTAAATGTATTTTCAAAATAAATATACTATGCACTTTATTATTAGAAAGTTATATACTGAAGTATTGGCATTAAAACTCAAATTTCTTAAAACACGATTTTTCGCAGTTGTGTACATAGCATTTAAAGTATGCTAAAGTTACATTGTGGAAGAACTATTAAATGTTTTATATGTTTGATATACAGTAATATATTACAGAGAACTTTAGCTAAGACATTTGGCTATAAGTAAATTCTTATTTGTAAGGAAGTTTTAGTTTTATCATTCTTAGTCGATATGTTATACTTCGATGAATGTAGCAGTTTAGCATACAATTTCAAATAAGACGTAAAGGTTTTTTCCCACTTATGTTTAAATAATATTGCATAATATGATACATATCATATGCTTAAATGCTTGAAAGTACTTAACTGATGTGGTTATGTAAAAATAATTTATTTGTTCAAATATTCTACACGTATTTTAATACACGGCTATCATTCTGTCATGGTATTTTATATAGTATGGTAATTTTAATGTGTTTCATATTGACAAAAGCTTATGCAATTTATTAGGATTTATACTTTTTAAATATATCATTTTGAAAATAAATATACTATGCACTTTATTATTAGAAAGTTGTATACTGAAATATTTGCATCAAAACTCGATTTTCTTAAAATGCATTTTTTCCCAGTTGTATACATAGCATTTAGAGTATGCTAAAGTTACCCTGTGGAAGAACTATTAAATGATTTATATGTTTGATATACAATAATACATTACAGAGAACTTTACCTGAAACATTTGCCTATAAGTAAGTTCCAATTTGTAAGAAAAATTTTAGTTGTATCATTGATAGCGTAGAAGTTTCAAATCATTTTTAGTTGATATGTTATACTTTGATGATGGCAGCTTATTTTACATTAATTATGCTTATACCAACTATTGGAAATTGTATAATATTACAATATCTCTCAGAAAATAAGCATTTTATATATTTTATGACAAGAGAAGTATTTAAAAAAATATTTACATTAAAACTTGATTATCTCAAAACATAAATTTTCACTGTTGCGCGCATGATATTTTAAAAACGGTTCTTGGTACACACTTTAAATTTAATGGACTTCTTTATATGAGTATTATCATCTAACTGAACCAAAAATATATTGAATATTTTAATAGTCAAAAGTTTTACGCATGGAAATATTAAAAATTTTTGATTAAAATGCATTGTATAAATTTAGTTCTAAATAAAATGAGAATTTAACATGAAATTCTTAAGATTTTTGGTTCACAGTAGTCTTTAGATGCTATATAAGCTGTATATTAACTATGAAGTTAAAATATATAACAGAATGTTTTAAATTGTGCACGCAAAGTGGGAGTATTACGTGAACATATAATAAATTACCTCACAAAGAAGATTAAATTATAAAAACATTTGTGGCAACACAAACTATTTGCTTACTAATTCAGCTATGCTATGTAGTGAGCTGTAAAGAACTGGAAGTAATAGCTTTAAAAATAAATATGTTATCCCAATCCTTACAACAGGATCATATTCAGAGGTTTTGAGGGTTTTAAGGTGTACGAGACCCCTTAACGTAGTTCAATGGAGAACGTGATGCAACCACTTCGCATTCCCCAATGACTTTAGCTTTGGCACTTACGTTTCAACCGTCACCGGAATGACGGCCTTGATAATTCAACGAAAGAACATATTATTAGTACTCATTTCGTGCTCTTAACGTTCTTAGCATATTTCATAATGCCTTACCGGAAATTTCTGTTTTCAGCTATAATCCTGGAAGGAAAAGTTCTGTTCATGCTGGTTCTATCATCTCGACTTGAGGTTTTGGATGATGGTAAATTACTCATGTATCGATTGTTATACTAAGGGAACTCTATTTGTATGCCTCATGATTGAAAAGTCCATTATTGCCACCAACCATAACCGAAATCTGAAAGGATTTTATGTGGGACTTCTCAATATCTGGCAATCTCTGGCAAATTCCGCTCAACATCCACGATTTGTTTTCGTGACTTCTTGCTGATTAGCAGCATTATCTTCTGTGTCCTAATGTGTTCTGCAGTTCTTTCGTAAGTGTTCATCACCACTGCAGTTCTAGCATACTAAGGTCGCTTTCGTCTGACGTCTGTTCCGCCTCAAGGCACTTACTTAAGTGGGTAGACTGCCTGGACGAGCTGTCACTTGTCCACTAGTTTCTGGGTTGGAGTAGTTCCGATTGGGCAATGGTGTGTGCAAGTTTCTAAAAGGACTGCCACGTTTTTCATGGCGTACACTCTAGGCATTTTTTAAATCTTTGAGATCCACTATTCGCAGTTGTTTCTATACCTCAGGTTCCCGTATGCCACCGAGGAAGTATTTCATGGATTGTACTTCACGTATTTCTGTTGAGCAGTCAAAAAAGTAGAGATGGGACAGCATTTCGATATCAGTGGCGAGCTTCTGGATTACTTTGGTGAGCTTCTGCTATCGAGATATTAACTGCAGCCTTCTGTAGCCTTTTAAACACTTCTTAGTAGAGCTTTCGCGTACCGGGTACAGCATCAAAATCTAGCCTCTGGGTTTCTAGAAGAGTGGGACCGATATCGTCTTCTTCTATTCTCAGAGAAGCTGGGAAATTACAGGTTTGTCTTCGGAATCCTACCCATTTCGATTTGGAGCTATACAGAACTGGGTCCATATGCCAAATGTTTTTTCCATCACACGTGGAAAGCATGAGAAATGGGTCGGAAAACATAGGTACCAATTTAAAGGTATCAGAATCGTCTCCAGTTGTCATTATGAATGTGTTCAAGCTGTCAGATTCTTTGGCGACAACAGCAGAAACTCTGTCATCCATTTGTTGTTCGACATCAGAAACTCTTCCTTTGATTTGTAGTTTGACAGCATTAACTCTTTCTTTGATTTGCTGTTTGACAACAGAAACACGTTCTCCAGTTTCTTTAACTCTCCTTTCGACCATGTTATTTCTGCTTTCAAAATCCTCGAAAATCTTCTACTGTTGTCATTTATTTCTTCTTGACAGGCTTAAGTATCAATTTTGGATAGATTCCATCTTTCCTTGAACTGGTATTATTTCCCCTTTCCCTCTTTTGTAGGACGCATTTATCTCTTCTGTAAAGGAATCAACCTTTCCTTTTATATCTTCCTGGAACGCAGCAAAGACTGTCTCAAGCTGCCCCAGATGCTCCTCAATTGTTCTTGTCACTAGCATTCTGTCCTACTTCTAACACCCAAAATTGTTCCTTTCATAAAGGTTCGTAAAGCATGCGGAAGAGCTGGTAGCTTGTTAGAATTTATTTGTCCCGAAAAAACACTAAACAATTCTGGAGTTTTTCGAAAAGTACGAGTAAAAAAATATAATTCCAAAAATATACGAAAGATAAAGGAACACTGCTAGTAGTTATCACTTTAAAGTGCTGAGAATGATGAAGAAAATACGATGAAAAGCGCACGTAAAGAGCGAACATAAATCTGTCAATACTCCTTACTCTATGCTGAACTGCAAAGTTCAGAACTGAAGTTCATTCTGGTCTTATCTCATTTTCTCACTCTCCATACCAAAAGCCCGAAACTGACAAAACTGTTGGACGTTCGAAATTTTGGAAGAGAAAACAAATGAAGCCACAAGGAAAAATCTACATGGCTTATAATGATTGTCACATTAAAAAAACTATAAACTGTATTTACAGTGGTACCTCGATATACGAGTGCCCCAACATACGAGTGTTTTGAGACAGGAGCTACCGAGCGAGCGATGTTTTTGCTTTGAGACGAGAGCAAGATTTGAGATACGAGGAATCGCACACTACACCGCTGTACACGACCGCAACATGCGCGCGCATGTAGGTGTCGTGTGCAGCGTCTAACAGTTTCTCCCACCTCAGACTAGTCCTCAGTCTGAGTGCTCGTTTCCCTCGTTTTGGAAGCATTTTTGATAAGTTGGGTTCGCGTTTTTTGCTTTTTGTACATTTAGAAAACATTATCATATTTATTTTTATAACCCTGGGTCCAAAGAAGATGATGATGTCTATTGAATTAAAGCGTTAAATAATAGAAAACCATGAGCAAGGTGTGCGAGTAATTGACTTGGGGACGATGTACGGGCGTAACACATCAATGATATTTACTGTGCTTGAACAAAAGGAGTTGATAAAGTATAACGCCAACTAAGGGCGTTACAATAACTTTTAAGCTCCGACCTCTCTCCGTCAAGACATGGAGAAACTACTGATGGTGTGAGTGTGAGAGAAGCAGCTTCAAGGAGGAACCTTAACACAATCATCATATGTGAGAAGGCACTATTACGAGTTATTTACGAGCGATTTACGGTTATTTTCTAAAGAAGATCCCACACACTTCTACAAACGTGGAATCGGAAGACCCGTTTAAAGACAGTCGGGGCTGGTTTGAGAAGGCCTGGCTGGGTGTTACAACGTCTGCATGGAAGAAGCTGAGGCTGTAGCTGAAAGAGAATTCGAAGGATTGGAACCCAAAGTGTCAGTGGTAGAGGAGCTTGTTTCTCTGGGAAAATCCATGAGTCTGGAGGTGGAGGAGAGAGATGTGAACGAACTCGTAGAGGAACAGTCTCAGGAGCTGACAACCGAGGAGTTACACGATCTGCATTTGCAGCAGCATACGGTGGTTCAACGAAAAATTAGTTTTGAAGAGGAGCCAGAGATAGAGGAGGTTAACCCTACAAGAGATATAAAACAGATCTTGAGAATGTGGGATAAAGTTGTAGAGTTCGTGGATAAAAATCACCGCGAAAAAGTTGCAACTAGTCCTAAATCGGAGTTGTTCAACTAAAGTTGCATAACTCGATTCCGCAATACCTTGACAGGTAGGAAGAAACAAACCTCCTTGGACAGTTTTTTTAAACGATCTGCGGGTGAAAATGAGCAGATCATGACAAAAAGAGCGAAGACCAGTGACAAAAATTAAGCGCTTCCGTAGGCACTTTTTCTTTTAATTATGTTTTTATAGAATATGTATTTGTTATTTATAAATATATGTTTCTTCTTGTTTTTGAATAAGAAACTACATTTTTCTTATTCAAAAACACTTAAAAAAACAGCTGAGGTCGTGTTTTGGGAGCTGGAACGGATTAATGGCATTTCGATTACTTTCAATGCGGAAAATTGCTTTGAGATACGAGCAAGGTTACGAAACATATTAAACTCGTATGTCGAGGTACCACTGTACTTAATTATATAATCGTTAGCAAGCAGATAGTAATAAATAATTTTAAAACTGTGCTGCTATCAATACAAATTATGTTGACTAGTATAATTAATTTAGAATTATGCGAATACATATAATATAAGATGATGTATGTTACTACAGATACGTGTTAATATAATACATATATAAGTCTGTGCATATATATGAAATCATAATTCTTTTTATACCAGTTAACAGTTAGAATTACTGAACAACCATGAAAGGTTCCCCAAGAATGAAATATGGTGTAACAATGAACACTTAGTTTAGAAATTCGATTCTATTATATATTGTTGTAAAAGTCATTGTAAGAGTGAAAATTCTTCATTCTGCCTTAATGCGATTTCTTGCGTTTAATGCGTTGTTTGGAGATTTTATGATCCCGAATTATATTGATGTGATATATTAATACTGCATTTGTAGATATACGTTTTTTGAGAAACGAGTCAAAGCGATTGATTTTTTGTAAAAATTTGGATTTATCCTTATTTTATTGACGTGCACCAGCACTGAATTGAGAATGGCTTGTGCTATGCTTCGATGGATGAAGAAGCGTTTGTAAGTAAGGAATATTATGAACGTTTGAACATATTTAAATGAATAGTATTAAAAGTATATATTTACTTATATCATATACTAATAGTTTATGGTAAATTTTTCATTATAATTCTCATCACAGTTTCGTTTCTCATTCTATTGCATTTCTATAGCGTAACATAAAATTTGTGGTTTACATATTGTAGATTGCATCAGTTTTGCAGCGCAATTTATTCCTCGGTATGTTACTTGTAGTGTTATTAGAAATTCCATTATTTTTGTATTTTTTCTGCAATTGGTAGTATCTGATTAGGAAATTTATGTTTTATTTCAAGATATATATGAAGTTGGTTATATCAAGTGTTAAATAAACGTTGTTATTCGGGCAATAGCGTTAGCTTTAATGAGATACATAAATGCAATTCTTATTTCTTAAATACTCAAGATATAAAGACACACTCGAATAGTAGATTCACTCACTTTACGTTTTTTAAGGGTTATATATATACATTAAGGGCGTGTTCAAAACAACCATTGACGAGTAGTCTTGGCGTAATTCGTATTCATACCAAGATTATCCATTTCTCAACGGAATAATTTTTGTTATTTTTCCTAAACCGTTTACAAAAATATAATTTTCCGAATCCTGAACTCTTATGCATGGAAAGGCAGATTTTAAGATATTTGTTTTGCAATTTGAGGCAAAATTCGTATTTTTAAAACACTGATGTATATGTTCTTTTTTTAAATTCTGCCAGTATATAACATTATATAACATTCTTGTGTTATCACCATTTATAGTTGTCGCTTGCTGTACAGCCTGCTGAATACATTTTACTTTCTAGGTATCTACAATTACATCGTGTTGTTTCGGTACGAACAGGGGCGAAGTATTCATCACTTAGAAACATTTAAAGATAATTAATTATTTTTTTCTGATTTTGATATCTATAATATATAGACAGGATTACTGATAAGAAATGTAAGAAAATAGTAAATGAAGAAGTAAATAGAAAAATTTCTTTCAGGTATTGTGAGATGTCAATATAAACTTCATACATTTTACTAGGGGGCTGTTGACAAAGCAAAATCTTTACTATATATGTCTACGAGCTCTACGTATACAGTGTGTTGCTCAAAGTAAACTTCCTGCATTGTGAAGAGTACTACGTGTATGTCGTGATGCGTTCATGCGAAGCTTGTTCCCTCGTATGAGCTCTGCCTCTTCGAACCGAAATTGTCCGTAATCTGCAGCGTCTTGAGTTGTTTATGCAGCTTCTTGAGCTGTTCTGGTATTTCCTGTCGAATCTGACGATGACGCGGACAGTCTTGCATCCTTCGTTTACTTGCGACTTCTTCCCGTCATCGCGCATATTCTTTTGACGTTCCGCTTGCCTAATGGGCCTCCGTTTCGCTTCTGCTTACCTTTCCGGAGCACGCAGTGATTCTTGGTTTTCTGAATGTCTTTTGCGTCTGCTACTAGTTTCTGATACAGTTTGAGCAAGCGAAGTTTCTTGAGTTGTTGCTTGTCTGCTGGAACTCCTATTCGTTTCTTCTTCAGTTTCTTGAATGCGTAACCTTTCTTGTCACTATGCTTGCCTGCTGAGTTTCTAGTTGTATCTTTATTCATTTTTGAAGCATGCAAGTTTTCTTGTACTTGCCTGCTGAGTCTCCTAGTGCTTTTTACTTCATTTTTTCTGTAGCTCGCTGTAACATTTGTGCTGTCTTCTTGCGTTCAGACATTTTCGTAAATTGAAAAAAAAATTATGTAACTGTAGTAAAGTAACATTGCATCTAAAACGTTAAATACTTACAGAAGTTTAAACTTCTACTCAGAAAGGAACTGTACAATAAAAGAAATTAAATTTTTATAAATAAATTTAGAATAGCATAATATGCATAAAACATTTCATTATGAAGAAAATGTATTCATTCTTTCCAAGCAAAAAGTGATTCTTAAATAAATGTTTCTTGCCAAGTCAGGAAACAAAGACCTTTGACACTTCAGGTAATACATTTGAGGTCATGATTTAAATTTATTTTAATATAACAAATTTTCAAAATCTCAATAAAAGAATTAACGTAGCGATAGCATATCGTATCACGTATCTAAAGGTGAAACATAAAAGTTTCCAAAAGCAGCTATTCATTTGAAATACTTACATTAACGAAATATTTTCGACGTACAATGACGTTATATGGAATCACGTGCTTTCTTCAACTCAGAATATAACCGTAAATAATAATAACCATAAGTTTCACGTTTGTCAATGCTATTTATTTCATATTTTTTTAACTTAAAAATTTCTCTTAAACAAACTCTACGATATGAAAGTGAGAAGGGCCAACATTTTTCCAAATAAAGCATTTTGATTTCCAGCGCGCTAGACATCGGCCACTTGGAAAAATGAATGCGAAAAATTAGCGTTTTAAGAAATTTTATATAATATCTCGAGTGATAGTCGTAGGAAGATAACAATAGTCGAAACGTTTTACCGTGGATTTTTGAAATTTGAGGGTACCTCCTTCCAAACTCAAATTCCCCCACCGGTTCCGAAGGATATGATGTTACGAAAAAAAAAAACAAAGAGGCAAAAACCCGCATATATTTATATTGTTGATTACTCTTTACAATATTCAATTTCCTTTAAAAACATTAAGCTTCATTTAAATAAAAAGAAATTAAATTCAGACATTTTCCCTAGCTTTCAAGCTTTTATTGTATTTTTAAATATTCTTTTTGTCAGTGTTGCGCAAGTTTTCCGCGGCGTCATTAGGAGCCGTAGGTCGAAGACATTTACGAATCATTGCTGTAAATAATGATCATATGATAAATTGCAATACATATTCGATTCTTTTGATTAGAATTTGAGTGCAATTCTTTATACATCAGCTACTATGCCCCTTTATGTAATGACAAAGATTATTTTCAATGATTATCCGATGAGAATGATTCTTTACAATGATTATTCGATGACAATGATTATTTGCAACGAATATTAAAAGCTGATGACTATGATTACTTAAATAGAATATGCGATGACAACGATTTTTTCCAAAAACGCTTTGATCACGTCACTATTGTAGTATATCGCTATACTCCTGGGGTTGGGAATTGTACTACGGCCCTGTAATTAAGCGTTTTAAATGACGTCAAAAAAGCCACTGAGCCAGATATTTTATTAGTAACTGCTGCGTATTGGGATCGAAACCGTTATTTAAATCTTCTGAATAAAATTTGGGATAATTCCTTCTACGTCAGAAAATAAAGCAATTTGTAACACGAATTTCAACAAAATTACATGCATCGAATAACAGGATTACTTAAACGGAAAGAACAGTACAACAAATCGCTCTTTGCAGCTCGGCTTTTGTCCGACACTTGTTTTTCAGCTATCGTATCTACCCATTTGAAGATACCATGTGAAGAATCCTTTTTTAGTGTGCAAATTAATTAAATGTATGTTATGTATATATATGGAGATATTTTTTCGAATTAGGAAAGCACCAACTTCTTTTAACGGAAACAACCGAGACATTAAATTCAGTCCAATTTAATTTTTCATCTAAATCATTTCTTAATTGCAAAAGTTCATATTAATTTTCGTTGCAAAGGAGACTAGGTGTTGCTGCAAACAAATGAAATACCAAACATCATAAATTTATTGAAGTCAACAGCAGAAAAGTGTTAAACAATTAATAGATTACTTCAGTGAAACGTAATTGCATTTAAACGTATTAAATTGTTTTCAGCAGATGTAATAATCAGGAAGATCCGAAGAGATATTGTGCGTTTAATATTTCTTTTTTTTCGCTAAATTTTTACACATTTCAGTTAACGTGTAAATCTATGTTTCGAACACATGGCCCGTTAAGTGAAGAAGTCTGTGGGAAGGCAATTTTTAATCCTGTGCGGAAATTGTCCAAACGATTGATCATTCATCGGCTCAGCATACGCAGCCATAAGGTTGAAGGCCCAATCATTGCTTAGTTGCGCTCGACTGGAAATTTGATCAGCCTGGTCAACGGAAGCCACGGTTTAAAAAATTTACATGTTCTTAAATACTTGCTTATTAACTCTTGTAATATGATTAGATACTTATAGTCACAGTTCTATCACTTTCAACAATATATTTCATAAATTGTTCAAGTGCAGACACACACTTCATATTGTAGAAAAAAAATTCTCTGGAATTTTTGATGCAAATCCTAGTTTTCTTTTTCTAAGAATGGAAAGTAATGGAGAGTGCCATTTATAAAGCTTAGGTTTTGCTAGATTTGCAGGTTTTTCGCGCTCGCATTTTACGTGCCTTCTTAAGAATCTCTGGAAATAAAATGGAAACTTTCCATGATTTGTTGCCAATCTAATTGGAGAAAAAAATGTATTCTTTATAGGGATACTTGCGGAAAGTAACTGTGGAGCAATCTTCTTGTATCTGCCTCGTCCCATCCTGTTTGTTATTTTATCAAAACGTGTTTGGAAATTTTTTTCCTGATTGCAATGTTTGATCTGAGATGATAGATGTCAATCAGACCTTCTAATATGGCATCCTGAGCTGCTGATGCCAGCAGCTTCATTTCCTATTACACCTGTATATCCTCATAATGGAATTTAGGCTAATAAGACGAATATTCATTTCCATATTTACTGTTTTTTGAAGATTTTGAATAAGTAAAGCTATTTTCTTCGTGGAACATAGCGCCTTTAAAAATCTTTGACAAAAATGTAAAAATGTAATGTAAAAATGCTCGCAAAATGTGACTTACTACTTTTGACAAAAAACGTATAAATAATCATTTATTAAATTAATGAATTCAAACATATGAACATATATATTTAATAAAATAAAAATATTTCAGCGCAAATAATTATCGACGTATATTTGAAGAAGAAGAAGAAGCAAAAATATACTTCAGCGAACAATTACTAGAAGAATTGGATCCGCAATGTTTAAGATTGCAATACGTGTCGGAGACGTAAGTCATTTCGGAAAAAATAATAAAACAAAACATAATGTTTCAGGTCCAGTTTAATTATACGTTTAATAATTTTTTGACAAAAACGCTGGTCTGGAAAATAATACGTTTTCAGATTTATAATGCGTAATGTTTTTTCATTCCTTCATTACAAAAATAGATTATAAATGTTTAAGTTGGAAAATCACATTGTGAAGAATTCAAATTTATTGTAATACCTTTTGATTATGAGGAAACTTTATTGCATTAACTAATGAAATACCTAAACAGAAAGCTAATATACAAAATACACGTGTTTAAACGGCCAGTTTGTAAAATTTGTGAATGAGAAGTAAGTGTGAAATAGTTGATATAATTAGAGTAACAAAGACAAAAAGGACTTTATGTTTATAAATAATATGCATATATATATGTATGTAAAACAAATTAAGTAAACACTGAAATCCATCCCATACTCTATTCGGAACAAAACTCATATAAATTGTTCTCTTCACCTGTTTCTGTTAGACTATATATTTCTAGATTTACAGAGATTTATGATATTATTTAGCTATAGTTTTGAGAATTTACTCATCAAACATAATAAAAATTTCGAGATTCTAACTTTTCATTGCAATTATTTTTTTAATATATAATATTAAATAATTTTGAATTAATAACAAATTAAAAAATAAAAATTAATTAATTAAAATATATGTTTATGTATATATATATATATATATATATATATATATATATATATATAATATGTATATATATATATAAATATATATATATTTAAACAAATTTAAATTCTTAACAAATACGTATAAAAGTAAAAAAGTAAAAAAATAAAAATATAAAAAAGCAAATTTAAATTCTAAAAAAAGGAAAAAAGCCAAATAATTTAAAATAATTTAAAAATATGCAAACATGTAAACGATTTAATTCTCGAACTAATCTACAATATCATTTAAATTCAGAAGCATAAGCAAATCAAGTGCAAAATCTATCTATGAAAAAAAATCTAATATTATATATCCCCATCACATGATTTCAGTTAAAGATGATGACTTAGCTAAGTGGGAATATAAATTTTCCTGAAACAAATATTTCTCTTACTAAACCACAATATTGTAGAACTATGCATATTTTTTCTATCTCTGTCAACGCTGGCACGGTATTCCTATCTCTGTCGTGCTACTTTCTTCCTATTCCAACAATATGAGAAATATAAATATTCTAGAAATAGGTAAGTTTAGAATTTCAAATGAATTGGGGGCGCAAATGTGAATTGAAATAAATCTGAATATTTTATCTTATTCATCTGCCAAATTTGCTCTGTATTATAGATCAATATGTGCGATCAGAATTCCTAACATTAATTCACACACACACACACACATATGCATATATATCTATATATATACGTTTATCGTATATATGTTACGGTGAAACACCGAAATCTGGAGAATGTCGGCTTTCACCGGTGAATGTCAACATTCCCATAGTCGCTTGTTGTATGTCCGAAATATTTTTCAAAAACACTTATTTCTGACTTACACCGGTAAATGTCGACATTCACCATCTACTAATGGTGAATGTTGAACACATAAGAATATTACATTTTCTTCTCCGTAATTCGGTCGCGAAAAAACGCACTTGGGACTTAAAATAAGAACTTAAGAATATAAGAACTTGAAACACACTGTACATTCAAAATGAGAAAGGAAAATAATAGAAGTTAAAAATTTACTAAATTACGTGATTCAAATCTTATTATTTGCAACAACTTAAACTATTAGGACACTTTCAATTGCACAAGAGGCCCTTGCTTTTACAACTGCATTTATTTGTGGAACACTTCCTTTTGCAACGAGAGCGTGTACATATACTCCTCTCTTTTTGACCTACACCAGAGCATACCTGTGATTGTCGACATACACCGGTGAGGGTCCGAATGTACAAAAATGTAATGCAATATTCGATCATTCACCGACGTATTTGGTGAATGTTGACATTCTCCGGTGAAAGTCGACATTCTCCAGTTTCGATCTTTCACGGTAACATATATATATATATATATATATACGATTATATATATATAATTTATTTCCTAAACAATACTGATTAATTGATTATATTGTCTCCTAAGTTTATTTAAAGTAGAATTATTTTAAAATAGTGAATCAATACTGGTAAGTTATATTTTGAAAGATGTTTTGAGGTAACTTGAAAGTAAATTGTTAATAATGTTTTAACGGGGACTAGAATTAAATCATCATGAAGAACAAAATTTCAATTTTAAAAGGAAAAATTAAATTAAAAACATGTAATCATTGTCATTGATCGGAAAATAGTTGACTTTTCAAGGGGAACAAACCAACTCCCGTATATATATATATATAATCGTTTATTGCAATTCATAATCGAAAACGCTTTCCTGGCCCCATAGTGACGAAACACAACACAAGAAAAATAGGGTACGAACAGTGTAAAGGTATTTGTTTATTATTCTTAGCGCAACGGAAACTAAGAAATAAGAACAAAAACAGGGGATCGTCATCAAAGAAAGTATTCGAAAGTTCCTTCGGTGACTTCCTCTCGGGATACGTCAACACATTATTGCACGAAACCTGTTAGAAGTCACACAGGAACTTGTGACACATATCGTGGCAGCTGCTGGGAAAGTCCTGGGAATGCACGGTATTTTCGAGAACATCTTATGTTCGATGAGCGAGAGATGTGATACCTGCATCAGGGTGCAGGTCGTAATTTCGAACACCTTCTTTCAGGTCCATAAGTGTCTAATTTTGTTCCTATTTTTTAATTTCTCTTGCGCTAAGCATAACTGGTGTCCGTTCTTTCTTGTGTTTTGTGTTGTTTGTACCGGCCAGGAAAGTGTTTTCGGCCATGTTTTGCCATTTCATTTTTCGTCATCGTCGTCTCTCTCATATATGTGCATAAATACTTATGACTCAAGTGTTGCTACTATATGATGAAATATACAAACACGGTGTTTAAAATGCTACATATTCCCATCCGAAAATATCTTTTTTTATCCTCTTGCCCTTCAAATAAGAAATATGTGTCCTTCATTGTAAAATCTCCTGGAACTTTAATTCTTCTTTTTTCGAGGTCAATGGAGAAATTATTTCAGCATAGGCAGCTGTCAGTATTCAAACATTAAATTGTAAAAGCCATTAAAGTGTAGCCGAAACGCTCAGAAAGGTTTAATTCGCATAAGGATTTAGGAAATACATTTTGAAAGATTTAGCAAATTTTCCTTCAATAAATTTAATGGAACAGGCAAAAGAAATTACAGGGAACAATAAATATAGGAGAAAACAGATATTTCTTTTCCTAATTTGTTTTGCTTTGTTTGATTTCTTTCTTTATTCCTGTATAAATAATAAAACTTTAAGAATGCAACTGAAGATGAGAATAAATTTTTCAATTGAAAACAAATGATGGCAAAAATCCTAGTGCTTCTTGCTGGACGACAAAATAGACCAGCATTATGTTCCGAATTCGGAATAACGAGAGAAAATTTGAAACCTGTGCAGCCAGCGATGCAAAGAGATTGATCTGCGAGAAAGATGACTTAAATGAGGAAACTCGGAGATATTTTAATGATGTGTAAGGTTACCTCTACTGGATAATAATAAGAAATGGTAAAATACGTAAGTAAATTATACAAAAATTGAAGAAATTTAAAATATCTGGCATGCGTAAGAAATAGTAATTGATTCAAAAAATAAATGAATCCAAAGCTTTCAAACTTATACTCGTTTAAATACAGGTTTTGCTGATTCAGAAAGAACGTTACGTGTATATCTTCTAAAATGCTTTTTCCATCCTTTGTTTGTAGTTGTTTTATTTTTCATTTCAGTTTCATTTTTCCTCCTATTTTGCAATTTTCGCCATTGTTTCCCTCTGTTTTAAGCCACCTGTTTATTATTACTATTATTATTATTTCAACTTATGTAAAAATTAAGTAAGGAAAAGTAAGGCACTGAAACTTTGCAAATTATTACGCTCTACGTGAGATTCATGGAGGTCGCTTATTGCATACAAATCACGCCAAATGCTTTAACTTTTCTGCTTGGCTTTAGGTCAGAAGAACAAAAGCAACAAATTCGCCTTTTGTAGAAAAACATTCTGTCAGGCAATAAATCTACGGGGAGATTTTTCCCTATGAAACTAAGCCAAAAGTGTTATATATTATCTAAATATGGAAGTGTTGTGCATGTTAAACGTGATAGTCGTTGCATTACTTTCACTTTTTTACTACTGAAATAAAGATATACTGATTATTTTGTAGATTGGAAAACCCTCCTTGTGATCATGAAAAGGAGCAAAAACTGGAAAACGAGAAAGAACTGGAAAAGAAGCGAGAACCCGAAAAGATGCAAAAACTGGAAAAGAATCAAGAACTGGATAAAAAGGGAGAACATGAAAAGAAGGAGAAACTGGAAAAGAAGCAAGAACTGAAAAACAAGAAAAAACTGGAATTGACACAAAAACTAGAAAAGAAGCAAGAACTGAAAAAGAAGCAAAAGCTGGAAAAGATACAAAAACTAGAAAAGAAGCAAGAGCAGGAAAAGATACAAGAATTAGAAAAGAAGCAAGAACTGAAAAAGAAGCAAGAGCTGAAAAAGAAGCAAAAACTGGAAAAGAAGCAAGAACTGAAAATGAAACAAGAGCAGAAAAAGAAGCAAAAATTGGAAAAGAAGGAAGAACTGAAAAACAAACAAAAACTGGAAAAGCAACAGAAACTAGAAAAGAAGCAAGAACTGAAAGAGAAACAAACACTAGAATGGATTCAAAAACTAGAAAAGAAAGAAGAACTGAAAAAGAAGAAAAAACGGGAAGAGATACTAAAACTAGAAAAGAAAGAAGAACTGAAAATGGAGAAGCAACTGAAAGAGATACAAAAACTAGTAAACAAAGAAGAACTGAAAAGTCGAAAGAAACTGGAAAAAATGCAAAAACTAAAAAACAAAGAAGAACTGAAAAAGAAGAAGAAACTGGAAAAAATGCAAAAACTGGAAAAGAAGCAAGAGCCGGAAAAGATGCCAGAACTGGAAAATATAGACGAGTCAGAAAAGACGCAATACCTGGAAAAAAAGCAAAAAACGGAAAATAATCCTCATCTGAAAAACAAGCTGGAACCGGAAAAGAACTGTCAAACCCGAAAAGGAAACCGGATGAACTGCGAAAAGAGCCAGAACTCGATAACAACTGTAGAACGATTGATTTAATGATCAAACGAAGCAAGACCCGGAAAAGAAAAATAGAACAAATAAATCATACACCTGCTTCATTTTACCAAAATTTATTATCAATAACATTTTTATTATGAAGAACTTTATGGTATTCTTAGTATATGGACAGCATTTGATAATATTTTGCTCGGTAAGTGTAACTACTGATATATTATTAGCTAGTAATTAGTCATGCTAACTTTAAGATATCAGCATTATTTTAGCAGCAACTAAGTACACTCTTTCGTAGTTCAGATCTATGTTTTCAGTGCCTTTCATGGCTGCGAGGTCTTCCGGTTTTACCTGGAGAGTCACAGTTTATTGACTTTTTTAACACATAGTCACATGACAGTATTTTTCAACAATAAATTTATGTTATGCTACTGGCTTTAAATTGTGCAAATAAATATTGCACGTCATATCTTTCATAATTGAACTCATGAAATTAATTTATACAGATTTCATTTTAAAATTTGTTTGACCCTGAGCTGTCTTATCCAACTGCAGATATTTATAGGACTTTATATCAAGATTCAAAGAAACGCTCAAAAAGGAATGTTTATCCGCTTTTAATTATGTGTTAATCAGCTTGAGTTGCATTACCAAGATTGTAATTCTAAACAAATTAAAAGCTATTGTAGTATGTACATTAGCTTTTAATTTGCTTTCACCTTGTTTAAATGTAGTTTGACATACCACAGTTTCCGTTTCTACTCAGGATTTTTCTAGTGTAAAAATTCAAGATTACAAATTAAAATGAGCGAAAAAATAACTTTTAAAATGTGTGTATACATTAAATCAGAATCATAATATAATTAGAGAAAAAAACTGAATAATATATTATAAAGCGAATTTATATCAATTTCGATTTCTTTCAAAATAGAGATTCCTTCGCACCTCACAAATCTCACAGAAACTCTCGGTTTGTGATTCGTGAGCTTTAGTTTTTTATATTTGGAATTTGGCAGCAATATGATTCACTGTTACGATACAAATTCTTGCTCACAAATTGGTTATCTAACTAGAAAATGGTATAACTAAAATAAAATAAATATTATTAGATGGAAATGTTGGTTTGCTTTGCGTTTATCTGAATGGTATCGTATATTTAAACCTGTTGGAGACGTTTTTTTCCCACACATCGAATAGAGACACATAGTCACATAATATAAATAATCTGACTACATTACTATAGTGTAAGATGAAGCTCTACCACATTTCTCTATTACTTTAGACTGCGAAAGATTTGCTAAAGCATTACAGGATCATACTCTGAAGGATCTCGCCGTTCTGTTTCATTTTCTTCCCCCTCGAAAACACATTATCTTAATACAATAGATTACTTTTGAAAGAATGTATTATTTGAAAACCTTGTAACTGTAAGAATTATTCTCTGACGTTATTACACAAAAAGCGGTTGAGAGCCTAATCTTTTGCTATGCGCTTTAAGATGTATAAAATCATTTTGAAATGTAAGGCCTACAAACCGAAACGTAACTTTATCTTATTTCTGTACTATTCATTAGAGTTATATACATTCCCATCAATAGATACTCAATGGCTAAATATTCTGGTTACCCAAATCAGTTCTTTTTTTCCTCTCTTCTTTTTCTTAATTTTAAATAATCCGGAAAGTAAAGCTATAGAAAATTTCACTTCTTCATTAGAAATCTGATTTGGAATTTTGTTTTCCGAGATAAAAATTTTAATTCCTTATCTCTTTTCTCAACACAAAGATCGAAAAACGTAACATCGACATTTTGAAAACATTTGTAAACTAATAGAAGGGAAAAAGCAGAATATAATGGTTCAGCAAGCATGTAAATATCTCTATCACTTAAGTTTCAGCTATGTTTGTTATAGTATATTCAGGCGTATAAGACGCACTTTTAAAACAAAATGTAAGATGGAAATTTATGCGTGCGCGCTGTACGCCAGCTATAAAAATTTTATGTTTGGAAATATGGAAAAAGTGAGCATACGAAAATTAGATTTCTTCGTGTAATTAAATTTTTTTTCTTTAAAAGAAATAACACAGTTTATGTACTTAAAAATTTTCGTTATAAAAATTCTGTTTCATTTTCACCTTCACATCTGATCCATACTTCCATAGATCCAAGTTCCTCATATTCGGCTTAAGTTATATCTTCAAGCACATCATCGGATTCTGTTTCATTTTCGCCGTCACTTTTTCTCTGATCCACAGATAAATAATCATCTTCCGTTTCAACTAGACCGTCAGATATACCACATATATTAAATGGGTTTAATTTTATTCCGTGCTTTTATTATTTACTGACACACTATTTATGGACTGGCATGACGTATTTGGTCTCCATTTGTAACCAGTTTTTTCACCTTCACGTTTGCTCGAGTATTCCACTGACGTTAAAAATATTCTATCGATGATATATTGACATATATGTCTAATATCTGAACTAATGGCAATAATCCGCCTGGATAAACTGTCATATCTGTATAACATTATTTCAACAACATATTTGTGTTATCCGTTAGATGGAGGCTGAACATGTCCCAAAGTATTGGATTTTCTTGATTATCTGAGACAAAAGGAAGCTTTTGCCAAATATTTCTTATCCACAGTTTCACGACATTTTTCTCCGCCGATCATTTCTCTTGAATACGGATGAAAACACTTTCGGGAAACTGCACTTCTGCAAAATCTTTCTTTTAAAGATATCGATGGGATTTTAATTTCGTACGGTCGGCTAAGCAGGAGATCAGTACGGTGAGGTGAGATTTCTCTTTGGACTATTGTTTCTATGTTAACCGTTATTTTTCTTTCATATCATTGTTTATTTATCTTCTACCGTATAACAACTACTGGAATGACATCCATATTTGCAACACGTGATAGTAATTAAATTTTTCCATATTTTTAAAAACTCATCAAAGTTTTATCTCTATATTTGCGAAGCCTTTGAAAAAATTTTGTCTTTTTTTCTCGGAGAACTGAATTATTCCGTGAAGTAAATCGAAAACACAAACTCAGTTTGCTTTAGAGTTTTCACTTCCATTTGCACTCCTTTTTTCTATTTTTAAGTCAAAGAAACGTACGCTGTTTCTTGTTACAATTAATTCATTCTAGCGATGATAGGGATTTTCTACAATGCAGTTTCCAACACTTTCGCCGACGGTAAGCTATTTCATTACTTCTTTATGCAATGCACAGTTATTCTTTGGCGCAATAATCATTGTAAAATTTCATGTTTCCTCCACTCGTGTACGAAGCACTCACGAAAACCAAACTGCATGATTTCCATTTTCGTTCGCAAACTGAATGACTTAACATTTGAAACTTGCATTGTGTTTGTTTCGTTCGGCAAAAGCCATAACTACTGCTGAAGAAAGCACTGGATGAACTACACTTCACTAAAATCAAATGTGATATCGTTAATTCTTTGATGTTGACATCAGAACCACGGTTTCAAATGACTACAGAAAGAAGAACATGACTCTTAATTCCGCAATTTCACTTTGGTCGAAATTGCACTCTTATCCAAATTACGTTCCTTGTTTCTCGAAGTCCTAGAATAACATTCTCTTCCACATCCAGAATGAATACAAATCACCACCTACCTTGCAGAAATATTTTCCCCGATAATCATTTCTCCTGCGCACCACCTTATCGCTTGCCAAACTGCAATGTTTCCGCAATTGACATATTTGCTCGTGTTTCCTAAGGTATGAAATAATCAAGAAGAGCTGTTGCGGGATATGATGTTTTTGGTATTGCCAAACCACCATGTGTATTTTATTGCTTTCTTTATTTACTAAAGACCTGATGCATTGTAATTAAGCGATATAAGAACTTGATTTATATGCGATTACGTTTTCTTATACAAAATGTTCCAACAATGTGCTTATGCGTTGTAATTTCATTTATTCAAAACTCAGTCTAGTTATATTTATAAAATTTTCAATAGCAAACGAATGTTTTAAGAAAACAGTTTAGACGTTTTGGGTCAAGATATTTTTCAAAAAAAGCCTAATCCAAGAGTTATTTATATGAGAAATTTTATGTAAAAACAAATGGCGCACATTTTTACGTTTGAAATTTACTGGCATATTCCATGCCAAATTTAGTAAGAGATTTCAGGTTTTTACCAGCTAAAGGTAGTTAAGGATTTCTAGAATAATTTGCAAGGTCAAGGAAGAGTTTTGTCTATTGTTAATTGATATTTTCATTTCCAAGAAAGAACGTTAAGCATTAAATCTTGAAAGAAGTTTTTTATTTTCTTTTGGCACGATGCGTAATGAGTTTATTTCAAAAAAGCTGAAAATAAAAGTACCAGTTATCTATATTTTACTATTTATATCATAATAAATAACTTACTAATTTAAAATTTAATTATAAAAAAGATTTTACTCCCACAAAAGCCGTTTTATCCATTTACGCCAGTTTGGGCACTTTTCTACTGCATATGCCTTTCATCAAATTGTACACGCTCTGTCCACAAAATATTCACTCGCTCTTTATTTGTGCAACCGTGGATATACTTCAATTAATAATCTGTTTTAAATGACGCAACTTTTTGTCTTTTCGAATAATAAACGGTTATTATTGCACAAAGTACGAAATCTGACTAATTATTTTTTCCTCCAATACCTAGACTTCTGTCTAGGTATTTGGTTATAAGAAATAAATCACAAAACAATTGACTGATGTCCATCGAAATCAGACGGAGATACTTATGTTCAAAATTATTTCATAACGAGTGCAAACTTTTTCCTCATAAAGTCATGACTGTCGGTGAAACATATGAAGAGCTAGGCTTCGTAATTTTTACAAAACAAATTATTTTAAATTTAAAAGTACCAAAGCGCAAACATTTACGTTTTTCAAAACACTTTTGTACTTGGAAGTCAATGCCCACCACAAACGACCAAGATCCGGTCTGAAATTTTGCAGACAGTGCACAGTCATCCGTTTCGAGTATCTTTCATTTTGGTTATTTGCGTATGCGATATAACCTTCTCAAATATTCTCATGCTTGTGACTCAGAATTGAATTATCATTTTAAGTGAGCATTTAAAAGTAATTTTTTAAAATAAAAAACCAAAAGAAATATTTATAGTTTTTAAAATCAGTATTACGTTTGTAAAATGAAAGAACTTAAAATCTTTTTAAAGTAAAAATAGCGAAAAGAAAAATTTAAATGAAAGTTTCACGTTAGTAAAGTTAAATATTAAAGAGAAAAACATTTTTGACACGAGAAAGGGAAAATAAAAGAATTTTAAAGTCAAAATTACATTTGCACAAGTTGCAAATTTGATAGAGATTCGCGTTCCTTTAAGCTTCGGGCGCATCCCTATGACGGTCGGTTACTATTAAGCTTGTTATTGTAAACTGTCTATTCAAATTACAGTCGGTATGCGCAAAGGGGGCCTGAATCTTCATCCTGAAAAATAAACAAAATTATTGTTACACATCACATAAAAATATCAGTCGTCGAACACTGGTAGTTCGGTTCGAGGTTCGAATCCTGCGAACGGGCTGGCTGCATAGTCCTTTTCGTGTTTTTGTCCATGTGTTACGTGTATACCAGTCAGTTTCTCTTAGTGGTGGTGGTGGTGGTGGTATATTTATGATGCAAAGCTCTATAGGCCATATCCGCCAAACGCAGGATTCGTTTTTCAACATATAACCTAAAGTATAGATTTTATATAAAGAACAAAGTCTAAAGACAACAGCACACTTTTAAAATAGAGGCAAGTAAAAAGATAATGAAATGGTGGGATGAAAATGCTGATTATGATTCAGATAATGAGATATAGCTATAAAATCCTAAAACATCTGATTCATTAAAATTCTAACATAAAATCTCAAGACAAAAATCAAATTAAATAATAGAAACCTGTTTCTTTCAGGTAGTGAAACAAATTGGTATTGACCTCTCTTCCGATTCAACGGTCGAGAGGCAGGTCGCAGCTATTAAAATACTTCTCACGAAGAATATTAAAATATGGACATTCAATTAAAATGTGATGCACTGAAAGACAAACATCACAGTTTGCACAAGCAGGCTCGTTCTCACCTTTCAGAAGGTAGTTATGTGTTACTCTAGTGTGACTAATTCTAAGGCGAGTCAAAAGAACTTCCTCCCTGCGATTGCTAGTAGTATCCCAATGCTCTATTTTAGGCTTCACCCTTCTCAACTTGTTATGAAGTTGAATGTTCCAAAGTTGCTGCCATTTCTTTCTGATCTTCTCTATGAGGGCACAACGGATATCTCTAAAAGAGCCAGTTTCTCTTAGAAAGCCCTCGACGAAGGCACCCCTCCTCTTAGGCAGATAGCCCTAGTGTGCTTTGTCGTAATCTCAATAAATCAAAGCAAACCATCTATGTCTGTATCCAATCCGCTATGCTGTTTTCTGTTAAAGACACCGTTGTGACATCCCGTTGTTGATGTCTCGCTAGTTCATGGAAACTTGACATTTTACAAATAATCTCATATGCAATACATGCAACAATAATTTTAGTAATTTAGACATTATTATGTATTTTTCATTTTAGCGAAAACTGCCAAACAAATCTATGCTTTATCACGAAAAATAACTACTACTTCGTATATAATAAACATTATTACTCCAATTCGTAATTGGAATTGAACGAGAAATGTTTTAAATCGCTTTACAGCACTTGCTATATAAGGCTACTGTTAGATTGTCGGACTCCTTGAATGCTATTGAAAACACCCTTCTCTGGCATATTTCTTCCAAGTTAAATTTTATCGCACCAAACTATTAAAGAGCTTTGATTATATTACTCTAGGGAAAATTTTGTTTGCTTGACAATTTAAAACTAACGAATGGATATTTCAGTTTTTAGTGAAATTTAAAGAAATGCTTTAAAATTAATAATCTGTCTAACTTATATCCATTTTGGATTATTTAATATTACATTATTTACTATATTACATTAATTACTATATTACATTAATTACTTTCCAAAATGAATTGCGTAGAACCTAGTTTTGATTTGCTTTTACACGCTATAAATGGGAAGCATTCTTTAAGTCTTAGAGTAGAACAAAATAATTGTCTAAAATTATTTTTTTTACGTTACATCATGGTTTCTAATTGATTTTTAATGTTTTTACATAAATCAAATAGTTAGTGAACTGCAAAAATGTTGCTTCAGTTTACGAAAATGCAGGACAGGACAGGAAAAAGTGCACCACGACATCGTCATAGACAAAAATGGTATTTCCCTACTGCACTAACCTTTTCTGGAATTTATTAAGACAAAAGATTACATTTCAAGTCATTACATTACGCAGTTCACATAATAAATTACATTAAAGTAACAAGTTATTTGCATTGGAAGAACAATTATACAGATAAACTGGGGTACAGGTAATCGAGGTACAGATATATTGGTATGCAGGAATCAATATGGAGATAACATGTTACAATTAATTAGATGTTGCAGTTTGATATTTGTTGGTGTGCTTGGAGGAATGCCTTAGCATAATGCAAAAAATCATTGTGGTTATATCTGGGAAATTGGTTCATTGGAGAGACTCTCGGTTGCTCAGCGTTTCTGTAAATGTTGGCCTCCGGCAGAGAAAAATATAGGATGAGAGGCTTCGAATCTCCTTCACGTTTTAAGATGCAGACCAGCCACCGAGTAGTAAAGTCGCTGAACGCTGGTAGTTCGGTCAGAGGTTCGAATCACGCGAACGAGCAGGCTGCACGGTCGTTTTCGTGGTTTTCCCATGTGTAACGAGCCACTTTATAAGGTCCTCCACGGTGGCATATAGCTTAGGCAGATAGCTCTTGAGGCTTTGTCGTAATCACAAAAACCAAACCAAATTTCCCCGTTTTATCAATAATCATGCAGGTTGACCAGCTGACGGAGAGTAAAATCAGGGAAAATTACTGGTTACATATGGGAACAAACTTCGGAGAACAGGTGGCGTTTCTCTCGGTTTTCTCCCCGGCTTTCATTAGTACGAGCCGTGTTCCTTAGAAAGTCCTCCAGGAAGGCATACCTCCTTTTACATTAATGAAACTTGCTGTAACATAAACCAAATAGTATGGAACTGCGAAAATACTGCTTTAGTTTACGGGGAATACAAAAACTCATTATCGGTGAATCTGGGAAATGGGTTCATTTTGAGACTTCAAAGCCCACATTGTAGAATGTCAAATTATCCTGAAAATCGTAACGTTGCGCGCGAAAACATAATCTTGCAAAAGGAACACTTTCACTCAGCGATCCTACTCGCAAAAGTGGAAAATAGCGCAGTTACTTGAAAAGAAGTCAAAGACGTCTTTTAGGCAGAACTCTAATTTTCAAATAATGAAAATATTTTATGAAACTAGTATTGAAAAATGCAGTAGTGGCTATAGAACATCTATTGTAAATAAATTCAAAGCGATGTTAATTAATATAGATAGGGTATTATAAAATTCTCTCTGATGATAATATTTACTTTGACCTATATTCCTTTTATGTTTTTGTTAACCACTTCTTCAATTTGCATTTCTTTCCTCTGTAGTTACGTTACATACAATGCGTTTTACACAACCGTATTCATAGAAATAGGATAGAAAACATCACTTCAGCCTAAAAATCTTCAGTTTTGTTTGCGTGATGTTGAACTTTGAAGTTAGTGTTCATTTATAATTTTTCGTAGATCTTTTTATCCTTGAATTATCTA
This sequence comes from Stegodyphus dumicola, assembly GCF_044657685.1. Classification (NCBI taxonomy): domain Eukaryota; kingdom Metazoa; phylum Arthropoda; class Arachnida; order Araneae; family Eresidae; genus Stegodyphus; species Stegodyphus dumicola. The sequence continues at coordinate 2,845,040 of NC_140772.1, forward strand.
ATAACTGTATAAATTTGCTTAAATATTAACGCTAAACATTATATTTATAAACCGGAAGCACTGGCAATAAGAGACATATTAAATGTTCTCTGTTTCCATGTTTCTTATAATGCTAGATCACTTTGTATTCGCTACTGACTGGAAAGTGGACGGTGAATACATAAACCGAGACTATGGTATGAAAACCGTCATACTTGTAAACGGAGAGGTTTTCGGAACATACGATTTTATTTATATTTCGATTTATATAACGACACGCATGAAAACTACAGCACCATAACAGTATAAACAATAAATTGCTTATTCGAAGAAAATTTTTCTTCCTTTAAATTTCACTTGCTTGGAAGCTGAAAAATAATTGTATGTGCAAATGATTGCTGCACACGTTACGGGCGAAGCGGAACATGCTAGTGTACAAAAACAATTATTATTTGACTTGTAACGGCAAATGTAAATAATTAATTTAAAAGTTACTCACAAATATTTTAATAAATATAAATGTTCACTTTGCGCGTTACTGTATTATTCTTTGGTGGTAACAGTTCTCGCATTGGTTTTCACTTTAGAATCCAAAGTTTTGTTTTTAAGAGAAAATCAATTTTACCGCTAGAGATGAAAAATAAAGGACTTGGTGTTGATATGGTAGTATTAATTTTTTTGTAGCTTAATAAAATAACTTTATTGTAGTGAGGTTTTAGCTGTATCATGTTACATTCTCTCAGCTAAGAAACAACACAGAAGCATAAGGCATACCAGCGGACATTACATTCAAGAGTATTGGCGAATTTCCACCGCTACCACTTTCAAAATAATATATTTTATTTGAGATATGAGGTACAATTTCCTTTGTTAACCCAAAGGGCTGGTAACCCAGAAAGGCTATTAGCCTCAAAACGTCATTTTGTGGCGTTTCACTCTAAACAGAGAACCATTTAAACTGTTGCCTCCAGATGCTATTGGCCTGTATTGTATTAAGAGAAAATAAATAATGAAGAATCTGCATGAATGTATGTACCTAGAGCCATCAATTTTGAATAACTTAGTCTTCCGCCCGAATATGGACACTTGGGAGCATTTTGAATATGGACACTTGCAGAATTTTGAATTTGTCTTGTTATCTATTTCATATTTTTTAAAACTTTTAAAGAATTTTTGACTAACGAACTCAACGATTTCAAAGCGAGCAATGTACGGAAAAAAACATTTTTACCTTCAGCGCGTGGGACTGTCGATCGGAAATTCCAAAGATATGCTGTTTTAAATTATTTTGTGAAATGGCTGTTGACTTGAATTTTATGTGGCTTAATTGCGAAGAACATATTTTAATAAATAAAGGTAACACACAAAACGTTAAAAACAGTCTCTTTGGGCATAATATAAAATCTGAAAGGTTTTGGAATTTTGTTTTTATATTTTACCAAATACTGTTTTTTCATGTTGCATTTTTTATGTTAAATATTGTTTATTACCCTTTAATTGTATTTTTAACTAGAACAAGCTAGTAAAATATAAAAATGTAAGAATTTTTTAAAGCGTGCTTATCAAAATGGCCAGGGCGTTTGTTTTTGTTAGTAGGTATTACGTCTTGAGATTGTCAGCTTTTTTAGATGACTTTTTATTAACTTTGTTAATTTTCAGTAAAAATAACTCATTCTTATTTATCATTAACAGCAAACTTTAAATTTTACCGAGTATTGAATATGGATATATAATTCGCGAGAAAATACCGAGTTCGCGTTTCGAAGTCTAAAACAGTGAAATATATAAAGAGTTATTTAATGTTAAATTTGAGGCAAAAAATAATTTTTCTGATTTGCTTGAGCAAAAAAATCTCATCTGAGCAACATCTGAACTGGCCTGAGTTATATTATCCGACTCTTTAGCCGCTCTCCAACGGTCGAGAGGGCCCACCAGCGGCTGAGCGGTAACGTCACTGAACACTGGTAGTTCAGTCCGAAGTTCAAATCCCGCGTACGAGCTGGCTGCATGGGTGTTTTCGTGGTTTTCCCCATATGTAACGTGTATACGAGCCAGTTTCCCTTAGAAAGTCCTCCACGAAGGCCTCCATCCCGTTAGGCAGATAGCCTTTGTGTTCTTTTCCATAATTTAATAATCCATCCAATCCATCCAACGGTCGAGAGTTGAAGACACTGAATACTGCTAGTTAGGTCCGAGGTTCAAATCCCGCGAAATGCCCATGGACATTTTCGCGGTTTTCCCACGTATAACGGACATGCGAGTGCGTTTCCCTCAGAAAGTGATCCAGGAAAGTATCCTTCCCCTTAGGCAGATAGACGTCGAGTACTTTACCTTTATTATTAGATAAACCCAACTGACTCTTGAGCCTTTGGATTCACCAAGTATCTCCTACTTAACATTCACAGATTGGGGGCACAGTTAGAGGCTTCCAGTGTGACATCGATTTATAATCTGTATTCTAGAATTTCATGCAAATATTTTAAGATTGACTAAGAATGATGAGCATCTGCTTTTGCATATTATTTAAGGTAATATTTTTGTATTCAAATATTGTGCAGCTAATTCTTACGCAATAAACTATTTCCTCGATCGTGACGTTGTTTGCCTTGATTGTAAATAAGTAAACAGAGCAATTTGGATCTAACCTTATGAGAGTGTCAACAAAATGTGTACAGCTGGGATGCGGCAAACCTTCACATCGGTGGTTACGACAAGGTACACATATTCAAATCTCAAGGGCTTAGTAATCTAGAAATGCTGCAGTTAAGAAATGAGACACCAGAGCCATATAATACAAGACACAGAATTAGTATGTTAAAAATTTAAAATTTTATTTTCGTTTATAATAACAAAAGAGATTTTCGAGTCACTTTTCTCATTTGCCGATTTGCCACATGTCGTGTCGGTACTTTCTCGAAAATGAGTGTAACCGTAAAACGGTACTGTTCTGTTATCCGGACCAGATTCAGAAATGTATTCATGTATGTCAGTGTGTGTGTAAATAGGTGCATATATGTGATATATGTGTACACACACATACGTTCGTGCTTACATATATACACGAACACCATCCATTTATACATGCATTCATAAACACATGCATCCATTCATACATTCATACATTTCTGAATCCGGTCACGATAACAGAAGAGTACTCATAAAACTTTCAGATTTGCTAAAATTTGCGTTAATCGTTAATAAAGATAAATAGGGATTTTTGTATTCTAGTTTAACATCATACAGAAATTATATATGTCAGTAGCAGGAGCGCGACAACTCAACACAACTAACGGCATTGCAGTGAGACGAAGGATGGACGATGGAAGCGAAAGAGAAGAGTCACGTTTTCGACTAAGACGTATTAGTAGATGGCGAAGCTGTTAACTTCTCAATTATAACTCTTTTTTCATTTGGTTGATACTCATCACTGTATCTCCATCAATAACTAAATAAATACTAAGTCACCTAAATGAGTATCGTCAGCGTAGAAATCCCTTAGACGCCGAGTTTACATATATTTAATTTCTAGAGGCCATGTCAAGTAAGAACACGGTTATAAAATGATGGAATTCGAACCCAACACACGATTATCATTTATGATATATATACCGTGCCTTGCACGTTTTGTTCGTTTCTATGGCCTAGATGAATTGCGCGAATATCGATAAAAATAATTGCAAAACAGGACACTTTACACCAGGTAAAGTGTAATATTTTTATCCCAAGATTTCTTGATTTAAAATTTTAAGAAACAAACTAGAAGCGATATTTACCAGCTGCCCAATCGGGCAGTCATTAGCGAAGGTCCGAATCCTGGAAAAGGCATGGATGATTGTAAATATATAGTATCTGTGCGGCATGGGGGCACTTTACATATGCGCAGAGCCAAATGTCCTCTCGAGTGGTTGGTGGTAGGTGAAGAGGCATGGAATATCCTCGGACTGGGTGCTGTCCATTAAAATTGGGGGCGGAAATGAGCAAAGTCGTACGGTCACTTGAAGGGTGTTCGAGGCTGTTGCCAACGACAATCACAATCTTGCACTCCTTGCCACGATGAATTTCGTATGCTTATTCTGATACTACTGTCAGAGACGTGATATAATTCATAACCTATTTACCGTTAAATGTTTGTATTATTACCATAAATTATTTACATTTACATATACACACTAAGCCCTAATGTTGTATTTAATTTCAAATCCCTTAACAACTTTCATTTTGATCCTTGTTAGATAGGCTGCGAGTCGCCCGATGGCGAAGTGGCTAACTCGTCGCGCAGCTGTACTACAGGTCCGGGGTTCGACCCCCGCTCTGAGCAATTTTGACCCGGCCTTTCATCCCTTGAGTGGGTCCAGAAAATGAGTTCCAAGTTCGCTTGGGGACTAAACGTTGGGGGTCCTACGACAAGCTGACCACTAGCCCAGGGCATATGCTGATGCCGTCTGGGGCACAAAGTCAAGAAACCAGATTTCGGGGCACTGCAGGCCGTCGCCCACTAGGGCTGTTGCGTCAATGAGTTTAATTTAGAAGGACTCGGAATCTGATTTATGTTAAAAATAATGCCCGAAGAAACAATTCAACTTACTAAATAAATTAGAACAAAAAGGTTCCAACTGCTCCGGGGAGGATATCACAAAAGATTTTCCGTCAAAGGTAGTAGCCTAATTGTAATCCACAACATTTTAGTTCGGGCGCCAGTGTTAGTCAACAGGTTTTTTGCTGTTCTGAATTGTAGTTCCAACTGCTCCAGGGAGGACATCACAGAAGCTTTTCCCTCGAAGGTAGTAGCCCAATTATTATCCACACCTTTTAGTTCGGACGCCACTGTTAGAGTCAATAGGTTTGTTTGCTGTTCTGAAATGTAGTTCCAACTGCTCCAGGGAGGACAAAACAGAACCTTTTTCGCCTAAATATTATCCACAACCTTTTAGTTCGAGCGCAACTTTTAGAGTCAATAGGTTTCTGTTGTTTTTATGTGAATTCCAACTGCTCCAGGCAGCATATCACAGAAGCATTTCCGTCGAAGGTAGTAGCCTAGTTGTTATCCACAACCTTTTAGTTCGGGCGACAGTCTTAGATTCAACAGGGATTTTTTCTGTTCTTATATGTAGTTCCAACTTCTCCAGGGAGGACATCACAGAATCCTTTCCGTCGAAGGTAATAGCCTAATTGTTATCCACAACCTTTTAGTTCGGATGCCACTGTTAGAGTCAATAGGTTTGTTTGCTGTTCTTAAATGTAGTTCCAACTGCTCCAGGGAGGACATTTCAGAACCTTTTCCGCCTAATTATTATCTACAACCTTTTAGTTCGAGCACCACTTTTAGAGTCAATAGGTTTTTCCTGTTCTGATATATGAAATTTAGTTCCAACTGCTCCACAGAGGACATCACAAACCTATCGAAGGTGCTAGCCCAATTATTATACAAACCCTTTTATTTAGGGCGCCAGTGCTAGAGTGAATATGTTTTTGCTGTTCTGAAATGTAGTTCCAACTGCTCCAGGGATGAAGTATATCACAGAAGCTTTTCCGTCGAAGGTAGTGGCCTAACTGTTATCCACAACCTTTTATTTCGGGCGCCAGTGTTAGAGTCAATAGGTTTTTTGCTGTTTCGAAATGTAATTCCAAATGCTCCAGGGAGCACATCAAAGAAGCATTTCCGTCGAAGGTAGTAGCCTAATTGTTATCCACAATCTTTTACACTTATGTCCATAAATTAAGGATAATTCGGAGTCACGCTGAAATCGAACTCTAAAATAAATATATCACCTGTAAAATCACTACACACATCTTCAAGAATCATATGCAAATTTCAGGAAGTAAACAGATGACACCGATGATACGTCACAATGACGAGAGTGTAAGAGAGTGATATATAAGGAATACAGGCAAAGAAGTAAAATTGTTCGCAGGCGCTTTATAAGCTTTTCAGAATACTAACCGAATAGTTACGACACGGACACATTTGGATGATTTTTTACGTGGTAGAATTATCGGCCGTCTGGAATGTGGGCGTACCCAACTGGAAGTATCAGACGATCTTTGAATTGCCCAGAGTGTCATTTCCAGGCTTTGGCAACGATTCCAAGATGATGGCAATGTGTGTAGACGTTACAGCACAGGTCGCCCCAGAGTTACAACGCCGAATGAGGACTCGTATTTGGCAGTTACTGCCAAAGAAACAGACGGAGCACATCCTCAGACCTGTCTCGTCAGCTCTCTTCAGCCACTGGTACGACAATTTCAAGGCAGACCGTGTACAGACGCTTAGGACAGATTGGTCTATATGCTCGTATACTTGTCAGATGCGTTCCACTTACTGCAACTCAATGTCGCCTCGGTTAGCTTTCAGTAGAGAGCATACGTTGTGGACAGCGCAACAGTGGGCTTGTGTGATGTTTTCCGACGAGTCCAGGTTTAGCTTGCAGTCTGATTCTCGCCGGACTTTCATATGGAGAGCTCCAGGTACCCGTTACTACCAAGAAAACATCATTGAACAACACCGTTACCGTGGTGCAGGATTGCTCGTTCGGGGTGGAATTATTCTGGGTTCCAGAACTGACCTGCATGTTCAAATTGGAACCATGACATGCCAAATCTATCGGGACGTCATTCTGGAACAACATGTACGTTTGTTTCGGCGCGCCACGGGCGCACAATTTGTGTTTATGGATGACAACGCCCCTCCCCACTGCGCAAACTTCGTAAGCGAATGCCTTCAATCGGAGGATATCACCCGTATGGAGTGTCCAGCATTCTCACCGGACTTGAATCCAGTAGAGCACGTGTAGGATATACTTGGCGGACGAGTTGCAGCCCGTCAACCTCCTCCTACATGTCTACCGGAACTTCGGAGAGCATTGCTTTTTGAGTGGTGTAATTTCCCCCAAGATCAGATCGATAATTTGATACTCAGCATGCCTAGGCGTTTTACGGAATGTATTGCATCGTCTGGGAGACATACAATGTATTAACAATCATACCAACCATGTAATATTGGTTTTTGTAAATAGGTTTTTTTTTGTTTTTTTTTTTTTTTGTTTTTGTAATTTGCTTCAAGGAGAAAGAATCGCTATTTTTTTTAATAATATCAAATATATAGCATCTTTTTTTGCTCTTTACCTCTTACCAAATTTGCCTTATTTGTAAAGCTTAATAAATAAGCTTTACAAATAAGGCAAATTTGGTTTGCTTCTATCTCTTCCTTTGCTTGATTTTGCATTATCCTTAATTTATGAACATGAGTGTAGTTCGGGCGCCAGTGTTAGAGTCAATAGGTTTTGCTGTTCTGATATACTAAATGTAGTTCCAGCTGCTCTACAGGGGACATCACAAACCTTTCGAATGTGCTTGTTCAATTATTATACAAACCCTTTTATTTCGGGCGCCAGTGTTAGAGTGAGTAGGTGTTTTTGCTGTTCTTATATGTAGTTCCAAATGCTCCAGGGAGGACATCACAGAAGCTTTTCCTTCGAGAGTAGTAGCCCAATTATTATCCACACCTTTTAGTTCGGACGCCACTGTTAGAATCATTAGGTTTCTTTGCTGTCCTGAAATGTAATTAAACTGCTCCATGGAGGATATCTCAGAACCTTTTCCGCCTAATTATTATCCACAACCTTCTAGTTCGGGAGTCCAAAGTTAGAGACAATAGGTTTTTGTTAATCTGATATATGATATGTAGTTCCAACTGCTCCACACAGGACATCACAAAACTTTCGAAGGTTCTAGCTCAATTATTATACAAACCCATTTAGTTCGGACGCCACTGTTAGTGTCAATAGGTTTTTGTTGTTCTGAAATGTAGTTCGAACTGCTCCAGGAAGGACATCAGAGAGTCTTTTCCGTTGAAGGTAGTAGCATAATTGTTATCCACAACCTTTTAGTTCGGGCGCCAGTGTTAGAGTCAATATGTTTCTGCTGTTCTGATATATAAAATGTAGTTCCAACTGCTCCACATAGGACATCACAAACGTTTCGAAGGTGCTAGCCCAATTATTATAGAAACCCTTTTAGTTCGGGCGCCAGTGTTATAGTCAATAACTTTCTGCTGTTCTGATATATGAAATGTGGTTCCAACCGCTCCACAGAAGACATCACAAACCTTACCCAAATATTATAGAACACAAACCCAATTATTATAGAAACCCTCTTAGTTCGGGCGCCAGTGTTATAGTCAATAACTTTCTGCTGTTCTGATATATGAAATGTGGTTCCAACCGCTCCACAGAAGACATCACAAACCTTTCGAAGGTGCTAGCCCAATTATTATACAAACCCTTTTAGTTCGGGCGCCAGAGTTAGAGTCAATAACTGCTCCAGGGAGGATATCTTGCAACCTTTTCCGCCTAATTATTTTCCACAACCTTTTAGTTCGGGCGCCAGTATTAGAGTCAATAGGTTTTTTTCTGTTCTGATATATGAAATGTAGTTCCAACTGCTCAAAGGAGGATCAACACAGAAGCTTTTCCTTCGAAGGTAGTAGCCTAATTGTTATCCACAACCTTTTATTTCGGGCGCCAGTGCTAGAGTCTATAGGTTTTTGCTGTTCTGATATATGAAATGTAGTTCCAACTGCTCAACATAGGACATCACAAACATTTCGAAGGTGCTAGCTTAATTATTATAGAAACCCTTTTAGTTCGGGCGCCAGAGTTAGTCAATAACTGCTCCAGGGAGGATATCTTACAACATTTCCCGCTTATTATTTTCCACAACCTTTTAGTTCGGGCGCCAGTATTAGAGTCAATAGGTTTTTGACGTTCTGATATATGAAATGTAGTTCCAACTGCTCCAAGGAGGATCATCACAGAAGCTTTTCCTTCGAAGGTAGTAGCCTAATTGTTATCCACAACCTTTTATTTCGTGCGCCAGTGCTAGAGTCTATAGGTTTTTGCTGTTCTGATATATGAAATGTAGTTCCAACTGCTCCACATAAGACATCACAAACCTTACCCAAATATTATAGAACACAAACCCAATTATTATAGAAACCCTTTTAGTTCGGGCGCCAGTGTTATAGTCAATAATTTTCTGCTGTTCTGATATATGAAATGTGGTTCCAACCGCTCCACAGAAGACATCACAAACCTTACCCAAATATTATAGAACACAAACCCAATTATTATAGAAACCCTCTTAGTTCGGGCGCCAGTGTTATAGTCAATAACTTTCTGCTGTTCTGATATATGAAATGTGGTTCCAACCGCTCCACAGAAGACATCACAAACCTTTTGAAGGTGCTAGCCCAATTATTATACAAACCCTTTTAGTTCGGGCGCCAGAGTTAGAGTGAATAACTGCTCCAGGGAGGATATCTCACAACGTTTTCCGCCTAATTATTTTCCACAACCTTTTAGTTCGGGCGCCAGTATTAGAGACAATAGGTTTTTGCCGTTCTGATATATAAAATGTAGTTCCAACTGCTCCAAGGAGGATCATCACAGAAGCTTTTCCTTCGAAGGTAGTAGCCTAATTGTTATACAAACCCTTTTTTTTCGGGCGCCAGTGCTAGAGTCTATAGGTTTTTGCTGTTCTGATATATGAAATGTGGTTCCAACTGCTCAACATAGGACATCACAAACATTTCGAAGGTGCTAGCTTAATTATTATAGAAACCCTTTTAGTTCGGGCGCCAGAGTTAGTCAATAACTGCTCCAGGGAGGATATCTTACAACATTTCCCGCTTATTATTTTCCACAACCTTTTAGTTCGGGCGCCAGTATTAGAGTCAATAGGTTTTTGACGTTCTGATATATGAAATGTAGTTCCAACTGCTCCAAGGAGGATCATCACAGAAGCTTTTCCTTCGAAGGTAGAAGCGTAATTGTTATACAAACCCTTTTAGATCGGGCGCCAGAGTTAGAGTCAATAACTGCTCCAGGGGGGGATATCTTACAACCTTTTCCGCCTAATTATTTTCCACAACCTTTTAGTTCGGGCGCCAGTATTAGAGTCAATAGGTTTTTGCTGTTCTGATATATGAAATGTAGTTCCAACTGCCCAAAGGAGGATCATCACAGAAGCTTTTCCTTCGAAGGTAGTAGCCTAATTGTTATCCACAACCTTTTATTTCGGGCGCCAGTGCTAGAGGTTTTTGCTGTTCTGATATATGAAATGTAGTTCTAACTGCTCCACATAGGACATCACAAACCTTTGGAAGGTGCTAGCACAATTATTATAGAAACCCTTTTAGTTCGGGCGCCAGTGTTATAGTCAATAACTTTCTGTTGTTCTGATATATGAAATGTGGTTCCAACCGCTCCACAGAAGACATCACAAACCTTTCGAAGGTCCTAATCCAATTATTATACAAACCCTTTTAGTTCGGGCGCCAGAGTTAGAGTCAATAACTGCTCCAGGGAGGATATCTTACAACCTTTTCCGCCTAATTATTTTCCAGAACCTTTTAGTTCGGGCGCCAGTATTAGAGTCAATAGGTTTTTGCTGTTCTGATATATGAAATGTAGTTGCTACTGCTCCACATAGGACATCACAAACCTTTCGAATGTGCTAACCCAATTATTATACATCCCTTTTAGTTCGGGCGCCAGAGTTAGAGTTAATAACTGCTCCAGGGAGGATATCTTACAACCTTTTCCGCCTAATTATTTTCCACAACCTTTTAGTTCGGGCGCCAGTATTAGAGTCAATAGGTTTTTGCAGTTCTGATATATAAAATGTAGTTCCAACTGCTCCAAGGAGGATCATCACAGAAGCTTTTCCTTCGAAGGTAGTAGCCTAATTGTTATACAAATCCTTTTAGTTCGGGCGCCAGTGCTAGAGTCTATAGGTTTTTGCTGTTCTGGTATATGAAATGTGGTTCCAACTGCTCAACATAGGACATCACAAACATTTCGAAGGTGCTAGCTTAATTATTATAGAAACCCTTTTAGTTCGGGCGCCAGAGTTAGTCAATAACTGTTCCAGGGAGAATATCTTACAACCTTTCCCGCTTATTATTTTCCACAACGTTTTAGTTCGGGCGCCAGTATTAGAGTCAATAGGTTTTTGACGTTCTGATATATGAAATGTAGTTCCAACTGCTCCAAGGAGGATCATCACAGAAGCTTTTCCTTCGAAGGTCATAGCCTAATTGTTATACAAACCCTTTTAGATCGGGCGCCAGAGTTAGAGTCAATAACTGCTCCAGGGGGTATATCTTACAACCTTTTCCGCCTAATTATTTTCCAGAACCTTTTAGTTCGGGCGCCAGTATTAGAGTCAATAGGTTTTTGCTGTTCTGATATATGAAATGTAGTTCCAACTGCTCCAAGGAGGATCATCACAGAAGCTTTTCCTTCGAAGGTAGTAGCCTAATTGTTATCCACAACCTTTTATTTCGGGCGCCAGTGCTAGAGTCTATAGGTTTTTGCTGTTCTGATATATGAAATGTAGTTCCAACTGCTCCACACAGGACATCACAAACATTTCGAAGGTGCTAGCCCAATTATTATAGAAACCCTTTTAGTTCGGGCGCCAGTGTTATAGTCAATAACTTTCTGCTGTTCTGATATATGAAATGTGGTTCCAACCGCTCCAGAGAAGACATCACAAACCTTTCGAAGGTCCTAATCCAATTATTATACAAACCCTTTTAGTTCGGGCGCCAGAGTTAGAGTCAATAACTGCTCCAGGGAGGATATCTTACAACCTTTTCCGCCTAATTATTTTCCAGAACCTTTTAGTTCGGGCGCCAGTATTAGAGTCAATAGGTTTTTGCTGTTCTGATATATGAAATGTAGTTCCAACTGCTCCAAGGAGGATCATCACACAAGCTTTTCCTTCGAAGGTAGTCGCCTAATTGTTATCCGCAACCTTTTATTTCGGACGCCAGTGCTAGAGTCTATAGGTTTTTGCTGTTCTGATATATGAAATGTAGTTGCAACTGCTCCACATAGGACATCACAAACCTTTCGAATGTGCTAACCCAATTATTATACCTCCCTTTTAGTTCGGGCGCCAGAGTTAGAGTCAATAACTGCACCAGGGAGGATATCTTACAACCTTTTCCGCCTGATTATTTTCCACAACTTTTTAGTTCGGGCGCCAGTATTAGAGTCAATAGGTTTTTGCTGTTCTGATATATGAAATGTAGTTCCAACTGCTCCAAGAGGGACCATCACAGAAGCTTTTCCTTCGAAGGTAGTAGCCTAATTGTTATACAAACCCTTTTAGTTCGGGCGCCAGAGTTAGAGTCAATTACTGCTCCAGGGAGGATATCTTACAAACTTTTCCGCCTAATTATTTTCCCCAACCTTTTAGTTCGGGCGCCAGTATTAGAGTCAATAGGTTTTTGCTGTTCTGATATATGAAATGTAGTTCCAACTGCTCCAAGGAGGATCATCACAGAAGCTTTTCCTTCGAAGGTAGTAGCCTAATTGTTATCCACAACCTTTTATTTCGGGCGCCAGTGCTAGAGTCTATAGGTTTTTGCTGTTCTGATATATGAAATGTAGTTCCAACTGCTCCACATAGGACATCACAAACCTTTCGAAGGTGCTAGCCCAATTATTATAGAAACCCTTTTAGTTCGGGCGCCAGTGTTATAGTCAATAATTTTCTGCTGTTCTGATATATGAAATGTGGTTCCAACCGATCCACAGAAGACATCACAAACCTTACCCAAATATTATAGAACACAAACCCAATTATTATAGAAACCCTTTTAGTTCGGGCGCCAGTGTTATAGTCAATAACTTTCTGCTGTTCTGATATATGAAATATGGTTCCAACCGCTCCACAGAGGACATCACAAACCTTTCGAAGGTGCTAGCCCAATTATTATACAAACCCTTTTAGTTCGGGGGCCAGAGTTAGAGTCAATAACTGCTCCAGGCAGGATATCTTACAACCTTTTCCGCCAAATTATTTTCCACAACCTTTTAGTTCGGGCGCCAGTATTAGAGTCAATAGGTTTTTGCTGTTCTGATATATGAAATGTAGTTCCAACTGCTCCAAGGAGGATCATCACAGAAGCTTTTCCTTCGAAGGTAGTAGCCTAATTGTTATCCACAACCTTTTATTTCGGGCGCCAGTGCTAGAGGTTTTTGCTGTTCTGATATATGAAATGGAGTTCCAACTGCTCCACATAGGACATCACAAACCTTTCGAAGGTGCTAGCCCAATTATTATAGAAACCCTTTTAGTTCGGGCGCCAGTGTTATAGTCAATAACTTTCTGCTGTTCTGATATATGAAATGTGGTTCCAACCGATCCACAGAAGACATCACAAACCTTACCCAAATATTATAGAACACAAACCCAATTATTATAGAAACCCTTTTAGTTCGGGCGCCAGTGTTATAGTCATTAACTTTCTGCTGTTCTGATATATGAAATGTGGTTCCAACCGCTCCAGAGAAGACATCACAAACATTTGGAAGGTGCTAGCCCATTTATTATACAAACCCTTTTAGTTCGGGCGCCAGAGTTAGAGTCAATAACTGCTCCAGGGAGGATATCTTACAAACTTTTCCGCCTAATTATTTTCCCCAACCTTTTAGTTCGGGCGCCAGTATTAGAGTCAATAGGTTTTTGCTGTTCTGATATATGAAATGTAGTTCCAACTGCTCCAAGGAGGATCATCACAGAAGCTTTTCCTTCGAAGGTAGTAGCCTAATTGTTATCCACAACCTTTTATTTCGGGCGCCAGTGCTAGAGTCTATAGGTTTTTGCTGTTCTGATATATGAAATGTAGTTCCAACTGCTCCACATAGGACATCACAAACCTTTCGAAGGTGCTAGCCCAATTATTATAGAAACCCTTTTAGTTCGGGCGCCAGTGTTATAGTCAATAACTTTCTGCTGTTCTGATATATGAAATGTGGTTCCAACCGCTCCACAGAGGACATCACAAATCTTACCCAAATATTATAGAACACAAACCCAATTATTATAGAAAACCTTTTAGTTCGGGCGCCAGTGTTATAGTCAATAACTTTCTGCTGTTCTGATATATGAAATGTGGTTCCAACCGCTCCACAGAGGACATCACAAACCTTTCGAAGGTGCTAGCCCAATTATTACACAAACCCTTTTAGTTCGGGGGCCAGAGTTAGAGTCAATAACTGCTCCAGGCAGGATATCTTACAACCTTTTCCGCCTAATTATTTTCCACAACCTTTTAGTTCGGGCGCCAGTATTAGAGTCAATAGGTTTTTGCTGTTCTGATATATGAAATGTAGTTCCAACTGCTCCAAGGAGGATCATCACAGAAGCTTTTCCTTCGAAGGTAGTCGCCTAATTGTTATCCGCAACCTTTTATTTCGGACGCCAGTGCTAGAGTCTATATGTTTTTGCTGTTCTGATATATGAAATGTAGTTGCAACTGCTCCACATAGGACATCACAAACCTTTCGAATGTGCTAACCCAATTATTATACATCCCTTTTAGTTCGGGCGCCAGAGTTAGAGTTAATAACTGCTCCAGGGAGGATATCTTACAACCTTTTCCGCCTAATTATTTTCCACAACCTTTTAGTTCGGGCGCCAGTTTTAGAGTCAATAGGTTTTTGCAGTTCTGATATATAAAATGTAGTTCCAACTGCTCCAAGGAGGATCATCACAGAAGCTTTTCCTTCGAAGGTAGTAGCCTAATTGTTATACAAACCCTTTTAGTTCGGGCGCCAGTGCTAGAGTCTATAGGTTTTTGCTGTTCTGATATATGAAATGTGGTTCCAACTGCTCAACATAGGACATCACAAACATTTCGAAGGTGCTAGCTTAATTATTATAGAAACCCTTTTAGTTCGGGCGCCAGAGTTAGTCAATAACTGTTCCAGGGAGAATATCTTACAACCTTTCCCGCTTATTATTTTCCACAACGTTTTAGTTCGGGCGCCAGTATTAGAGTCAATAGGTTTTTGACGTTCTGATATATGAAATGTAGTTGCAACTGCTCCAAGGAGGATCATCACAGAAGCTTTTCCTTCGAAGGTCATAGCCTAATTGTTATACAAACCCTTTTAGATCGGGCGCCAGAGTTAGAGTCAATAACTGCTCCAGGGGGTATATCTTACAACCTTTTCCGCCTAATTATTTTCCAGAACCTTTTAGTTCGGGCGCCAGTATTAGAGTCAATAGGTTTTTGCTGTTCTGATATATGAAATGTAGTTCCAACTGCCCAAAGGAGGATCATCACAGAAGCTTTTCCTTCGAAGGTAGTAGCCTAATTGTTATCCACAACCTTTTATTTCGGGCGCCAGTGCTAGAGGTTTTTGCTGTTCTGATATATGAAATGTAGTTCCAACTGCTCCACATAGGACATCACAAACCTTTCGAAGGTGCTAGCGCAATTATTATAGAAACCCTTTTAGTTCGGGCGCCAGTGTTATAGTCAATAACTTTCTGCTGTTCTGATATATGAAAAGTGGTTCCAACCGCTCCACAGAAGACATCACAAACCTTACCCAAATATTATAGAACACAAACCCAATTATTAAAGAAACCCTTTTAGTTCGGGCGCCAGTGTTATAGTCAATAACTTTCTGCTGTTCTGATATATGAAATGTGGTTCCAACCGATCCACAGAAGACATCACAAACCTTTCGAAGGTGCTAGCCCAATTATTATACAAACCCTTTTAGTTCGGGCGCCAGAGTTAGAGTCAATAACTGCTCCAGGGAGGATATCTTACAACCTTAACCGCCTAATTATTTTCCACAACCTTTTAGTTCGGGCGCCAGTATTAGAGTCAATAGGTTTTTGCTGTTCTGATATATGAAATGTAGTTCCAACTGCTCCAAGGAGGATCATCACAGAAGCTTTTCCTTCGAAGGTAGTCGCCTAATTGTTATCCACAACCTTTTATTTCGGGCGCCAATGCTAGAGTCTATAGGTTATTGCTGTTCTAATATATGAAATGTAGTTCCAACTGCTCCACATAGGACATCACAAACCTTTCGAAGGTGCTAGCCCAATTATTATAGAAACCCTTTTAGTTCGGGCGCCAGTGTTATAGTCAATAACTTTCTGCTGTTCTGATATATGAAATGTGGTTCCAACCGCTCCAGAGAAGACATCACAAACCTTTCGAAGGTCCTAATCCAATTATTATACAAACCCTTTTAGTTCGGGCGCCAGAGTTAGAGTCAATAACTGCTCCAGGGAGGATATCTTACAACCTTTTCCGCCTAATTATTTTCCAGAATCTTTTAGTTCGGGCGCCAGTATTAGAGTCAATAGGTTTTTGCTGTTCTGATATATGAAATGTAGTTCCAACTGCTCCAAAGAGGATCATCACAGAAGCTTTTCCTTCGAAGGTAGTCGCCTAATTGTTATCCGCAACCTTTTATTTCGGACGCCAGTGCTAGAGTCTATAGGTTTTTGCTGTTCTGATATATGAAATGTAGTTGCAACTGCTCCACATAGGACATCACAAACCTTTCGAATGTGCTAACCCAATTATTATACCTCCCTTTTAGTTCGGGCGCCACATTTAGAGTCAATAACTGCTCCAGGGAGGATATCTTACAACCTTTTCCGCCTGATTATTTTCCACAACTTTTTAGTTCGGACGCCAGTATTAGAGTCAATAGGTTTTTGCTGTTCTGATATATGAAATGTAGTTCCAACTGCTCCAAGGAGGATCATCACAGAAGCTTTTCCTTCGAAGGTAGTAGCCTAATTGTTATCCACAACCTTTTATTTCGGGCGCCAGTGCTAGAGTCTATAGGTTTTTGCTGTTCTGATATATGAAATGTAGTTCCAACTGCTCCACATAGGACATCACAAACCTTTCGAAGGTGCTAGCCCAATTATTATAGAAACCCTTTTAGTTCGGGCGCCAGTGTTATAGTCAATAACTTTCTGCTGTTCTGATATATGAAATGTGGTTCCAACCGCTCCACAGAGGACATCACAAATCTTACCCAAATATTATAGAACACAAACCCAATTATTATAGAAACCCTTTTAGTTCGGGCGCCAGTGTTATAGTCAATAACTTTCTGCTGTTCTGATATATGAAATGTGGTTCCAACCGCTCCACAGAGGACATCACAAACCTTTCGAAGGTGCTAGCCCAATTATTATACAAACCCTTTTAGTTCGGGGGCCAGAGTTAGAGTCAATAACTGCTCCAGGCAGGATATCTTACAACCTTTTCCGCCTAATTATTTTCCACAACCTTTTAGTTCGGGCGCCAGTATTAGAGTCAATAGGTTTTTGCTGTTCTGATATATGAAATGTAGTTCCAACTGCTCCAAGGAGGATCATCACAGAAGCTTTTCCTTCGAAGGTAGTAGCCTAATTGTTATCCACAACCTTTTATTTCGGGCGCCAGTGCTAGAGGTTTTTGCTGTTCTGATATATGAAATGTAGTTCCAACTGCTTCACATAGGACATCACAAACCTTTCGAAGGTGCTAGCCCAATTATTATAGAAACCCTTTTAGTTCGGGCGCCAGTGTTATAGTCAATAACTTTCTGCTGTTCTGATATATGAAATGTGGTTCCAACCGATCCACAGAAGACATCACAAACCTTACCCAAATATTATAGAACACAAACCCAATTATTATAGAAACCCTTTTAGTTCGGGCGCCAGTGTTATAGTCAATAACTTTCTGCTGTTCTGATATATGAAATGTGGTTCCAACCGCTCCAGAGAAGACATCACAAACATTTCGAAGGTGCTAGCCCAATTATTATACAAACCCTTTTAGTTCGGGCGCCAGAGTTAGAGTCAATAACTGCTCCAGGGAGGATATCTTACAAACTTAACCGCCTAATTATTTTCCACAACCTTTTAGTTCGGGCGCCAGTATTAGAGTCAATAGGTTTTTGCTGTTCTGATATATGAAATGTAGTTCCAACTGCTCCACATAGGACATCACAAACCTTTCGAAGGTGCTAGCCCAATTATTATAGAAACCCTTTTAGTTCGGGCGCCAGTGTTATAGTCAATAATTTTCTGCTGTTCTGATATATGAAATGTGGTTCCAACCGCTCCACAGAAGACATCACAAACCTTTCGAAGGTGCTAGCCCAATTATTATACAAACCCTTTTAGTTCGGGCGCCAGAGTTAGAGTCAATAACTGCTCCAGGGAGAATATCTTACAACCTTAACCGCCTAATTATTTTCCACAACCTTTTAGTTCGGGCGCCAGTATTAGAGTCAATAAGTTTTTGCTGTTCTAATATATGAAATGTAGTTCCAACTGCTCCAAGGAGGATCATCACAGAAGCTTTTCCTTCGAACGTAGTAGCCTAATTGTTATCCACAACCTTTTATTTCGTGCGCCAGTGCCAGAGTCTATAGGTTTTTGCTGTTCTGATATATTAAATGTAGTTCCAACTGCTCCACATAGGACATCACAAACCTTTCGAAGGTGCTAGCCCAATTATTATAGAAACCCTTTTAGATCGGGCGCCAGTGTTATAGTCAATAACTTTCTGCTGTTCTGATACATGAAATGTGGTTCCAACCGCTCCACAGAAGACATCACAAATCTTACCCAAATATTATAGAACACAAACCCAATTATTATAGAAACCCTTTTATTTCGGGCGCCAGTGTTATAGTCAGTAAATTTCTGCTGTTCTGATGTATGAAATGTGGTTCCAACCGCTCCACAGAAGACATCACAAACATTTCGAAGGTGCTAGCCCAATTATTATACAAACCCTTTTAGTTCGGGCGCCAGAGTTAGAGTCAATAACTGCTCCAGGGAGGATATCTTACAACCTTTTCCGCCTAATTATTTTCTACAACCTTTTAGTTCGGACGCCAGTATTAGAGTCAATAGGTTTTTGCTGTTCTGATATATGAAATGTAGTTCCAACTGCTCCAAGGAGGATCATCACAGAAGCTTTTCCTTCGAAGGTAGTAGCCTAATTGTTATCCACAACCTTTTATTTCGTGCGCCAGTGCTAGAGTCTATAGGTTTTTGCTGTTCTGATATATGAAATGTAGTTCCAACTGCTCCACATAAGACATCACAAACCTTTCGAAGGTGCTAGCCCAATTATTATAGAAACCCTTTTAGTTCGGGCGCCGGTGTTATAGTCAATAACTTTCTGCTGTTCTGATATATGAAATGTGGTTCCAACCGCTCCAGAGAAGACATCACAAACCTTTCGAAGTTGCTAATCCAATTATTATACAAACCCTTTTAGTTCGGGCGCCAGAGTTAGAGTCAATAACTGCTCCAGGGAGGATATCTTACAACCTTTTCTGCCTAAATATTTTCCAGAACCTTTTAGTTCGGGCGCCAGTATTAGAGTCAATATGTTTTTGCTGTTCTGATATATGAAATGTAGTTCCAACTTCTCCAAGGAGGATCATCACAGAAGCTTTTCCTTCGAAGGTAGTAGCCTAATTGTTATACAAACCCTTTTATTTCGGGCGCCAGTGCTACAGTCTATAGGTTTTTGCTGTTCTGATATATGAAATGTAGTTGCAACTGCTCCACATAGGACATCACAAACCTTTCGAATGTGCTAATCCAATTATTATACAAACCCTTTTAGTTCGGGCGCCAGATTTAGAGTCAATAACTGCTCCAGGGAGGATATCTTACAAACCTTTCCGCCTCTTTATTTTCCACAACCTTTTAGTTCGGGCGCCAGTATTAGAGTCAATAAGTTTTTGCTGTTCTAATATATGAAATGTAGTTCCAACTGCTCCAAGGAGGATCATCACAGAAACTTTTCCTTCGAAGGTAGTAACCTAATTGTTATCCACAACCTTTTATTTCGGGCGCCAGTGCTAGAGTCTATAGGTTTTTGCTGTTCTGATATATGAAATGTAGTTCCAACTGCTCCACATAGGACATCACAAACCTTTCGAAGGTGCTAGCCCAATTATTATAGAAACCCTTTTAGTTCGGGCGCCAGTGTTATAGTTAATAACTTTCTGCTGTTCTGATATATGAAATGTGGTTCCAACCGCTCCACAGAGGACATCACAAATCTTACCCAAATATTATAGAACACAAACCCAATTATTATAGAAACCCTTTTAGTTCGGGCGCCAGTGTTATAGTCAATAACTTTCTGCTGTTCTGATATATGAAATGTGGTTCCAACCGCTCCACAGAGGACATCATAAACCTTTCGAAGGTGCTAGCCCAATTATTATACAAACCCTTTTAGTTCGGGCGCCAGAGTTAGAGTCAATAACTGCTCCAGGGAGGATATCTTACAACCTTTTCCGCCTAAATATTTTCCAGAACCTTTTAGTTCGGGCGCCAGTATTAGAGTCAATATGTTTTTGCTGTTCTGATATATGAAATGTAGTTCCAACTTCTCCAAGGAGGATCATCACAGAAGCTTTTCCTTCGAAGGTAGTAGCCTAATTGTTATACAAACCCTTTTAGTTCGGGCGCCAGTGCTACAGTCTATAGGTTTTTGCTGTTCTGATATATGAAATGTAGTTGCAACTGCTCCACATAGGACATCACAAACCTTTCGAATGTGCTAATCCAATTATTATACAAACCCTTTTAGTTCGGGCGCCAGATTTAGAGTCAATAACTGCTCCAGGGAGGATATCTTACAAACCTTTCCGCCTCTTTATTTTCCACAACCTTTTAGCTCGGGCGCCAGTATTAGAGTCAATAAGTTTTTGCTGTTCTAATATATGAAATGTAGTTCCAACTGCTCCAAGGAGGATCATCACAGAAGCTTTTCCTTCGAAGGTAGTAACCTAATTGTTATCCACAACCTTTTATTTCGGGCGCCAGTGCTAGAGTCTATAGGTTTTTGCTGTTCTGATATATGAAATGTAGTTCCAACTGCTGCACATAGGACATCACAAACCTTTCGAAGGTGCTAGCCCAATTATTATAGAAACCCTTTTAGTTCGGGCGCCAGTGTTATAGTCAATAACTTTCTGCTGTTCTGATATATGAAATGTGGTTCCAACCGCTCCACAGAGGACATCACAAATCTTACCCAAATATTATAGAACACAAACCCAATTATTATAGAAACCCTTTTAGTTCGGGCGCCAGTGTTATAGTCAATAACTTTCTGCTGTTCTGATATATGAAATGTGGTTCCAACCGCTCCACAGAGGACATCACAAACCTTTCGAAGGTGCTAGCCCAATTATTATACAAACCCTTTTAGTTCGGGCGCCAGAGTTAGAGTCAATAACTGCTCCAGGGAGGATATCTTACAACCTTTTCCGCCTAATTATTTTCCACAACCTTTTAGTTCTGGCGCCAGTATTAGAGTCAATAGGTTTTTGCTGTTCTGATATATGAAATGTAGTTCCAACTGCACCAAGGAGGATCATCACAGAAGCTTTTTCTTCGAAGGTAGTAGCCTAATTGTTATCCACAACATTTTATTTCGGGCGCCAGTGCTAGAGGTTTTTGCTGTTCTGATATATGAAATGTAGTTCCAACTGCTCCACATAGGTCATCACAAACCTTTCAAAGGTGCTAGCCCAATTATTATAGAAACCCTTTTAGTTCGGGCGCCAGTGTTATAGTCAATAACTTTCTGCTCTTCTGATATATGAAATGTGGTTCCAACCGCTCCACAGAAGACATCACAAACCTTACCCAAATATTATAGAACACAAACCCAATTATTATAGAAAACCTTTTAGTTCGTGCGCCAGTGTTATAGTCAATAACTTTCTGCTCTTCTGATATATGAAATGTGGTTCCAACCGCTCCAGAGAATACATCACAAACATTTCGAAGGTGCTGGCCCAATTATTATACAAACCCTTTTAGTTCGGGCGCCAGAGTTAGAGTCAATAACTGCTCCAGGGAGGATATCTTACAACCTGAACCGCCTAATTATTTTCCACAACCTTTTAGTTCGGGCGCCAGTATTAGAGTCAATAGGTTTTTGCTGATCTGATATATGAAATGTAGTTCCAACTGCTCCACATAGGACATCACAAACCTTTCGAAGGTGCTAGTCCAATTATTATAGAAACCCTTTTAGTTCGGGCGCCAGTGTTATAGTCAATAATTTTCTGCTGTTCTGATATATGAAATGTGGTTCCAACCGCTCCACAGAAGACATCACAAACCTTTCGAAGGTGCTAGCCCAATTATTATACAAACCCTTTTAGTTCGGGCGCCAGAGTTAGAGTCAATAACTGCTCCAGGGAGGATATCTTACAACCTTTTCCGCCTAATTATTTTCCACAACCTTTTAGTTCTGGCGCCAGTATTAGAGTCAATAGGTTTTTGCTGTTCTGATATATGAAATGTAGTTCCAACTGCTCCAAGGAGGATCATCACAGAAGCTTTTCCTTCGAAGGTAGTAGCCTAATTGTTATCCACAACATTTTATTTCGGGCGCCAGTGCTAGAGGTTTTTGCTGTTCTGATATATGAAATGTAGTTCCAACTGCTCCACATAGGTCATCACAAACCTTTCGAAGGTGCTAGCCCAATTATTATAGAAACCCTTTTAGTTCGGGCGCCAGTGTTATAGTCAATAACTTTCTGCTCTTCTGATATATGAAATGTGGTTCCAACCGCTCCACAGAAGACATCACAAACCTTACCCAAATATTATAGAACACAAACCCAATTATTATAGAAACCCTTTTAGTTCAGGCGCCAGTGTTATAGTCAATAACTTTCTGCTGTTCTGATATATGAAATGTGGTTCCAACCGCTCCAGAGAAGACATCACAAACATTTCGAAGGTGCTGGCCCAATTATTATACAAACCCTTTTAGTTCGGGCGCCAGAGTTAGAGTCAATAACTGCTCCAGGGAGGATATCTTACAACCTTAACCGCCTAATTATTTTCCACAACCTTTTAGTTCGGGCGCCAGTATTAGAGTCAATAGGTTTTTGCTGTTCTGATATATGAAATGTAGTTCCAACTGCTCCACATAGGACATCACAAACCTTTCGAAGGTGCTAGCCCAATTATTATAGAAACCCTTTTAGTTCGGGCGCCAGTGTTATAGTCAATAATTTTCTGCTGTTCTGATATATGAAATGTGGTTCCAACCGCTCCACAGAAGACATCACAAACCTTTCGAAGGTGCTAACCCAATTATTATACAAACCCTTTTAGTTCGGGCGCCAGATTTAGAGTCAATAACTGCTCCAGGGAGGATATCTTACAACCTTAACCGCCTAATTATTTTCCACAACCTTTTAGTTCGGGCGCCAGTATTAGAGTCAATAAGTTTTTGCTGTTCTAATATATGAAATGTAGTTCCAACTGCTCCAAGGAGGATCATCACAGAAGCTTTTCCTTCGAAGGTAGTAGCCTAATTGTTATCCACAACCTTTTATTTCGTGCGCCAGTGCTAGAGTCTATAGGTTTTTGCTGTTCTGATATATGAAATGTAGTTCCAACTGCTCCACATAAGACATCACAAACCTTTCGAAGGTGTTAGCCGAATTATTATAGAAACCCTTTTAGTTCGAGCGCCGGTGTTATAGTCAATAACTTTCTGCTGTTCTGATATATGAAATGTGGTTCCAACCGCTCCAGAGAAGACATCACAAACCTTTCGAAGTTGCTAATCCAATTATTATACAAACCCTTTTAGTTCGGGCGCCAGAGTTAGAGTCAATAACTGCTCCAGGGAGGATATCTTACAACCTTTTCCGCCTAAATATTTTCCAGAACCTTTTAGTTCGGGCGCCAGTATTAGAGTCAATATGTTTTTGCTGTTCTGATATATGAAATGTAGTTCCAACTTCTCCAAGGAGGATCATCACAGAAGCTTTTCCTTCGAAGGTAGTAGCCTAATTGTTATACAAACCCTTTTAGTTCGGGCGCCAGTGCTACAGTCTATAGGTTTTTGCTGTTCTGATATATGAAATGTAGTTGCAACTGCTCCACATAGGACATCACAAACCTTTCGAATGTGCTAATCGAATTATTATACAAACCCTTTTAGTTCGGGCGCCAGATTTAGAGTCAATAACTGCTCCAGGGAGGATATCTTACAAACCTTTCCGCCTCTTTATTTTCCACAACCTTTTAGTTCGGGCGCCAGTATTAGAGTCAATAAGTTTTTGCTGTTCTAATATATGAAATGTAGTTCCAACTGCTCCAAGGAGGATCATCACAGAAGCTTTTCCTTCGAAGGTAGTAACCTAATTGTTATCCACAACCTTTTATTTCGGGCGCCAGTGCAAGAGTCTATAGGTTTTTGCTGTTCTGATATATGAAATGTAGTTCCAACTGCTCCACATAGGACATCACAAACCTTTCGAAGGTGCTAGCCCAATTATTATAGAAACCCTTTTAGTTCGGGCGCCAGTGTTATAGTCAATAACTTTCTGCTGTTCTGATATATGAAATGTGGTTCCAACCGCTCCACAGAGGACATCACAAATCTTACCCAAATATTATAGAACACAAACCCAATTATTATAGAAACCGTTTTAGTTCGGGCGCCAGTGTTATAGTCAATAACTTTCTGCTGTTCTGATATATGAAACGTGGTTCCAACCGCTCCACAGAGGACATCACAAAACTTTCGAAGGTGCTAGCCCAATTATTATACAAACCCTTTTAGTTCGGGCGCCAGAGTTAGAGTCAATAACTGCTCCAGGGAGGATATCTTACAACCTTTTCCGCCTAATTATTTTCCACAACCTTTTAGTTCTGGCGCCAGTATTAGAGTCAATAGGTTTTTGCTGTTCTGATATATGAAATGTAGTTCCAACTGCTCCAAGGAGGATCATCACAGAAGCTTTTCCTTCGAAGGTAGTAGCCTAATTGTTATCCACAACCTTTTATTTCGGGCGCCAGTGCTAGAGTCTATAGGTTTTTGCTGTTCTGATATATGAAATGTAGTTCCAACTGCTCCACATAGGACATCACAAACCTTTCGAAGGTGCTAGCCCAATTATTATAGAAACCCTTTTAGTTCGGGCGCCAGTGTTATAGTCAATAACTTTCTGCTGTTCTGATATATGAAATGTGGTTCCAACCGCTCCACAGAGGACATCACAAATCTTACCCAAATATTATAGAACACAAACCCAATTATTATAGAAACCCTTTTAGTTCGGGCGCCAGTGTTATAGTCAATAAATTTCTGCTGTTCTGATATATGAAATGTGGTTCCAACCGCTCCACAGAGGACATCACAAACCTTTCGAAGGTGCTAGCCCAATTATTATACAAACCCTTTTAGTTCGGGCGCCAGAGTTAGAGTCAATAACTGCTCCAGGGAGGATATCTTACAACCTTTTCCGCCTAAATATTTTCCAGAACCTTTTAGTTCGGGCGCCAGTATTAGAGTCAATATGTTTTTGCTGTTCTGATATATGAAATGTAGTTCCAACTTCTCCAAGGAGGATCATCACAGAAGCTTTTCCTTCGAAGGTAGTAGCCTAATTGTTATACAAACCCTTTTAGTTCGGGCGCCAGTGCTAGAGTCTATAGGTTTTTGCTGTTCTGATATATGAAATGTAGTTGCAACTGCTCCACATAGGACATCACAAACCTTTAGAATGTGCTAATCCAATTATTATACAAACCCTTTTAGTTCGGGCGCCAGATTTAGAGTCAATAACTGCTCCAGGGAGGATATCTTACAAACCTTTCCGCCTCTTTATTTTCCACAACCTTTTAGTTCGGGCGCCAGTATTAGAGTCAATAAGTTTTTGCTGTTCTAATATATGAAATGTAGTTCCAACTGCTCCAAGGAGGATCATCACAGAAGCTTTTCCTTCGAAGGTAGAAACCTAATTGTTATCCACAACCTTTTATTTCGGGCGCCAGTGCTAGAGTCTATAGGTTTTTGCTGTTCTGATATATGAAATGTAGTTCCAACTACTCCACATAGGACATCACAAACCTTTCGAAGTTGCTAGCCCAATTATTATAGAAACCCTTTTAGTTCGGGCGCCAGTGTTATAGTCAATAACTTTCTGCTGTTCTGATATATGAAATGTGGTTCCAACCGCTCCACAGAGGACATCACAAATCTTACCCAAATATTATAGAACACAAACCCAATTATTATAGAAACCCTTTTAGTTCGGGCGCCAGTTTTATAGTCAATAACTTTCTGCTGTTCTGATATATGAAATGTGGTTCCAACCGCTCCACAGAGGACATCACAAACCTTTCGAAGGTGCTAGCCCAATTATTATACAAACCCTTTTAGTTCGGGCGCCAGAGTTAGAGTCAATAACTGCTCCAGGGAGGATATCTTACAACCTTTTCCGCCTAATTATTTTCCACAACCTTTTAGTTCTGGCGCCAGTATTAGAGTCAATAGGTTTTTGCTGTTCTGATATATGAAATGTAGTTCCAACTGCTCCAAGGAGGATCATCACAGAAGCTTTTCCTTCGAAGGTAGTAGCCTAATTGTTATCCACAACATTTTATTTCGGGCGCCAGTGCTAGAGGTTTTTGCTGTTCTGATATATGAAATGTAGTTCCAACTGCTCCACATAGGTCATCACAAACCTTTCGAAGGTGCTAGCCCAATTATTATAGAAACCCTTTTAGTTCGGGCGCCAGTGTTATAGTCAATAACTTTCTGCTCTTCTGATATATGAAATGTGGTTCCAACCGCTCCAGAGAATACATCACAAACATTTCGAAGGTGCTGGCCCAATTATTATACAAACCCTTTTAGTTCGGGCGCCAGAGTTAGAGTCAATAACTGCTCCAGGGAGGATATCTTACAACCTGAACCGCCTAATTATTTTCCACAACCTTTTAGTTCGGGCGCCAGTATTAGAGTCAATAGGTTTTTGCTGATCTGATATATGAAATGTAGTTCCAACTGCTCCACATAGGACATCACAAACCTTTCGAAGGTGCTAGTCCAATTAATATAGAAACCCTTTTAGTTCGGGCGCCAGTGTTATAGTCAATAATTTTCTGCTGTTCTGATATATGAAATGTGGTTCCAACCGCTCCACAGAAGACATCACAAACCTTTCGAAGGTGCTAGCCCAATTATTATACAAACCCTTTTAGTTCGGGCGCCAGAGTTAGAGTCAATAACTGCTCCAGGGAGGATATCTTACAACCTTTTCCGCCTAATTATTTTCCAGAACCTTTTAGTTCGGGCGCCAGTATTAGAGTCAATATGTTTTTGCTGTTCTGATATATGAAATGTAGTTCCAACTTCTCCAAGGAGGATCATCACAGAAGCTTTTCCTTCGAAGGTAGTAGCCTAATTGTTATACAAACCCTTTTAGTTCGGGCGCCAGTGCTACAGTCTATAGGTTTTTCTTGTTCTGATATATGAAATGTAGTTGCAACTGCTCCACATAGGACATCACAAACCTTTCGAATGTGCTAATCCAATTATTATACAAACCCTTTTAGTTCGGGCGCCAGATTTAGAGTCAATAACTGCTCCAGGGAGGATATCTTACAAACCTTTCCGCCTCTTTATTTTCCACAACCTTTTAGTTCGGGCGCCAGTATTAGAGTCAATAAGTTTTTGCTGTTCTAATATATGAAATGTAGTTCCAACTGCTCCAAGGAGGATCATCACAGAAGCTTTTCCTTCGAAGGTAGTAACCTAATTGTTATCCACAACCTTTTATTTCGGGCGCCAGTGCTAGAGTCTATAGGTTTTTGCTGTTCTGATATATGAAATGTAGTTCCAACTGCTCCACATAGGACATCACAAACCTTTCGAAGGTGCTAGCCCAATTATTATAGAAACCCTTTTAGTTCGGGCGCCAGTGTTATAGTCAATAACTTTCTGCTGTTCTGATATATGAAATGTGGTTCCAACCGCTCCACAGAGGACATCACAAATCTTACCCAAATATTATAGAACACAAACCCAATTATTATAGAAACCCTTTTAGTTCGGGCGCCAGTGTTATAGTCAATAACTTTCTGCTGTTCTGATATATGAAACGTGGTTCCAACCGCTCCACAGAGGACATCACAAACCTTTCGAAGGTGCTAGCCCAATTATTATACAAACCCTTTTAGTTCGGGCGCCAGAGTTAGAGTCAATAACTGCTCCAGGGAGGATATCTTACAACCTTTTCCGCCTAATTATTTTCCACAACCTTTTAGTTCTGGCGCCAGTATTAGAGTCAATAGGTTTTTGCTGTTCTGATATATGAAATGTAGTTCCAACTGCTCCAAGGAGGATCATCACAGAAGCTTTTCCTTCGAAGGTAGTAGCCTAATTGTTATCCACAACCTTTTATTTCGGGCGCCAGTGCTAGAGTCTATAGGTTTTTGCTGTTCTGATATATGAAATGTAGTTCCAACTGCTCCACATAGGACATCACAAACCTTTCGAAGGTGCTAGCCCAATTATTATAGAAACCCTTTTAGTTCGGGCGCCAGTGTTATAGTCAATAACTTTCTGCTGTTCTGATATATGAAATGTGGTTCCAACCGCTCCACAGAGGACATCACAAATCTTACCCAAATATTATAGAACACAAACCCAATTATTATAGAAACCCTTTTAGTTCGGGCGCCAGTGTTATAGTCAATAACTTTCTGCTGTTCTGATATATGAAATGTGGTTCCAACCGCTCCACAGAGGACATCACAAACCTTTCGAAGGTGCTAGCCCAATTATTATACAAACCCTTTTATTTCGGGCGCCAGAGTTAGAGTCAATAACTGCTCCAGGGAGGATATCTTACAACCTTTTCCGCCTAAATATTTTCCAGAACCTTTTAGTTCGGGCGCCAGTATTAGAGTCAATATGTTTTTGCTGTTCTGATATATGAAATGTAGTTCCAACTTCTCCAAGGAGGATCATCACAGAAGCTTTTCCTTCGAAGGTAGTAGCCTAATTGTTATACAAACCCTTTTAGTTCGGGCGCCAGTGCTACAGTCTATAGGTTTTTGCTGTTCTGATATATGAAATGTAGTTGCAACTGCTCCACATAGGACATCACAAACCTTTCGAATGTGCTAATCCAATTATTATACAAACCCTTTTAGTTCGGGCGCCAGATTTAGAGTCAATAACTGCTCCAGGGAGGATATCTTACAAACCTTTCCGCCTCTTTATTTTCCACAACCTTTTAGTTCGGGCGCCAGTATTAGAGTCAATAAGTTTTTGCTGTTCTAATATATGAAATGTAGTTCCAACTGCTCCAAGGAGGATCATCACAGAAGCTTTTCCTTCGAAGGTAGTAACCTAATTGTTATCCACAACCTTTTATTTCGGGCGCCAGTGCTAGAGTCTATAGGTTTTTGCTGTTCTGATATATGAAATGTAGTTCCAACTGCTCCACATAGGACATCACAAACCTTTCGAAGGTGCTAGCCCAATTATTATAGAAACCCTTTTAGTTCGGGCGCCAGTGTTATAGTCAATAACTTTCTGCTGTTCTGATATATGAAATGTGGTTCCAACCGCTCCACAGAGGACATCACAAATCTTACCCAAATATTATAGAACACAAACCCAATTATTATAGAAACCCTTTTAGTTCGGGCGCCAGTTTTATAGTCAATAACTTTCTGCTGTTCTGATATATGAAATGTGGTTCCAACCGCTCCACAGAGGACATCACAAACCTTTCGAAGGTGCTAGCCCAATTATTATACAAACCCTTTTAGTTCGGGCGCCAGAGTTAGAGTCAATAACTGCTCCAGGGAGGATATCTTACAACCTTTTCCGCCTAATTATTTTCCACAACCTTTTAGTTCTGGCGCCAGTATTAGAGTCAATAGGTTTTTGCTGTTCTGATATATGAAATGTAGTTCCAACTGCTCCAAGGAGGATCATCACAGAAGCTTTTCCTTCGAAGGTAGTAGCCTAATTGTTATCCACAACATTTTATTTCGGGCGCCAGTGCTAGAGGTTTTTGCTGTTCTGATATATGAAATGTAGTTCCAACTGCTCCACATAGGTCATCACAAACCTTTCGAAGGTGCTAGCCCAATTATTATAGAAACCCTTTTAGTTCGGGCGCCAGTGTTATAGTCAATAACTTTCTGCTCTTCTGATATATGAAATGTGGTTCCAACCGCTCCACAGAAGACATCACAAACCTTACCCAAATATTATAGAAAACAAACCCAATTATTATAGAAACCCTTTTAGTTCGGGCGCCAGTGTTATAGTCAATAACTTTCTGCTGTTCTGATATATGAAATGTGGTTCCAACCGCTCCAGAGAAGACATCACAAACATTTCGAAGGTGCTGGCCCAATTATTATACAAACCCTTTTAGTTCGGGCGCCAGAGTTAGAGTCAATAACTGCTCCAGGGAGGATATCTTACAACCTTAACCGCCTAATTATTTTCCACAACCTTTTAGTTCGGGCGCCAGTATTAGAGTCAATAGGTTTTTGCTGTTCTGATATATGAAATGTAGTTCCAACTGCTCCACATAGGACATCACAAACCTTTCGAAGGTGCTAGCCCAATTATTATAGAAACCCTTTTAGTTCGGGCGACAGTGTTATAGTCAATAATTTTCTGCTGTTCTGATATATGAAATGTGGTTCCAACCGCTCCACAGAAGACATCACAAACCTTTCGAAGGTGCTAGCCCAATTATTATACAAACCCTTTTAGTTCGGGCGCCAGAGTTAGAGTCAATAACTGCTCCAGGGAGGATATCTTACAACCTTTTCCGCCTAATTATTTTCCACAACCTTTTAGTTCTGGCGCCAGTATTAGAGTCAATAGGTTTTTGCTGTTCTGATATATGAAATGTAGTTCCAACTGCTCCAAGGAGGATCATCACAGAAGCTTTTCCTTCGAAGGTAGTAGCCTAATTGTTATCCACAACATTTTATTTCGGGCGCCATTGCTAGAGGTTTTTGCTGTTCTGATATATGAAATGTAGTTCCAACTGCTCCACATAGGTCATCACAAACCTTTCGAAGGTGCTAGCCCAATTATTATAGAAACCCTTTTAGTTCGGGCGCCAGTGTTATAGTCAATAACTTTCTGCTCTTCTGATATATGAAATGTGGTTCCAACCGCTCCACAGAAGACATCACAAACCTTACCCAAATATTATAGAACACAAACCCAATTATTATAGAAACCCTTTTAGTTCGGGCGCCAGTGTTATAGTTAATAACTTTCTGCTGTTCTGATATATGAAATGTGGTTCCAACCGCTCCAGAGAAGACATCACAAACATTTCGAAGGTGCTGGCCCAATTATTATACAAACCCTTTTAGTTCGGGCGCCAGAGTTAGAGTCAATAACTGCTCCAGGGAGGATATCTTACAACCTTAACCGCCTAATTATTTTCCACAACCTTTTAGTTCGGGCGCCAGTATTAGAGTCAATAGGTTTTTGCTGTTCTGATATATGAAATGTAGTTCCAACTGCTCCACATAGGACATCACAAACCTTTCGAAGGTCCTAGCCCAATTATTATAGAAACCCTTTTAGTTCGGGCGCCAGTGTTATAGTCAATAATTTTCTGCTGTTCTGATATATGAAATGTGGTTCCAACCGCTCCACAGAAGACATCACAAACCTTTCGAAGGTGCTAGCCCAATTATTATACAAACCCTTTTAGTTCGGGCGCCAGATTTAGAGTCAATAACTGCTCCAGGGAGGATATCTTACAACCTTAACCGCCTAATTATTTTCCACAACCTTTTAGTTCGGGCGCCAGTATTAGAGTCAATAAGTTTTTGCTGTTCTAATATATGAAATGTAGTTCCAACTGCTCCAAGGAGGATCATCACAGAAGCTTTTCCTTCGAAGGTAGTAGCCTAATTGTTATCCACAACCTTTTTTTCGGGCGCCAGTGCTAGATTCTATAGGTTTTTGCTGTTCTGATATATGAAATGTAGTTCCAACTGCTCCACATAGGACATCACAAACCTTTCGAAGGTGCTAGCCCAATTATTATAGAAACCCTTTTAGATCGGGCGCCAGTGTTATAGTCAATAACTTTCTGCTGTTCTGATACATGAAATGTGGTTCCAACCGCTCCACAGAAGACATCACAAATCTTACCCAAATATTATAGAACACAAACCCAATTATTATAGAAACCCTTTTATTTCGGGCGCCAGTGTTATAGTCAATAACTTTCTGCTGTTCTGATGTATGAAATGTGGTTCCAACCGCTCCACAGAAGATATCACAAACATTTCGAAGGTGCTAGCCCAATTATTATACAAACCCTTTTAGTTCGGGCGCCAGAGTTAGAGTCAATAACTGCTCCAGGGAGGATATCTTACAATCTTTTCCGCCTAATTATTTTCCACAACCTTTTAGTTCGGGCGCCAGTATTAGAGTCAATAGGTTTTTGCTGTTCTGATATATGAAATGTAGTTCCAACTGCTCCAAGGAGGATCATCACAGAAGCTTTTCCTTCGAAGGTAGTAGCCTAATTGTTATCCACAACTTTTTATTTCGGGCGCCAGTGCTAGAGTCTATAGGTTTTTGCTGTTCTGATATATGAAATGTAGTTCCAACTGCTCCACATAGGACATCACAAACCTTTCGAAGGTGCTAGCCCAATTATTATAGAAACCCTTTTAGATCGGGCGTAAGTGTTCTAGTCAATAACTTTCTGCTGTTCTGATACATGAAATGTGGTTCCAACCGCTCCACAGAAGACATCACAAATCTTAACCAAATATTATAGAACACAAACCCAATTATTATAGAAATCCTTTTATTTCGGGCGCCAGTGTTATAGTCAATAACTTTCTGCTGTTCTGATGTATGAAATGTGGTTCCAAAGATTATCCGCCAGATTTAGAGTCAATAACTGCTCCAGGGAGGATATCTTACAAACCTTTCCGCCTATTTATTTTCCACAACCTTTTAGTTCGGGCGCCAGTATTAGAGTCAATAAGTTTTTGCTGTTCTAATATATGAAATGTAGTTCCAACTGCTCCAAGGAGGATCATCACAGAAGCTTTTCCTTCGAAGGTAGTAGCCTAATTGTTACCCACAACCTTTTATTTCGTGCGCCAGTGCTAGAGTCTATAGGTTTTTGCTGTTCTGATATATGAAATGTAGTTCCAACTGCTCCACATAAGACATCACAAACCTTTCGAAGGTGCTAGCCCAATTATTATAGAAACCCTTTTAGTTCGGGCGCCAGTGTTATAGTCAATAATTTTCTGCTGTTCTGATATATGAAATATGGTTCCAACCGCTCCACAGAAGACATCACAAACCTTTCGAAGGTGCTAGCCCAATTATTATACAAACCCATTTAGTTCGGGCGCCAGAGTTAGAGTCAATAACTGCTCCAGGGAGGATATCTTACAACCTTAACCGCCTAATTATTTTCCACAACCTTTTAGTTCGGGCGCCAGTATTAGAGTCTATAAGTTTTTGCTGTTCTAATATATGAAATGTAGTTCCAACTGCTCCAAGGAGGATCATCACAGAAGCTTTTCCTTCGAAGGTAGTAGCCTAATTGTTATCCACAACCTTTTATTTCGGGCGCCAGTGCTAGTGTCTATAGGTTTTTCCTGTTCTGATATATGAAATGTAGTTCCAACTGCTCCACATAGGACAACACAAACCTTTCGAAGGTGCTAGCCCAATTATTATAGAAACCCTTTTAGATCGGGCGCCAGTGTTATAGTCAATAACTTTCTGCTGTTCTGATACATGAAATGTGGTTCCAACCGCTCCACAGAAGACATCACAAATCTTACCCAAATATTATAGAACACAAACCCAATTATTATAGAAACCCTTTTATTTCGGGCGCCAGTGTTATAGTCAATAACTTTCTGCTGTTCTGATGTATGAAATGTGGTTCCAACCGCTCCACAGAAGACATCACAAACATTTCGAAGGTGCTAGCCCAATTATTATACAAACCCTTTTAGTTCGGGCGCCAGAGTTAGAGTCAATAACTGCTCCAGGGAGGATATCTTACAACCTTTTCCGCCTAATTATTTTCCACAACCTTTTAGTTCGGGCGCCAGTATTAGAGTCAATAGGTTTTTGCTGTTCTGATATATGAAATGTAGTTCCAACTGCTCCAAGGAGGATCATCACAGAAGCTTTTCCTTCGAAGGTAGTAGCCTAATTGTTATCCACAACCTTTTATTTCGTGCGCCAGTGCTAGAGTCTATAGGTTTTTGCTGTTCTGATATATGAAATGTAGTTCCAACTGCTCCACATAAGACATCACAAACCTTTCGAAGGTGCTAGCCCAATTATTATAGAAACCCTTTTAGTTCGGGCGCCAGTGTTATAGTCAATAACTTTCTGCTGTTCTGATATATGAAATGTGGTTCCAACCGCTCCAGAAAAGACATCACAAACCTTTCGAAGTTGCTAATCCAATTATTATACAAACCCTTTTAGTTCGGGCGCCAGTGTTAGAGTCAATAACTGCTCCAGGGAGGATATCTTACAACCTTTTCCGCCTAATTTTTTTCCAGAACCTTTTAGTTCGGGCGCCAGTATTAGAGTCAATAGGTTTTTGCTGTTCTGATATATGAAATGTAGTTCCAACTGCTCCATATTGGACATCACAAACCTTTCGAAGGTGCTAGCCCAATTATTATAGAAACCCTTTTAGTTCGGGCGCCAGTGTTATAGTCAATAACTTTCTGCTGTTCTGATATATGAAATGTGGTTCCAACCGCTCCACAGAAGACATCACAATTCTTACCCAAATATTATAGAACACAAACCCAATTATTATAGAAATCCTTTTAGTTCGGGCGCCGGTGTTATAGTCGATAACTTTCTGCTGTTCTGATATATGAAATGTGGTTCCAACCGCTCCACAGCAGACATCACAAACCTTTCGAAGGTGCTAGCCCAATTATTATACAAACCCTTTTAGTTCGGGCGCTAGAGTTAGTCAATAACTGCTCCAGGGAGGATATCTTGCAACCATTTCCGCCTAATTGTTATCCACAACCTTTTATTTCGGGCGCCAGTGCTAGAGTCTATAGGTTTTTGCTGTTCTGATATATGAAATGTAGTTCCAACTGCTCCATATTGGACATCACAAACCTTTCGAAGGTGCTAGCCCAATTATTATAGAAACCCTTATAGTTCGGGCGCCAGTGTTATAGTCAATAACTTTCTGCTGTTCTGATATATGAAATGTGGTTCCAACCGCTCCACAGAAGACATCACAAACCTTTCGAAGGTGCTAATCCAATTATTATACATACCCTTTTAGTTCGGGCGCCAGAGTTAGAGTCAATAACTGCTCCAGGGAGGATATCTTACAACCTTAACCGCCTAATTATTTTCCACAACCTTTTAGTTCGGGCGCCAGTATTAGAGTCAATTTGTTTTTGCTGTTCTGATATATGAAATGTAGTTCCAACTGCTCCAAGGAGGATCATCACAGAAGCTTTTCCATCGCAGGTAGTAGCCTAAATGTTATCCACAACCTTTTATTTCGGGCGCCAGTGCTAGAGTCTATAGGTTTTTGCTGTTCTGATATATGAAATGTAGTTCCAACTGCTCCACATAGGACATCACAAACCTTTCGAAGGTGCTAGCACAATTATAAAAGAAACCCTTTTAGTTCGGGCGCCAGTGTTATAGTCAATAACTTTCTGCTGTTCTGATATATGAAATGTGGTTCCAACCGCTCCACAGAAGACATCACAAACCTTAACCAAATATTATAGAACACAAACCCAATTATTATAGAAACCCTTTTAGTTCGGGCGCCAGTGTTATAGTCAATAACTTTCTGCTGTTCTGATATATGAAATGTAGTTCCAACTGCTGCACATAGGACATCACAAACCTTTCGAATGTGCTAATCCAATTATTATACAAACCCTTTTAGTTCGGGCCCCAGAGTTAGAGTCAATAACTGCTCCAGGGAGGATATCTTACAAGCTTTTCCGCCTAATTATTTTCCACAACCTTTTAGTTCGGGCGCCAGTATTAGAGTCAATAGGTTTTTGCTGTTCTGATATATGAAATGTAGTCCCAACTTCTCCAAGGAGGATCATCACAGAAGCTTTTCCTTCGAAGGTAGTAGCCTAATTGTTATACAAACCCTTATCAGGTTCAATGTTTCTTCTAACCTTCTTCGGAAACATACAATGACCTGACTAGAACAGAGAGCTTACTAAAGCTATGTTCACTAATTGTAGTAAGTAGACAGGATACAGACGAAGGGTATACAAAACCCTTTATTTTTTCTTTATATACAATGACTTCCGTACTTCGGAATACAATGACCCTCCACTCGGGGTCTAACTTAAAAGATATCAAAATAAAACTAAACTCTAATTTAACTTTAGAATAAGATTGGCCTTATAATAACAGAAAGCGTATGTAGCACAGAGACTGTGAACACTACAATACGTTTAATTTCTCAAGAGGATTAAAACCTCTGGCCTGGAAGGCAAAGTAGCAACTGCGTAACTTCTAAGGTAAGCGGCCTGCTTCGAACTCACGGCTTCCTCTCTTCTGCTTGGCAAAAAGGCCACACTTAAATACTTGGCGTTCGCCAGACAACTTTGCATAAACTCCTTCACGCTTATAATTCTGGCCGGAAGTAGAAAATAAGAAGTGATAGTAAAGATTTAAAATAAAATAAACGTTAGTAAAACTTAAGATCCTTACATACTTCCCGCCAGAGTTAATTAGTTTGAAACTGAGGTCTAAAACGACCTTGTTGAAAACTTTTAGCTCTAGAAACTAACGCGAGGCCAACCTTTAACAATCATAACTTAGCTAGAAACTAGAAAATTTTAAAAGAAAGAAATTTGTTACAATAGCAGCTCCCGGAATGTACAACAATCTTTTTTCTTTTTCATCTGTACTGCATCTAAACAGGAGCTTTATTCAATTCTGGTTCCTTCCAGAGATCTGGAAGGAAAACTAGTTTAATGAAATGTTACAGAATGACATTGAAAATAACATATAGAATATACTTTTCTTAACATTCTTATTTCATTCATGACTATTTTAATTATCTCTCCCCGTGCTCTCTGACATGTGTTATAAAAACACCAAACACGAATGTGTTTCTGTCTATGTGTTCAACACTTCCTCCTACAATCAAAACACTAACGTGTTAAAATTCAACATACGAGACCTCTTAACACACCCTAATTTCAACTCTAGACCCTGAGGTACTATTCTGAAAGTGGCTAACTCTAAAGTGTAGCGTCAGAGAGCCTAACTACATCATTCAACCTTTAACACCTATTCACCATGATTTAATCTTTACAGTCACACGAATAACAAATTTTTAACATTACTTTCACTTTTACCATATCACGGTATTTCTAAACATTCAAAATAACAGTTCACATGTATACAAGAACATATCAAGATGCCGTTAATTTTACACATTTGAAAACATACATTAGTAGTACATTGTTAACTTCTATTCTTTTCAAAGCAAGTGCCAATTCTTTCTACATTGAAATATTACATTTCAAAAAGTCTTTCAGACTAAAACTTCTTTCTTGTTAGAATGTTTTAAATAAAATTTATACAATAACTTTTTACAATATTTAAGTCTTTATACAACGCTATTATACATCAACTTTAGTTTTACGCGCGAGTAATTGAAAAACATAATAAGAAAATCGGTCACAACTCATTTCTCGCCCTTTTGGCGATAAAGGTAGACCTCGCATGAGGTAAAACTTCTTGAAATCTGCCACTTGCAGTAAGAATGAAAGATTAACTTAAGTTTGTAAAGTAACATAAAATTTTATTTATCTTTGTAATATTCAGACATCCTTTTCTGGGCCCAGTCTTTAAAGGTGCTGCAGACCGTAGCTTGGTTGATCCTCCTTCTTGTACGGGCTCGCCCTTCAGTGCTTTCCTCTGGAAGCTTCCGTTTTTCACCACTACGGCCACCCTTGAACATCTTCCTTCTGTCCTCTGCTTGTGGTCTTGGCCGTTTGAAGGCAGCTGGTCTTGGTGGAACCGGGAAACTTCTGTCGTGATCCTGCTTGGACCTCGTTGTTGGCCGTTCAAATTTTTCTTGTACTTTTTCCTCCGCCGCTGATGGCCCTTCCGCAGTTCGGCGACTTTTGCTGCGGAGAGTTCTGTCGGATGAGTCAATCTTCCGTTTCACAGCCGGGTTATAGTTGCCGTCCTTTCTCCCGGTCTTTTCCACATACGTCGTCCTTCTCCCTTCTTCATTCTGGGGGTGTTCGTGAACTCTGTTTTTTGGACGGTGGAACGGCTTCTTTTTCTTTGTACCTTCAATTTTTCCGCGGGGCAATTTTCTTTTCACTTGCTTCTGCCTCTCATTGGCTTGCCCTTGTACTTGTCGTTTTCCCACCTCTGGAACTTGTACCTGCGGTGTCTGCCGTACCGGATCCTGCAAAAGATCTGAAAAGATTTGCATTTTATTACGGTCATAGAATGGTTTTATTTGGTCAATGTTTGCGGAACAGGTTTCACCATTTCTTGCCTTTAACACTACAACAGCGTGAGTTATTTTTTCTATAACATATGGTCCTTCAAAGCGTGGAAAAAATTTGGCAGTTTTATCTTCTGGTGCTGAAGAAAGTGAATGCTTAATTTTTAGTACTTCATCCCCTACTTTATAAGTTACTCCCCGTCGTTTCAAGTCATAATACAATTTTTGTTTTCTTTGTGCTACTTCCGTATTCTTTTTTGCTTCTTTTATTAGTTTTTCTATATCACCCATTTTAAATTCTGGGGCTCTTTGTTGCACATAAAATAGTTTATCTAACGGTGTTATAACCTTTCTGCCTAGAAATAACTCAGCAGGAGTTTTGCCCGTTGTATCATGTTTTGCGGTCCTAAGGGCGAAAGCAAATTCATTGACATAGTTATCCCAGCTTTTATGAAAATTTTTAACATAACTACGGATAATTTTCACTATATTTCTGTTGACTCGTTCCGCTATATTTGATTGCGGCCGATAGGGGTCATTTTTAAATGACGTATGCCCAGTTTTTGGCACATGTCTTCAAATATATTACTTACAAATTGAGGACCATTATCCGATATAACTTTTAGGGGCGCCCCGTATTTTAAAATATATTTATTTAAAATAGAATCGGTAACTAATTTCGCGGAGGCTCGTTTTAAGGGAACAATTTCGGTCCATTTACTAAAATGATCAACTATAACAAGGAGATAGCGACTTTTGTTTAACTGACTTTTTGGGAAAGGGCCCAATAAATCGATGCTGATTATTTCATTTGGAAATTCGGATTTAATACTATTTAGAAACCCGGCCGGGCGGAAATTAATATAATTAACGGCTTGACATGTTGGGCAGGACTGGACATACGCCCTTGTTAACTTTTGCAGTTCAGGAAAGTAGACTGCCTCGCGTACGCGTTGAGTAGTTTTTCGAATACCAGCATGAGAAGCTAAAGGGCTGTCATGGAGCTCTTGCAGGATATTTAATCTAAGACTAGCTGGGATAACAGGTCGAAATTCGTTGTTGGAATTCGTAGTTTTTGTATAAAATAATAGACCATCTATTAGTTCGTAATGGGCCGCCCTATTTCTTATCGCCACAATATCTTGGTGGCTAAAATTTTCAGGATCCTTCAAATACTCATAAATGCTTCCAAACTCAGGATCCTTACCCAGTTCGGTTATTACAGTTTCTCGGGAATTTATTGTACACGCTGTCAGCATTGCAACTTTTACGGTATTACCCTGTTCGTCTAATTTAATTCGTGACAGGGCATCTCCTACGATATTTTCCTTTCCGGGGGTATGCTTGATTACCAGATTATATTCTTGCAGCTTGAGTGCCCATCTTATTAACCTTGGGGATAAATTTTTTCCAGAGTACAATCTAGTTACCGCCGCATGATCAGAATATACTGTTATCGGCGCCTTTCCAAAATAGACTCGGAACTTTTGCACTGCTAACAGAACTGCAAGTGCCTCTCTCTCGGTCGCGGAATAATTTCTTTGTGTTTGATTTAAAGTTCGGCTAAAAAATGCCACTGGCTGCTGATTTTGCGAAAGTACCGCTCCTACCGCATAATCCGAAGCATCCGCTGAAATTTCTAAATTTTCATCCT
Source organism: Stegodyphus dumicola (assembly GCF_044657685.1). NCBI lineage: Eukaryota > Metazoa > Arthropoda > Arachnida > Araneae > Eresidae > Stegodyphus > Stegodyphus dumicola. The sequence continues at coordinate 2,884,853 of NC_140772.1, forward strand.
TTTCAGGAAATTTCAACACAGGGGCTTGCGTTAATGCTTGTTTTAATTTTTCGAAAGCACTATTGGCTTCGGCCGTCCACGAGAATCTTGCCTTTTTCCTTTTTAATTTTAACAACGGCTCAGCGATAGCCGCAAAATCTTTTATAAAGGACCTATAATATAAACAAAGTCCTAGAAAAGAAGAGAGCTTCTTTGCCGTGTTTGGAGTCGGATACTTTTGTACAGCGATTATTTTTGATTCATCTGTCTCGATCCCTTTTTGCGATATTTTGTAACCTAAATATTTTAATTCAGGGGCTGCAAATTTGCACTTTTCGACATTAACTTTTAGACCGGCCTCATTTAATAAAGAAAACACCTGTCTTAAATCCTATACATGTTGGTCTAGATTATCACTAGTAATAATGATATCGTCTAAATAGATAAATGTGGACTTTCCGAGAACAGGTCTTAACACAATGTCCTTGCATCGCTGAAATGTTGCTGGGGCGCCTGAAAGGCCAAACGGCATTCGCAAAAATGCATAAGTGCCAGACTTGGTTATAAAAGCAGTCTTAGGCACGTCCTCAGGCCTGATCCTTATGTGAAAATAACCATTCGTTAAGTCTAAAGTTGTCATAAATTTGGTTGATTTTATGTTCCTTAAAATTTCTTCTATAATCGGTAACGGATATACCGGATATTTCGTTATGGAATTTAATTTACGGTAATCAATAGCGAATCTCCACCTTTTTGGATGCTCCAAAGGATAATCATTATTTTTCTTACATAAAACCACCGGACTAGCATAACTACTTGAGATAGGCGTTACGATCTTTTTACGTAGCATATCGGTAATATGCCATTCTATAATTTTTTCCTTATTCTTATCATACCGGTATGGTTTTTGACGAACCGGCAATGCATCTCCGGTGTCAATACTATGGTTAGTAACCTGGGTAAATCCTGGAATATCACTAAATAAGGAAGCAAATTCACTTACCACTTGTCGGATTCTATCTTGCTCGTCATTAGGCAGGTGGTCGAGATTTAACCTTGGCGGTTCAACCTTTTCTACACGCACTGGTTTCATCATCAGCTTAAGAGACGCTTCATTAAAATCCAGTGTAGCTTGTGCGTCTGAAAGAAAGTCTATTCCTAGTATTAAGTGTGCTTGCAAATTCTTTACTATAAAAAACATCACCTTTACTTGTTCGTCCTTGATACGGATGTACAAAGGTACTTTACCTACGCACTTACATTGTTCTCCTTGCGCCGCTAATACTGTTGTATTATCCGCATTATATATGCGGTATTTGCGAAAATACTTTCTAAAAAAGACTTCTGCCACACAGGAACACTGCGCGCCGGTATCCAGGAGTGCGGTGGCCGGGATATTATTTACCAAGACTTCAATCTTCGGAAGAGTTAAATTTTTCACCATTACTGTATTTAACTTGTAGGAAGCGGGGTTTTCGTGGCCTTCGGATTTCCGCACCCTCTGGTCAGCAGAAATCCGTTTTAGTTTAAATTATTTTTCCTTTCGGTGCTTTCCTTCTTTCTCCACTGGCCTTGAGACTTTTTTCCTTTTTTTTATTGAACTGTCGACGTTCGCCGGCTGTTTTTGAATGCTCGGGTTTCCTTGCCCACTGATTCGCTTTTTCTCCGTAGCCATGTGCTTGAGTTTGTGTAGTCTTGGCGTACCAAATTGGTTTCGGTGTTGATATTGGCGTCTTCTTTCGACGTCCGCCGTTCTTCTACTTTCAAACTGGATTGCTAGCTCAAATAATTTTTCCAGTGTAGTCGGATTTCTCAATTCAATAAAGTCTTGCACTTGGGGTAGTAACCTCGGCAAAATCACTTGAATTATTTCAGGATCCGGACGGTTTCCATACAAGAGCTTGAAAACGTGAATTTTTCTTAAAATAAAACTCGAGATGTTTTCCATTCTTTGTTGATATATACTGAAAAGTTCTGTTTCTAATTTCGCACGATCCCTTACAACAGGGAAGGCTTTTACTATGGCAGTCTTGAAATTCTCGTAAGTATAGGTGGGACTTCCTGCTTGACCCAAGAGACTTCTGCCGATACATTTGAACCAGTTAAGCGCTTGGCCCCTCAAAGCGCTGGTAGCTAAGGTAACTTTTTGAAACTCGTGCACGGGGTAGAGCATGAAGTGGTCATCCAATTTTTCCAAAAAACTGGTTACCTGTGAGTTTCCATTAAATGTTGCTTCTGGTTTCATCGAAGCGCGCATGGTCTGGACAATATACCCAAATCCTTCCAGGGCGGCAGCTGGCATTTCTGGATTCTGAGCTGTTTCTGCAGGCAGCACAGGTTCTTCTTGAAACTCGGCCATGGTTATTCTTCGTCGGGCGCCACTATCAGGTTCAATGTTTCTTCTAACCTTCTTCGGAAACATACAATGACCTGACTAGAACAGAGAGCTTACTAAAGCTATGTTCACTAATTGTAGTAAGTAGACAGGATACAGACGAAGGGTATACAAAACCCTTTATTTTTTCTTTATATACAATGACTTCCGTACTTCGGAATACAATGACCCTCCACTCGGGGTCTAACTTAAAAGATATCAAAATAAAACTAAACTCTAATTTAACTTTAGAATAAGATTGGCCTTATAATAACAGAAAGCGTATGTAGCACAGAGACTGTGAACACTACAATACGTTTAATTTCTCAAGAGGATTAAAACCTCTGGCCTGGAAGGCAAAGTAGCAACTGCGTAACTTCTAAGGTAAGCGGCCTGCTTCGAACTCACGGCTTCCTCTCTTCTGCTTGGCAAAAAGGCCACACTTAAATACTTGGCGTTCGCCAGACAACTTTGCATAAACTCCTTCACGCTTATAATTCTGGCCGGAAGTAGAAAATAAGAAGTGATAGTAAAGATTTAAAATAAAATAAACGTTAGTAAAACTTAAGATCCTTACACCCTTTTAGTTCGGGCGCCAGTGCTAGAGTCTATAGGTTTTTGCTGTTCTGATATATGAAATGTAGTTGCAACTGCTCCACATAGGACATCACAAACCTTTCGAATGTGCCAATCCAATTATTATACAAACCCTTTTAGTTCGGCCGCCAGAGTTAGAGTCAATAACTGCTCCAGGGAGGATATCTTACAAACCTTTCCGCCTAATTATTTTCCACAACCTTTTAGTTCGGGCGCCAGTATTAGAGTCAATAGGTTTTTGCTGTTCTAATATATGAAATGTAGTTCCAACTGCTCCAAGGAGGATCATCACAGAAGCTTTTCCTTCGAAGGTAGTAACCTAATTGTTATCCACAACCTTTTATTTCGGGCGCCAGTGCTAGAGTCTATAGGTTTTTGCTGTTCTGATATATGAAATGTAGTTCCAACTGCTCCACATAGGACATAACAAACCTTTCGAAGGTGCTAGCCCAATTATTATAGAAACCCTTTTAGTTCGGGCGCCAGTGTTAGAGTCAATAACTGCTCCAGGGAGGATATCTTACAACCTTTTCCGACTAATTATTTTCCACAACCTTTTAGTTCGGGCGCCAGTATTAGAGTCTATAGGTTTTTGCTGTTCTGATATATGAAATGTAGTTCCAACTGCTCCACATAGGACATCACAAACCTTTCAAAGGTGCTAGCCCAATTATTATACAAACACATTTGAGGATATCTTACAACCTTTTTTGCCTTATTATTTTCCACAACCTTTTAGTTCTGGCGCCAGTATTAGAGTCAATAGGTTTTTGCTGTTCTGATATATGAAATGTAGTTCCAACTGCTCCAAGGAGGATCATCACAGAAGCTTTTCCTTCGAAGGTAGTAGCCTAATTGTTATCCACAACCTTTTATTTCGGGCGCCAGTGCTAGAGTCTATAGGTTTTTCCTGTTCTGATATATGAAATGTAGTTCCAACTGCTCCACATAGGACATCACAAACCTTTCGAAGGTGCTAGCCCAATTATTATAGAAACCCTTTTAGTTCGGGCGCCAGTGTTATAGTCAATAACTTTCTGCTGTTCTGATATATGAAATGTGGTTCCAACCGCTCCACAGAAAACATTACAAAACTTTCGAAGGTGCTAGCCCAATTATTATCCAAAACCTTTTATTTCGGGCGCCAGAGTTAGAGTCAATAACTGCTCCAGGGAGGATATCTTACAACCTTTTCCGCCTAATTATTTTCCACAACCTTTTAGTTCTGGCGCCAGTATTAGAGTCAATAGGTTTTTGCTGTTCTGATATATGAAATGTAGTTCCAACTGCTCCAAGGAGGATCATCACAGAAGCTTTTCCTTCGAAGGTAGTAGCCTAATTGATATCCACAACCTTTTATTTCGGGCGCCAGTGCTAGAGTCTATAGGTTTTTGCTGTTCTGATATATGAAATGTAGTTCCAACTGCTCCACATAGGACATCACAAACCTTTCGAAGGTGCTAGCCCAATTATTATAGAAACCCTTTTAGTTCGGGCGCCAGTGTTATAGTCAATAACTTTCTGCTGTTCTGATATATGAAATGTGGTTCCAACCGCTCCAGAGAAGACATCACAAACCTTACCCAAATATTATAGAACACAAACCTAATTATTATAGAAACCCTTTTAGTTCGGGCGCCAGTGTTATAGTCAATAAATTTCTGCTGTTCTGATATATGAAATGTGGTTCCAACCGCTCCACAGAAGACATCACAAACCTTTCGAAGGTGCTAATCCATTTATTATACAAACCCTTTTAGTTCGGGCGCCAGAGTTAGAGTCAATAACTGCTCCAGGGAGGATATCTTACAAGCTTTTTCGCCTAATTATTTTCCACAACCTTTTAGTTCTGGCACCAGTATTAGAGTCAATAGGTTTTTGCTGTTCTGATATATGAAATATAGTTCCATCTGCTCCAAGGAGGATCATCACAGAAGCTTTTCCTTCGAAGGTAGTAGCCTAATTGTTATCCACAACCTTTTATTTCGGGCGCCAGTGCTAGAGTCTATAGGTTTTTGCTGTTCTGATATATGAAATGTAGTTCCAACTGCTCCACATAGGACATCATAAACCTTTCGAAGGTGCTAGCCCAATTATTATACAAACACTTTTGAGGATATCTTACAACCTTTTCCGCCTTATTATTTTCCACAACCTTTTAGTTCTGGCGCCAGTATTAGAGTCAATATGTTTTTGCTGTTCTGATATATGAAATGTAGTTCCAACTGCTCCAAGGAGGATCATCACAGAAGCTTTTCCTTCGAAGGTAGTAGCCTAATTGTTATCCACAACCTTTTATTTCGGGCGCCAGTGCTAGAGTCTATAGGTTTTTCCTGTTCTGATATATGAAATGTAGTTCCAACTGCTCCACATAGGACATCACAAACCTTTCGAAGGTGCTAGCCCAATTATTATAGAAACCCTTTTAGTTCGGGCGCCAGTGTTATAGTCAATAACTTTCTGCTGTTCTGATATATGAAATGTGGTTCCAACCGCTCCAGAGAAGACATCACAAACCTTACCCAAATATTATAGAACACAAACCCAATTATTATACAAACCCTTTTAGTTCGGGCGCCAGTGTTATAGTCAATAAATTTCTGCTGTTCTGATATATGAAATGTGGTTCAAACCGCTCCACAGAAGACATCATAAACCTTTCGAAGGTGCTAATCCATTTATTATACAAACCCTTTTAGTTCGGGCGCCAGAGTTAGAGTCAATAACTGCTCCAGGGAGGATATCTTACAAGCTTTTCCGCCTAATTATTTTCCACAACCTTTTAGTTCTGGCACCAGTATTAGAGTCAATAGGTTTTTGCTGTTCTGATATATGAAATATAGTTCCATCTGCTCCAAGGAGGATCATCACAGAAGCTTTTCCTTCGAAGGTAGTAGCCTAATTGTTATCCACAACCTTTTATTTCGGGCGCCAGTGCTAGAGTCTATAGGTTTTTGCTGTTCTGATATATGAAATGTAGTTCCAACTGCTCCACATAGGACATCATAAACCTTTCGAAGGTGCTAGCCCAATTATTATAGAAACACTTTTAGTTCGGGCGCCAGTCTTATAGTCAATAACTTTCTGCTGTTCTGATATATGAAATGTGGTTCCAACCGCTCCACAGAAGACATCACAAACCTTTCGAAGGTGCTAATCCAATTATTATACAAACCCTTTTCGTTCGGGCGCCAGAGTTAGAGTCAATAACTGCTCCAGGGAGGATATCTTACAACCTTTTCCGCCTAATTATTTTCCACAACCTTTTATTTCTGGCGCCAGTATTAGAGTCAATAGGTTTTTTCTGTTCTGATATATGAAATGTAGTTCCAACTGCTCCAAGGAGGATCATCACAGAAGCTTTTCCTTCGAAGGTAGTAGCCTAATTGTTATCCACAACCTTTTATTTCGGGCGCCAGTGCTAGAGTCTATAGGTTTTTGCTGTTCTGATATTTGAAATGTAGTTCCAACTGCTCCACATAGGACATCACAAACCTTTCGAAGGTGCTAGCACAATTATTATAGAAACCCTTTTAGTTCGGGCGCTAGTGTTATAGTCAATAACTTTCTGCTGTTCTAATATATGTAATGTGGTTCCAACCGCTCCAGAGAAGACATCACAAACCTTTCGAAGGTGCTAATCCAATTATTATACAAACCCTTTTAGTTCGGGCGCCAGAGTTAGAGTCAATAACTGCTCCAGGGAGGATATCTTACAACCTTTTCCGCCTAATTATTTTCCAGAACCTTTTAGTTCGGGCGCAAGTATTAGAGTCAATAGGTTTTTGCTGTTCTGATATATGAAATATAGTTCCAACTGCTCCAAGGAGGATCATCACAGAAGCTTTTCCTTCGAAGGTAGTAGCCTAATTGTTATCCACAACCTTTTATTTCGGGCGCCAGTGCTAGAGTCTATAGGTTTTTGCTGTTCTGTTATATGAAATGTAGTTCCAACTGCTCCACATAGGACATCACAAACCTTTCGAATGTGCTAGCCCAATTATACAAACCCTTTTAGTTCAGCGCCAGAGTTAGAGTCAATAACTGCTCCAGGGAGGATATCTTACAACCTTTTCCGCCTAATTATTTTCCACAACCTTTTAGTTCGGGCGCCAGTATTAGAGTCAATAGGTTTTTGCTGTTCTGATATATGAAATATAGTTCCAACTGCTCCAAGGAGGATCATCACAGAAGCTTTTCCTTCGAAGGTAGTAGCCTAATTGTTATCCACAACCTTTTATTTCGGGCGCCAGTGCTAGAGTCTATAGGTTTTTCCTGTTCTGATATATGAAATGTAGTTCCAACTGCTCCACATAGGACATCACAAACCTTTCGAAGGTGCTAGCCCAATTATTATAGAAACCCTTTTAGTTCGGGCGCCAGTGTTATAGTCAATAACTTTCTGCTGTTCTGATATATGAAATGTGGTTCCAACCGCTCCACAGAAACATTACAAAACTTTCGAAGGTGCTAGCCCAATTATTATACAAAACCTTTTATTTCGGGCGCCAGAGTTAGAGTCAATAACTGCTCCAGGGAGGATATCTTACAACCTTTTCCGCCTAATTATTTTCCACAACCTTTTAGTTCTGGCGCCAGTATTAGAGTCAATAGGTTTTTGCTGTTCTGATATATGAAATGTAGTTCCAACTGCTCCAAGGAGGATCATCACAGAAGCTTTTCCTTCGAAGGTAGTAGCCTAATTGATATCCACAACCTTTTATTTCGGGCGCCAGTGCTAGAGTCTATAGGTTTTTGCTGTTCTGATATATGAAATGTAGTTCCAACTGCTCCACATAGGACATCACAAACCTTTCGAAGGTGCTAGCCCAATTATTATAGAAAACCTTTTAGTTCGGGCGCCAGTGTTATAGTCAATAACTTTCTGCTGTTCTGTTATATGAAATGTGGTTGCAACCGCTCCACAGAAGACAACACAAACCTTACCCAAATATTATAGAACACGAACCCAATTATTATAGAAACCCTTTTAGTTCGGGCGCCAGTGTTATAGTCAATAACTTTCTGCTGTTCTGATATATGAAATGTGGTTCCAACCGCTCCACAGAGCACATCACAAACCTTTCGAAGGTGCTAGCCCAATTATTATACAAACACTTTTGAGGATATCTTACAACCTTTTCCGCCTTATTATTTTCCACAACCTTTTAGTTCTGGCGCCAGTATTAGAGTCAATAGGTTTTTGCTGTTCTGATATATGAAATGTAGTTCCAACTGCTCCAAGGAGGATCATCACAGAAGCTTTTCCTTCGAAGGTAGTAGCCTAATTGTTATCCACAACCTTTTATTTCGGGCGCCAGTGCTAGAGTCTATAGGTTTTTCCTGTTCTGATATATGATATGTAGTTCCAACTGCTCCACATAGGACATCACAAACCTTTCGAAGGGGCTAGCCCAATTATTATAGAAACCCTTTTAGTTCGGGCGCCAGTGTTATAGTCAATAACTTTCTGCTGTTCTGATATATGAAATGTGGTTCCAACCGCTCCAGAGAAGACATCACAAACCTTACCCAAATATTATAGAACACAAACCCAATTATTATAGAAACCCTTTTAGTTCGGGCGCCAGTGTTATAGTCAATAAATTTCTGCTGTTCTGATATATGAAATGTGGTTCCAACCGCTCCACAGAAGACATCACAAACCTTTCGAAGGTGCTAATCCATTTATTATACAAACCCTTTTAGTTCGGGCGCCAGAGTTAGAGTCAATAACTGCTCCAGGGAGGATATCTTACAAGCTTTTCCGCCTAATTATTTTCCACAACCTTTTAGTTCTGGCACCAGTATTAGAGTCAATAGGTTTTTGCTGTTCTGATATATGAAATATAGTTCCATCTGCTCCAAGAAGGATCATCACAGAAGCTTTTCCTTCGAAGGTAGTAGCCTAATTGTTATCCACAACCTTTTATTTCGGGCGCCAGTGCTAGAGTCTATAGGTTTTTGCTGTTCTGATATATGAAATGTAGTTCCAACTGCTCCACATAGGACATCATAAACCTTTCGAAGGTGCTAGCCCAATTATTATAGAAACACTTTTAGTTCGGGCGCCAGTCTTATAGTCAATAACTTTCTGCTGTTCTGATATATGAAATGTGGTTCCAACCGCTCCACAGAAGACATCACAAACCTTTCGAAGGTGCTAATCCAATTATTATACAAACCCTTTTCGTTCGGGCGCCAGAGTTAGAGTCAATAACTGCTCCAGGGAGGATATCTTACAACCTTTTCCGCCTAATTATTTTCCACAACCTTTTATTTCTGGCGCCAGTATTAGAGTCAATAGGTTTTTGCTGTTCTGATATATGAAATATAGTTCCAACTGCTCCAAGGAGGATCATCACAGAAGCTTTTCCTTCGAAGGTAGTAGCCTAATTGTTATCCACAACCTTTTATTTCGGGCGCCAGTGCTAGAGTCTATAGGTTTTTGCTGTTCTGTTATATGAAATGTAGTTCCAACTGCTCCACATAGGACATCACAAACCTTTCGAATGTGCTAGCCCAATTATACAAACCCTTTTAGTTCAGCGCCAGAGTTAGAGTCAATAACTGCTCCAGGGAGGATATCTTACAACCTTTTCCGCCTAATTATTTTCCACAACCTTTTAGTTCGGGCGCCAGTATTAGAGTCAATAGGTTTTTGCTGTTCTGATATATGAAATATAGTTCCAACTGCTCCAAGGAGGATCATCACAGAAGCTTTTCCTTCGAAGGTAGTAGCCTAATTGTTATCCACAACCTTTTATTTCGGGCGCCAGTGCTAGAGTCTATAGGTTTTTCCTGTTCTGATATATGAAATGTAGTTCCAACTGCTCCACATAGGACATCACAAACCTTTCGAAGGTGCTAGCCCAATTATTATAGAAACCCTTTTAGTTCGGGCGCCAGTGTTATAGTCAATAACTTTCTGCTGTTCTGATATATGAAATGTGGTTCCAACCGCTCCACAGAAACATTACAAAACTTTCGAAGGTGCTAGCCCAATTATTATACAAAACCTTTTATTTCGGGCGCCAGAGTTAGAGTCAATAACTGCTCCAGGGAGGATATCTTACAACCTTTTCCGCCTAATTATTTTCCACAACCTTTTAGTTCTGGCGCCAGTATTAGAGTCAATAGGTTTTTGCTGTTCTGATATATGAAATGTAGTTCCAACTGCTCCAAGGAGGATCATCACAGAAGCTTTTCCTTCGAAGGTAGTAGCCTAATTGATATCCACAACCTTTTATTTCGGGCGCCAGTGCTAGAGTCTATAGGTTTTTGCTGTTCTGATATATGAAATGTAGTTCCAACTGCTCCACATAGGACATCACAAACCTTTCGAAGGTGCTAGCCCAATTATTATAGAAAACCTTTTAGTTCGGGCGCCAGTGTTATAGTCAATAACTTTCTGCTGTTCTGTTATATGAAATGTGGTTGCAACCGCTCCACAGAAGACAACACAAACCTTACCCAAATATTATAGAACACGAACCCAATTATTATAGAAACCCTTTTAGTTCGGGCGCCAGTGTTATAGTCAATAACTTTCTGCTGTTCTGATATATGAAATGTGGTTCCAACCGCTCCACAGAGCACATCACAAACCTTTCGAAGGTGCTAGCCCAATTATTATACAAACACTTTTGAGGATATCTTACAACCTTTTCCGCCTTATTATTTTCCACAACCTTTTAGTTCTGGCGCCAGTATTAGAGTCAATAGGTTTTTGCTGTTCTGATATATGAAATGTAGTTCCAACTGCTCCAAGGAGGATCATCACAGAAGCTTTTCCTTCGAAGGTAGTAGCCTAATTGTTATCCACAACCTTTTATTTCGGGCGCCAGTGCTAGAGTCTATAGGTTTTTCCTGTTCTGATATATGATATGTAGTTCCAACTGCTCCACATAGGACATCACAAACCTTTCGAAGGGGCTAGCCCAATTATTATAGAAACCCTTTTAGTTTGGGCGCCAGTGTTATAGTCAATAACTTTCTGCTGTTCTGATATATGAAATGTGGTTCCAACCGCTCCAGAGAAGACATCACAAACCTTACCCAAATATTATAGAACACAAACCCAATTATTATAGAAACCCTTTTAGTTCGGGCGCCAGTGTTATAGTCAATAAATTTCTGCTGTTCTGATATATGAAATGTGGTTCCAACCGCTCCACAGAAGACATCACAAACCTTTCGAAGGTGCTAATCCATTTATTATACAAACCCTTTTAGTTCGGGCGCCAGAGTTAGAGTCAATAACTGCTCCAGGGAGGATATCTTACAAGCTTTTCCGCCTAATTATTTTCCACAACCTTTTAGTTCTGGCACCAGTATTAGAGTCAATAGGTTTTTGCTGTTCTGATATATGAAATATAGTTCCATCTGCTCCAAGAAGGATCATCACAGAAGCTTTTCCTTCGAAGGTAGTAGCCTAATTGTTATCCACAACCTTTTATTTCGGGCGCCAGTGCTAGAGTCTATAGGTTTTTGCTGTTCTGATATATGAAATGTAGTTCCAACTGCTCCACATAGGACATCATAAACCTTTCGAAGGTGCTAGCCCAATTATTATAGAAACACTTTTAGTTCGGGCGCCAGTCTTATAGTCAATAACTTTCTGCTGTTCTGATATATGAAATGTGGTTCCAACCGCTCCACAGAAGACATCACAAACCTTTCGAAGGTGCTAATCCAATTATTATACAAACCCTTTTCGTTCGGGCGCCAGAGTTAGAGTCAATAACTGCTCCAGGGAGGATATCTTACAACCTTTTCCGCCTAATTATTTTCCACAACCTTTTATTTCTGGCGCCAGTATTAGAGTCAATAGGTTTTTTCTGTTCTGATATATGAAATGTAGTTCCTACTGCTCCAAGGAGGATCATCACAGAAGCTTTTCCTTCGAAGGTAGTAGCCTAATTGTTATCCACAACCTTTTATTTCGGGCGCCAGTGCTATAGTCTATAGGTTTTTGCTGTTCTGATATTTGAAATGTAGTTCCAACTGCTCCACATAGGACATCACAAACCTTTCGAAGGTGCTAGCACAATTATTATAGAAACCCTTTTAGTTCGGGCGCCAGTGTTATAGTCAATAACTTTCTGCTGTTCTAATATATGTAATGTGGTTCCAACCGCTCCAGAGAAGACATCACAAACCTTTCGAAGGTGCTAATCCAATTATTATACAAACCCTTTTAGTTCGGGCGCCAGAGTTAGAGTCAATAACTGCTCCAGGGAGGATATCTTACAACCTTTTCCGCCTAATTATTTTCCAGAACCTTTTAGTTCGGGCGCAAGTATTAGAGTCAATAGGTTTTTGCTGTTCTGATATATGAAATATAGTTCCAACTGCTCCAAGGAGGATCATCACAGAAGCTTTTCCTTCGAAGGTAGTAGCCTAATTGTTATCCACAACCTTTTATTTCGGGCGCCAGTGCTATAGTCTATAGGTTTTTGCTGTTCTGTTATATGAAATGTAGTTCCAACTGCTCCACATAGGACATCACAAACCTTTCGAATGTGCTAGCCCAATTATACAAACCCTTTTAGTTCAGCGCCAGAGTTAGAGTCAATAACTGCTCCAGGGAGGATATCTTACAACCTTTTCCGCCTAATTATTTTCCACAACCTTTTAGTTCGGGCGCCAGTATTAGAGTCAATAGGTTTTTGCTGTTCTGATATATGAAATATAGTTCCAACTGCTCCAAGGAGGATCATCACAGAAGCTTTTCCTTCGAAGGTAGTAGCCTAATTGTTATCCACAACCTTTTATTTCGGGCGCCAGTGCTAGAGTCTATAGGTTTTTCCTGTTCTGATATATGAAATGTAGTTCCAACTGCTCCACATAGGACATCACAAACCTTTCGAAGGTGCTAGCCCAATTATTATAGAAACCCTTTTAGTTCGGGCGCCAGTGTTATAGTCAATAACTTTCTGCTGTTCTGATATATGAAATGTGGTTCCAACCGCTCCACAGACAACATTACAAAACTTTCTAAGGTGCTAGCCCAATTATTATACAAAACCTTTTATTTCGGGCGCCAGAGTTAGAGTCAATAACTGCTCCAGGGAGGATATCTTACAACCTTTTCCGCCTAATTATTTTCCACAACCTTTTAGTTCTGGCGCCAGTATTAGAGTCAATAGGTTTTTGCTGTTCTGATATATGAAATGTAGTTCCAACTGCTCCAAGGAGGATCATCACAGAAGCTTTTCCTTCGAAGGTAGTAGCCTAATTGATATCCACAACCTTTTATTTCGGGCGCCAGTGCTAGAGTCTATAGGTTTTTGCTGTTCTGATATATGAAATGTAGTTCCAACTGCTCCACATAGGACATCACAAACCTTTCGAAGGTGCTAGCCCAATTATTATAGAAAACCTTTTAGTTCGGGCGCCAGTGTTATAGTCAATAACTTTCTGCTGTTCTGTTATATGAAATGTGGTTGCAACCGCTCCACAGAAGACAACACAAACCTTACCCAAATATTATAGAACACGAACCCAATTATTATAGAAACCCTTTTAGTTCGGGCGCCAGTGTTATAGTCAATAACTTTCTGCTGTTCTGATATATGAAATGTGGTTCCAACCGCTCCACAGAGCACATCACAAACCTTTCGAAGGTGGTAGCCCAATTATTATACAAACACTTTTGAGGATATCTTACAACCTTTTCCGCCTTATTATTTTCCACAACCTTTTAGTTCTGGCGCCAGTATTAGAGTCAATAGGTTTTTGCTGTTCTGATATATGAAATGTAGTTCCAACTGCTCCAAGGAGGATCATCACAGAAGCTTTTCCTTCGAAGGTAGTAGCCTAATTGTTATCCACAACCTTTTATTTCGGGCGCCAGTGCTAGAGTCTATAGGTTTTTCCTGTTCTGATATATGATATGTAGTTCCAACTGCTCCACATAGGACATCACAAACCTTTCGAAGGGGCTAGCCCAATTATTATAGAAACCCTTTTAGTTCGGGCGCCAGTGTTATAGTCAATAACTTTCTGCTGTTCTGATATATGAAATGTGGTTCCAACCGCTCCAGAGAAGACATCACAAACCTTACCCAAATATTATAGAACACAAACCCAATTATTATAGAAACCCTTTTAGTTCGGGCGCCAGTGTTATAGTCAATAAATTTCTGCTGTTCTGATATATGAAATGTGGTTCCAACCGCTCCACAGAAGACATCACAAACCTTTCGAAGGTGCTAATCCATTTATTATACAAACCCTTTTAGTTCGGGCGCCAGAGTTAGAGTCAATAACTGCTCCAGGGAGGATATCTTACAAGCTTTTCCGCCTAATTATTTTCCACAACCTTTTAGTTCGGGCGCCAGTATTAGAGTCAATAGGTTTTTGCTGTTCTGATATATGAAATATAGTTCCAACTGCTCCAAGGAGGATCATCACAGAAGCTTTTCCTTCGAAGGTAGTAGCCTAATTGTTATCCACAACCTTTTATTTCGGGCGCCAGTGCTATAGTCTATAGGTTTTTGCTGTTCTGTTATATGAAATGTAGTTCCAACTGCTCCACATAGGACATCACAAACCTTTCGAATGTGCTAGCCCAATTATACAAACCCTTTTAGTTCAGCGCCAGAGTTAGAGTCAATAACTGCTCCAGGGAGGATATCTTACAACATTTTCCGCCTAATTATTTTCCACAACCTTTTAGTTCGGGCGCCAGTATTAGAGTCAATAGGTTTTTGCTGTTCTGATATATGAAATATAGTTCCAACTGCTCCAAGGAGGATCATCACAGAAGCTTTTCCTTCGAAGGTAGTAGCCTAATTGTTATCCACAACCTTTTATTTCGGGCGCCAGTGCTAGAGTCTATAGGTTTTTCCTGTTCTGATATATGAAATGTAGTTCCAACTGCTCCACATAGGACATCACAAACCTTTCGGAGGTGCTAGCCCAATTATTATAGAAACCCTTTTAGTTCGGGCGCCAGTGTTATAGTCAATAACTTTCTGCTGTTCTGATATATGAAATGTGGTTCCAACCGCTCCACAGACAACATTACAAAACTTTCGAAGGTGCTAGCCCAATTATTATACAAAACCTTTTATTTCGGGCGCCAGAGTTAGAGTCAATAACTGCTCCAGGGAGGATATCTTACAACCTTTTCCGCCTAATTATTTTCCACAACCTTTTAGTTCTGGCGCCAGTATTAGAGTCAATAGGTTTTTGCTGTTCTGATATATGAAATGTAGTTCCAACTGCTCCAAGGAGGATCATCACAGAAGCTTTTCCTTCGAAGGTAGTAGCCTAATTGATATCCACAACCTTTTATTTCGGGCGCCAGTGCTAGAGTCTATAGGTTTTTGCTGTTCTGATATATGAAATGTAGTTCCAACTGCTCCACATAGGACATCACAAACCTTTCGAAGGTGCTAGCCCAATTATTATAGAAAACCTTTTAGTTCGGGCGCCAGTGTTATAGTCAATAACTTTCTGCTGTTCTGTTATATGAAATGTGGTTGCAACCGCTCCACAGAAGACAACACAAACCTTACCCAAATATTATAGAACACGAACCCAATTATTATAGAAACCCTTTTAGTTCGGGCGCCAGTGTTATAGTCAATAACTTTCTGCTGTTCTGATATATGAAATGTGGTTCCAACCGCTCCACAGAGCACATCACAAACCTTTCGAAGGTGGTAGCCCAATTATTATACAAACACTTTTGAGGATATCTTACAACCTTTTCCGCCTTATTATTTTCCACAACCTTTTAGTTCTGGCGCCAGTATTAGAGTCAATAGGTTTTTGCTGTTCTGATATATGAAATGTAGTTCCAACTGCTCCACATAGGACATCACAAACCTTTCGAAGGTGCTAGCCCAATTATTATAGAAACCCTTTTAGTTCGGGCGCCAGTGTTATAGTCAATAACTTTCTGCTGTTCTGATATATGAAATGTGGTTCCAACCGCTCCACAGACAACATTACAAAACTTTCGAAGGTGCTAGCCCAATTATTATACAAAACCTTTTATTTCGGGCGCCAGAGTTAGAGTCAATAACTGCTCCAGGGAGGATATCTTACAACCTTTTCCGCCTAATTATTTTCCACAACCTTTTAGTTCTGGCGCCAGTATTAGAGTCAATAGGTTTTTGCTGTTCTGATATATGAAATGTAGTTCCAACTGCTCCAAGGAGGATCATCACAGAAGCTTTTCCTTCGAAGGTAGTAGCCTAATTGATATCCACAACCTTTTATTTCGGGCGCCAGTGCTAGAGTCTATAGGTTTTTGCTGTTCTGATATATGAAATGTAGTTCCAACTGCTCCACATAGGACATCACAAACCTTTCGAAGGTGCTAGCCCAATTATTATAGAAAACCTTTTAGTTCGGGCGCCAGTGTTATAGTCAATAACTTTCTGCTGTTCTGTTATATGAAATGTGGTTGCAACCGCTCCACAGAAGACAACACAAACCTTACCCAAATATTATAGAACACGAACCCAATTATTATAGAAACCCTTTTAGTTCGGGCGCCAGTGTTATAGTCAATAACTTTCTGCTGTTCTGATATATGAAATGTGGTTCCAACCGCTCCACAGAGCACATCACAAACCTTTCGAAGGTGGTAGCCCAATTATTATACAAACACTTTTGAGGATATCTTACAACCTTTTCCGCCTTATTATTTTCCACAACCTTTTAGTTCTGGCGCCAGTATTAGAGTCAATAGGTTTTTGCTGTTCTGATATATGAAATGTAGTTCCAACTGCTCCACATAGGACATCACAAACCTTTCGAAGGTGCTAGCCCAATTATTATAGAAACCCTTTTAGTTCGGGCGCCAGTGTTATAGTCAATAACTTTCTGCTGTTCTGATATATGAAATGTGGTTCCAACCGCTCCACAGACAACATTACAAAACTTTCGAAGGTGCTAGCCCAATTATTATACAAAACCTTTTATTTCGGGCGCCAGAGTTAGAGTCAATAACTGCTCCAGGGAGGATATCTTACAACCTTTTCCGCCTAATTATTTTCCACAACCTTTTAGTTCTGGCGCCAGTATTAGAGTCAATAGGTTTTTGCTGTTCTGATATATGAAATGTAGTTCCAACTGCTCCAAGGAGGATCATCACAGAAGCTTTTCCTTCGAAGGTAGTAGCCTAATTGATATCCACAACCTTTTATTTCGGGCGCCAGTGCTAGAGTCTATAGGTTTTTGCTGTTCTGATATATGAAATGTAGTTCCAACTGCTCCACATAGGACATCACAAACCTTTCGAAGGTGCTAGCCCAATTATTATAGAAAACCTTTTAGTTCGGGCGCCAGTGTTATAGTCAATAACTTTCTGCTGTTCTGTTATATGAAATGTGGTTGCAACCGCTCCACAGAAGACAACACAAACCTTACCCAAATATTATAGAACACGAACCCAATTATTATAGAAACCCTTTTAGTTCGGGCGCCAGTGTTATAGTCAATAACTTTCTGCTGTTCTGATATATGAAATGTGGTTCCAACCGCTCCACAGAGCACATCACAAACCTTTCGAAGGTGGTAGCCCAATTATTATACAAACACTTTTGAGGATATCTTACAACCTTTTCCGCCTTATTATTTTCCACAACCTTTTAGTTCTGGCGCCAGTATTAGAGTCAATAGGTTTTTGCTGTTCTGATATATGAAATGTAGTTCCAACTGCTCCAAGGAGGATCATCACAGAAGCTTTTCCTTCGAAGGTAGTAGCCTAATTGTTATCCACAACCTTTTATTTCGGGCGCCAGTGCTAGAGTCTATAGGTTTTTCCTGTTCTGATATATGATATGTAGTTCCAACTGCTCCACATAGGACATCACAAACCTTTCGAAGGGGCTAGCCCAATTATTATAGAAACCCTTTTAGTTCGGGCGCCAGTGTTATAGTCAATAACTTTCTGCTGTTCTGATATATGAAATGTGGTTCCAACCGCTCCAGAGAAGACATCACAAACCTTACCCAAATATTATAGAACACAAACCCAATTATTATAGAAACCCTTTTAGTTCGGGCGCCAGTGTTATAGTCAATAAATTTCTGCTGTTCTGATATATGAAATGTGGTTCCAACCGCTCCACAGAAGACATCACAAACCTTTCGAAGGTGCTAATCCATTTATTATACAAACCCTTTTAGTTCGGGCGCCAGAGTTAGAGTCAATAACTGCTCCAGGGAGGATATCTTACAAGCTTTTCCGCCTAATTATTTTCCACAACCTTTTAGTTCTGGCACCAGTATTAGAGTCAATAGGTTTTTGCTGTTCTGATATATGAAATATAGTTCCATCTGCTCCAAGGAGGATCATCACAGAAGCTTTTCCTTCGAAGGTAGTAGCCTAATTGTTATCCACAACCTTTTATTTCGGGCGCCAGTGCTAGAGTCTATAGGTTTTTGCTGTTCTGTTATATGAAATGTAGTTCCAACTGCTCCACATAGGACATCACAAACCTTTCGAATGTGCTAGCCCAATTATACAAACCCTTTTAGTTCAGCGCCAGAGTTAGAGTCAATAACTGCTCCAGGGAGGATATCTTACAACCTTTTCCGCCTAATTATTTTCCACAACCTTTTAGTTCGGGCGCCAGTATTAGAGTCAATAGGTTTTTGCTGTTCTGATATATGAAATATAGTTCCAACTGCTCCAAGGAGGATCATCACAGAAGCTTTTCCTTCGAAGGTAGTAGCCTAATTGTTATCCACAACCTTTTATTTCGGGCGCCAGTGCTAGAGTCTATAGGTTTTTCCTGTTCTGATATATGAAATGTAGTTCCAACTGCTCCACATAGGACATCACAAACCTTTCGAAGGTGCTAGCCCAATTATTATAGAAACCCTTTTAGTTCGGGCGCCAGTGTTATAGTCAATAACTTTCTGCTGTTCTGATATATGAAATGTGGTTCCAACCGCTCCACAGAAAACATTACAAAACTTTCGAAGGTGCTAGCCCAATTATTATACAAAACCTTTTATTTCGGGCGCCAGAGTTAGAGTCAATAACTGCTCCAGGGAGGATATCTTACAACCTTTTCCGCCTAATTATTTTCCACAACCTTTTAGTTCTGGCGCCAGTATTAGAGTCAATAGGTTTTTGCTGTGCTGATATATGAAATGTAGTTCCAACTGCTCCAAGGAGGATCATCACAGAAGCTTTTCCTTCGAAGGTAGTAGCCTAATTGATATCCACAACCTTTTATTTCGGGCGCCAGTGCTAGAGTCTATAGGTTTTTGCTGTTCTGATATATGAAATGTAGTTCCAACTGCTCCACATAGGACATCACAAACCTTTCGAAGGTGCTAGCCCAATTATTATAGAAAACCTTTTAGTTCGGGCGCCAGTGTTATAGTTAATAACTTTCTGCTGTTCTGTTATATGAAATGTGGTTGCAACCGCTCCACAGAAGACAACACAAACCTTACCCAAATATTATAGAACACGAACCCAATTATTATAGAAACCCTTTTAGTTCGGGCGCCAGTGTTATAGTCAATAACTTTCTGCTGTTCTGATATATGAAATGTGGTTCCAACCGCTCCACAGAGCACATCACAAACCTTTCGAAGGTGCTAGCCCAATTATTATACAAACACTTTTGAGGATATCTTACAACCTTTTCCGCCTTATTATTTTCCACAACCTTTTAGTTCTGGCGCCAGTATTAGAGTCAATAGGTTTTTGCTGTTCTGATATATGAAATGTAGTTCCAACTGCTCCAAGGAGGATCATCACAGAAGCTTTTCCTTCGAAGGTAGTAGCCTAATTGTTATCCACAACCTTTTATTTCGGGCGCCAGTGCTAGAGTCTATAGGTTTTTCCTGTTCTGATATATGATATGTAGTTCCAACTGCTCCACATAGGACATCACAAACCTTTCGAAGGGTGACATCACAAACCTTACCCAAATATTATAGAACACAAACCCAATTATTATAGAAACCCTTTTAGTTCGGGCGCCAGTGTTATAGTCAATAAATTTCTGCTGTTCTGATATATGAAATGTGGTTCCAACCGCTCCACAGAAGACATCACAAACCTTTCGAAGGTGCTAATCCATTTATTATACAAACCCTTTTAGTTCGGGCGCCAGAGTTAGAGTCAATAACTGCTCCAGGGAGGATATCTTACAAGCTTTTCCGCCTAATTATTTTCCACAACCTTTTAGTTCTGGCACCAGTATTAGAGTCAATAGGTTTTTGCTGTTCTGATATATGAAATATAGTTCCATCTGCTCCAAGGAGGATCATCACAGAAGCTTTTCCTTCGAAGGTAGTAGCCTAATTGTTATCCACAACCTTTTATTTCGGGCGCCAGTGCTAGAGTCTATAGGTTTTTGCTGTTCTGATATATGAAATGTAGTTCCAACTGCTCCACATAGGATATCATAAACCTTTCGAATGTGCTAGCCCAATTATTATAGAAACACTTTTAGTTCGGGCGCCAGTCTTATAGTCAATAACTTTCTGCTGTTCTGATATACGAAATGTGGTTCCAACCGCTCCACAGAAGACATCACAAACCTTTCGAAGGTGCTAATCCAATTATTATACAAACCCTTTTCGTTCGGGCGCCAGAGTTAGAGTCAATAACTGCTCCAGGGAGGATATCTTACAACCTTTTCCGCCTAATTATTTTCCACAACCTTTTATTTCTGGCGCCAGTATTAGAGTCAATAGGTTTTTTCTGTTCTGATATATGAAATATAGTTCCATCTGCTCCAAGGAGGATCATCACAGAAGCTTTTCCTTCGAAGGTAGTAGCCTAATTGTTATCCACAACCTTTTATTTCGGGCGCCAGTGCTAGAGTCTATAGGTTTTTGCTGTTCTGATATATGAAATGTAGTTCCAACTGCTCCACATAGGATATCATAAACCTTTCGAAGGTGCTAGCCCAATTATTATAGAAACACTTTTAGTTCGGGCGCCAGTCTTATAGTCAATAACTTTCTGCTGTTCTGATATATGAAATGTGGTTCCAACCGCTCCACAGAAGACATCACAAACCTTTCGAAGGTGCTAATCCAATTATTATACAAACCCTTTTCGTTCGGGCGCCAGAGTTAGAGTCAATAACTGCTCCAGGGAGGATATCTTACAACCTTTTCCGCCTAATTATTTTCCAGAACCTTTTAGTTCGGGCGCAAGTATTAGAGTCAATAGGTTTTTGCTGTTCTGATATATGAAATATAGTTCCAACTGCTCCAAGGAGGATCATCACAGAAGCTTTTCCTTCGAAGGTAGTAGCCTAATTGTTATCCACAACCTTTTATTTCGGGCGCCAGTGCTAGAGTCTATAGGTTTTTGCTGTTCTGTTATATGAAATGTAGTTCCAACTGCTCCACATAGGACATCACAAACCTTTCGAATGTGCTAGCCCAATTATACAAAACCTTTTAGTTCAGCGCCAGTGTTAGAGTCAATAACTGCTCCAGGGAGGATATCTTACAACCTTTTCCGCCTAATTATTTTCCACAACCTTTTAGTTCGGGCGCCAGTATTAGAGTCAATAGGTTTTTGCTGTTCTGATATATGAAATATAGTTCCAACTGCTCCAAGGAGGATCATCACAGAAGCTTTTCCTTCGAAGGTAGTAGCCTAATTGTTATCCACAACCTTTTATTTCGGGCGCCAGTGCTAGAGCCTATAGGTTATTGCTGTTCTGATATATGAAATGTAGTTCAGACTGCTCCACTTAGGACATCACAAACCTTTCGAAGGTGCTAGCCCAATTATTATAGAAACACTTTTAGTTCGGGCGCCAGTCTTATAGTCAATATCTTTCTGCTGTTCTGATATATGAAATGTGGTTGCAACCGCTCCACAGAAGACATCACAAACCTTACCCAAATATTATAGAATACAAACCCAATTATTATAGAAACCCTTTTAGTTCGGGCGCCAGTGTTATAGTCAATAACTTTCTGCTGTTCTGATATATGAAATGTGGTTCCAACCGCTACAGAGAAGACATCACAAACCTTTCGAAGGTGCTAGCCCAATTATTATACAAACCCTTTTAGTTCGGGCGCCAGAGTTAGAGTTAATAACTGCTCCAGGGAGGATATCTTACAACCTTAACCGCCTAATTATTTACACAACCTTTTAGTTCGGGCACCAGTATTAGAGTTAATAGGTTTTTGCTGTTCTGATATATGAAAAGTGGTTCCAACTGCTCCAAGGAGGATCATCACAGAAGCTTTTCCTTCGAAGGTAGTAGCTTAATTGTTATCCGCAACCTTTTATTTCGGGCGCCAGTGCTAGAGTCTATAGGTTTTTGCTGTTCTGTTATATGAAATGTAGTTCCAACTGCTCCACGTAGGACATCACAAACCTTTCGAAAGTGCTAGCCCAATTATACAAACCCTTTTAGTTCAGCGCCAGAGTTAGAGTCAATAACTGCTCCAGGGAGGATATCTTACAACCTTTTCCGCCTAATAATTTTCCACAACCTTTTAGTTCGGGCGCCAGTATTAGAGTCAATAGGTTTTTGCTGTTCTGATATATGAAATGTAGTTCCAACTGCTCCAAGGAGGATCATCACAGAAGCTTTTCCTTCGAAGGTAGTTGCCTAATTGTTATCCACAACCTTTTATTTCGGGCGCCAGTGCTAGAGTCTATAGGTTTTTGCTGTTCTGATATATGAAATGTAGTTCCAACTGCTCCACATAGGACATCACAAACCTTTCGAAGGTGCTAGCCCAATTATGATAGAAACACTTTTAGTTCGGGCGCCAGTGTTATAGTCAATGACTTTCTGCTGCTCTGATATATGACATGTGGTTGCAACCGCTCCAGAGAAGACATCACACACCTTACCCAAATATTATAGAACACAAACCCAATTATTATAGAAAACCTTTTAGTTCGGGCGCCCGTGTTATAATAAATAACTTTCTGCTGTTCTGATATATGAAATGTGGTTCCAACCGCTCCACAGAAGACATCACAATTCTTTCGAAGGTGCTAGACCAATTATTATACAAACCCTTTTAGTTCGGGCGCCAGAGTTAGAGTCAATAACTTTCTGCTGTTCTGATATATGAAATGTGGTTCCAACCGCTCCACAGAGCACATCACAAACCTTTCGAAGGTGCTAGCCCAATTATTATACAAACACTTTTGAGGATATCTTACAACCTTTTCCGCCTTATTATTTTCCACAACCTTTTAGTTCTGGCGCCAGTATTAGAGTCAATAGGTTTTTGCTGTTCTGATATATGAAATGTAGTTCCAACTGCTCCAAGGAGGATCATCACAGAAGCTTTTCCTTCGAAGGTAGTAGCCTAATTGTTATCCACAACCTTTTATTTCGGGCGCCAGTGCTAGAGTGTATAGGTTTTTCCTGTTCTGATATATGATATGTAGTTGCAACTGCTCCACATAGGACATCACAAACCTTTCGAAGGGGCTAGCCCAATTATTATAGAAACCCTTTTAGTTCGGGCGCCAGTGTTATAGTCAATAACTTTCTGCTGTTCTGATATATGAAATGTGGTTCCAACCGCTCCAGAGAAGACATCACAAACCTTACCCAAATATTATAGAACACAAACCCAATTATTATAGGAACCCTTTTAGTTCGGGCGCCAGTGTTATAGTCAATAAATTTCTGCTGTTCTGATATATGAAATGTGGTTCCAACCGCTCCACAGAAGACATCACAAACCTTTCGAAGGTGCTAATCCATTTATTATACAACCCCTTTTAGTTCGGGAGCCAGAGTTAGAGTCAATAACTGCTCCAGGGAGGATATCTTACAAGCTTTTCCGCCTAATTATTTTCCACAACCTTTTAGTTCTGGCACCAGTATTAGAGTCAATAGGTTTTTGCTGTTCTGATATATGAAATATAGTTCCATCTGCTCCAAGGAGGATCATCACAGAAGCTTTTCCTTCGAAGGTAGTAGCCTAATTGTTATCCACAACCTTTTATTTCGGGCGCCAGTGCTAGGGTCTATAGGTTTTTGCTGTTCTGATATATGAAATGTAGTTCCAACTGCTCCACATAGGACATCATAAACCTTTCGAAGGTGCTAGCCCAATTATTATAGAAACACTTTTAGTTCGGGCGCCAGTCTTATAGTCAATAACTTTCTGCTGTTCTGATATATGAAATGTGGTTCCAACCGCTCCACAGAAGACATCACAAACCTTTCGAAGGTGCTAATCCAATTATTATACAAACCCTTTTCGTTCGGGCGCCAGAGTTAGAGTCAATAACTGCTCCAGGGAGGATATCTTACAACCTTTTCCGCCTAATTATTTTCCACAACCTTTTATTTCTGGCGCCAGTATTAGAGTCAATAGGTTTTTTCTGTTCTGATATATGAAATGTAGTTCCTACTGCTCCAAGGAGGATCATCACAGAAGCTTTTCCTTCGAAGGTAGTAGCCTAATTGTTATCCACAACCTTTTATTTCGGGCGCCAGTGCTAGAGTCTATAGGTTTTTGCTGTTCTGATATTTGAAATGTAGTTTCAACTGCTCCACATAGGACATCACAAACCTTTCGAAGGTGCTAGCACAATTATTATAGAAATTCTTTTAGTTCGGGCGCCAGTGTTATAGTCAATAACTTTCTGCTGTTCTAATATATGTAATGTGGTTCCAACCGCTCCAGAGAAGACATCACAAACCTTTCGAAGGTGCTAATCCAATTATTATACAAACCCTTTTAGTTCGGGCGCCAGAGTTAGAGTCAATAACTGCTCCAGGGAGGATATCTTTTAACCTTTTCCGCCTAATTATTTTCCAGAACCTTTTAGTTCGGGCGCAAGTATTAGAGTCAATAGGTTTTTGCTGTTCTGATATATGAAATATAGTTCCAACTGCTCCAAGGAGGATCATCACAGAAGCTTTTCCTTCGAAGGTAGTAGCCTAATTGTTATCCACAACCTTTTATTTCGGGCGCCAGTGCTAGAGTCTATAGGTTTTTGCTGTTCTGTTATATGAAATGTAGTTCCAACTGCTCCACATAGGACATCACAAACCTTTCGAATGTGCTAGCCCAATTATACAAACCCTTTTATTTCAGCGCCAGAGTTAGAGTCAATAACTGCTCCAGGGAGGATATCTTACAACCTTTTCCGCCTAATTATTTTCCACAACCTTTTAGTTCGGGCGCCAGTATTAGAGTCAATAGGTTTTTGCTGTTCTGATATATGAAATATAGTTCCAACTGCTCCAAGGAGGATCATCACAGAAGCTTTTCCTTCGAAGGTAGTAGCCTAATTGTTATCCACAACCTTATTTTTCGGGCGCCAGTGCTAGAGTCTATAGGTTTTTCCTGTTCTGATATATGAAATGTAGTTCAGACTGCTCCACTTAGGACATCACAAACCTTTCGAAGGTGCTAGCCCAATTATTATAGAAACACTTTTAGTTCGGGCGCCAGTCTTATAGTCAATAACTTTCTGCTGTTCTGATATATGAAATGTGGTTGCAACCGCTCCACAGAAGACATCACAAACCTTACCCAAATATTATAGAATACAAACCCAATTATTATAGAAACCCTTTTAATTCGGGCGCCAGTGTTATAGTCAATAACTTTCTGCTGTTCTGATATATGAAATGTGGTTCCAACCGCTCCACAGAAGACATCACAATTCTTTCGAAGGTGCTAGACCAATTATTATACAAACCCTTTTAGTTCGGGCGCCAGAGTTAGAGTCAATATCTGCTCCAGGGAGGATATCTTACAACCTTAACCGCCTAATTATTTTCCACAAACTTTTAGTTCGGGCGCCAGTATTAGAGTCAATAGGTTTTTGCTGTTCTGATATATGAAATGTAGTTCCAACTGCTTCAAGGAGGATTATTACAGAAGCTTTTCCTTCGAAGGTAGTTGCCTAATTGTTATCCACAACCTTTTATTTCGGGCGCCAGTGCTAGAGTCTATAGGTTTTTGCTGTTCTGATATATGAAATGTAGTTCCAACTGCTCCACATAGGACATCACAAACCTTTCGAAGGTGCTAGCCCAATTATGATAGAAACACTTTTAGTTCGGGCGCCAGTGTTATAGTCAATGACTTTCTGCTGCTCTGATATATGAAATGTGGTTGCAACCGCTCCAGAGAAGACATCACACACCTTACCCAAATATTATAGAACACAAACCCAATTATTATAGAAAACCTTTTAGTTCGGGCGCCAGTGTTATAATCAATAACTTTCTGCTGTTCTGATATATGAAATGTGGTTCCAACCGCTCCACAGAAGACATCACAATTCTTTCGAAGGTGCTAGACCAATTATTATACAAACCCTTTTAGTTCGGGCGCCAGAGTTAGAGTCAATATCTGCTCCAGGGAGGATATCTTACAACCTTAACCGCCTAATTATTTTCCACAAACTTTTAGTTCGGGCGCCAGTATTAGAGTCAATAGGTTTTTGCTGTTCTGATATATGAAATGTAGTTCCAACTGCTCCAAGGAGGATCATCACAGAAGCTTTTCCTTCGAAGGTAGTCGCCTAATTGTTATCCGCAACCTTTTATTTCGGACGCCAGTGCTAGAGTCTATAGGTTTTTGCTGTTCTGATATATGAAATGTAGTTGCAACTGCTCCACATAGGACATCACAAACTTTTCGAATGTGCTAGCCCAATTATTATACATCCCTTTTAGTTCGGGCGCCAGAGATAGTTAGAGTCAATAACTGCTCCAGGAAGGATATCTTACAACCTTTTCCGCCTAATTATTTTCCACAACCTTTTAGTTCGGGCACCAGTATTAGAGTCAATAGGTTTTTGCTGTTCTGATATATGAAATGTAGTTCCAACTGCTCCACATAGGACATCACAAACCTTTCGAAGGTGCTAGCCCAATTATTATAGAAACCCTTTTAGATCGGGCGCCAGTGTTATAGTCAATAACTTTCTACTGTTCTGATACATGAAATGTGGTTCCAACCGCTCCACAGAAGACATCACAAATCTTACCCAAATATTATAGAACACAAACCCAATTATTATAGAAACCCTTTTAGTTCGGGCGCCAGTGTTATAGTCAATAACTTTCTGCTGTTCTGATATATGAAATGTGGTTCCAACCGCTCCACAGAAGACATCACAAACATTTCGAAGGTGCTAGCCCAATTATTATACAAACCCTTTTATTTCGGGCGCCAGAGTTAGAGTCAATAACTGCTCCAGGGAGGGTATCTTACAACCTTTTCCGCCTAATTATTTTCCACAACCTTTTAGTTCTGGCGCCAGTATTAGAGTCAATAGGTTTTTGCTGTTCTGATATATGAAATGTAGTTCCAACTGCTCCAAGGAGGATCATCACAGAAGCTTTTCCTTCGAAGGTAGTAGCCTAATTGTTATCCACAACCTTTTATTTCGGGCGTCAGTGCTAGAGTCTATAGGTTTTTGCTGTTCTGTTATATGAAATGTAGTTCCAACTGCTCCACATAAGACATCACAAACCTTTCGAAGGTGCTAGCCCAATTATTATAGAAACCCTTTTAGTTCGGGCGCCAGTGTTATAGTCAATAACTTTCTGCTGTTCTGATATATGAAATGTGGTTCCAACCGCTCCAGAGAAGACATCACAAACCTTTCGAAGGTGCTAATCCAATTATTATACAAAACTTTTAGTTCGGGCGCCAGTGTTAGAGTCAATAACTGCTCCAGGGAGGATATTTTACAACCTTTTCCGCCTAATTATTTTCCACAACCTTTTAGTTCGGGCGCCAGTATTAGAGTCAATAGGTTTTTGCTGTTCTGATATATAAAATGTAGTTCCAACTGCTCAAACGAGGATCATCACAGAAGCTTTTCCTTCGAAGGTAGTAGCCTAATTGTTATCCACAACCTTTTATTTCGGGCGCCAGTGCTAGAGTCTATAGGTTTTTGCTGTTCTGATATATGAAATGTAGTTCCAACTGCTCCACATAGGACATCACAAACCTTTCGAAGGTGCTAGCCCAATTATTCTAGAAACACTTTTAGATCGGGCGCCAGTGCTATAGTCAATAACTTTCTGCTGTTCTGATATATGAAATGTGGTTCCAACCGCTCCACAGAGGACATCACAAATCTTACCCAAATATTATAGAACACAAACCCAATTATTATAGAAACCCTTTTAGTTTGGGCGCCAGTGTTATAATCAATAACTTTCTGCTGTTCTGATATATGAAATGTGGTTCCAACCGCTCCACAGAGGACATCACAAACCTTTCGAAGGTGCTAGCGCAATTATTATACAAACACTTTTGAGGATATCTTACAACCTTTTCCGCCTTATTATTTTCCACAACCTTTTAGTTTTGGCGCCAGTATTAGAGTCAATAGGTTTTTGCTATTCTGATATATGCAATGTAGTTCCAACTGCTCCAAGGAGGATCATCACAGAAGCTTTTCCTTCGAAGGTAGTAGCCTAATTGTTATCCACAACCTTTTATTTCGGGCGCCAGTGCTAGAGTCTATAGGTTTTTCCTGTTCTGATATATGAAATGTAGTTCCAACTGCTCCACATAGGACATCACAAACCTTTCGAAGGTGCTAGCCCAATTATTATAGAAACCCTTTTAGTTCGGGCGCCAGTGTTATAGTCAATAAATTTCTGCTGTTCTGATATATGAAATGTGGTTCCAACCGCTCCACAGAAAACATTACAAAACATTCGAAGGTGCTAGCCCAATTATTATACAAAACCTTTTATTTTGGGCGACAGAGTTAGAGTCAATAACTGCTCCAGGGAGGATATCTTACAACCTTTTCCGCCTAATTATTTTCCACAACCTTTTAGTTCTGGCGCCAGTATTAGAGTCAATAGTTTTTTCCAGTTCTGATATATGAAACGTAGTTCCAACTGCTCCACATAGGACATCACAAACCTTTCGAAGGTGCTAGCCCAATTATTATAGAAACCCTTTTTGTTCGGGCGCCAGTGTTATAGTCAATAAATTTCTGCTGTTCAGATATATGAAATGTGGTTCCAACCGCTCCACAGAAAACATTACAAAACTTTCGAAGGTGCTAGCCCAATTATTATACAAAACCTTTTATTTCGGGCGCCAGAGTTAGAGTCAATAACTACTCCAGGGAGGATATCTTACAACCTTTTCCGCCTAATTATTTTCCACAACCTTTTAGTTCTGGCGCCAGTATTAGAGTCAATAGGTTTTTGCTGTTCTGATATATGAAATGTAGTTCCAACTGCTCCAAGGAGGATCATCACAAAAGCTTTTCCTTCGAAGGTAGTAGCCTAATTGTTATCCACAACCTTTTATTTCGGGCGCCAGTGCTAGAGTGTATAGGTTTTTGCTGTTCTGATATATGAAATGTAGTTCCAACTGCTCCACATAGGACATCACAAACCTTTCGAAGGTGCTAGCCCAATTATTATAGAAACCCTTTTAGTTCGGGCGCCAGTGTTATAGTCAATAACTTTCTGCTGTTCTGATATATGAAATGTGGTTGCAACCGCTCCACAGAAGACATCACAAATCTTACCCAAATATTATAGAACACAAACCCAATTATTATAGAAACCCTTTTAGTTTGGGCGCCAGTGTTATAGTCAATAACTTTCTGCTGTTCTGATATATGAAATGTGGTTCCAACCGCTCCACAGAGAAGATATCACAAACCTTTCGAAGGTGCTAGCCCAATTATTATACAAACCCTTTTAGTTCGGGCGCCAGAGTTAGAGTCAATAACTGCTCCAGGGAGGATATCTTACAAGCTTTTCCGCCTAATTATTTTCCACAACCTTTTAGTTCGGGCACCAGTATTAGAGTCAATAGGTTTTTGCTGTTCTGATATATGAAATGTAGTTCCAACTGCTCCAAGGAGGATCATCACAGAAGCTTTTCCTTTGAAGGTAGTAGCTTAATTGTTATCCGCAACCTTTTATTTCGGGCGCCAGTGCTAGAGTCTATAGGTTTTTGCTGTTCTGTTATATGAAATGTAGTTCCAACTGCTCCACATAGGACATCACAAACCTTTCGAATGTGCTAGCCCAAATATACAAACCCTTTTAGTTCAGCGCCAGAGTTAGAGTCAATAACTGCTCCAGGGAGGATATCTTACAACCTTTTCCGCCTAATTATTTTCCACAAACGTTTAGTTCGGGCGCCAGTATTAGAGTCAATAGATTTTTGCTGTTCTGATATATGAAATATAGTTCCAACTGCTCCAAGGAGGATCATCACAGAAGCTTTTCCTTCGAAGGTAGTAGCCTAATTGTTATCCACAACCTTATTTTTCGGGCGCCAGTGCTAGAGTCTATAGGTTTTTCCTGTTCTGATATATGAAATGTAGTTCCAACTGCTCCACTTAGGACATCACAAACCTTTCGAAGGTGCTAGCCCAATTATTATAGAAACACTTTTAGTTCGGGCGCCAGTCTTATAGTCAATAAATTTCTGCTGTTCTGATATATGAAATGTGGTTCCAACCGCTCCACAGAAGACATCACAAACCTTTCGAAGGTGCTAATCCAATTATTATACAAACTCTTTTCGTTCGGGCGCCAGAGTTAGAGTCAATAACTGCTCCAGGGAGGATATCTTACAACCTTTTCCGCCTAATTATTTTCCACAACCTTTTAGTTCTGGCGCCAGTATTAGAGTGAATAGGTTTTTGCTGTTCTGATATATGAAATGTAGTTCCAACTGCTCCAAGGAGGATCATCACAGAAGCTTTTCCTTCGAAGGTAGTAGCCTAATTGTTATCCACAACCTTTTATTTCGGGCGCCAGTGCTAGAGTCTATAGGTTTTTGCTGTTCTGATATATGAAATGTAGTTCCAACTGCTCCACATAGTACATCACAAACCTTTCGAAGGTGCTAGCCCAATTATTATAGAAACCCTTTTAGTTCGGGCGCGAGTGTTATAGTCAATAACTTTCTGCTGTTCTGATATATGAAATGTGGTTGCAACCGCTCCACAGAAGACATCACAAACCTTACCCAAATATTATAGAATGCAAACCCAATTATTATAGAAACGCTTTTAGTTCGGGCGCCAGTGTTATAGTCAATAACTTTCTGCTGTTCTGATATATGAAATGTGGTTCCAACCGCTACAGAGAAGACATCACAAACCTTTCGAAGGTGCTAGCCCAATTATTATACAAACCCTTTTATTTCGGGCGCCAGAGTTAGAGTTAATAACTGCTCCAGGGAGGATATCTTACAACCTTAACCGCCTAATTATTTACACAACCTTTTAGTTCGGGCACCAGTATTAGAGTCAATAGGTTTTTGCTGTTCTGATATATGAAATGTAGTTCCAACTGCTCCAAGGAGGATCATCACAGAAGCTTTTCCTTCGAAGGTAGTAGCTTAATTGTTATCCGCAACCTTTTATTTCGGGCGCCAGTGCTAGAGTCTATAGGTTTTTGCTGTTCTGTTATATGAAATGTAGTTCCAACTGCTCCACGTAGGACATCACAAACCTTTCGAATGTTCTAGCCCAATTATACAAACCCTTTTAGTTCAGCGCCAGAGTTAGAGTCAATAACTGCTCCAGGGAGGATATCTTACAACCTTTTCCGCCTAATTATTTTCCACAACCTTTTAGTTCGGGCGCCAGTATTAGAGTCAATAGGTTTTTGCTGTTCTGATATATGAAATATAGTTCCAACTGCTCCAAGGAGGATCATCACAGAAGCTTTTCCTTCGAAGGTAGTAGCCTAATTGTTATCCACAACCTTTTATTTCGGGCGCCAGTGCTAGAGTGTATAGGTTTTTCCTGTTCTGATATATGAAATGTAGTTCCAACTGCTCCACGTAGGACATCACAAACCTTTCGAAAGTGCTAGCCCAATTATACAAACCCTTTTAGTTCAGCGCCAGAGTTAGAGTCAATAACTGCTCCAGGGAGGATATCTTACAACCTTTTCCGCCTAATAATTTTCCACAACCTTTTAGTTCGGGCGCCAGTATTAGAGTCAATAGGTTTTTGCTGTTCTGATATATGAAATGTAGTTCCAACTGCTCCAAGGAGGATCATCACAGAAGCTTTTCCTTCGAAGGTAGTTGCCTAATTGTTATCCACAACCTTTTATTTCGGGCGCCAGTGCTAGAGTCTATAGGTTTTTGCTGTTCTGATATATGAAATGTAGTTCCAACTGCTCCATATAGGACATCACAAACCTTTCGAAGGTGCTAGCCCAATTATGATAGAAACACTTTTAGTTCGGGCGCCAGTGTTATAATCAATGACTTTCTGCTGCTCTGATATATGAAATGTGGTTGCAACCGCTCCACAGAAGACATCACAAACCTTACCCAAATATTATAGAACACAAACCCAATTATTATAGAAAACCTTTTAGTTCGGGCGCCAGTGTTATAATCAATAACTTTCTGCTGTTCTGATATATGAAATGTGGTTCCAACCGCTCCACAGAAGACATCACAAACCTTTCGAAGGTGCTAGACCAATTATTATACAAACCCTTTTAGTTCGGGCGCCAGAGTTAGAGTCAATATCTGCTCCAGGGAGGATATCTTACAACCTTAACCGCCTAATTATTTTCCACAACCTTTTAGTTCGGGCACCAGTATTAGAGTCAATAGGTTTTTGCTGTTCTGATATATGAAATGTAGTTCCAACTGCTCCAAGGAGCATCATCACAGAAGCTTTTCCTTCGAAGGTAGTAGCCTAATTGTTATCCACAACCTTTTATTTCGGGCGCCAGTGCTAGAGTCTATAGGTTTTTGCTGTTCTGATATATGAAATGTAGTTCCAACTGCTCCACATAGGACATCACAAACCTTTCGAAGGTGCTAGCCCAATTATTATAGAAACCCTTTTAGTTCGGGCGCCAGTGTTATAGTCAATAACTTTCTGCTGTTCTGATATATGAAATGTGGTTCCAACCGCTCCACAGAAGATATCACAAACCTTTCGAAGGTGCAAATCCAATTATTATACAAACTCTTTTAGTTCGGGCGCCAGAGTTAGAGTCAATAACTGCTCCAGGGAGGATATCTTACAACCTTTTCCGCCTAATTATTTTCCACAACCTTTTAGTTCTGGCGCCAGTATTAGAGTCAATAGGTTTTTGCTGTTCTGACATATGAAATGTAGTTCCAACTGCTCCAAGGAGGATCATCACAGAAGCTTTTCCTTCGAAGGTAGTAGCCTAATTGTTATCCACAACCTTTTATTTCGGGCGCCAGTGTTAGAGTCTATAGGTTTTTGCTGTTCTGATATATGAAATGTAGTTCCAACTGCTCGACATAGGACATCACAAACCTTTCGAAGGTGCTAGCCCAATTATTATAGAAACCCTTTTAGTTCGGGCGCCAGTGTTATAGTCAATAACTTTCTGCTGTTCTGATATATGAAATGTGGTTGCAACCGCTCCACAGAAGACATCACAAACCTTACCCAAATATTATAGAATACAAACCCAATTATTATAGAAACGCTTTTAGTTCGGGCGCCAGTGTTATAGTCAATAACTTTCTGCTGTTCTGATATATGAAATGTGGTTCCAACCGCTACAGAGAAGACATCACAAACCTTTCGAAGGTGCTAGCCCAATTATTATACAAACCCTTTTAGTTCGGGCGCCAGATTTAGAGTTAATAACTGCTCCAGGGAGGATATCTTACAACCTTAACCGCCTAATTATTTACACAACCTTTTAGTTCGGGCACCAGTATTAGAGTCAATAGGTTTTTGCTGTTCTGATATATGAAATGTAGTTCCAACTGCTCCAAGGAGGATCATCACAGAAGCTTTTCCTTCGAAGGTAGTAGCTTAATTGTTATCCGCAACCTTTTATTTCGGGCGCCAGTGCTAGAGTCTATAGGTTTTTGCTGTTCTGATATATGAAATGTAGTTCCAACTGCTCCACATAGGACATCACAAACCTTTCGAAGGTGCTAGCCCAATTATACAAACCCTTTTAGTTCAGCGCCAGAGTTAGAGTCAATAACTGCTCCAGGGAGGATATCTTACAACCTTTTCCGCCTAATTATTTTCCACAACCTTTTAGTTCGGGCGCCTGTATTAGAGTCAATAGGTTTTTGCTGTTCTGATATATGAAATGTAGTTCCAACTGCTCCAAGGATGATCATCACAGAAGCTTTTCCTTCGAAGGTAGTTGCCTAATTGTTAACCACAACCTTTTATTTCGGGCGCCAGTGCTAGAGTCTATAGGTTTTTGCTGTTCTGATATATGAAATGTAGTTCCAACTGCTCCACATAGGACATCACAAACCTTTCGAAGGTGCTAGCCCAATTATGATAGAAACACTTTTAGTTCGGGCGCCAGTGTTATAGTCAATGACTTTCTGCTGCTCTGATATATGAAATGTGCTTGCAACCGCTCCACAGAAGACATCACAAACCTTACCCAAATATTATAGAACACAAACCCAATTATTATAGAAAACCTTTTAGTTCGGGCGCCAGTGTTATAATCAATAACTTTCTGCTGTTCTGATATATGAAATGTAGTTCCAACTGCTCCACATAGGACATCACAAACCTTTCGAAGGTGCTAGCCCAATTATTATAGAAACCCTTTTAGTTCGGGCGCCAGTGTTATAGTCAATAACTTTCTGCTGTTCTGATATATGAAATGTGGTTCCAACCGCTCCACAGAAGATATCACAAACCTTTCGAAGGTGCAAATCCAATTATTATACAAACTCTTTTAGTTCGGGCGCCAGAGTTAGAGTCAATAACTGCTCCAGGGAGGATATCTTACAACCTTTTCCGCCTAATTATTTTCCACAACCTTTTAGTTCTGGCGCCAGTATTAGAGTCAATAGGTTTTTGCTGTTCTGACATATGAAATGTAGTTCCAACTGCTCCAAGGAGGATCATCACAGAAGCTTTTCCTTCGAAGGTAGTAGCCTAATTGTTATCCACAACCTTTTATTTCGGGCGCCAGTGTTAGAGTCTATAGGTTTTTGCTGTTCTGATATATGAAATGTAGTTCCAACTGCTCGACATAGGACATCACAAACCTTTCGAAGGTGCTAGCCCAATTATTATAGAAACCCTTTTAGTTCGGGCGCCAGTGTTATAGTCAATAACTTTCTGCTGTTCTGATATATGAAATGTGGTTGCAACCGCTCCACAGAAGACATCACAAACCTTACCCAAATATTATAGAATACAAACCCAATTATTATAGAAACGCTTTTAGTTCGGGCGCCAGTGTTATAGTCAATAACTTTCTGCTGTTCTGATATATGAAATGTGGTTCCAACCGCTACAGAGAAGACATCACAAACCTTTCGAAGGTGCTAGCCCAATTATTATACAAACCCTTTTAGTTCGGGCGCCAGATTTAGAGTTAATAACTGCTCCAGGGAGGATATCTTACAACCTTAACCGCCTAATTATTTACACAACCTTTTAGTTCGGGCACCAGTATTAGAGTCAATAGGTTTTTGCTGTTCTGATATATGAAATGTAGTTCCAACTGCTCCAAGGAGGATCATCACAGAAGCTTTTCCTTCGAAGGTAGTAGCTTAATTGTTATCCGCAACCTTTTATTTCGGGCGCCAGTGCTAGAGTCTATAGGTTTTTGCTGTTCTGTTATATGAAATGTAGTTCCAACTGCTCCACGTAGGACATCACAAACCTATCGAATGTGCTAGCCCAATTATACAAACCCTTTTAGTTCAGCGCCAGAGTTAGAGTCAATAACTGCTCCAGGGAGGATATCTTACAACCTTTTCCGCCTAATTATTTTCCACAACCTTTTAGTTCGGGCGCCTGTATTAGAGTCAATAGGTTTTTGCTGTTCTGATATATGAAATGTAGTTCCAACTGCTCCAAGGATGATCATCACAGAAGCTTTTCCTTCGAAGGTAGTTGCCTAATTGTTAACCACAACCTTTTATTTCGGGCGCCAGTGCTAGAGTCTATAGGTTTTTGCTGTTCTGATATATGAAATGTAGTTCCAACTGCTCCACATAGGACATCACAAACCTTTCGAAGGTGCTAGCCCAATTATGATAGAAACACTTTTAGTTCGGGCGCCAGTGTTATAGTCAATGACTTTCTGCTGCTCTGATATATGAAATGTGCTTGCAACCGCTCCACAGAAGACATCACAAACCTTACCCAAATATTATAGAACACAAACCCAATTATTATAGAAAACCTTTTAGTTCGGGCGCCAGTGTTATAATCAATAACTTTCTGCTGTTCTGATATATGAAATGTGGTTCCAACCGCTCCACAGAAGACATGACAAACCTTTCGAAGGTGCTAGACCAATTATTATACAAACCCTTTTAGTTCGGGCGCCAGAGTTAGAGTCAATATCTGCTCCAGGGAGGATATCTTACAACCTTAACCGCCTAAATATTTTCCACAACCTTTTAGTTCGGGCGCCAGTATTAGAGTCAATAGGTTTTTGCTGTTCTGATATATGAAATGTAGTTCCAACTGCTCCAAGGAGGATCATCACAGAAGCTTTTCCTTCGAAGGTAGTCGCCTAATTGTTATCCACAACCTTTTATTTCGGGCGCCAGTGCTAGAGTCTATAGGTTTTTGCTGTTCTGATATATGAAATGTAGTTGCAACTGCTCCACATAGGACATCACAAACCTTTCGAATGTGCTAGCCCAATTATTATACATCCCTTTTAGTTCGGGCGCCAGAGATAGTTAGAGTCAATAACTGCTCCAGGAAGGATATCTTACAACCTTTTCCGCCTAATTATTTTCCACAACCTTTTAGTTCGGGCACCAGTATTAGAGTCAATAGGTTTTTGCTGTTCTGATATATGAAATGTAGTTCCAACTGCTCCAAGAAGCATCATCACAGAAGCTTTTCCTTCGAAGGTAGTAGCCTAATTGTTATCCACAACCTTTTATTTCGGGCGCCAGTGCTAGAGTCTATAGGTTTTTGCTGTTCTGATATATGAAATGTAGTTCCAACTGCTCCACATAGGACATCACAAACCTTTCGAAGGTGCTAGCCCAATTATTATAGAAACCCTTTTAGATCGGGCGCCAGTGTTATAGTCAAAAACTTTCTGCTGTTCTGATATATGAAATGTGGTTCCAACCGCTCCACAGAAGACATCACAAACATTTCGAAGGTGCTAGCCCAATTATTATACAAACCCTTTTATTTCGGGCGCCAGAGTTAGAGTCAATAACTGCTCCAGGGAGGGTATCTTACAACCTTTTCCGCCTAATTATTTTCCACAACCTTTTAGTTCTGGCGCCAGTATTAGAGTCAATAGGTTTTTGCTGTTCTGATATATGAAATGTAGTTCCAACTGCTCCAAGGAGGATCATCACAGAAGCTTTTCCTTCGAAGGTAGTAGCCTAATTGTTATCCACAACCTTTTATTTCGGGCGCCAGTGCTAGAGTCTATAGGTTTTTGCTGTTCTGATATATGAAATGTAGTTCCAACTGCTCCACATAGTACATCACAAACCTTTCGAAGGTGCTAGCCCAATTATTATAGAAACCCTTTTAGTTCGGGCGCGAGTGTTATAGTCAATAACTTTCTGCTGTTCTGATATATGAAATGTGGTTGCAACCGCTCCACAGAAGACATCACAAACCTTACCCAAATATTATAGAATGCAAACCCAATTATTATAGAAACGCTTTTAGTTCGGGCGCCAGTGTTATAGTCAATAACTTTCTGCTGTTCTGATATATGAAATGTGGTTCCAACCGCTACAGAGAAGACATCACAAACCTTTCGAAGGTGCTAGCCCAATTATTATACAAACCCTTTTATTTCGGGCGCCAGAGTTAGAGTTAATAACTGCTCCAGGGAGGATATCTTACAACCTTAAACGCCTAATTATTTACACAACCTTTTAGTTCGGGCACCAGTATTAGAGTCAATAGGTTTTTGCTGTTCTGATATATGAAATGTAGTTCCAACTGCTCCAAGGAGGATCATCACAGAAGCTTTTCCTTCGAAGGTAGTAGCTTAATTGTTATCCGCAACCTTTTATTTCGGGCGCCAGTGCTAGAGTCTATAGGTTTTTGCTGTTCTGTTATATGAAATGTAGTTCCAACTGCTCCACGTAGGACATCACAAACCTTTCGAATGTTCTAGCCCAATTATACAAACCCTTTTAGTTCAGCGCCAGAGTTAGAGTCAATAACTGCTCCAGGGAGGATATCTTACAACCTTTTCCGCCTAATTATTTTCCACAACCTTTTAGTTCGGGCGCCAGTATTAGAGTCAATAGGTTTTTGCTGTTCTGATATATGAAATATAGTTCCAACTGCTCCAAGGAGGATCATCACAGAAGCTTTTCCTTCGAAGGTAGTAGCCTAATTGTTATCCACAACCTTTTATTTCGGGCGCCAGTGCTAGAGTGTATAGGTTTTTCCTGTTCTGATATATGAAATGTAGTTCCAACTGCTCCACGTAGGACATCACAAACCTTTCGAAAGTGCTAGCCCAATTATACAAACCCTTTTAGTTCAGCGCCAGAGTTAGAGTCAATAACTGCTCCAGGGAGGATATCTTACAACCTTTTCCGCCTAATAATTTTCCACAACCTTTTAGTTCGGGCGCCAGTATTAGAGTCAATAGGTTTTTGCTGTTCTGATATATGAAATGTAGTTCCAACTGCTCCAAGGAGGATCATCACAGAAGCTTTTCCTTCGAAGGTAGTTGCCTAATTGTTATCCACAACCTTTTATTTCGGGCGCCAGTGCTAGAGTCTATAGGTTTTTGCTGTTCTGATATATGAAATGTAGTTCCAACTGCTCCATATAGGACATCACAAACCTTTCGAAGGTGCTAGCCCAATTATGATAGAAACACTTTTAGTTCGGGCGCCAGTGTTATAATCAATGACTTTCTGCTGCTCTGATATATGAAATGTGGTTGCAACCGCTCCACAGAAGACATCACAAACCTTACCCAAATATTATAGAACACAAACCCAATTATTATAGAAAACCTTTTAGTTCGGGCGCCAGTGTTATAATCAATAACTTTCTGCTGTTCTGATATATGAAATGTGGTTCCAACCGCTCCACAGAAGACATCACAAACCTTTCGAAGGTGCTAGACCAATTATTATACAAACCCTTTTAGTTCGGGCGCCAGAGTTAGAGTCAATATCTGCTCCAGGGAGGATATCTTACAACCTTAACCGCCTAATTATTTTCCACAACCTTTTAGTTCGGGCACCAGTATTAGAGTCAATAGGTTTTTGCTGTTCTGATATATGAAATGTAGTTCCAACTGCTCCAAGGAGCATCATCACAGAAGCTTTTCCTTCGAAGGTAGTAGCCTAATTGTTATCCACAACCTTTTATTTCGGGCGCCAGTGCTAGAGTCTATAGGTTTTTGCTGTTCTGATATATGAAATGTAGTTCCAACTGCTCCACATAGGACATCACAAACCTTTCGAAGGTGCTAGCCCAATTATTATAGAAACCCTTTTAGTTCGGGCGCCAGTGTTATAGTCAATAACTTTCTGCTGTTCTGATATATGAAATGTGGTTCCAACCGCTCCACAGAAGATATCACAAACCTTTCGAAGGTGCAAATCCAATTATTATACAAACTCTTTTAGTTCGGGCGCCAGAGTTAGAGTCAATAAC
This sequence comes from Stegodyphus dumicola, assembly GCF_044657685.1. Classification (NCBI taxonomy): domain Eukaryota; kingdom Metazoa; phylum Arthropoda; class Arachnida; order Araneae; family Eresidae; genus Stegodyphus; species Stegodyphus dumicola. Next base: position 2,924,347 of record NC_140772.1, read on the forward strand.
TGCTCCAGGGAGGATATCTTACAACCTTTTCCGCCTAATTATTTTCCACAACCTTTTAGTTCTGGCGCCAGTATTAGAGTCAATAGGTTTTTGCTGTTCTGACATATGAAATGTAGTTCCAACTGCTCCAAGGAGGATCATCACAGAAGCTTTTCCTTCGAAGGTAGTAGCCTAATTGTTATCCACAACCTTTTATTTCGGGCGCCAGTGTTAGAGTCTATAGGTTTTTGCTGTTCTGATATATGAAATGTAGTTCCAACTGCTCGACATAGGACATCACAAACCTTTCGAAGGTGCTAGCCCAATTATTATAGAAACCCTTTTAGTTCGGGCGCCAGTGTTATAGTCAATAACTTTCTGCTGTTCTGATATATGAAATGTGGTTGCAACCGCTCCACAGAAGACATCACAAACCTTACCCAAATATTATAGAATACAAACCCAATTATTATAGAAACGCTTTTAGTTCGGGCGCCAGTGTTATAGTCAATAACTTTCTGCTGTTCTGATATATGAAATGTGGTTCCAACCGCTACAGAGAAGACATCACAAACCTTTCGAAGGTGCTAGCCCAATTATTATACAAACCCTTTTAGTTCGGGCGCCAGATTTAGAGTTAATAACTGCTCCAGGGAGGATATCTTACAACCTTAACCGCCTAATTATTTACACAACCTTTTAGTTCGGGCACCAGTATTAGAGTCAATAGGTTTTTGCTGTTCTGATATATGAAATGTAGTTCCAACTGCTCCAAGGAGGATCATCACAGAAGCTTTTCCTTCGAAGGTAGTAGCTTAATTGTTATCCGCAACCTTTTATTTCGGGCGCCAGTGCTAGAGTCTATAGGTTTTTGCTGTTCTGATATATGAAATGTAGTTCCAACTGCTCCACATAGGACATCACAAACCTTTCGAAGGTGCTAGCCCAATTATACAAACCCTTTTAGTTCAGCGCCAGAGTTAGAGTCAATAACTGCTCCAGGGAGGATATCTTACAACCTTTTCCGCCTAATTATTTTCCACAACCTTTTAGTTCGGGCGCCTGTATTAGAGTCAATAGGTTTTTGCTGTTCTGATATATGAAATGTAGTTCCAACTGCTCCAAGGATGATCATCACAGAAGCTTTTCCTTCGAAGGTAGTTGCCTAATTGTTAACCACAACCTTTTATTTCGGGCGCCAGTGCTAGAGTCTATAGGTTTTTGCTGTTCTGATATATGAAATGTAGTTCCAACTGCTCCACATAGGACATCACAAACCTTTCGAAGGTGCTAGCCCAATTATGATAGAAACACTTTTAGTTCGGGCGCCAGTGTTATAGTCAATGACTTTCTGCTGCTCTGATATATGAAATGTGCTTGCAACCGCTCCACAGAAGACATCACAAACCTTACCCAAATATTATAGAACACAAACCCAATTATTATAGAAAACCTTTTAGTTCGGGCGCCAGTGTTATAATCAATAACTTTCTGCTGTTCTGATATATGAAATGTAGTTCCAACTGCTCCACATAGGACATCACAAACCTTTCGAAGGTGCTAGCCCAATTATTATAGAAACCCTTTTAGTTCGGGCGCCAGTGTTATAGTCAATAACTTTCTGCTGTTCTGATATATGAAATGTGGTTCCAACCGCTCCACAGAAGATATCACAAACCTTTCGAAGGTGCAAATCCAATTATTATACAAACTCTTTTAGTTCGGGCGCCAGAGTTAGAGTCAATAACTGCTCCAGGGAGGATATCTTACAACCTTTTCCGCCTAATTATTTTCCACAACCTTTTAGTTCTGGCGCCAGTATTAGAGTCAATAGGTTTTTGCTGTTCTGACATATGAAATGTAGTTCCAACTGCTCCAAGGAGGATCATCACAGAAGCTTTTCCTTCGAAGGTAGTAGCCTAATTGTTATCCACAACCTTTTATTTCGGGCGCCAGTGTTAGAGTCTATAGGTTTTTGCTGTTCTGATATATGAAATGTAGTTCCAACTGCTCGACATAGGACATCACAAACCTTTCGAAGGTGCTAGCCCAATTATTATAGAAACCCTTTTAGTTCGGGCGCCAGTGTTATAGTCAATAACTTTCTGCTGTTCTGATATATGAAATGTGGTTGCAACCGCTCCACAGAAGACATCACAAACCTTACCCAAATATTATAGAATACAAACCCAATTATTATAGAAACGCTTTTAGTTCGGGCGCCAGTGTTATAGTCAATAACTTTCTGCTGTTCTGATATATGAAATGTGGTTCCAACCGCTACAGAGAAGACATCACAAACCTTTCGAAGGTGCTAGCCCAATTATTATACAAACCCTTTTAGTTCGGGCGCCAGATTTAGAGTTAATAACTGCTCCAGGGAGGATATCTTACAACCTTAACCGCCTAATTATTTACACAACCTTTTAGTTCGGGCACCAGTATTAGAGTCAATAGGTTTTTGCTGTTCTGATATATGAAATGTAGTTCCAACTGCTCCAAGGAGGATCATCACAGAAGCTTTTCCTTCGAAGGTAGTAGCTTAATTGTTATCCGCAACCTTTTATTTCGGGCGCCAGTGCTAGAGTCTATAGGTTTTTGCTGTTCTGTTATATGAAATGTAGTTCCAACTGCTCCACGTAGGACATCACAAACCTATCGAATGTGCTAGCCCAATTATACAAACCCTTTTAGTTCAGCGCCAGAGTTAGAGTCAATAACTGCTCCAGGGAGGATATCTTACAACCTTTTCCGCCTAATTATTTTCCACAACCTTTTAGTTCGGGCGCCTGTATTAGAGTCAATAGGTTTTTGCTGTTCTGATATATGAAATGTAGTTCCAACTGCTCCAAGGATGATCATCACAGAAGCTTTTCCTTCGAAGGTAGTTGCCTAATTGTTAACCACAACCTTTTATTTCGGGCGCCAGTGCTAGAGTCTATAGGTTTTTGCTGTTCTGATATATGAAATGTAGTTCCAACTGCTCCACATAGGACATCACAAACCTTTCGAAGGTGCTAGCCCAATTATGATAGAAACACTTTTAGTTCGGGCGCCAGTGTTATAGTCAATGACTTTCTGCTGCTCTGATATATGAAATGTGCTTGCAACCGCTCCACAGAAGACATCACAAACCTTACCCAAATATTATAGAACACAAACCCAATTATTATAGAAAACCTTTTAGTTCGGGCGCCAGTGTTATAATCAATAACTTTCTGCTGTTCTGATATATGAAATGTGGTTCCAACCGCTCCACAGAAGACATGACAAACCTTTCGAAGGTGCTAGACCAATTATTATACAAACCCTTTTAGTTCGGGCGCCAGAGTTAGAGTCAATATCTGCTCCAGGGAGGATATCTTACAACCTTAACCGCCTAAATATTTTCCACAACCTTTTAGTTCGGGCGCCAGTATTAGAGTCAATAGGTTTTTGCTGTTCTGATATATGAAATGTAGTTCCAACTGCTCCAAGGAGGATCATCACAGAAGCTTTTCCTTCGAAGGTAGTCGCCTAATTGTTATCCACAACCTTTTATTTCGGGCGCCAGTGCTAGAGTCTATAGGTTTTTGCTGTTCTGATATATGAAATGTAGTTGCAACTGCTCCACATAGGACATCACAAACCTTTCGAATGTGCTAGCCCAATTATTATACATCCCTTTTAGTTCGGGCGCCAGAGATAGTTAGAGTCAATAACTGCTCCAGGAAGGATATCTTACAACCTTTTCCGCCTAATTATTTTCCACAACCTTTTAGTTCGGGCACCAGTATTAGAGTCAATAGGTTTTTGCTGTTCTGATATATGAAATGTAGTTCCAACTGCTCCAAGAAGCATCATCACAGAAGCTTTTCCTTCGAAGGTAGTAGCCTAATTGTTATCCACAACCTTTTATTTCGGGCGCCAGTGCTAGAGTCTATAGGTTTTTGCTGTTCTGATATATGAAATGTAGTTCCAACTGCTCCACATAGGACATCACAAACCTTTCGAAGGTGCTAGCCCAATTATTATAGAAACCCTTTTAGATCGGGCGCCAGTGTTATAGTCAAAAACTTTCTGCTGTTCTGATATATGAAATGTGGTTCCAACCGCTCCACAGAAGACATCACAAACATTTCGAAGGTGCTAGCCCAATTATTATACAAACCCTTTTATTTCGGGCGCCAGAGTTAGAGTCAATAACTGCTCCAGGGAGGGTATCTTACAACCTTTTCCGCCTAATTATTTTCCACAACCTTTTAGTTCTGGCGCCAGTATTAGAGTCAATAGGTTTTTGCTGTTCTGATATATGAAATGTAGTTCCAACTGCTCCAAGGAGGATCATCACAGAAGCTTTTCCTTCGAAGGTAGTAGCCTAATTGTTATCCACAACCTTTTATTTCGGGCGCCAGTGCTAGAGTCTATAGGTTTTTGCTGTTCTGATATATGAAATGTAGTTCCAACTGCTCCACATAGGACATCATAAACCTTTCGAAGGTGCTAGCCCAATTATTATAGAAACACTTTTAGTTCGGGCGCCAGTCTTATAGTGAATAACTTTCTGCTGTTCTGATATATGAAATGTGGTTCCAACCGGTCCACAGAAGACATCACAAACCTTTCGAAGGTGCTAATCCAATTATTATACAAACCCTTTTCGTTCGGGCGCCAGAGTTAGAGTCAATAACTGCTCCAGGGACGATATCTTACATCCTTTTCCGCCTAATTATTTTCCACAACCTTTTAGTTCTGGCGCCAGTATTAGAGTCAATAGGTTTTTGCTGTTCTGATATATGAAATGTAGTTCCAACTGCTCCAAGGAGGATCATCACAGAAGCTTTTCCTTCGAAGGTAGTAGCCTAATTGTTATCCACAACCTTTTATTTCGTGCGCCAGTGCTACAGTCTATAGGTTTTTCCTGTTCTGATATATGAAATGTAGTTCCAACTGCTCCACAGAAGACATCACAAACCTTTCGAAGGTGCTAGACCAATTATTATACAAACCCTTTTAGTTCGGGCGCCAGAGTTAGAGTCAATATCTGCTCCAGGGAGTATATCTTACAACCTTAACCGCCTAATTATTTTCCACAACCTTTTAGTTCGGGCGCCAGTATTAGAGTCAATAGCTTTTTGCTGTTCTGATATATGAAATGTAGTTCCAACTGCTCCAAGGAGGATCATCACAGAAGCTTTTCCTTCGAAGGTAGTAGCCTAATTGTTATCCACAACCTTTTATTTCGGGCGCCAGTGCTAGAGTCTATAGGTTTTTGCTGTTCTGATATATGAAATGTAGTTCCAACTGCTCCACATAGGACATGACAAACCTTTCGAAGGTGCTAATCCAATTATTATACAAACCCTTTTATTTCGGGCGCCAGAGTTAGAGTTAATAACTGCTCCAGGGAGGATATCTTACAAGCTTTTCCGCCTAATTATTTTCCACAACCTTTCAGTTCGGGCGCCAGTATTAGAGTCAATAGGTTTTTGCTGTTCTGATATATGAAATGTAGTTCCAACTGCTCCACATAGGACATCACAAACCTTTCGAAGGTGCTAGCCCAATTATTATAGAAACCCCTTTAGTTCGGGCGCCAGTGTTATAGTCAATAACTTTCTGCTGTTCTGATATATGAAATGTGATTCCAACCGCTCCACAGAAAACATTACAAAACTTTCGAAGGTGCTAGCCCAATTATTATACAAAACCTTTTATTTCGGGCGCCAGAGTTAGAGTCAATAACTGCTCCAGGGAGGATATCTTACAACCTTTTCCGCCTAATTATTTTCCACAACCTTTTAGTTCTGGCGCCAGTATTAGAATCAATAGGTTTTTGCTGTTCTGATATATGAAATGTAGTTCCAACTGCTCCACATAGGACATCACAAACCTTTCGAAGGTGCTAGCACAATTATTATAGAACCCCTTTTAGTTCGGGCGCTAGTGTTATAGTCAATAATTCTGCTGTTCTGATATATGAAATGTGGTTCCAACCGCTCCAGAGAAGACATCACAAACCTTACCCAAATATTATAGAACACAAACCCAATTATTATAGAAACCCTTTTAGTTCGGGCGCCAGTGTTATAGTCAATAACTTTCTGCTGTTCTGATATATGAAATGTGGTTACAACCGCTCCAGAGAAGACATCACAAACATTTCGAAGGTGCTAGCCCAATTATTATACAAACCCTTTTAGTTCGGGCGCCAGAGTTAGAGTCAATAACTGCTCCAGGGAGGATATTTTACAACCTTAACCGCCTAATTATTTTCCACAACCTTTTAGTTCGGGCGCCAGCATTAGAGTCAATAGGTTTTTGCTGTTCTGATACATGAAATGTAGTTCCAACTGCTCCACATAGGACATCACAAACGTTTCGAAGGTGCTAGCACATTTATTATAGAAACCCTTTTAGTTCGGGCGCCAGTGTTATAGTCAATAATTCTGCTGTTCTGATATATGAAATGTGGTTCCAACCGCTCCAGAGAAGACATCACAAACCTTACCCAAATATTATAGAACACAAACCCAATTATTATAGAAACCCTTTTAGTTCGGGCGCCAGTGTTATAGTCAATAAATTTCTGCTGTTCTGATATATGAAATGTGGTTCCAACCGCTCCACAGAAGATATCACAAACCTTTCGAAGGTGCTAATCCAATTATTATACAAACCCTTTTAGTTCGGGCGCCAGAGTTAGAGTCAATAACTGCTTCAGGGAGGATATCTTACAAGCTTTTCCGCCTAATTATTTTCCACAACCTTTTAGTTCTGGCACCAGTATTAGAGTCAATAGGTTATTGCTGTTCTGATATATGAAATGTAGTTCCATCTGCTCCAAGGAGGATCATCACAGAAGCTTTTCCTTCGAAGGTAGTAGCCTAATTGTTATCCACAACCTTTTATTTCGGGCGCCAGTGCTACAGTCTATAGGTTTTTCCTGTTCTGATATATGAAATGTAGTTCCAACTGCTCCACTTAGGACATCACAAACCTTTCGAAGGTGCTAGCCCAATTATTATAGAAACACTTTTAGTTCGGGCGCCAGTCTTATAGTCAATAACTTTCTGCTGTTCTGATATATGAAATGTAGTTCCAACTGCTCCACATAGGACATCACAAAACTTTCGAAGGTGCTAACCCAATTATTATACAAACACTTTTATTTCGGGCGCCAGAGTTAGTGTCAATATCTGCTCCAGGGAGGATATCTTACAACCTTTTCCACCTAATTATTTTCCACAACCTTTTAGTTCGGGCGCCAGTATTAGAGTCAATAGGTTTTTGCTGTTTTGATATATGAAATGTAGTTCCAACTGCTCCAAGGAGGATCATCACAGAAGCTTTTCCTTCGAAGGTAGTAGCCTAATTGTTATCCACAACCTTTTATTTCGGGCGCCAGTGCTAGAGTCTATAGGTTTTTGCTGTTCTGATATATCAAATGTAGTTCCAACTGCTCCACATAGGACATCACAAACTTCTCGAATGTGCTAGCCCAATTATACAAACCCTTTTACTTCAGCGCCAGAGTTAGAGTCAATAACTGCTCCAGGGAGGATATCTTACAACCTTTTCCGCCTAATTATTTTCCACAACCTTTTATTTCGGGCGCCAGTAGTCAATAGGTTTTTGCTGTTCTGATATATGAAATGTAGTTCCAACTGCTCCAAGGAGGATCATCACAGAAGCTTTTCCTTCGAAGGTAGTAGCCTAATTGTTATCCACAACCTTTTATTTCGGGCGCCAGTGCTAGAGTCTATAGGTTTTTGCTGTTCTGATATATGAAATGTAGTTCCAACTGCTCCACATAGGACATGACAAACCTTTCGAAGGTACTAATCCAATTATTATACAAACCCTTTTATTTCGGGCGCCAGAGTTAGAGTTAATAACTGCTCCAGGGAGGATATCTTACAAGCTTTTCCGCCTAATTATTTTCCACAACCTTTCAGTTCGGGCGCCAGTATTAGAGTCAATAGGTTTTTGCTGTTCTGATATATAAAATGTAGTTCCAACTGCTCCACATAGGACATCACAAACCTTTCGAAGGTGCTAGCCCAATTATTATAGAAACCCCTTTAGTTCGGGCGCCAGTGTTATAGTCAATAACTTTTTGCTGTTCTGATATATGAAATGTGGTTCCAACCGCTCCACAGAAAACATTACAAAACTTTCGAAGGTGCTAGCCCAATTATTATACAAAACCTTTTATTTCGGGCGCCAGAGTTAGAGTCAATAACTGCTCCAGGGAGGATATCTTACAACCTTTTCCGCCTAATTATTTTCCACAACCTTTTAGTTCTGGCGCCAGTATTAGAGTCAATAGGTTTTTGCTGTTCTGATATATGAAATGTAGTTCCAACTGCTCCACATAGGACATCACAAACCTTTCGAAGGTGCTAGCACAATTATTATAGAACCCCTTTTAGTTCGGGCGCCAGTGTTATAGTCAATAATTCTGCTGTTCTGATATATGAAATGTGGTTCCAACCGCTCCAGAGAAGACATCACAAACCTTACCCAAATATTATAGAACACAAACCCAATTATTATAGAAACCCTTTTAGTTCGGGCGCCAGTGTTATAGTCAATAACTTTCTGCTGTTCTGATATATGAAATGTGGTTACAACCGCTCCAGAGAAGACATCACAAACATTTCGAAGGTGCTAGCCCAATTATTATACAAACCCTTTTAGTTCGGGCGCCAGAGTTAGAGTCAATAACTGCTCCAGGGAGGATAATTTACAACCTTAACCGCCTAATTATTTTCCACAACCTTTTAGTTCGGGCGCCAGCATTAGAGTCAATAGGTTTTTGCTGTTCTGATACATGAAATGTAGTTCCAACTGCTCCACATAGGACATCACAAACGTTTCGAAGGTGCTAGCACATTTATTATAGAAACCCTTTTAGTTCGGGCGCCAGTGTTATAGTCAATAATTCTGCTGTTCTGATATATGAAATGTGGTTCCAACCGCTCCAGAGAAGACATCACAAACCTTACCCAAATATTATAGAACACAAACCCAATTATTATAGAAACCCTTTTAGTTCGGGCGCCAGTGTTATAGTCAATAAATTTCTGCTGTTCTGATATATGAAATGTGGTTCCAACCGCTCCACAGAAGATATCACAAACCTTTCGAAGGTGCTAATCCAATTATTATACAAACCCTTTTAGTTCGGGCGCCAGAGTTAGAGTCAATAACTGCTTCAGGGAGGATATCTTACAAGCTTTTCCGCCTAATTATTTTCCACAACCTTTTAGTTCTGGCACCAGTATTAGAGTCAATAGGTTATTGCTGTTCTGATATATGAAATGTAGTTCCATCTGCTCCAAGGAGGATCATCACAGAAGCTTTTCCTTCGAAGGTAGTAGCCTAATTGTTATCCACAACCTTTTATTTCGGGCGCCAGTGCTACAGTCTATAGGTTTTTCCTGTTCTGATATATGAAATGTAGTTCCAACTGCTCCACTTAGGACATCACAAACCTTTCGAAGGTGCTAGCCCAATTATTATAGAAACACTTTTAGTTCGGGCGCCAGTCTTATAGTCAATAACTTTCTGCTGTTCTGATATATGAAATGTAGTTCCAACTGCTCCACATAGGACATCACAAAACTTTCGAAGGTGCTAGCCCAATTATTATACAAACACTTTTATTTCGGGCGCCAGAGTTAGTGTCAATATCTGCTCCAGGGAGGATATCTTACAACCTTTTCCACCTAATTATTTTCCACAACCTTTTAGTTCGGGCGCCAGTATTAGAGTCAATAGGTTTTTGCTGTTCTGATATATGAAATGTAGTTCCAACTGCTCCAAGGAGGATCATCACAGAAGCTTTTCCTTCGAAGGTAGTAGCCTAATTGTTATCCACAACCTTTTATTTCGGGCGCCAGTGCTAGAGTCTATAGGTTTTTGCTGTTCTGATATATGAAATGTGGTTCCAACCGCTCCACAGAAGACATCACAAACCTTTCGAAGGTGCTAGACCAATTATTATACAAACCCTTTTAGTTCGGGCGCCAGAGTTAGAGTCAATATCTGCTCCAGGAAGGATATCTTACAACCTTAACCGCCTAATTATTTTCCACAACCTTTTAGTTCGGGCGCCAGTATTAGAGTCAATAGGTTTTTGCTGTTCTGATATATGAAATGTAGTTCCAACTGCTCCAAGGAGGATCATCACAGAAGCTTTTCCTTCGAAGGTAGTAGCCTAATTGTTATCCACAACCTTTTATTTCGGGCGCCAGTGCTAGAGTCTATAGGTTCTTGCTGTTCTGATATATGAAATGTAGTTCCAACTGCTCCACATAGGACATGACAAACCTTTCGAAGGTGCTAATCCAATTATTATACAAACCCTTTTATTTCGGGCGCCAGAGTTAGAGTTAATAACTGCTCCAGGGAGGATATCTTACAAGCTTTTCCGCCTAATTATTTTCCACAACCTTTCAGTTCGGGCGCCAGTATTAGAGTCAATAGGTTTTTGCTGTTCTGATATATGAAATGTAGTTCCAACTGCTCCACATAGGACATCACAAACCTTTCGAAGGTGCTAGCCCAATTATTATAGAAACCCCTTTAGTTCGGGCGCCAGTGTTATAGTCAATAACTTTTTGCTGTTCTGATATATGAAATGTGGTTCCAACCGCTCCACAGAAAACATTACAAAACTTTCGAAGGTGCTAGCCCAATTATTATACAAAACCTTTTATTTCGGGCGCCAGAGTTAGAGTCAATAACTGCTCCAGGGAGGATATCTTACAACCTTTTCCGCCTAATTATTTTCCACAACCTTTTAGTTCTGGCACCAGTATTAGAGTCAATAGGTTTTTGCTGTTCTGATATATGAAATGTAGTTCCAACTGCTCCACATAGGACATCACAAACCTTTCGAAGGTGCTAGCACAATTATTATAGAACCCCTTTTAGTTCGGGCGCCAGTGTTATAGTCAATAATTCTGCTGTTCTGTTATATGAAATGTGGTTCCAACCGCTCCAGAGAAGACATCACAAACCTTACCCAAATATTATAGAACACAAACCCAATTATTATAGAAACCCTTTTAGTTCGGGCGCCAGTGTTATAGTCAATAACTTTCTGCTGTTCTGATATATGAAATGTGGTTACAACCGCTCCAGAGAAGACATCACAAACCTTACCCAAATATTATAGAACACAAACCCAATTATTATAGAAACCCTTTTAGTTCGGGCGCCAGTGTTTTAGTCAATAACTTTCTGCTGTTCTGATATATGAAATGTGGTTACAACCGCTCCAGAGAAGACATCACAAACATTTCGAAGGTGCTAGCCCAATTATTATACAAACCCTTTTAGTTCGGGCGCCAGAGTTAGAGTCAATAACTGCTCCAGGGAGGATATTTTACAACCTTAACCGCCTAATTATTTTCCACAACCTTTTAGTTCGGGCGCCAGCTTTAGAGTCAATAGGTTTTTGCTGTTCTGATACATGAAATGTAGTTCCAACTGCTCCACATAGGACATCACAAACCTTTCGAAGGTGCTAGCACATTTATTATAGAAACCCTTTTAGTTCGGGCGCCAGTGTTATAGTCAATAATTCTGCTGTTCTGATATATGAAGTGTGGTTCCAACCGATCCAGAGAAGACATCACAAACCTTACCCAAATATTATAGAACACAAACCCAATTATTATAGAAACCCTTTTAGTTCGGGCGCCAGTGTTATAGTCAATAAATTTCTGCTGTTCTGATATATGAAATGTGTTTCCAACCGCTCCACAGAAGACATCACAAACCTTTCGAAGGTGCTAATCCAATTATTATACAAACCCTTTTAGTTCGGGCGCCAGAGTTAGAGTCAATAACTGCTCCAGGGAGGATATCTTACAAGCTTTTCCGCCTAATTATTTTCCACAACCTTTTAGTTCTGGCACCAGTATTAGAGTCAATAGGTTTTTGCTGTTCTGATATATGAAATATAATTCCATCTGCTCCAAGGAGGGTCATCACAGAAGCTTTTCCTTCGAAGGTAGTAGCCTAATTGTTATCCACAACCTTTTATTTCGGGCGCCAGTGCTAGAGTCTATAGGTTTTTGCTGTTCTGATATATGAAATGTAGTTCCAACTGCTCCACATATAACATCATAAACCTTTCGAAGGTGCTAGCCCAATTATTATAGAAACACTTTTAGTTCGGGCGCCAGTCTTATAGTCAATAACTTTCTGCTGTTCTGATATATGAAATGTAGTTCCAACTGCTCCACATAGGACATCACAAACCTTTCGAAGGTGCTAGCCCAATTATTATAGAAACCCTTTTAGTTCGGGCGCCAGTGTTATAGTCAATAACTTTCTGCTGTTCTGATATATGAAATGTGGTTGCAACCGCTCCACAGAAGACATCACAAACCTTACCCAAATATTATAGAATACAAACCCAATTATTATAGAAACCCTTTTAGTTCGGGCGCCAGTGTTATAGTCAATAACTTTCTGCTGTTCTGATATATGAAATGTGGGTCCAACCGCTACAGAGAAGACATCACAAACCTTTCGAAGGTGCTAGCCCAATTATTATACAAACCCTTTTAGTTCGGGCCCCAGAGTTAGAGTCAATAACTGCTCCAGGGAGGATATCTTACAACCTTAACCGAATAATTATTTACACAACCTTTTCGTTCGGGCACCAGTATTAGAGTCAATAGGTTTTTGCTGTTCTGATATATGAAATGTAGTTCCAACTGCTCCAAGGAGGATCATCACAGAAGCTTTTCCTTCGAAGGTAGTTGCCTAATTGTTATCCACAACCTTTTATTTCGGGCGCCAGTGCTAGAGTCTATAGGTTTTTGCTGTTCTGATATATGAAATGTAGTTCCAACTGCTCCACATAGGACATCACAAAACTTTCGAATTTGCTAGCCCAATTATTATACAAACACTTTTAGTTCGGGCGCCAGAGTTAGTGTCAATAACTGCTCCAGGGAGGATATCTTACAACCTTTTCCACCTAATTATTTTCCACAACCTTTTAGTTCGGGCGCCAGTATTAGAGTCAATAGGTTTTTGCTGTTTTGATATATGAAATGTAGTTCCAACTGCTCCAAGGAGGATCATCACAGAAGCTTTTCCTTCGAAGGTAGTAGCCTAATTGTTATCCACAACCTTTTATTTCGGGCGCCAGTGCTAGAGTCTATAGGTTTTTGCTGTTCTGATATATGAAATGTAGTTCCAACTGCTCCACATAGGACATCACAAACCTTTCGAATGTGCTAGCCCAATTATACAAACCCTTTTAGTTCAGCGCCAGAGTTAGAGTCAATAACTGCTCCAGGCAGGATATCTTACAACCTTTTCCGCCTAATTATTTTCCACAACCTTTTATTTCGGGCGCCAGTAGTCAATAGGTTTTTGCTGTTCTGATATATGAAATGTAGTTCCAACTGCTCCAAGGAGGATCATCACAGAAGCTTTTCCTTCGAAGGTAGTAGCCTAATTGTTATCCACAACCTTTTATTTCGGGCGCCAGTGCTAGAGTCTATAGGTTCTTGCTGTTCTGATATATGAAATGTAGTTCCAACTGCTCCACATAGGACATCATAAACCTTTCGAAGGTGCTAGCCCAATTATTATAGAAACACTTTTAGTTCGGGCGCCAGTCTTATAGTCAATAACTTTCTGCTGTTCTGATATATGAAATGTAGTTCCAACTGCTCCACATAGGACATCACAAACCTTTCGAAGGTGCTAGCCCAATTATTATAGAAACCCTTTTAGTTCGGGCGCCAGTGTTATAGTCAATAACTTTCTGCTGTTCTGATATATGAAATGTGGTTGCAACCGCTCCACAGAAGACATCACAAACCTTACCCAAATATTATAGAATACAAACCCAATTATTATAGAAACCCTTTTAGTTCGGGCGCCAGTGTTATAGTCAATAACTTTCTGCTGTTCTGATATATGAAATGTGGGTCCAACCGCTACAGAGAAGACATCACAAACCTTTCGAAGGTGCTAGCCCAATTATTATACAAACCCTTTTAGTTCGGGCTCCAGAGTTAGAGTCAATAACTGCTCCAGGGAGGATATCTTACAACCTTAACCGCCTAATTATTTACACAACCTTTTAGTTCGGGCACCAGTATTAGAGTCAATAGGTTTTTGCTGTTCTGATATATGAAATGTAGTTCCAACTGCTCCAAGGAGGATCATCACAGAAGCTTTTCCTTCGAAGGTAGTAGCCTAATTGTTATCCACAACCTTTTATTTCGGGCGCCAGTGCTAGAGTCTATAGGTTCTTGCTGTTCTGATATATGAAATGTAGTTCCAACTGCTCCACATAGGACATCATAAACCTTTCGAAGGTGCTAGCCCAATTATTATAGAAACACTTTTAGTTCGGGCGCCAGTCTTATAGTCAATAACTTTCTGCTGTTCTGATATATGAAATGTAGTTCCAACTGCTCCACATAGGACATCACAAACCTTTCGAAGGTGCTAGCCCAATTATTCTAGAAACACTTTTAGATCGGGCGCCAGTGTTATAGTCAATAACTTTCTGCTGTTCTGATATATGAAATGTGGTTGCAACCGCTCCACAGAAGACATCACAAACCTTACCCAAATATTATAGAACACAAACCCAATTATTATAGAAACCCTTTTAGTTCGGGCGCCAGTGTATAGTCAATTAATTTCTGCTGTTCTGATATATGAAATGTGGTTCCAACCGCTCCAGAGAAGACATCACAAACATTTCGAAGGTGCTAGCCCAATTATTATACAAACCCTTTTAGTTCGGGCGCCAGAGTTAGAGTCAATAACTGCTCCAGGGAGGATATCTTACAACCTTAACCGCCTAATTATTTTCCACAACCTTTTAGTTCGGGCGCCAGTATTAGAGTCAATAGGTTTTTGCTGTTCTGATATATGAAATGTAGTTCCGACTGCTCCACATAGGACATTACAAACCTTTCGAAGGTGCTAGCACAATTATTATAGAAACCCTTTTAGTTCGGGCGCCAGTGTTATAGTCAATAATTCTGCTGTTCTGATATATGAAATGTGGTTCCAACCGCTCCAGAGAAGACATCACAAACCTTACCCAAATATTATAGAACACAAACCCAATTATTATAGAAAACCTTTTAGTTCGGGCGCCAGTGTTATAGTCAATAAATTTCTACTGTTCTGATATATGAAATGTGGTTCCAACCGCTCCACAGAAGATATCACAAACCTTTCGAAGGTGCTAATCCAACTATTATACAAACCCTTTTAGTTCGGGCGCCAGAGTTAGAGTCAATAACTGCTCCAGGGAGGATATCTTACAAGCTTTTCCGCCTAATTATTTTCCACAACCTTTTAGTTCTGGCACTAGTATTACAGTCAATAGGTTTTTGCTGTTCTGATATATGAAATGTAGTTCCATCTGCTCCAAGGAGTATCATCACAGAAGCTTTTCCTTCGAAGGTAGTAGCCTAATTGTTATCCACAACCTTTTATTTCGGGCGCCAGTGCTAGAGTCTATAGGTTTTTGCTGTTCTGATATATGAAATGTAGTTCCAACTGCTCCACATAGGACATCATAAACCTTTCGAAGGTGCTAGCCCAATTATTATAGAAACACTTTTAGTTCGGGCGCCAGTCTTATAGTCAATAACTTTCTGCTGTTCTGATATATGAAATGTGGTTCCAACCGGTCCACAGAAGACATCACAAACCTTTCGAAGGTGCTAATCCAATTATTATACAAACCCTTTTCGTTCGGGCGCCAGAGTTAGAGTCAATAACTGCTCCAGGGACGATATCTTACATCCTTTTCCGCCTAATTATTTTCCACAACCTTTTAGTTCTGGCGCCAGTATTAGAGTCAATAGGTTTTTGCTGTTCTGATATATGAAATGTAGTTCCAACTGCTCCAAGGAGGATCATCACAGAAGCTTTTCCTTCGAAGGTAGTAGCCTAATTGTTATCCACAACCTTTTATTTCGTGCGCCAGTGCTACAGTCTATAGGTTTTTCCTGTTCTGATATATGAAATGTAGTTCCAACTGCTCCACAGAAGACATCACAAACCTTTCGAAGGTGCTAGACCAATTATTATACAAACCCTTTTAGTTCGGGCGCCAGAGTTAGAGTCAATATCTGCTCCAGGGAGTATATCTTACAACCTTAACCGCCTAATTATTTTCCACAACCTTTTAGTTCGGGCGCCAGTATTAGAGTCAATAGCTTTTTGCTGTTCTGATATATGAAATGTAGTTCCAACTGCTCCAAGGAGGATCATCACAGAAGCTTTTCCTTCGAAGGTAGTAGCCTAATTGTTATCCACAACCTTTTATTTCGGGCGCCAGTGCTAGAGTCTATAGGTTTTTGCTGTTCTGATATATGAAATGTAGTTCCAACTGCTCCACATAGGACATGACAAACCTTTCGAAGGTGCTAATCCAATTATTATACAAACCCTTTTATTTCGGGCGCCAGAGTTAGAGTTAATAACTGCTCCAGGGAGGATATCTTACAAGCTTTTCCGCCTAATTATTTTCCACAACCTTTCAGTTCGGGCGCCAGTATTAGAGTCAATAGGTTTTTGCTGTTCTGATATATGAAATGTAGTTCCAACTGCTCCACATAGGACATCACAAACCTTTCGAAGGTGCTAGCCCAATTATTATAGAAACCCCTTTAGTTCGGGCGCCAGTGTTATAGTCAATAACTTTCTGCTGTTCTGATATATGAAATGTGATTCCAACCGCTCCACAGAAAACATTACAAAACTTTCGAAGGTGCTAGCCCAATTATTATACAAAACCTTTTATTTCGGGCGCCAGAGTTAGAGTCAATAACTGCTCCAGGGAGGATATCTTACAACCTTTTCCGCCTAATTATTTTCCACAACCTTTTAGTTCTGGCGCCAGTATTAGAATCAATAGGTTTTTGCTGTTCTGATATATGAAATGTAGTTCCAACTGCTCCACATAGGACATCACAAACCTTTCGAAGGTGCTAGCACAATTATTATAGAACCCCTTTTAGTTCGGGCGCTAGTGTTATAGTCAATAATTCTGCTGTTCTGATATATGAAATGTGGTTCCAACCGCTCCAGAGAAGACATCACAAACCTTACCCAAATATTATAGAACACAAACCCAATTATTATAGAAACCCTTTTAGTTCGGGCGCCAGTGTTATAGTCAATAACTTTCTGCTGTTCTGATATATGAAATGTGGTTACAACCGCTCCAGAGAAGACATCACAAACATTTCGAAGGTGCTAGCCCAATTATTATACAAACCCTTTTAGTTCGGGCGCCAGAGTTAGAGTCAATAACTGCTCCAGGGAGGATATTTTACAACCTTAACCGCCTAATTATTTTCCACAACCTTTTAGTTCGGGCGCCAGCATTAGAGTCAATAGGTTTTTGCTGTTCTGATACATGAAATGTAGTTCCAACTGCTCCACATAGGACATCACAAACGTTTCGAAGGTGCTAGCACATTTATTATAGAAACCCTTTTAGTTCGGGCGCCAGTGTTATAGTCAATAATTCTGCTGTTCTGATATATGAAATGTGGTTCCAACCGCTCCAGAGAAGACATCACAAACCTTACCCAAATATTATAGAACACAAACCCAATTATTATAGAAACCCTTTTAGTTCGGGCGCCAGTGTTATAGTCAATAAATTTCTGCTGTTCTGATATATGAAATGTGGTTCCAACCGCTCCACAGAAGATATCACAAACCTTTCGAAGGTGCTAATCCAATTATTATACAAACCCTTTTAGTTCGGGCGCCAGAGTTAGAGTCAATAACTGCTTCAGGGAGGATATCTTACAAGCTTTTCCGCCTAATTATTTTCCACAACCTTTTAGTTCTGGCACCAGTATTAGAGTCAATAGGTTATTGCTGTTCTGATATATGAAATGTAGTTCCATCTGCTCCAAGGAGGATCATCACAGAAGCTTTTCCTTCGAAGGTAGTAGCCTAATTGTTATCCACAACCTTTTATTTCGGGCGCCAGTGCTACAGTCTATAGGTTTTTCCTGTTCTGATATATGAAATGTAGTTCCAACTGCTCCACTTAGGACATCACAAACCTTTCGAAGGTGCTAGCCCAATTATTATAGAAACACTTTTAGTTCGGGCGCCAGTCTTATAGTCAATAACTTTCTGCTGTTCTGATATATGAAATGTAGTTCCAACTGCTCCACATAGGACATCACAAAACTTTCGAAGGTGCTAACCCAATTATTATACAAACACTTTTATTTCGGGCGCCAGAGTTAGTGTCAATATCTGCTCCAGGGAGGATATCTAACAACCTTTTCCACCTAATTATTTTCCACAACCTTTTAGTTCGGGCGCCAGTATTAGAGTCAATAGGTTTTTGCTGTTTTGATATATGAAATGTAGTTCCAACTGCTCCAAGGAGGATCATCACAGAAGCTTTTCCTTCGAAGGTAGTAGCCTAATTGTTATCCACAACCTTTTATTTCGGGCACCAGTGCTAGAGTCTATAGGTTTTTGCTGTTCTGATATATCAAATGTAGTTCCAACTGCTCCACATAGGACATCACAAACCTCTCGAATGTGCTAGCCCAATTATACAAACCCTTTTACTTCAGCGCCAGAGTTAGAGTCAATAACTGCTCCAGGGAGGATATCTTACAACCTTTTCCGCCTAATTATTTTCCACAACCTTTTATTTCGGGCGCCAGTAGTCAATAGGTTTTTGCTGTTCTGATATATGAAATGTAGTTCCAACTGCTCCAAGGAGGATCATCACAGAAGCTTTTCCTTCGAAGGTAGTAGCCTAATTGTTATCCACAACCTTTTATTTCGGGCGCCAGTGCTAGAGTCTATAGGTTTTTGCTGTTCTGATATATGAAATGTGGTTCCAACCGCTCCACAGAAGACATCACAAACCTTTCGAAGGTGCTAGACCAATTATTATACAAACCCTTTTAGTTCGGGCGCCAGAGTTAGAGTCAATATCTGCTCCAGGAAGGATATCTTACAACCTTAACCGCCTAATTATTTTCCACAACCTTTTAGTTCGGGCGCCAGTATTAGAGTCAATAGGTTTTTGCTGTTCTGATATATGAAATGTAGTTCCAACTGCTCCAAGGAGGATCATCACAGAAGCTTTTCCTTCGAAGGTAGTAGCCTAATTGTTATCCACAACCTTTTATTTCGGGCGCCAGTGCTAGAGTCTATAGGTTTTTGCTGTTCTGATATATGAAATGTAGTTCCAACTGCTCCACATAGGACATGACAAACCTTTCGAAGGTGCTAATCCAATTATTATACAAACCCTTTTATTTCGGGCGCCAGAGTTAGAGTTAATAACTGCTCCAGGGAGGATATCTTACAAGCTTTTCCGCCTAATTATTTTCCACAACCTTTCAGTTCGGGCGCCAGTATTAGAGTCAATAGGTTTTTGCTGTTCTGATATATAAAATGTAGTTCCAACTGCTCCACATAGGACATCACAAACCTTTCGAAGGTGCTAGCCCAATTATTATAGAAACCCCTTTAGTTCGGGCGCCAGTGTTATAGTCAATAACTTTTTGCTGTTCTGATATATGAAATGTGGTTCCAACCGCTCCACAGAAAACATTACAAAACTTTCGAAGGTGCTAGCCCAATTATTATACAAAACCTTTTATTTCGGGCGCCAGAGTTAGAGTCAATAACTGCTCCAGGGAGGATATCTTACAACCTTTTCCGCCTAATTATTTTCCACAACCTTTTAGTTCTGGCGCCAGTATTAGAGTCAATAGGTTTTTGCTGTTCTGATATATGAAATGTAGTTCCAACTGCTCCACATAGGAAATCACAAACCTTTCGAAGGTGCTAGCACAATTATTATAGAACCCCTTTTAGTTCGGGCGCCAGTGTTATAGTCAATAATTCTGCTGTTCTGATATATGAAATGTGGTTCCAACCGCTCCAGAGAAGACATCACAAACCTTACCCAAATATTATAGAACACAAACCCAATTATTATAGAAACCCTTTTAGTTCGGGCGCCAGTGTTATAGTCAATAACTTTCTGCTGTTCTGATATATGAAATGTGGTTACAACCGCTCCAGAGAAGACATCACAAACATTTCGAAGGTGCTAGCCCAATTATTATACAAACCCTTTTAGTTCGGGCGCCAGAGTTAGAGTCAATAACTGCTCCAGGGAGGATAATTTACAACCTTAACCGCCTAATTATTTTCCACAACCTTTTAGTTCGGGCGCCAGCATTAGAGTCAATAGGTTTTTGCTGTTCTGATACATGAAATGTAGTTCCAACTGCTCCACATAGGACATCACAAACGTTTCGAAGGTGCTAGCACATTTATTATAGAAACCCTTTTAGTTCGGGCGCCAGTGTTATAGTCAATAATTCTGCTGTTCTGATATATGAAATGTGGTTCCAACCGCTCCAGAGAAGACATCACAAACCTTACCCAAATATTATAGAACACAAACCCAATTATTATAGAAACCCTTTTAGTTCGGGCGCCAGTGTTATAGTCAATAAATTTCTGCTGTTCTGATATATGAAATGTGGTTCCAACCGCTCCACAGAAGATATCACAAACCTTTCGAAGGTGCTAATCCAATTATTATACAAACCCTTTTAGTTCGGGCGCCAGAGTTAGAGTCAATAACTGCTCCAGGGAGGATATCTTACAAGCTTTTCCGCCTAATTATTTTCCACAACCTTTTAGTTCTGGCACCAGTATTAGAGTCAATAGGTTATTGCTGTTCTGATATATGAAATGTAGTTCCATCTGCTCCAAGGAGGATCATCACAGAAGCTTTTCCTTCGAAGGTAGTAGCCTAATTGTTATCCACAACCTTTTATTTCGGGCGCCAGTGCTACAGTCTATAGGTTTTTCCTGTTCTGATATATGAAATGTAGTTCCAACTGCTCCACTTAGGACATCACAAACCTTTCGAAGGTGCTAGCCCAATTATTATAGAAACACTTTTAGTTCGGGCGCCAGTCTTATAGTCAATAACTTTCTGCTGTTCTGATATATGAAATGTAGTTCCAACTGCTCCACATAGGACATCACAAAACTTTCGAAGGTGCTAGCCCAATTATTATACAAACACTTTTATTTCGGGCGCCAGAGTTAGTGTCAATATCTGCTCCAGGGAGGATATCTTACAACCTTTTCCACCTAATTATTTTCCACAACCTTTTAGTTCGGGCGCCAGTATTAGAGTCAATAGGTTTTTGCTGTTCTGATATATGAAATGTAGTTCCAACTGCTCCAAGGAGGATCATCACAGAAGCTTTTCCTTCGAAGGTAGTAGCCTAATTGTTATCCACAACCTTTTATTTCGGGCGCCAGTGCTAGAGTCTATAGGTTTTTGCTGTTCTGATATATGAAATGTGGTTCCAACCGCTCCACAGAAGACATCACAAACCTTTCGAAGGTGCTAGACCAATTATTATACAAACCCTTTTAGTTCGGGCGCCAGAGTTAGAGTCAATATCTGCTCCAGGAAGGATATCTTACAACCTTAAGCGCCTAATTATTTTCCACAACCTTTTAGTTCGGGCGCCAGTATTAGAGTCAATAGGTTTTTGCTGTTCTGATATATGAAATGTAGTTCCAACTGCTCCAAGGAGGATCATCACAGAAGCTTTTCCTTCGAAGGTAGTAGCCTAATTGTTATCCACAACCTTTTATTTCGGGCGCCAGTGCTAGAGTCTATAGGTTCTTGCTGTTCTGATATATGAAATGTAGTTCCAACTGCTCCACATAGGACATGACAAACCTTTCGAAGGTGCTAATCCAATTATTATACAAACCCTTTTAGTTCGGGCGCCAGAGTTAGAGTCAATAACTGCTCCAGGGAGGATATTTTACAACCTTAACCGCCTAATTATTTTCCACAACCTTTTAGTTCGGGCGCCAGCTTTAGAGTCAATAACTTTCTGCTGTTCTGATATATGAAATGTGGTTACAACCGCTCCAGAGAAGACATCACAAACCTTACCCAAATATTATAGAACACAAACCCAATTATTATAGAAACCCTTTTAGTTCGGGCGCCAGTGTTATAGTCAATAACTTTCTGCTGTTCTGATATATGAAATGTGGTTACAACCGCTCCAGAGAAGACATCACAAACATTTCGAAGGTGCTAGCCCAATTATTATACAAACCCTTTTAGTTCGGGCGCCAGAGTTAGAGTCAATAACTGCTCCAGGGAGGATATTTTACAACCTTAACCGCCTAATTATTTTCCACAACCTTTTAGTTCGGGCGCCAGCTTTAGAGTCAATAGGTTTTTGCTGTTCTGATACATGAAATGTAGTTCCAACTGCTCCACATAGGACTTCACAAACCTTTCGAAGGTGCTAGCACATTTATTATAGAAACCCTTTTAGTTCGGGCGCCAGTGTTATAGTCAATAATTCTGCTGTTCTGATATATGAAGTGTGGTTCCAACCGATCCAGAGAAGACATCACAAACCTTACCCAAATATTATAGAACACAAACCCAATTATTATAGAAACCCTTTTAGTTCGGGCGCCAGTGTTATAGTCAATAAATTTCTGCTGTTCTGATATATGAAATGTGTTTCCAACCGCTCCACAGAAGACATCACAAACCTTTCGAAGGTGCTAATCCAATTATTATACAAACCCTTTTAGTTCGGGCGCCAGAGTTAGAGTCAATAACTGCTCCAGGGAGGATATCTTACAAGCTTTTCCGCCTAATTATTTTCCACAACCTTTTAGTTCTGGCACCAGTATTAGAGTCAATAGGTTTTTGCTGTTCTGATATATGAAATATAATTCCATCTGCTCCAAGGAGGGTCATCACAGAAGCTTTTCCTTCGAAGGTAGTAGCCTAATTGTTATCCACAACCTTTTATTTCGGGCGCCAGTGCTAGGGTCTATAGGTTTTTGCTGTTCTGATATATGAAATGTAGTTCCAACTGCTCCACATATAACATCATAAACCTTTCGAAGGTGCTAGCCCAATTATTATAGAAACACTTTTAGTTCGGGCGCCAGTCTTATAGTCAATAACTTTCTGCTGTTCTGATATATGAAATGTAGTTCCAACTGCTCCACATAGGACATCACAAACCTTTCGAAGGTGCTAGCCCAATTATTATAGAAACCCTTTTAGTTCGGGCGCCAGTGTTATAGTCAATAACTTTCTGCTGTTCTGATATATGAAATGTGGTTGCAACCGCTCCACAGAAGACATCACAAACCTTACCCAAATATTATAGAATACAAACCCAATTATTATAGAAACCCTTTTAGTTCGGGCGCCAGTGTTATAGTCAATAACTTTCTGCTGTTCTGATATATGAAATGTGGGTCCAACCGCTACAGAGAAGACATCACAAACCTTTCGAAGGTGCTAGCCCAATTATTATACAAACCCTTTTAGTTCGGGCCCCAGAGTTAGAGTCAATAACTGCTCCAGGGAGGATATCTTACAACCTTAACCGAATAATTATTTACACAACCTTTTCGTTCGGGCACCAGTATTAGAGTCAATAGGTTTTTGCTGTTCTGATATATGAAATGTAGTTCCAACTGCTCCAAGGAGGATCATCACAGAAGCTTTTCCTTCGAAGGTAGTTGCCTAATTGTTATCCACAACCTTTTATTTCGGGCGCCAGTGCTAGAGTCTATAGGTTTTTGCTGTTCTGATATATGAAATGTAGTTCCAACTGCTCCACATAGGACATCACAAAACTTTCGAATTTGCTAGCCCAATTATTATACAAACACTTTTAGTTCGGGCGCCAGAGTTAGTGTCAATAACTGCTCCAGGGAGGATATCTTACAACCTTTTCCACCTAATTATTTTCCACAACCTTTTAGTTCGGGCGCCAGTATTAGAGTCAATAGGTTTTTGCTGTTTTGATATATGAAATGTAGTTCCAACTGCTCCAAGGAGGATCATCACAGAAGCTTTTCCTTCGAAGGTAGTAGCCTAATTGTTATCCACAACCTTTTATTTCGGGCGCCAGTGCTAGAGTCTATAGGTTTTTGCTGTTCTGATATATGAAATGTAGTTCCAACTGCTCCACATAGGACATCACAAACCTTTCGAATGTGCTAGCCCAATTATACAAACCCTTTTAGTTCAGCGCCAGAGTTAGAGTCAATAACTGCTCCAGGCAGGATATCTTACAACCTTTTCCGCCTAATTATTTTCCACAACCTTTTATTTCGGGCGCCAGTAGTCAATAGGTTTTTGCTGTTCTGATATATGAAATGTAGTTCCAACTGCTCCAAGGAGGATCATCACAGAAGCTTTTCCTTCGAAGGTAGTAGCCTAATTGTTATCCACAACCTTTTATTTCGGGCGCCAGTGCTAGAGTCTATAGGTTCTTGCTGTTCTGATATATGAAATGTAGTTCCAACTGCTCCACATAGGACATCATAAACCTTTCGAAGGTGCTAGCCCAATTATTATAGAAACACTTTTAGTTCGGGCGCCAGTCTTATAGTCAATAACTTTCTGCTGTTCTGATATATGAAATGTAGTTCCAACTGCTCCACATAGGACATCACAAACCTTTCGAAGGTGCTAGCCCAATTATTATAGAAACCCTTTTAGTTCGGGCGCCAGTGTTATAGTCAATAACTTTCTGCTGTTCTGATATATGAAATGTGGTTGCAACCGCTCCACAGAAGACATCACAAACCTTACCCAAATATTATAGAATACAAACCCAATTATTATAGAAACCCTTTTAGTTCGGGCGCCAGTGTTATAGTCAATAACTTTCTGCTGTTCTGATATATGAAATGTGGGTCCAACCGCTACAGAGAAGACATCACAAACCTTTCGAAGGTGCTAGCCCAATTATTATACAAACCCTTTTAGTTCGGGCCCCAGAGTTAGAGTCAATAACTGCTCCAGGGAGGATATCTTACAACCTTAACCGCCTAATTATTTACACAACCTTTTAGTTCGGGCACCAGTATTAGAGTCAATAGGTTTTTGCTGTTCTGATATATGAAATGTAGTTCCAACTGCTCCAAGGAGGATCATCACAGAAGCTTTTCCTTCGAAGGTAGTAGCCTAATTGTTATCCACAACCTTTTATTTCGGGCGCCAGTGCTAGAGTCTATAGGTTTTTGCTGTTCTGATATATGAAATGTAGTTCCAACTGCTCCACATAGGACATGACAAACCTTTCGAAGGTGCTAATCCAATTATTATACAAACCCTTTTATTTCGGGCGCCAGAGTTAGAGTTAATAACTGCTCCAGGGAGGATATCTTACAAGCTTTTCTGCCTAATTATTTTCCACAACCTTTCAGTTCGGGCGCCAGTATTAGAGTCAATAGGTTTTTGCTGTTCTGATATATGAAATGTAGTTCCAACTGCTCCACATAGGACATCACAAACCTTTCGAAGGTGCTAGCCCAATTATTATAGAAACCCCTTTAGTTCGGGCGCCAGTGTTATAGTCAATAACTTTTTGCTGTTCTGATATATGAAATGTGGTTCCAACCGCTCCACAGAAAACATTACAAAACTTTCGAAGGTGCTAGCCCAATTATTATACAAAACCTTTTATTTCGGGCGCCAGAGTTAGAGTCAATAACTGCTCCAGGGAGGATATCTTACAACCTTTTCCGCCTAATTATTTTCCACAACCTTTTAGTTCTGGCGCCAGAGTTAGAGTCAATAACTGCTCCAGGGAGGATATCTTACAACCTTTTCCGCCTAATTATTTTCCACAACCTTTTAGTTCTGGCGCCAGTATTAGAGTCAATAGGTTTTTGCTGTTCTGATATATGAAATGTAGTTCCAACTGCTCCACATAGGACATCACAAACCTTTCGAAGGTGCTAGCACAATTATTATAGAACCCCTTTTAGTTCGGGCGCCAGTGTTATAGTCAATAATTCTGCTGTTCTGATATATGAAATGTGGTTCCAACCGCTCCAGAGAAGACATCACAAACCTTACCCAAATATTATAGAACACAAACCCAATTATTATAGAAACCCTTTTAGTTCGGGCGCCAGTGTTATAGTCAATAACTTTCTGCTGTTCTGATATATGAAATGTGGTTACAACCGCTCCAGAGAAGACATCACAAACCTTACCCAAATATTATAGAACACAAACCCAATTATTATAGAAACCCTTTTAGTTCGGGCGCCAGTGTTATAGTCAATAACTTTCTGCTGTTCTGATATATGAAATGTGGTTACAACCGCTCCAGAGAAGACATCACAAACATTTCGAAGGTGCTAGCCCAATTATTATACAAACCCTTTTAGTTCGGGCGCCAGAGTTAGAGTCAATAACTGCTCCAGGGAGGATATTTTACAACCTTAACCGCCTAATTATTTTCCACAACCTTTTAGTTCGGGCGCCAGCTTTAGAGTCAATAGGGTTTTGCTGTTCTGATACATGAAATGTAGTTCCAACTGCTCCACATAGGACATCACAAACCTTTCGAAGGTGCTAGCACATTTATTATAGAAACCCTTTTAGTTCGGGCGCCAGTG
Organism: Stegodyphus dumicola; assembly: GCF_044657685.1. NCBI lineage: Eukaryota > Metazoa > Arthropoda > Arachnida > Araneae > Eresidae > Stegodyphus > Stegodyphus dumicola. Next base: position 2,950,831 of record NC_140772.1, read on the forward strand.
TTATAGTCTATAATTCTGCTGTTCTGATATATGAAGTGTGGTTCCAACCGATCCAGAGAAGACATCACAAACCTTACCCAAATATTATAGAACACAAACCCAATTATTATAGAAACCCTTTTAGTTCGGGCGCCAGTGTTATAGTCAATAAATTTCTGCTGTTCTGATATATGAAATGTGTTTCCAACCGCTCCACAGAAGACATCACAAACCTTTCGAAGGTGCTAATCCAATTATTATACAAACCCTTTTAGTTCGGGCGCCAGAGTTAGAGTCAATAACTGCTCCAGGGAGGATATCTTACAAGCTTTTCCGCCTAATTATTTTCCACAACCTTTTAGTTCTGGCACCAGTATTAGAGTCAATAGGTTTTTGCTGTTCTGATATATGAAATATAGTTCCATCTGCTCCAAGGAGGGTCATCACAGAAGCTTTTCCTTCGAAGGTAGTAGCCTAATTGTTATCCACAACCTTTTATTTCGGGCGCCAGTGCTAGAGTCTATAGGTTTTTGCTGTTCTGATATATGAAATGTAGTTCCAACTGCTCCACATATAACATCATAAACCTTTCGAAGGTGCTAGCCCAATTATTATAGAAACACTTTTAGTTCGGGCGCCAGTCTTATAGTCAATAACTTTCTGCTGTTCTGATATATGAAATGTAGTTCCAACTGCTCCACATAGGACATCACAAACCTTTCGAAGGTGCTAGCCCAATTATTATAGAAACCCTTTTAGTTCGGGCGCCAGTGTTATAGTCAATAACTTTCTGCTGTTCTGATATATGAAATGTGGTTGCAACCGCTCCACAGAAGACATCACAAACCTTACCCAAATATTATAGAATACAAACCCAATTATTATAGAAACCCTTTTAGTTCGGGCGCCAGTGTTATAGTCAATAACTTTCTGCTGTTCTGATATATGAAATGTGGGTCCAACCGCTACAGAGAAGACATCACAAACCTTTCGAAGGTGCTTGCCCAATTATTATACAAACCCTTTTAGTTCGGGCCCCAGAGTTAGAGTCAATAACTGCTCCAGGGAGGATATCTTACAACCTTAACCGAATAATTATTTACACAACCTTTTCGTTCGGGCACCAGTATTAGAGTCAATAGGTTTTTGCTGTTCTGATATATGAAATGTAGTTCCAACTGCTCCAAGGAGGATCATCACAGAAGCTTTTCCTTCGAAGGTAGTTGCCTAATTGTTATCCACAACCTTTTATTTCGGGCGCCAGTGCTAGAGTCTATAGGTTTTTGCTGTTCTGATATATGAAATGTAGTTCCAACTGCTCCACATAGGACATCACAAAACTTTCGAATTTGCTAGCCCAATTATTATACAAACACTTTTAGTTCGGGCGCCAGAGTTAGTGTCAATAACTGCTCCAGGGAGGATATCTTTCAACCTTTTCCACCTAATTATTTTCCACAACCTTTTAGTTCGGGCGCCAGTATTAGAGTCAATAGGTTTTTGCTGTTTTGATATATGAAATGTAGTTCCAACTGCTCCAAGGAGGATCATCACAGAAGCTTTTCCTTCGAAGGTAGTAGCCTAATTGTTATCCACAACCTATTATTTCGGGCGCCAGTGCTAGAGTCTATAGGTTTTTGCTGTTCTGATATATGAAATGTAGTTCCAACTGCTCCACATAGGACATCACAAACCTTTCGAATGTGCTAGCCCAATTATACAAACCCTTTTAGTTCAGCGCCAGAGTTAGAGTCAATAACTGCTCCAGGCAGGATATCTTACAACCTTTTCCGCCTAATTATTTTCCACAACCTTTTATTTCGGGCGCCAGTAGTCAATAGGTTTTTGCTGTTCTGATATATGAAATGTAGTTCCAACTGCTCCAAGGAGGATCATCACAGAAGCTTTTCCTTCGAAGGTAGTAGCCTAATTGTTATCCACAACCTTTTATTTCGGGCGCCAGTGCTAGAGTCTATAGGTTCTTGCTGTTCTGATATATGAAATGTAGTTCCAACTGCTCCACATAGGACATCATAAACCTTTCGAAGGTGCTAGCCCAATTATTATAGAAACACTTTTAGTTCGGGCGCCAGTCTTATAGTCAATAACTTTCTGCTGTTCTGATATATGAAATGTAGTTCCAACTGCTCCACATACGACATCACAAACCTTTCGAAGGTGCTAGCCCAATTATTATAGAAACCCTTTTAGTTCGGGCGCCAGTGTTATAGTCAATAACTTTCTGCTGTTCTGATATATGAAATGTGGTTGCAACCGCTCCACAGAAGACATCACAAACCTTACCCAAATATTATAGAATACAAACCCAATTATTATAGAAACCCTTTTAGTTCGGGCGCCAGTGTTATAGTCAATAACTTTCTGCTGTTCTGATATATGAAATGTGGGTCCAACCGCTACAGAGAAGACATCACAAACCTTTCGAAGGTGCTAGCCCAATTATTATACAAACCCTTTTAGTTCGGGCCCCAGAGTTAGAGTCAATAACTGCTCCAGGGAGGATATCTTACAACCTTAACCGCCTAATTATTTACACAACCTTTTAGTTCGGGCACCAGTATTAGAGTCAATAGGTTTTTGCTGTTCTGATATATGAAATGTAGTTCAAACTGCTCCAAGGAGGATCATCACAGAAGCTTTTCCTTCGAAGATAGTAGCTTAATTGTTATCCGCAACCTTTTATTTCGGGCGCCAGTGCTAGAGTCTATAGGTTTTTGCTGTTCTGTTATATGAAATGTAGTTCCAACTGCTCCACATAGGACATCACAAACCTTTCGAATGTGCTAGCCTAATTATACAAACCCTTTTAGTTCAGCGCCAGAGTTAGAGTCAATAACTGCTCCAGGGAGGATATCTTACAACCTTTTCCGCCTAATTATTTTCCACAACCTTTTAGTTCGGGCGCCAGTATTAGAGTCAATAGGTTTTTGCTGTTCTGATATATGAAATGTAGTTCCAACTGCTCCAAGGAGGATCATCACAGAAGCTTTTCCTTCGAAGGTAGTAGCCTAATTGTTATCCACAACCTTTTATTTCGGGCGCCAGTGCTAGAGTCTATAGGTTTTTGCTGTTCTGATATATGAAATGTAGTTCCAACTGCTCCACATAGGACATCATAAACCTTTCGAAGGTGCTAGCCCAATTATTATAGAAACCCTTTTAGTTCGGGCGCCAGTGTTATAGTCAATAACTTTCTGCTGTTCTGATATATGAAATGTGGTTCCAACCGCTACAGAGAAGACATCACAAACCTTTCGAAGGTGCTAGCCCAATTATTATACAAACCCTTTTAGTTCGGGCGCCAGAGTTAGAGTCAATAACTGCTCCAGGGAGGATATCTTACAACCTTAACCGCCTAATTATTTACACAACCTTTTAGTTCGGGCCCCAGTATTAGAGTCAATAGGTTTTTGCTGTTCTGATATATGAAATGTAGTTCCAACTGCTCCAAGGAGGATCATCACAGAAGCTTTTCCTTCGAAGGTAGTAGCCTAATTGTTATCCACAACCTTTTATTTCGGGCGCCAGTGCTAGAGTCTATAGGTTTTTGCTGTTCTGTTATATGAAATGTAGTTCCAACTGCTCCATGGAGGATCATCACAAACCTTTCGAAGGTGCTAATCCAATTATTATACAAACCCTTTTAGTTCGGGCGCCAGAGTTAGAGTTAATAACTGCTCCAGGGAGGATATCTTACAAGCTTTTCCGCCTAATTATTTTCCACGACCTTTCAGTTCGGGCGCCAGTATTAGAGTCAATAGGTTTTTGCTGTTCTGATATATGAAATGTAGTTCCAACTGCTCCAAGGAGGATCATCACAGAAGCTTTTCCTTCGAAGGTAGTAGCTTAATTGTTATCCGCAACCTTTTATTTCGGGCGCCAGTGCTAGAGTCTATAGGTTTTTGCTGTTCTGTTATATGAAATGTAGTTCCAACTGCTCCACATAGGACATCACAAACCTTTCGAATGTGCTAGCCTAATTATACAAACCCTTTTAGTTCAGCGCCAGAGTTAGAGTCAATAACTGCTCCAGGGAGGATATCTTACAACCTTTTCCGCCTAATTATTTTCCACAACCTTTTAGTTCGGGCGCCAGTATTAGAGTCAATAGGTTTTTGCTGTTCGGATATATGAAATGTAGTTCCAACTGCTCCAAGGAGGATCATCACAGAAGCTTTTCCTTCGAAGGTAGTAGCCTAATTGTTATCCACAACCTTTTATTTCGGGCGCCAGTGCTAGAGTCTATAGGTTTTTGCTGTTCTGATATATGAAATGTAGTTCCAACTGCTCCACATAGGACATCACAAACTTTTCGAAGGTGCTGGCCCAATTATGATAGAAACACTTTTAGTTCGGGCGCCAGTGTTATAGTCAATAACTTTCTGCTGCTCAGATATATGAAATGTGGTTGCAACCGCTCCACAGAAGACATCACAAACCTTACCCAAATATTATAGAACACAAACCCAATTATTATAGAAAACCTTTTAGTTCGGGCGCCAGTGTTATAATCAATAACTTTCTGCTGTTCTGATATATGAAATGTGGTTCCAACCGCTCCACAGAAGACATCACAAACATTTCGAAGGTGCTAGACCAATTATTATACAAACCCTTTTAGTTCGGGCGCCAGAGTTAGAGTCAATATCTGCTCCAGGGAGGATATCTTACAACCTTAACCGCCTAATTATTTTCCACAACCTTTTAGTTCGGGCGCCAGTATTAGAGTCAATAGGTTTTTGCTGTTCTGATATATGAAATGTAGTTCCAACTGCTCCAAGGAGGATCATCACAGAAGCTTTTCCTTCGAAGGTAGTTGCCTAATTGTTATCCACAACCTTTTATTTCGGGCGCCAGTGCTAGAGTCTATAGGTTTTTGCTGTTCTGATATATGAAATGTAGTTCCAACTGCTCCACATAGGACATCACAAAACTTTCGAATTTGCTAGCCCAATTATTATACAAACACTTTTAGTTCGGGCGCCAGAGTTAGTGTCAATAACTGCTCCAGGGAGGATATCTTACAACCTTTTCCACCTAATTATTTTCCACAACCTTTTAGTTCGGGCGCCAGTATTAGAGTCAATAGGTTTTTGCTGTTTTGATATATGAAATGTAGTTCCAACTGCTCCAAGGAGGATCATCACAGAAGCTTTTCCTTCGAAGGTAGTAGCCTAATTGTTATCCACAACCTTTTATTTCGGGCGCCAGTGCTAGAGTCTATAGGTTTTTGCTGTTCTGATATATGAAATGTAGTTCCAACTGCTCCACATAGGACATCACAAACCTTTCGAATGTGCTAGCCCAATTATACAAACCCTTTTAGTTCAGCCGCAGAGTTAGAGTCAATAACTGCTCCAGGCAGGATATCTTACAACCGTTTCCGCCTAATTATTTTCCACAACCTTTTATTTCGGGCGCCAGTAGTCAATAGGTTTTTGCTGTTCTGATATATGAAATGTAGTTCCAACTGCTCCAAGGAGGATCATGACAGAAGCTTTTCCTTCGAAGGTAGTAGCCTAATTGTTATCCACAACCTTTTATTTCGGGCGCCAGTGCTAGAGTCTATAGGTTCTTGCTGTTCTGATATATGAAATGTAGTTCCAACTGCTCCACATAGGACATCATAAACCTTTCGAAGGTGCTAGCCCAATTATTATAGAAACACTTTTAGTTCGGGCGCCAGTCTTATAGTCAATAACTTTCTGCTGTTCTGATATATGAAATGTAGTTCCAACTGCTCCACATAGGACATCACAAACCTTTCGAAGGTGCTAGCCCAATTATTATAGAAACCCTTTTAGTTCGGGCGCCAGTGTTATAGTCAATAACTTTCTGCTGTTCTGATATATGAAATGTGGTTGCAACCGCTCCACAGAAGACATCACAAACCTTACCCAAATATTATAGAATACAAACCCAATTATTATAGAAACCCTTTTAGTTCGGGCGCCAGTGTTATAGTCAATAACTTTCTGCTGTTCTGATATATGAAATGTGGGTCCAACCGCTACAGAGAAGACATCACAAACCTTTCGAAGGTGCTAGCCCAATTATTATACAAACCCTTTTAGTTCGGGCCCCAGAGTTAGAGTCAATAACTGCTCCAGGGAGGATATCTTACAACCTTAACCGCCTAATTATTTACACAACCTTTTAGTTCGGGCACCAGTATTAGAGTCAATAGGTTTTTGCTGTTCTGATATATGAAATGTAGTTCAAACTGCTCCAAGGAGGATCATCACAGAAGCTTTTCCTTCGAAGGTAGTAGCTTAATTGTTATCCGCAACCTTTTATTTCGGGCGCCAGTGCTAGAGTCTATAGGTTTTTGCTGTTCTGTTATATGAAATGTAGTTCCAACTGCTCCACATAGGACATCACAAACCTTTCGAATGTGCTAGCCTAATTATACAAACCCTTTTAGTTCAGCGCCAGAGTTAGAGGCAATAACTGCTCCAGGGAGGATATCTTACAACCTTTTCCGCCTAATTATTTTCCACAACCTTTTAGTTCGGGCGCCAGTATTAGAGTCAATAGGTTTTTGCTGTTCTGATATATGAAATGTAGTTCCAACTGCTCCAAGGAGGATCATCACAGAAGCTTTTCCTTCGAAGGTAGTAGCCTAATTGTTATCCACAACCTTTTATTTCGGGCGCCAGTGCTAGAGTCTATAGGTTTTTGCTGTTCTGATATATGAAATGTAGTTCCAACTGCTCCACATAGGACATCACAAACTTTTCGAAGGTGCTGGCCCAATTATGATAGAAACACTTTTAGTTCGGGCGCCAGTGTTATAGTCAATAACTTTCTGCTGCTCAGATATATGAAATGTGGTTGCAACCGCTCCACAGAAGACATCACAAACCTTACCCAAATATTATAGAACACAAACCCAATTATTATAGAAAACCTTTTAGTTCGGGCGCCAGTGTTATAATCAATAACTTTCTGCTGTTCTGATATATGAAATGTGGTTCCAACCGCTCCACAGAAGACATCACAAACATTTCGAAGGTGCTAGACCAATTATTATACAAACCCTTTTAGTTCGGGCGCCAGAGTTAGAGTCAATATCTGCTCCAGGGAGGATATCTTACAACCTTAACCGCCTAATTATTTTCCACAACCTTTTATTTCGGGCGCCAGTGCTAGAGTCTATAGGTTTTTGCTGTTCTGATATATGAAATGTAGTTCCAACTGCTCCACATAGGACATCACAAAACTTTCGAATTTGCTAGCCCAATTATTATACAAACACTTTTAGTTCGGGCGCCAGAGTTAGTGTCAATAACTGCTCCAGGGAGGATATCTTACAACCTTTTCCACCTAATTATTTTCCACAACCTTTTAGTTCGGGCGCCAGTATTAGAGTCAATAGGTTTTTGCTGTTCTGATATATGAAATGTAGTTCAAACTGCTCCAAGGAGGATCATCACAGAAGCTTTTCCTTCGAAGGTAGTAGCTTAATTGTTATCCGCAACCTTTTATTTCGGGCGCCAGTGCTAGAATCTATAGGTTTTTGCTGTTCTGTTATATGAAATGTAGTTCCAACTGCTCCACATAGGACATCACAAACCTTTCGAATGTGCTAGCCTAATTATACAAACCCTTTTAGTTCAGCGCCAGAGTTAGAGGCAATAACTGCTCCAGGGAGGATATCTTACAACCTTTTCCGCCTAATTATTTTCCACAACCTTTTAGTTCGGGCGCCAGTATTAGAGTCAATAGGTTTTTGCTGTTCTGATATATGAAATGTAGTTCCAACTGCTCCAAGGAGGATCATCACAGAAGCTTTTCCTTCGAAGGTAGTAGCCTAATTGTTATCCACAACCTTTTATTTCGGGCGCCAGTGCTAGAGTCTATAGGTTTTTGCTGTTCTGATATATGAAATGTAGTTCCAACTGCTCCACATAGGACATCACAAACTTTTCGAAGGTGCTGGCCCAATTATGATAGAAACACTTTTAGTTCGGGCGCCAGTGTTATAGTCAATAACTTTCTGCTGCTCAGATATATGAAATGTGGTTGCAACCGCTCCACAGAAGACATCACAAACCTTACCCAAATATTATAGAACACAAACCCAATTATTATAGAAAACCTTTTAGTTCGGGCGCCAGTGTTATAATCAATAACTTTCTGCTGTTCTGATATATGAAATGTGGTTCCAACCGCTCCACAGAAGACATCACAAACATTTCGAAGGTGCTAGACCAATTATTATACAAACCCTTTTAGTTCGGGCGCCAGAGTTAGAGTCAATATCTGCTCCAGGGAGGATATCTTACAACCTTAACCGCCTAATTATTTTCCACAACCTTTTATTTCGGGCGCCAGTGCTAGAGTCTATAGGTTTTTGCTGTTCTGATATATGAAATGTAGTTCCAACTGCTCCACATAGGACATCACAAAACTTTCGAATTTGCTAGCCCAATTATTATACAAACACTTTTAGTTCGGGCGCCAGAGTTAGTGTCAATAACTGCTCCAGGGAGGATATCTTACAACCTTTTCCACCTAATTATTTTCCACAACCTTTTAGTTCGGGCGCCAGTATTAGAGTCAATAGGTTTTTGCTGTTTTGATATATGAAATGTAGTTCCAACTGCTCCAAGGAGGTTCATCACAGAAGCTTTTCCTTCGAAGGTAGTAGCCTAATTGTTATCCACAACCTTTTATTTCGGGCGCCAGTGCTAGAGTCTATAGGTTTTTGCTGTTCTGATATATGAAATGTAGTTCCAACTGCTCCACATAGGACATCACAAACCTTTCGAATGTGCTAACCCAATTATACAAACCCTTTTAGTTCAGCGCCAGAGTTAGAGTCAATAACTGCTCCAGGCAGGATATCTTACAACCTTTTCCGCCTAATTATTTTCCACAACCTTTTATTTCGGGCGCCAGTAGTCAATAGGTTTTTGCTGTTCTGATATATGAAATGTAGTTCCAACTGCTCCAAGGAGGATCATCACAGAAGCTTTTCCTTCGAAGGTAGTAGCCTAATTGTTATCCACAACCTTTTATTTCGGGCGCCAGTGCTAGAGTCTATAGGTTCTTGCTGTTCTGATATATGAAATGTAGTTCCAACTGCTCCACATAGGACATCATAAACCTTTCGAAGGTGCTAGCCCAATTATTATAGAAACACTTTTAGTTCGGGCGCCAGTCTTATACTCAATAACTTTCTGCTGTTCTGATATATGAAATGTAGTTCCAACTGCTCCACATAGGACATCACAAACCTTTCGAAGGTGCTAGCCCAATTATTATAGAAACCCTTTTAGTTCGGGCGCCAGTGTTATAGTCAATAACTTTCTGCTGTTCTGATATATGAAATGTGGTTGCAACCGCTCCACAGAAGACATCACAAACCTTACCCAAATATTATAGAATACAAACCCAATTATTATAGAAACCCTTTTAGTTCGGGCGCCAGTGTTATAGTCGATAACTTTCTGCTGTTCTGATATATGAAATGTGGGTCCAACCGCTACAGAGAAGACATCACAAACCTTTCGAAGGTGCTAGCCCAATTATTATACAAACCCTTTTAGTTCGGGCCCCAGAGTTAGAGTCAATAACTGCTCCAGGGAGGATATCTTACAACCTTAACCGCCTAATTATTTACACAACCTTTTAGTTCGGGCACCAGTATTAGAGTCAATAGGTTTTTGCTGTTCTGATATATGAAATGTAGTTCAAACTGCTCCAAGGAGGATCATCACAGAAGCTTTTCCTTCGAAGGTAGTAGCTTAATTGTTATCCGCAACCTTTTATTTCGGGCGCCAGTGCTAGAGTCTATAGGTTTTTGCTGTTCTGTTATATGAAATGTAGTTCCAACTGCTCCACATAGGACATCACAAACATTTCGAATGTGCTAGCCTAATTATACAAACCCTTTTAGTTCAGCGCCAGAGTTAGAGTCAATAACTGCTCCAGGGAGGATATCTTACAACCTTTTCCGCCTAATTATTTTCCACAACCTTTTAGTTCGGGCGCCAGTATTAGAGTCAATAGGTTTTTGCTGTTCTGATATATGAAATGTAGTTCCAACTGCTCCAAGGAGGATCATCACAGAAGCTTTTCCTTCGAAGGTAGTAGCCTAATTGTTATCCACAACCTTTTATTTCGGGCGCCAGTGCTAGAGTCTATAGGTTTTTGCTGTTCTGATATATGAAATGTAGTTCCAACTGCTCCACATAGCACATCATAAACCTTTCGAAGGTGCTAGCCCAATTATTATAGAAACCCTTTTAGTTCGGGCGCCAGTGTTATAGTCAATAACTTTCTGCTGTTCTGATATATGAAATGTGGTTCCAACCGCTACAGAGAAGACATCACAAACCTTTCGAAGGTGCTAGCCCAATTATTATACAAACCCTTTTAGTTCGGGCGCCAGAGTTAGAGTCAATAACTGCTCCAGGGAGGATATCTTACAACCTTAACCGCCTAATTATTTACACAACCTTTTAGTTCGGGCACCAGTATTAGAGTCAATAGGTTTTTGCTGTTCTGATATATGAAATGTAGTTCCAACTGCTCCAAGGAGGATCATCACAGAAGCTTTTCCTTCGAAGGTAGTAGCTTAATTGTTATCCGCAACCTTTTATTTCGGGCGCCAGTGCTAGAGTCTATAGGTTTTAGCTGTTCTGTTATATGAAATGTAGTTCCAACTGCTCCACATAGGACAACACAAACCTTTCGAATGTGCTAGCCTAATTATACAAACCCTTTTAGTTCAGCGCCAGAGTTAGAGTCAATAACTGCTCCAGGGAGGATATCTTACAACCTTTTCCGCCTAATTATTTTCCACAACCTTTTAGTTCGGGCGCCAGTATTAGAGTCAATAGGTTTTTGCTGTTCTGATATATGAAATGTAGTTCCAACTGCTCCAACGAGGATCATCACAGAAGCTTTTCCTTCGAAGGTAGTAGCCTAATTGTTATCCACAACCTTTTATTTCGGGCGCCAGTGCTAGAGTCTATAGGTTTTTGCTGTTCTGTTATATGAAATGTAGTTCCAACTGCTCCATGGAGGATCATCACAAACCTTTCGAAGGTGCTAATCCAATTATTATACAAACCCTTTTAGTTCGGGCGCCAGAGTTAGAGTTAATAACTGCTCCAGGGAGGATATCTTACAAGCTTTTCCGCCTAATTATTTTCCACAACCTTTTAGTTCGGGCGCCAGTATTAGAGTCAATAGGTTTTTGCTGTTCGGATATATGAAATGTAGTTCCAACTGCTCCAAGGAGGATCATCACAGAAGCTTTTCCTTCGAAGGTAGTAGCCTAATTGTTATCCACAACCTTTTATTTCGGGCGCCAGTGCTAGAGTCTATAGGTTTTTGCTGTTCTGATATATGAAATGTAGTTCCAACTGCTCCACATAGGACATCACAAACTTTTCGAAGGTGCTGGCCCAATTATGATAGAAACACTTTTAGTTCGGGCGCCAGTGTTATAGTCAATAACTTTCTGCTGCTCAGATATATGAAATGTGGTTGCAACCGCTCCACAGAAGACATCACAAACCTTACCCAAATATTATAGAACACAAACCCAATTATTATAGAAAACCTTTTAGTTCGGGCGCCAGTGTTATAATCAATAACTTTCTGCTGTTCTGATATATGAAATGTGGTTCCAACCGCTCCACAGAAGACATCACAAACATTTCGAAGGTGCTAGACCAATTATTATACAAACCCTTTTAGTTCGGGCGCCAGAGTTAGAGTCAATATCTGCTCCAGGGAGGATATCTTACAACCTTAACCGCCTAATTATTTTCCACAACCTTTTAGTTCGGGCGCCAGTATTAGAGTCAATAGGTTTTTGCTGTTCTGGTATATGAAATGTAGTTCCAACTGCTCCAAGAAGGATCATCACAGAAGCTTTTCCTTCGAAGGTAGTAGCATAATTGTTATCCACAACCTTTTATTTCGGGCGCCAGTGCTAGAGTCTATAGGTTTTTGCTGTTCTGATATATGAAATGTAGTTCCAACTGCTCCACATAGGACATCACAAACCTTTCGAAGGTGCTAATCCAATTATTATATAAACCCTTTTAGTTCGGGCGCCAGAGTTAGAGTCAATAACTGCTCCAAGGAGGATATCTTACAAGCTTTTCCGCCTAATTATTTTCCACAACCTTTTAGTTCTGGCACCAGTATTAGAGTCAATAGGTTTTTGCTGTTCTGATATATGAAATGTAGTTCCATCTGCTCCAAGGAGGATCATCACAGAAGCTTTTCCTTCGAAGGTAGTAGCCTAATTGTTATCCACAACCTTTTATTTCGGGCGCCAGTGCTACAGTCTATAGGTTTTTCCTGTTCTGATATATGAAATGTAGATCCAACTGCTCCACTTAGGACATCACAAACCTTTCGAAGGTGCTAGCCCAATTATTATAGAAACACTTTTAGTTCGGGCGCCAGTCTTATAGTCAATAACTTTCTGCTGTTCTGATATATGAAATGTAGTTCCAACTGCTCCACATAGGACATCACAAAACTTTCGAAGGTGCTAGCCCAATTATTATACAAACACTTTTATTTCGGGCGCCAGAGTTAGTGTCAATAACTGCTCCAGGGAGGATATCTTACAACCTTTTCCATCTAATTATTTTCCACAACCTTTTAGTTCGGGCGCCAGTATTTGAGTCAATAGGTTTTTGCTGTTTTGATATATGAAATGTAGTTCCAACTGCTCCAAGGAGGATCATCACAGAAGCTTTTCCTTCGAAGGTAGTAGCCTAATTGTTATCCACAACCTTTTATTTCGGGCGCCAGTGCTAGAGTCTATAGAATTTTGCATTTCTGATATATGAAATGTAGTTCCAACTGCTCCACATAGGACATCACAAACCTTTCGAATGTGCTAGCCCAATTATACAAACCCTTTTAGTTCAGCGCCAGAGTTAGAGTCAATAACTGCTCCAGGGAGGATATCTTACAACCTTTTCCGCCTAATTATTTTCCACAACCTTTTATTTCGGGCGCCAGTAGTCAATAGGTTTTTGCTGTTCTGATATATGAAATGTAGTTCCAACTGCTCCAAGGAGGATCATCACAGAAGCTTTTCCTTCGAAGGTAGTAGCCTAATTGTTATCCACAACCTTTTATTTCGGGCGCCAGTGCTAGAGTCTATAGGTTTTGCTGTTCTGATATATGAAATGTGGTTCCAACCGCTTCACAGAAGACATCACAAACCTTTCGAAGGTGCTAGACCAATTATTATACAAACCCTTTTAGTTCGGGCGCCAGAGTTAGAGTCAATATCTGCTCCAGGGAGGATATCTTACAACCTTAACCGCCTAATTATTTTCCACAACCTTTTAGTTCGGGCGCCAGTATTAGAGTCAATAGCTTTTTGCTGTTCTGATATATGAAATGTAGTTCCAACTGCTCCAAGGAGGGTCATCAGAGAAGCTTTTCCTTCGAAGGTAGTAGCCTAATTGTTATCCACAACCTTTTATTTCGGGCGCCAGTGCTAGAGTCTATAGGTTTTTGCTGTTCTGATATATGAAATGTAGTTCCAACTGCTCCACATAGGACATGACAAACCTTTCGAAGGTGCTAATCCAATTATTATACAAACCCTTTTATTTCGGGCGCCAGAGTTAGAGTTAATAACTGCTCCAGGGAGGATATCTTACAAGCTTTTCCGCCTAATTATTTTCCACAACCTTTCAGTCCGGGGCCAGTATTAGAGTCAATAGGTTTTTGCTGTTCTGATATATGAAGTGTAGTTCCAACTGCTCCACATAGGACATCACAAACCTTTCGAAGGTGCTAGCCCAATTATTATAGAAACCCCTTTAGTTCGGGCGCCAGTGTTATAGTCAATAACTTTCTGCTGTTCTGATATATGAAATGTGGTTCCAACCGCTCCACAGAAAACATTACAAAACTGTCGAAGGTGCTAGCCCAATTATTATACAAAACCTTTTATTTCGGGCGCCAGAGTTAGAGTCAATAACTGCTCCAGGGAGGATATCTTACAACCTTTTCCGCCTAATTATTTTCCACAAGCTTTTATTTCTGGCGCCAGTATTAGAGTCAATAGGTTTTTGCTGTTCTGATATATGAAATGTAGTTCCAACTGCTCCACATAGGACATCACAAACCTTTCGAAGGTGCTAGCACATTTATTATAGAAACCCTTTTAGTTCGGGCGCCAGTGTTATAGTCAATAATTCTGCTGTTCTGATATATGAAGTGTGGTTCCAACCGATCCAGAGAAGACATCACAAACCTTACCCAAATATTATAGAACACAAACCCAATTATTATAGAAACCCTTTTAGTTCGGGCGCCAGTGTTATAGTCAATAAATTTCTGCTGTTCTGATATATGAAATGTGGTTCCAACCGCTCCACAGAAGACATCACAAACCTTTCGAAGGTGCTAATCCAATTATTATACAAACCCTTTTAGTTCGGGCGCCAGAGTTAGAGTCAATAACTGCTCCAGGGAGGATATCTTACAAGCTTTTCCGCCTAATTATTTTCCACAACCTTTTAGTTCTGGCACCAGTATTAGAGTCAATAGGTTTTTGCTGTTCTGATATATGAAATATAGTTCCATCTGCTCCAAGGAGGATCATCACAGAAGCTTTTCCTTCGAAGGTAGTAGCCTAATTGTTATCCACAACCTTTTATTTCGGGCGCCAGTGCTAGAGTCTATAGGTTTTTGCTGTTCTGATATATGAAATGTAGTTCCAACTGCTCCACATATAACATCATAAACCTTTCGAAGGTGCTAGCCCAATTATTATAGAAACACTTTTAGTTCGGGCGCCAGTCTTATAGTCAATAACTTTCTGCTGTTCTGATATATGAAATGTAGTTCCAACTGCTCCACATAGGACATCACAAACCTTTCGAAGGTGCTAGCCCAATTATTATAGAAACCCTTTTAGTTCGGGCGCCAGTGTTATAGTCAATAACTTTCTGCTGTTCTGATATATGAAATGTGGTTGCAACCGCTCCACAGAAGACATCACAAACCTTACCCAAATATTATAGAATACAAACACAATTATTATAGAAACCCTTTTAGTTCGGGCGCCAGTGTTATAGTCAAAACCTTTCTGCTGTTCTGATATATGAAATGTGGTTCCAACCGCTACAGAGAAGACATCACAAACCTTTCGAAGGTGCTAGCCCAATTATTATACAAACCATTTTAGTTCGGGCGCCAGAGTTAGAGTCAATAACTGCTCCAGGGAGGATATCTTACAACCTTAACCGCCTAATTATTTACACAACCTTTTAGTTCGGGCACCAGTATTAGAGTCAATAGGTTTTTGCTGTTCTGATATATGAAATGTAGTTCCAACTGCTCCAAGGAGGATCATCACAGAAGCTTTTCCTTCGAAGGTAGTTGCCTAATTGTTATCCACAACCTTTTATTTCGGGCGCCAGTGCTAGAGTCTATAGGTTTTTGCTGTTCTGATATATGAAATGTAGTTCCAACTGCTCCACATAGGACATCACAAAACTTTCGAAGGTGCTAGCCCAATTATTATACAAACACTTTTAGTTCGGGCGCCAGATTTAGTGTCAATATCTGCTCCAGGGAGGATATCTTACAACCTTTTCCACCTAATTATTTTCCACAACCTTTTAGTTCGGGCGCCAGTATTAGAGTCAATAGGTTTTTGCTGTTTTGATATATGAAATGTAGTTCCAACTGCTCCAAGGAGGATCATCACAGAAGCTTTTCCTTCGAAGGTAGTAGCCTAATTGTTATCCACAACCTTTTATTTCGGGCGCCAGTGCTAGAGTCTATAGGTTTTTGCTGTTCTGATATATGAAATGTAGTTCCAACTGCTCCACATAGGACATCACAAACCTTTCGAATGTGCTAGCCCAATTATACAAACCCTTTTAGTTCAGCGCCAGAGTTAGAGTCAATAACTGCTCCAGGGAGGATATCTTACAACCTTTTCCGCCTAATTATTTTCCACAACCTTTTATTTCGGGCGCCAGTAGTCAATAGGTTTTTGCTGTTCTGATATATGAAATGTAGTTCCATCTGCTCCAAGGAGGATCATCACAGAAGCTTTTCCTTCGAAGGTAGTAGCCTAATTGTTATCCACAACCTTTTATTTCGGGCGCCAGTGCTAGAGTCTATAGGTTCTTGCTGTTCTGATATATGAAATGTAGTTCCAACTGCTCCACATAGGACATCATAAACCTTTCGAAGGTGCTAGCCCAATTATTATAGAAACACTTTTAGTTCGGGCGCCAGTCTTATAGTCAATAACTTTCTGCTGTTCTGATATATGAAATGTAGTTCCAACTGCTCCACATAGGACATCACAAACCTTTCGAAGGTGCTAGCCCAATTATTATAGAAACCCTTTTAGTTCGGGCGCCAGTGTTATAGTCAATAACTTTCTGCTGTTCTGATATATGAAATGTGGTTGCAACCGCTCCACAGAAGACATCACAAACCTTACCCAAATATTATAGAATACAAACCCAATTATTATAGAAACCCTTTTAGTTCGGGCGCCAGTGTTATAGTCAATAACTTTCTGCTGTTCTGATATATGAAATGTGGGTCCAACCGCTACAGAGAAGACATCACAAACCTTTCGAAGGTGCTAGCCCAATTATTATACAAACCCTTTTAGTTCGGGCCCCAGAGTTAGAGTCAATAACTGCTCCAGGGAGGATATCTTACAACCTTAACCGCCTAATTATTTACACAACCTTTTAGTTCGGGCACCAGTATTAGAGTCAATAGGTTTTTGCTGTTCTGATATATGAAATGTAGTTCCAACTGCTCCAAGGAGGATCATCACAGAAGCTTTTCCTTCGAAGGTAGTTGCCTAATTGTTATCCACATCCTTTTATTTCGGGCGCCAGTGCTAGAGTCTATAGGTTTTTGCTGTTCTGATATATGAAATGTAGTTCCAACTGCTCCACATAGGACATCACAAAACTTTCGAAGGTGCTAGCCCAATTATTATACAAACACTTTTAGTTCGGGCGCCAGAGTTAGTGTAAATAACTGCTCCAGGGAGGATATCTTACAACCTTTTCCACCTAATTATTTTCCACAACCTTTTAGTTCGGGCGCCAGTATTAGAGTCAATAGGTTTTTGCTGTTTTGATATATGAAATGTAGTTCCAACTGCTCCAAGGAGGATCATCACAGAAGCTTTTCCTTCGAAGGTAGTAGCCTAATTGTTATCCACAACCTTTTATTTCGGGCGCCAGTGCTAGAGTCTATAGGTTTTTACTGTTCTGATATATGAAATGTAGTTCCAACTGCTCCACATAGGACATCACAAACCTTTCGAATGTGCTAGCCCAATTATACAAACCCTTTTAGTTCAGCGCCAGAGTTAGAGTCAATAACTGCTCCAGGGAGGATATCTTACAACCTTTTCCGCCTAATTATTTTCCACAACCTTTTATTTCGGGCGCCAGTAGTCAATAGGTTTTTGCTGTTCTGATATATGAAATGTAGTTCCAACTGCTCCAAGGAGGATCATCACAGAAGCTTTTCCTTCGAAGGTAGTAGCCTAATTGTTATCCACAACCTTTTATTTCGGGCGCCAGTGCTAGAGTCTATAGGTTCTTGCTGTTCTGATATATGAAATGTAGTTCCAACTGCTCCACATAGGACATCATAAACCTTTCGAAGGTGCTAGCCCAATTATTATAGAAACACTTTTAGTTCGGGCGCCAGTCTTATAGTCAATAACTTTCTGCTGTTCTGATATATGAAATGTAGTTCCAACTGCTCCACATAGGACATCACAAACCTTTCGAAGGTGCTAGCCCAATTATTATAGAAACCCTTTTAGTTCGGGCGCCAGTGTTATAGTCAATAACTTTCTGCTGTTCTGTTATATGAAATGTGGTTGCAACCGCTCCACAGAAGACATCACAAACCTTACCCAAATATTATAGAATACAAACCCAATTATTATAGAAACCCTTTTAGTTCGGGCGCCAGTGTTATAGTCAATAACTTTCTGCTGTTCTGATATATGAAATGTGGGTCCAACCGCTACAGAGAAGACATCACAAACCTTTCGAAGGTGCTAGCCCAATTATTATACAAACCCTTTTAGTTCGGGCCCCAGAGTTAGAGTCAATAACTGCTCCAGGGAGGATATCTTACAACCTTAACCGCCTAATTATTTACACAACCTTTTAGTTTGGGCACCAGTATTAGAGTCAATAGGTTTTTGCTGTTCTGATATATGAAATGTAGTTCCAACTGCTCCAAGGAGGATCATCACAGAAGCTTTTCCTTCGAAGGTAGTTGCCTAATTGTTATCCACAACCTTTTATTTCGGGCGCCAGTGCTAGAGTCTATAGGTTTTTGCTGTTCTGATATATGAAATGTAGTTCCAACTGCTCCACATAGGACATCACAAAACTTTCGAAGGTGCTGGCCCAATTATTATACAAACACTTTTAGTTCGGGCGCCAGAGTTAGTGTCAATAACTGCTTCAGGGAGGATATCTTACAACCTTTTCCACCTAATTATTTTCCACAACCTTTTAGTTCGGGCGCCAGTATTAGAGTCAATAGGTTTTTGCTGTTTTGATATATGAAATGTAGTTCCAACTGCTCCAAGGAGGATCATCACAGAAGCTTTTCCTTCGAAGGTAGTAGCCTAATTGTTATCCACAACCTTTTATTTCGGGCGCCAGTGCTAGAGTCTATAGGTTTTTGCTGTTCTGATATATGAAATGTAGTTCCAACTGCTCCACATAGGACATCACAAACCTTTCGAATGTGCTAGCCCAATTATACAAACCCGTTTAGTTCAGCGCCAGAGTTAGAGTCAATAACTGCTCCAGGGAGGATATCTTACAACCTTTTCCGCCTAATTATTTTCCACAACCTTTTATTTCGGGCGCCAGCAGTCAATAGGTTTTTGCTGTTCTGATATATGAAATGTAGTTCCAACTGCTCCAAGGAGGATCATCACAGAAGCTTTTCCTTCGAAGGTAGTAGCCTAATTGTTATCCACAACCTTTTATTTCGGGCGCCAGTGCTAGAGTCTATAGGTTCTTGCTGTTCTGATATATGAAATGTAGTTCCAACTGCTCCACATAGGACATCATAAACCTTTCGAAGGTGCTAGCCCAATTATTATAGAAACACTTTTAGTTCGGGCGCCAGTCTTATAGTCAATAACTTTCTGCTGTTCTGATATATGAAATGTAGTTCCAACTGCTCCACATAGGACATCACAAACCTTTCGAAGGTGCTAGCCCAATTATTATAGAAACCCTTTTAGTTCGGGCGCCAGTGTTATAGTCAATAACTTTCTGCTGTTCTGATATATGAAATGTGGTTGCAACCGCTCCACAGAAGACATCACAAACCTTACCCAAATATTATAGAATACAAACCCCATTATTATAGAAACCCTTTTAGTTCGGGCGCCAGTGTTATAGTCAATAAATTTCTGCTGTTCTGATATATGAAATGTGGGTCCAACCGCTACAGAGAAGACATCACAAACCTTTCGAAGATGCTAGCCCAATTATTATACAAACCCTTTTAGTTCGGGCCCCAGAGTTAGAGTCAATAACTGCTCCAGGGAGGATATCTTACAACCTTAACCGCCTAATTATTTACACAACCTTTTAGTTCGGGCACCAGTATTAGAGTCAATAGGTTTTTGCTGTTCTGATATATGAAATGTAGTTCCAACTGCTCCAAGGAGGATCATCACAGAAGCTTTTCCTTCGAAGGTAGTAGCTTAATTGTTATCCGCAACCTTTTATTTCGGGCGCCAGTGCTAGAGTCTATAGGTTTTTGCTGTTCTGTTATATAAAATGTAGTTCCAACTGCTCCACATAGGACATCACAAACATTTCGAATGTGCTAGCCTAATTATACAAACCCTTTTAGTTCAGCGCCAGAGTTAGAGTCAATGACTGCTCCAGGGAGGATATCTTACAACCTTTTCCGCCTAATTATTTTCCACAACCTTTTAGTTCGGGCGCCAGTATTAGAGTCAATAGGTTTTTGCTGTTCTGATATATGAAATGTAGTTCCAACTGCTCCAAAGAGGATCATCACAGAAGCTTTTCCTTCGAAGGTAGTAGCCTAATTGTTATCCACAACCTTTTATTTCGGGCGCCAGTGCTAGAGTCTATAGGTTTTTGCTGTTCTGATATATGAAATGTAGTTCCAACTGCTCCACATAGGACATCATAAACCTTTCGAAGGTGCTAGCCCAATTATTATAGAAACCCTTTTAGTTCGGGCGCCAGTGTTATAGTCAATAACTTTCTGCTGTTCTGATATATGAAATGTGGTTGCAACCGCTCCACAGAAGACATCACAAACCTTACCCAAATATTATAGAATACAAACCCAATTATTATAGAAACCCTTTTAGTTCGGGCGCCAGTGTTATAGTCAATAACTTTCTGCTGTTCTGATATATGAAATGTGGTTCCAACCGCTACAGAGAAGACATCACAAACCTTTCGAAGGTGCTAGCCCAATTATTATACAAACCCTTTTAGTTCGGGCGCCAGAGTTAGAGTCAATAACTGCTCCAGGGAGGATATCTTACAACCTTAACCGCCTAATTATTTACACAACCTTTTAGTTCGGGCACCAGTATTAGAGTCAATAGGTTTTTGCTGTTCTGATATATGTAATGTAGTTCCAACTGCTCCAAGGAGGATCATCACAGAAGCTTTTCCTTCGAAGGTAGTAGCTTAATTGTTATCCGCAACCTTTTATTTCGGGCGCCAGTGCTAGAGTCTATAGGTTTTTGCTGTTCTGATATACGAAATGTAGTTCCAACTGCTCCACATAGGACATCACAAACCTTTCGAAGGTGCTAATCCAATTATTATACAAACCCTTTTAGTTCGGGCGCCAGAGTTAGAGTCAATAACTGCTCCAGGGAGGATATCTTACAAGCTTTTCCGCCTAATTATTTTCCACAACCTTTCAGTTCGGGCGCCAGTATTAGAGTCAATAGGTTTTTGCTGTTCTCATATATGAAATGTAGTTCCAACTGCTCCAAGGAGGATCATCACAGAAGCTTTTCCTTCGAAGGTAGTAGCCTAATTGTTATCCACAACCTTTTATTTCGGGCGCCAGTGCTAGAGTCTATAGGTTTTTGCTGTTCTGATATATGAAATGTAGTTCCAACTGCTCCACATAGGACATCACAAACCTTTCGAAGGTGCTAATCCAATTATTATACAAACCCTTTTAGTTCGGGCGCCAGAGTTAGAGTCAATAACTGCTCCAGGGAGGATATCTTACAAGCTTTTCCGCCTAATTATTTTCCAGAACCTTTCAGTTCGGGCGCCAGTATTAGAGTCAATAGGTTTTTGCTGTTCTGATATATGAAATGTAGTTCCAACTGCTCCCCATAGGACATCACAAACCTTTCGAAGGTGCTAGCACAATTATTATAGAAACCCTTTTAGTTCGGGCGCCAGTGTTATAGTCAATAACTTTCTGCTGTTCTGATATATGAAATGTGGTTCCAACCGCTCCAGAGAAGACATCACAAACCTTTTGAAGGTGCTAATCCAATTATTATACAAACCCTTTTAGTTCGGGCGCCAGAGTTAGAGTCAATATCTGCTCCAAGGAGGATATCTTACAACCTTTTCCGCCTAATTATTTTCCAGAACCTTTTAGTTCGGGAGCAAGTATTAGAGTCAATAGGTTTTTGCTGTTCTGATATATGAAATGTAATTCCTACTGCTCCAAGGAGGATCATCACAGAAGCTTTTCCTTCGAAGGTAGTAGCCTAATTGTTATCCGCAACCTTTTATTTCGGGCGCCAGTGCTAGAGTCTATAGGTTTTTGCTGTTCTGATATATGAAATGTAGTTCCAACTGCTCCACATAGGACATCACAAACCTTTCGAAGGTGCTAGCCCAATTATTATACAAAACCTTTTATTTCGGGCGCCAGTGTTTTAGTCAATAATTCTGCTGTTCTGATATATGAAATGTGGTTCCAACCGCTCCAGAGAAGACATCACAAACCTTACCCAAATATTATAGAACACAAACCCAATTATTATAGAAACCCTTTTAGTTCGGGCGCCAGTGTTATAGTCAATAACTTTCTGCTGTTCTGATATATGAAATGTGGTTCCAACCGCTACAGACAAGACATCACAAACCTTTCGAAGGTGCTAGCCCAATTATTATACAAACCCTTTTAGTTCGGGCGCCAGAGTTAGAGTCAATAACTGCTCCAGGGAGGATATCTTACAACCTTTTCCGCCTAATTATTTGCCACAACCTTTTAGTTCTGGCGCCAGTATTAGAGTCAATAGGTTTTTGCTGTTCTGATATATGAAATGTAGTTCCAACTGCTCCACATAGGACATCACAAACCTTTCGAAGGTGCTAGCACAATTATTATAGAAACCCTTTTAGTTCGGGCGCCAGTGTTTTAGTCAATAATTCTGCTGTTCTGATATATGAAATGTGGTTCCAACCGCTCCAGAGAAGACATCACAAACCTTACCCAAATATTATAGAACACAAACCCAATTATTATAGAAACCCTTTTAGTTCGGGCGCCAGTGTTATAGTCAATAACTTTCTGCTGTTCTGATATATGAAATGTGGTTCTAACCGCTCCACAGAAGACATCACAAACCTTTCGAAGGTGCTAGCCCAATTATTATACAAACCCTTTTAGTTCGGGCGCCAGAGTTAGAGTCAATAACTGCTCCAGGGAGGATATCTTACAACCTTTTCCGCCTAATTATTTTCCACAAGCTTTTATTTCTGGCGCCAGTATTAGAGTCAATAGGTTTTTGCTGTTCTGATATATGAAATGTAGTTCCAACTGCTCCACATAGGACATCACAAACCTTTCGAAGGTGCTAGCACATTTATTATAGAAACCCTTTTAGTTCGGGCGCCAGTGTTATAGTCAATAAATTTCTGCTGTTCTGATATATGAAAGGTGGTTCCAACCGCTCCACAGAAGACATCACAAACCTTTCGAAGGTGCTAATCCAATTATTATACAAACCCTTTTAGTTCGGGCGCCAGAGTTAGAGTCAATAACTGCTCCAGGGAGGATATCTTACAAGCTTTTCCGCCTAATTATTTTCCACAACCTTTTAGTTCTGGCACCAGTATTAGAGTCAATAGGTTTTTGCTGTTCTGATATATGAAATATAGTTCCATCTGCTCCAAGGAGGATCATCACAGAAGCTTTTCCTTCGAAGGTAGTAGCCTAATTGTTATCCACAACCTTTTATTTCGGGCGCCAGTGCTAGAGTCTATAGGTTTTTGCTGTTCTGATATATGAAATGTAGTTCCAACTGCTCCACATATAACATCATAAACCTTTCGAAGGTGCTAGCCCAATTATTATAGAAACACTTTTAGTTCGGGCGCCAGTCTTATAGTCAATAACTTTCTGCTGTTCTGATATATGAAATGTAGTTCCAACTGCTCCACATAGGACATCACAAAACTTTCGAAGGTGCTAGCCCAATTATTATACAAACACTTTTAGTTCGGGCGCCAGATTTAGTGTCAATAACTGCTCCAGGGAGGATATCTTACAACCTTTTCCACCTAATTATTTTCCACAACCTTTTAGTTCGGGCGCCAGTATTAGAGTCAATAGGTTTTTGCTGTTTTGATATATGAAATGTAGTTCCAACTGCTCCAAGGAGGATCATCACAGAAGCTTTTCCTTCGAAGGTAGTAGCCTAATTGTTATCCACAACCTTTTATTTCGGGCGCCAGTGCTAGAGTCTATAGGTTTTTGCTGTTCTGATATATGAAATGTAGTTCCAACTGCTCCACATAGGACATCACAAACCTTTCGAATGTGCTAGCCCAATTATACAAACCCTTTTAGTTCAGCGCCAGAGTTAGAGTCAATAACTGCTCCAGGGAGGATATCTTACAACCTTTTCCACCTAATTATTTTCCACAACCTTTTAGTTCGGGCGCCAGTATTAGAGTCAATAGGTTTTTGCTGTTTTGATATATGAAATGTAGTTCCAACTGCTCCAAGGAGGATCATCACAGAAGCTTTTCCTTCGAAGGTAGTAGCCTAATTGTTATCCACAACCTTTTATTTCGGGCGCCAGTGCTAGAGTCTATAGGTTTTTGCTGTTCTGATATATGAAATGTAGTTCCAACTGCTCCACATAGGACATCACAAACCTTTCGAAGGTGCTAATCCAATTATTATACAAACCCTTTTAGTTCGGGCGCCAGAGTTAGAGTCAATAACTGCTCCAGGGAGGATATCTTACAAGCTTTTCCGCCTAATTATTTTCCAGAACCTTTCAGTTCGGGCGCCAGTATTAGAGTCAATAGGTTTTTGCTGTTCTGATATATGAAATGTAGTTCCAACTGCTCCCCATAGGACATCACAAACCTTTCGAAGGTGCTAGCACAATTATTATAGAAACCCTTTTAGTTCGGGCGCCAGTGTTATAGTCAATAACTTTCTGCTGTTCTGATATATGAAATGTGGTTCCAACCGCTCCAGAGAAGACATCACAAACCTTTTGAAGGTGCTAATCCAATTATTATACAAACCCTTTTAGTTCGGGCGCCAGAGTTAGAGTCAATATCTGCTCCAAGGAGGATATCTTACAACCTTTTCCGCCTAATTATTTTCCAGAACCTTTTAGTTCGGGAGCAAGTATTAGAGTCAATAGGTTTTTGCTGTTCTGATATATGAAATGTAATTCCTACTGCTCCAAGGAGGATCATCACAGAAGCTTTTCCTTCGAAGGTAGTAGCCTAATTGTTATCCGCAACCTTTTATTTCGGGCGCCAGTGCTAGAGTCTATAGGTTTTTGCTGTTCTGATATATGAAATGTAGTTCCAACTGCTCCACATAGGACATCACAAACCTTTCGAAGGTGCTAGCCCAATTATTATACAAAACCTTTTATTTCGGGCGCCAGTGTTTTAGTCAATAATTCTGCTGTTCTGATATATGAAATGTGGTTCCAACCGCTCCAGAGAAGACATCACAAACCTTACCCAAATATTATAGAACACAAACCCAATTATTATAGAAACCCTTTTAGTTCGGGCGCCAGTGTTATAGTCAATAACTTTCTGCTGTTCTGATATATGAAATGTGGTTCCAACCGCTACAGACAAGACATCACAAACCTTTCGAAGGTGCTAGCCCAATTATTATACAAACCCTTTTAGTTCGGGCGCCAGAGTTAGAGTCAATAACTGCTCCAGGGAGGATATCTTACAACCTTTTCCGCCTAATTATTTGCCACAACCTTTTAGTTCTGGCGCCAGTATTAGAGTCAATAGGTTTTTGCTGTTCTGATATATGAAATGTAGTTCCAACTGCTCCACATAGGACATCACAAACCTTTCGAAGGTGCTAGCACAATTATTATAGAAACCCTTTTAGTTCGGGCGCCAGTGTTTTAGTCAATAATTCTGCTGTTCTGATATATGAAATGTGGTTCCAACCGCTCCAGAGAAGACATCACAAACCTTACCCAAATATTATAGAACACAAACCCAATTATTATAGAAACCCTTTTAGTTCGGGCGCCAGTGTTATAGTCAATAACTTTCTGCTGTTCTGATATATGAAATGTGGTTCTAACCGCTCCACAGAAGACATCACAAACCTTTCGAAGGTGCTAGCCCAATTATTATACAAACCCTTTTAGTTCGGGCGCCAGAGTTAGAGTCAATAACTGCTCCAGGGAGGATATCTTACAACCTTTTCCGCCTAATTATTTTCCACAAGCTTTTATTTCTGGCGCCAGTATTAGAGTCAATAGGTTTTTGCTGTTCTGATATATGAAATGTAGTTCCAACTGCTCCACATAGGACATCACAAACCTTTCGAAGGTGCTAGCACATTTATTATAGAAACCCTTTTAGTTCGGGCGCCAGTGTTATAGTCAATAAATTTCTGCTGTTCTGATATATGAAAGGTGGTTCCAAACGCTCCACAGAAGACATCACAAACCTTTCGAAGGTGCTAATCCAATTATTATACAAACCCTTTTAGTTCGGGCGCCAGAGTTAGAGTCAATAACTGCTCCAGGGAGGATATCTTACAAGCTTTTCCGCCTAATTATTTTCCACAACCTTTTAGTTCTGGCACCAGTATTAGAGTCAATAGGTTTTTGCTGTTCTGATATATGAAATATAGTTCCATCTGCTCCAAGGAGGATCATCACAGAAGCTTTTCCTTCGAAGGTAGTAGCCTAATTGTTATCCACAACCTTTTATTTCGGGCGCCAGTGCTAGAGTCTATAGGTTTTTGCTGTTCTGATATATGAAATGTAGTTCCAACTGCTCCACATATAACATCATAAACCTTTCGAAGGTGCTAGCCCAATTATTATAGAAACACTTTTAGTTCGGGCGCCAGTCTTATAGTCAATAACTTTCTGCTGTTCTGATATATGAAATGTAGTTCCAACTGCTCCACATAGGACATCACAAAACTTTCGAAGGTGCTAGCCCAATTATTATACAAACACTTTTAGTTCGGGCGCCAGATTTAGTGTCAATAACTGCTCCAGGGAGGATATCTTACAACCTTTTCCACCTAATTATTTTCCACAACCTTTTAGTTCGGGCGCCAGTATTAGAGTCAATAGGTTTTTGCTGTTTTGATATATGAAATGTAGTTCCAACTGCTCCAAGGAGGATCATCACAGAAGCTTTTCCTTCGAAGGTAGTAGCCTAATTGTTATCCACAACCTTTTATTTCGGGCGCCAGTGCTAGAGTCTATAGGTTTTTGCTGTTCTGATATATGAAATGTAGTTCCAACTGCTCCACATAGGACATCACAAACCTTTCGAATGTGCTAGCCCAATTATACAAACCCTTTTAGTTCAGCGCCAGAGTTAGAGTCAATAACTGCTCCAGGGAGGATATCTTACAACCTTTTCCACCTAATTATTTTCCACAACCTTTTAGTTCGGGCGCCAGTATTAGAGTCAATAGGTTTTTGCTGTTTTGATATATGAAATGTAGTTCCAACTGCTCCAAGGAGGATCATCACAGAAGCTTTTCCTTCGAAGGTAGTAGCCTAATTGTTATCCACAACCTTTTATTTCGGGCGCCAGTGCTAGAGTCTATAGGTTTTTGCTGTTCTGATATATGAAATGTAGTTCCAACTGCTCCACATAGGACATCACAAACCTTTCGAATGTGCTAGCCCAATTATACAAACCCTTTTAGTTCAGCGCCAGAGTTAGAGTCAATAACTGCTCCAGGGAGGATATCTTACAACCTTTTCCGCCTAATTATTTTCCACAACCTTTTATTTCGGGCGCCAGTAGTCAATAGGTTTTTGCTGTTCTGATATATGAAATGTAGTTCCAACTGCTCCAAGGAGGATCATCACAGAAGCTTTTCCTTCGAAGGTAGTAGCCTAATTGTTATCCACAACCTTTTATTTCGGGCGCCAGTGCTAGAGTCTATAGGTTCTTGCTGTTCTGATATATGAAATGTAGTTCCAACTGCTCCACATAGGACATCATAAACCTTTCGAAGGTGCTAGCCCAATTATTATAGAAACACTTTTAGTTCGGGCGCCAGTCTTATAGTCAATAACTTTCTGCTGTTCTGATATATGAAATGTAGTTCCAACTGCTCCACATAGGACATCACAAACCTTTCGAAGGTGCTAGCCCAATTATTATAGAAACCCTTTTAGTTCGGGCGCCAGTGTTATAGTCAATAACTTTCTGCTGTTCTGATATATGAAATGTGGTTGCAACCGCTCCACAGAAGACATCACAAACCTTACCCAAATATTATAGAATACAAACCCAATTATTATAGAAACCCTTTTAGTTCGGGCGCCAGTGTTATAGTCAATAACTTTCTGCTGTTCTGATATATGAAATGTGGGTCCAACCGCTACAGAGAAGACATCACAAACCTTTCGAAGGTGCTAGCCCAATTATTATACAAACCCTTTTAGTTCGGGCCCCAGAGTTAGAGTCAATAACTGCTCCAGGGAGGATATCTTACAACCTTAACCGCCTAATTATTTACACAACCTTTTAGTTCGGGCACCAGTATTAGAGTCAATAGGTTTTTGCTGTTCTGATATATGAAATGTAGTTCCAACTGCTCCAAGGAGGATCATCACAGAAGCTTTTCCTTCGAAGGTAGTTGCCTAATTGTTATCCACAACCTTTTATTTCGGGCGCCAGTGCTAGAGTCTATAGGTTTTTGCTGTTCTGATATATGAAATGTAGTTCCAACTGCTCCACATAGGACATCACAAAACTTTCGAAGGTGCTGGCCCAATTATTATACAAACACTTTTAGTTCGGGCGCCAGAGTTAGTGTCAATAACTGCTTCAGGGAGGATATCTTACAACCTTTTCCACCTAATTATTTTCCACAACCTTTTAGTTCGGGCGCCAGTATTAGAGTCAATAGGTTTTTGCTGTTTTGATATATGAAATGTAGTTCCAACTGCTCCAAGGAGGATCATCACAGAAGCTTTTCCTTCGAAGGTAGTAGCCTAATTGTTATCCACAACCTTTTATTTCGGGCGCCAGTGCTAGAGTCTATAGGTTTTTGCTGTTCTGATATATGAAATGTAGTTCCAACTGCTCCACATAGGACATCACAAACCTTTCGAATGTGCTAGCCCAATTATACAAACCCGTTTAGTTCAGCGCCAGAGTTAGAGTCAATAACTGCTCCAGGGAGGATATCTTACAACCTTTTCCGCCTAATTATTTTCCACAACCTTTTATTTCGGGCGCCAGCAGTCAATAGGTTTTTGCTGTTCTGATATATGAAATGTAGTTCCAACTGCTCCAAGGAGGATCATCACAGAAGCTTTTCCTTCGAAGGTAGTAGCCTAATTGTTATCCACAACCTTTTATTTCGGGCGCCAGTGCTAGAGTCTATAGGTTCTTGCTGTTCTGATATATGAAATGTAGTTCCAACTGCTCCACATAGGACATCATAAACCTTTCGAAGGTGCTAGCCCAATTATTATAGAAACACTTTTAGTTCGGGCGCCAGTCTTATAGTCAATAACTTTCTGCTGTTCTGATATATGAAATGTAGTTCCAACTGCTCCACATAGGACATCACAAACCTTTCGAAGGTGCTAGCCCAATTATTATAGAAACCCTTTTAGTTCGGGCGCCAGTGTTATAGTCAATAACTTTCTGCTGTTCTGATATATGAAATGTGGTTGCAACCGCTCCACAGAAGACATCACAAACCTTACCCAAATATTATAGAATACAAACCCAATTATTATAGAAACCCTTTTAGTTCGGGCGCCAGTGTTATAGTCAATAAATTTCTGCTGTTCTGATATATGAAATGTGGGTCCAACCGCTACAGAGAAGACATCACAAACCTTTCGAAGATGCTAGCCCAATTATTATACAAACCCTTTTAGTTCGGGCCCCAGAGTTAGAGTCAATAACTGCTCCAGGGAGGATATCTTACAACCTTAACCGCCTAATTATTTACACAACCTTTTAGTTCGGGCACCAGTATTAGAGTCAATAGGTTTTTGCTGTTCTGATATATGAAATGTAGTTCCAACTGCTCCAAGGAGGATCATCACAGAAGCTTTTCCTTCGAAGGTAGTAGC
The DNA here is from genome assembly GCF_044657685.1 of Stegodyphus dumicola. Lineage (NCBI taxonomy): Eukaryota > Metazoa > Arthropoda > Arachnida > Araneae > Eresidae > Stegodyphus > Stegodyphus dumicola. The sequence continues at coordinate 2,980,430 of NC_140772.1, forward strand.
TTAATTGTTATCCGCAACCTTTTATTTCGGGCGCCAGTGCTAGAGTCTATAGGTTTTTGCTGTTCTGTTATATAAAATGTAGTTCCAACTGCTCCACATAGGACATCACAAACCTTTCGAATGTGCTAGCCTAATTATACAAACCCTTTTAGTTCAGCGCCAGAGTTAGAGTCAATGACTGCTCCAGGGAGGATATCTTACAACCTTTTCCGCCTAATTATTTTCCACAACCTTTTAGTTCGGGCGCCAGTATTAGAGTCAATAGGTTTTTGCTGTTCTGATATATGAAATGTAGTTCCAACTGCTCCAAGGAGGATCATCACAGAAGCTTTTCCTTCGAAGGTAGTAGCCTAATTGTTATCCACAACCTTTTATTTCGGGCGCCAGTGCTAGAGTCTATAGGTTTTTGCTGTTCTGATATATGAAATGTAGTTCCAACTGCTCCACATAGGACATCATAAACCTTTCGAAGGTGCTAGCCCAATTATTATAGAAACCCTTTTAGTTCGGGCGCCAGTGTTATAGTCAATAACTTTCTGCTGTTCTGATATATGAAATGTGGTTGCAACCGCTCCACAGAAGACATCACAAACCTTACCCAAATATTATAGAATACAAACCCAATTATTATAGAAACCCTTTTAGTTCGGGCGCCAGTGTTATAGTCAATAACTTTCTGCTGTTCTGATATATGAAATGTGGTTCCAACCGCTACAGAGAAGACATCACAAACCTTTCGAAGGTGCTAGCCCAATTATTATACAAACCCTTTTAGTTCGGGCGCCAGAGTTAGAGTCAATAACTGCTCCAGGGAGGATATCTTACAACCTTAACCGCCTAATTATTTACACAACCTTTTAGTTCGGGCACCAGTATTAGAGTCAATAGGTTTTTGCTGTTCTGATATATGAAATGTAGTTCCAACTGCTCCAAGGAGGATCATCACAGAAGCTTTTCCTTCGAAGGTAGTAGCTTAATTGTTATCCGCAACCTTTTATTTCGGGCGCCAGTGCTAGAGTCTATAGGTTTTTGCTGTTCTGATATACGAAATGTAGTTCCAACTGCTCCACATAGGACATCACAAACCTTTCGAAGGTGCTAATCCAATTATTATACAAACCCTTTTAGTTCGGGCGCCAGAGTTAGAGTCAATAACTGCTCCAGGGAGGATATCTTACAAGCTTTTCCGCCTAATTATTTTCCACAACCTTTCAGTTCGGGCGCCAGTATTAGAGTCAATAGGTTTTTGCTGTTCTCATATATGAAATGTAGTTCCAACTGCTCCAAGGAGGATCATCACAGAAGCTTTTCCTTCGAAGGTAGTAGCCTAATTGTTATCCACAACCTTTTATTTCGGGCGCCAGTGCTAGAGTCTATAGGTTTTTGCTGTTCTGATATATGAAATGTAGTTCCAACTGCTCCACATAGGACATCACAAACCTTTCGAAGGTGCTAATCCAATTATTATACAAACCCTTTTAGTTCGGGCGCCAGAGTTAGAGTCAATAACTGCTCCAGGGAGGATATCTTACAAGCTTTTCCGCCTAATTATTTTCCAGAACCTTTCAGTTCGGGCGCCAGTATTAGAGTCAATAGGTTTTTGCTGTTCTGATATATGAAATGTAGTTCCAACTGCTCCCCATAGGACATCACAAACCTTTCGAAGGTGCTAGCACAATTATTATAGAAACCCTTTTAGTTCGGGCGCCAGTGTTATAGTCAATAACTTTCTGCTGTTCTGATATATGAAATGTGGTTCCAACCGCTCCAGAGAAGACATCACAAACCTTTTGAAGGTGCTAATCCAATTATTATACAAACCCTTTTAGTTCGGGCGCCAGAGTTAGAGTCAATATCTGCTCCAAGGAGGATATCTTACAACCTTTTCCGCCTAATTATTTTCCAGAACCTTTTAGTTCGGGAGCAAGTATTAGAGTCAATAGGTTTTTGCTGTTCTGATATATGAAATGTAATTCCTACTGCTCCAAGGAGGATCATCACAGAAGCTTTTCCTTCGAAGGTAGTAGCCTAATTGTTATCCGCAACCTTTTATTTCGGGCGCCAGTGCTAGAGTCTATAGGTTTTTGCTGTTCTGATATATGAAATGTAGTTCCAACTGCTCCACATAGGACATCACAGACCTTTCGAAGGTGCTAGCCCAATTATTATACAAAACCTTTTATTTCGGGCGCCAGTGTTTTAGTCAATAATTCTGCTGTTCTGATATATGAAATGTGGTTCCAACCGCTCCAGAGAAGACATCACAAACCTTACCCAAATATTATAGAACACAAACCCAATTATTATAGAAACCCTTTTAGTTCGGGCGCCAGTGTTATAGTCAATAACTTTCTGCTGTTCTGATATATGAAATGTGGTTCCAACCGCTACAGACAAGACATCACAAACCTTTCGAAGGTGCTAGCCCAATTATTATATAAACCCTTTTAGTTCGGGCGCCAGAGTTAGAGTCAATAACTGCTCCAGGGAGGATATCTTACAACCTTTTCCGCCTAATTATTTGCCACAACCTTTTAGTTCTGGCGCCAGTATTAGAGTCAATAGGTTTTTGCTGTTCTGATATATGAAATGTAGTTCCAACTGCTCCACATAGGACATCACAAACCTTTCGAAGGTGCTAGCACAATTATTATAGAAACCCTTTTAGTTCGGGCGCCAGTGTTTTAGTCAATAATTCTGCTGTTCTGATATATGAAATGTGGTTCCAACCGCTCCAGAGAAGACATCACAAACCTTACCCAAATATTATAGAACACAAACCCAATTATTATAGAAACCCTTTTAGTTCGGGCGCCAGTGTTATAGTCAATAAATTTCTGCTGTTCTGATATATGAAATGTGGTTCTAACCGCTCCACAGAAGACATCACAAACCTTTCGAAGGTGCTAGCCCAATTATTATACAAACCCTTTTAGTTCGGGCGCCAGAGTTAGAGTCAATAACTGCTCCAGGGAGGATATCTTACAACCTTAACCGCCTAATTATTTACACAACCTTTTAGTTCGGGCACCAGTATTAGAGTCAATAGGTTTTTGCTGTTCTGATATATGAAATGTAGTTCCAACTGCTCCAAGGAGGATCATCACAGAAGCTTTTCCTTCGAAGGTAGTAGCCTAATTGTTATCCACAACCTTTTATTTCGGGCGCCAGTGCTAGAGTCTATAGGTTTTTGCTGTTCTGATATATGAAATGTAGTTCCAATTTCTCCACATAGGACATCACAAACTTTTCGAAGGTGCTGGCCCAATTATGATAGAAACACTTTTAGTTCGGGCGCCAGTGTTATATTCAATAACTTTCTGCTGCTCTGATATATGAAATGTGGTTGCAACCGCTCCACAGAAGACATCACAAACCTTACCCAAATATTATAGAATACAAACCCAATTATTATAGAAACCCTTTTAGTTCGCGCGCCAGTGTTATAGTCAATAACTTTCTGCTGTTCTGATATATGAAATGTGGTTCCAACCGCTACAGAGAAGACATCACAAACCTTTCGAAGGTGCTAGCCCAATTATTATACAAACCCTTTTAGTTCGGGCGCCAGAGTTAGAGTCAATAACTGCTCCAGGGAGGATATCTTACAACCTTAACCGCCTAATTATTTACACAACCTTTTAGTTCGGGCACCAATATTAGAGTCAATAGGTTTTTGCTGTTCTGATATATGAAATGTAGTTCCAACTGCTCCAAGGAGGATCATCACAGAAGCTTTTACTTTGAAGGTAGTAGCTTAATTGTTATCCGCAACCTTTTATTTCGGGCGCCAGTGCTAGAGTCTATAGGTTTTTGCTGTTCTGTTATATGAAATGTAGTTCCAACTGCTCCACATAGGACATCACAAAACTTTCGAATGTGCTAGCCTAATTATACAAACCCTTTTTGTTCAGCGCCAGAGTTAGAGTCAATAACTGCTCCAGGGAGGATATCTTACAACCTTAACCGCCTAATTATTTACACAACCTTTTAGTTCGGGCGCCAGTATTAGAGTCATTAGGTTTTTGCTGTTCTGATATATGAAATGTAGTTCCAACTGCTCCAAGGAGGATCATCACAGAAGGTTTTCCTTCGAAGGTAGTAGCCTAATTGTTATCCACAACCTTTTATTTCGGGCGCCAGTGCTAGAGTCTATAGGTTTTTGCTGTTCTGATATATGAAATGTAGTTCCAATTTCTCCACATAGGACATCATAAACCTTTCGAAGGTGCTAGCCCAATTATTATAGAAACACTTTTAGTTCGGGCGCCAGTCTTATAGTCAATAACTTTCTGCTGTTCTGATATATGAAATGTAGTTCCAACTGCTCCACATAGGACATCAGAAACCTTTCGAAGGTGCTAGCCCAATTATTATAGAAACCCTTTTAGTTCGGGCGCCAGTGTTATAGTCAATAACTTTCTGCTGTTCTGATATATGAAATGTGGTTGCAACCGCTCCACAGAAGACATCACAAACCTTACCCAAATATTATAGAATACAAACCCAATTATTATAGAAACCCTTTTAGTTCGGGCGCCAGTGTTATAGTCAATAACTTTCTGCTGTTCTGATATATGAAATGTGGGTCCAACCGCTACAGAGAAGACATCACAAACCTTTCGAAGGTGCTAGCCCAATTATTATACAAACCCTTTTAGTTCGGGCCCCAGAGTTAGAGTCAATAACTGCTCCAGGGAGGATATCTTACAACCTTAACCGCCTAATTATTTACACAACCTTTTAGTTCGGGCACCAGTATTAGAGTCAATAGGTTTTTGCTGTTCTGATATATGAAATGTAGTTCCAACTGCTCCAAGGAGGATCATCACAGAAGCTTTTCCTTCGAAGGTAGTTGCCTAATTGTTATCCACAACCTTTTATTTCGGGCGCCAGTGCTAGAGTCTATAGGTTTTTGCTGTTCTGATATATGAAATGTAGTTCCAACTGCTCCACATAGGACATCACAAAACTTTCGAAGGTGCTGGCCCAATTATTATACAAACACTTTTAGTTCGGGCGCCAGAGTTAGTGTCAATAACTGCTTCAGGGAGGATATCTTACAACCTTTTCCACCTAATTATTTTCCACAACCTTTTAGTTCGGGCGCCAGTATTAGAGTCAATAGGTTTTTGCTGTTTTGATATATGAAATGTAGTTCCAACTGCTCCAAGGAGGATCATCACAGAAGCTTTTCCTTCGAAGGTAGTAGCCTAATTGTTATCCACAACCTTTTATTTCGGGCGCCAGTGCTAGAGTCTATAGGTTTTTGCTGTTCTGATATATGAAATGTAGTTCCAACTGCTCCACATAGGACATCACAAACCTTTCGAATGTGCTAGCCCAATTATACAAACCCTTTTAGTTCAGCGCCAGAGTTAGAGTCAATAACTGCTCCAGGGAGGATATCTTACAACCTTTTCCGCCTAATTATTTTCCACAACCTTTTATTTCGGGCGCCAGTAGTCAATAGGTTTTTGCTGTTCTGATATATGAAATGTAGTTCCAACTGCTCCAAGGAGGATCATCACAGAAGCTTTTCCTTCGAAGGTAGTAGCCTAATTGTTATCCACAACCTTTTATTTCGGGCGCCAGTGCTAGAGTCTATAGGTTCTTGCTGTTCTGATATATGAAATGTAGTTCCAACTGCTCCACATAGGACATCATAAACCTTTCGAAGGTGCTAGCCCAATTATTATAGAAACACTTTTAGTTCGGGCGCCAGTCTTATAGTCAATAACTTTCTGCTGTTCTGATATATGAAATGTAGTTCCAACTGCTCCACATAGGACATCACAAACCTTTCGAAGGTGCTAGCCCAATTATTATAGAAACCCTTTTAGTTCGGGCGCCAGTGTTATAGTCAATAACTTTCTTCTGTTCTGATATATGAAATGTGGTTGCAACCGCTCCACAGAAGACATCACAAACCTTACCCAAATATTATAGAATACAAACCCAATTATTATAGAAACCCTTTTAGTTCGGGCGCCAGTGATATAGTCAATAACTTTCTGCTGTTCTGATATATGAAATGTGGGTCCAACCGCTACAGAGAAGACATCACAAACCTTTCGAAGGTGCTAGCCCAATTATTATACAAACCCTTTTAGTTCGGGCCCCAGAGTTAGAGTCAATAACTGCTCCAGGGAGGATATCTTACAACCTTAACCGCCTAATTATTTACACAACCTTTTAGTTCGGGCACCAGTATTAGAGTCAATAGGTTTTTGCTGTTCTGATATATGAAATGTGTTCCAACTGCTCCAAGGAGGATCATCACAGAAGCTTTTCCTTCGAAGGTAGTAGCTTAATTGTTATCCGCAACCTTTTATTTCGGGCGCCAGTGCTAGAGTCTATAGGTTTTTGCTGTTCTGTTATATAAAATGTAGTTCCAATTGCTCCACATAGGACATCACAAACCTTTCGAATGTGCTAGCCTAATTATACAAACCCTTTTAGTTCAGCGCCAGAGTTAGAGTCAATGACTGCTCCAGGGAGGATATCTTACAACCTTTTCCGCCTAATTATTTTCCACAACCTTTTAGTTCGGGCGCCAGTATTAGAGTCAATAGGTTTTTGCTGTTCTGATATATGAAATGTAGTTCCAACTGCTCCAAGGAGGATCATCACAGAAGCTTTTCCTTCGAAGGTAGTAGCCTAATTGTTATCCACAACCTTTTATTTCGGGCGCCAGTGCTAGAGTGTATAGGTTTTTGCTGTTCTGATATATGAAATGTAGTTCCAACTGCTCCACATAGGACATCATAAACCTTTCGAAGGTGCTAGCCCAATTATTATAGAAACCCTTTTAGTTCGGCCGCCAGTGTTATAGTCAATAACTTTCTGCTGTTCTGATATATGAAATGTGGTTGCAACCGCTCCACAGAAGACATCACAAACCTTACCCAAATATTATAGAATACAAACCCAATTATTATAGAAACCCTTTTAGTTCGGGCGCCAGTGTTATAGTCAATAACTTTCTGCTGTTCTGATATATGAAATGTGGTTCCAACCGCTACAGAGAAGACATCACAAACCTTTCGAAGGTGCTAGCCCAATTATTATACAAACCCTTTTAGTTCGGGCGCCAGAGTTAGAGTCAATAACTGCTCCAGGGAGGATATCTTACAACCTTAACCGCCTAATTATTTACACAACCTTTTAGTTCGGGCACCAGTATTAGAGTCAATAGGTTTTTGCTGTTCTGATATATGAAATGTAGTTCCAACTGCTCCAAGGAAGATCATCACAGAAGCTTTTCCTTCGAAGGTAGTAGCTTAATTGTTATCCGCAACCTTTTATTTCGGGCGCCAGTGCTAGAGTCTATAGGTTTTAGCTGTTCTGTTATAAGAAATGTAGTTCCAACTGCTCCACATAGGACATCACAAACCTTTCGAATGTGCTAGCCTAATTATACAAACCCTTTTAGTTCAGCGCCAGAGTTAGAGTCAATAACTGCTCCAGGGAGGATATCTTACAACCTTTTCCGCCTAATTATTTTCCACAACCTTTTAGTTCGGGCGCCAGTATTAGAGTCAATAGGTTTTTGCTGTTCTGATATATGAAATGTAGTTCCAACTGCTCCAAGGAGGATCATCACAGAAGCTTTTCCTTCGAAGGTAGTAGCCTAATTGTTATCCACAACCTTTTATTTCGGGCGCCAGTGCTAGAGTCTATAGGTTTTTGCTGTTCTGTTATATGAAATGTAGTTCCAACTGCTCCATGGAGGATCATCACAAACCTTTCGAAGGTGCTAATCCAATTATTATACAAACCCTTTTAGTTCGGGCGCCAGAGTTAGAGTTAATAACTGCTCCAGGGAGGATATCTTACAAGCTTTTCCGCCTAATTATTTTCCACGACCTTTCAGTTCGGGCGCCAGTATTAGAGTCAATAGGTTTTTGCTGTTCTGATATATGAAATGTAGTTCCAACTGCTCCAAGGAGGATCATCACAGAAGCTTTTCCTTCGAAGGTAGTAGCTTAATTGTTATCCGCAACCTTTTATTTCGGGCGCCAGTGCTAGAGTCTATATGTTTTTGCTGTTCTGTTATATGAAATGTAGTTCCAACTGCTCCACATAGGGCATCACAAACCTTTCGAATGTGCTAGCCTAATTATACAAACCCTTTTAGTTCAGCGCCAGAGTTAGAGTCAATAACTGCTCCAGGGAGGATATCTTACAACCTTTTCCGCCTAATTATTTTCCACAACCTTTTAGTTCGGGCGCCAGTATTAGAGTCAATAGGTTTTTGCTGTTCGGATATATGAAATGTAGTTCCAACTGCTCCAAGGAGGATCATCACAGAAGCTTTTCCTTCGAAGGTAGTAGCCTAATTGTTATCCACAACCTTTTATTTCGGGCGCCAGTGCTAGAGTCTATAGGTTTTTGCTGTTCTGATATATGAAATGTAGTTCCAACTGCTCCACATAGGACATCACAAACTTTTCGAAGGTGCTGGCCCAATTATGATAGAAACACTTTTAGTTCGGGCGCCAGTGTTATAGTCAATAACTTTCTGCTGCTCTGATATATGAAATGTGGTTGCAACCGCTCCACAGAAGACATCACAAACCTTACCCAAATATTATAGAACACAAACCCAATTATTATAGAAAACCTTTTAGTTCGGGCGCCAGTGTTATAATCAATAACTTTCTGCTGTTCTGATATATGAAATGTGGTTCCAACCGCTCCACAGAAGAAATCACAAACATTTCGAAGGTGCTAGACCAATTATTATACAAACCCTTTTAATTCGGGCGCCAGATTTAGAGTCAATATCTGCTCCAGGGAGGATATCTTACAACCTTAACCGCCTAATTATTTTCCACAACCTTTTAGTTCGGGCGCCAGTATTAGAGTCAATAGGTTTTTGCTGTTCTGATATATGAAATGTAGTTCCAACTGCTCCAAGGAGGATCATCACAGAAGCTTTTCCTTCGAAGGTAGTAGCATAATTGTTATCCACAACCTTTTATTTCGGGCGCCAGTGCTAGAGTCTATAGGTTTTTGCTGTTCTGATATATGAAATGTAGTTCCAACTGCTCCACATAGGACATCACAAACCTTTCGAAGGTGCTAATCCAATTATTATACAAACCCTTTTAGTTCGGGCGCCAGAGTTAGAGTCAATAACTGCTCCAGGGAGGATATCTTACAAGCTTTTCCGCCTAATTATTTTCCACAACCTTTCAGTTCGGGCGCCAGTATTAGAGTCAATAGGTTTTTGCTGTTCTCATATATGAAATGTAGTTCCAACTGCTCCAAGGAGGATCATCACAGAAGCTTTTCCTTCGAAGGTAGTAGCCTAATTGTTATCCACAACCTTTTATTTCGGGCGCCAGTGCTAGAGTCTATAGGTTTTTGCTGTTCTGATATATGAAATGTAGTTCCAACTGCTCCACATAGGACATCAGAAACCTTTCGAAGGTGCTAATCCAATTATTATACAAACCCTTTTAGTTCGGGCGCCAGAGTTAGAGTCAATAACTGCTCCAGGGAGGATATCTTACAAGCTTTTCCGCCTAATTATTTTCCAGAACCTTTCAGTTCGGGCGCCAGTATTAGAGTCAATAGGTTTTTGCTGTTCTGATATATGAAATGTAGTTCCAACTGCTCCCCATAGGACATCACAAACCTTTCGAAGGTGCTAGCACAATTATTATAGAAACCCTTTTAGTTCGGGCGCCAGTGTTATAGTCAATAACTTTCTGCTGTTCTGATATATGAAATGTGGTTCCAACCGCTCCAGAGAAGACATCACAAACCTTTCGAAGGTGCTAATCCAATTATTATACAAACCCTTTTAGTTCGGGCGCCAGAGTTAGAGTCAATATCTGCTCCAAGGAGGATATCTTACAACCTTTTCCGCCTAATTATTTTCCAGAACCTTTTAGTTCGGGAGCAAGTATTAGAGTCAATAGGTTTTTGCTGTTCTGATATATGAAATGTAATTCCTACTGCTCCAAGGAGGATCATCACAGAAGCTTTTCCTTCGAAGGTAGTAGCCTAATTGTTATCCGCAACCTTTTATTTCGGGCGCCAGTGCTAGAGTCTATAGGTTTTTGCTGTTCTGATATATGAAATGTAGTTCCAACTGCTCCACATAGGACATCACAAACCTTTCGAAGGTGCTAGCCCAATTATTATACAAAACCTTTTATTTCGGGCGCCAGAGTTAGAGTCAATAACTGCTCCAGGGAGGATATCTTACAACCTTTTCCGCCTAATTATTTGCCACAACCTTTTAGTTCTGGCGCCAGTATTAGAGTCAATAGGTTTTTGCTGTTCTGATATATGAAATGTAGTTCCAACTGCTCCACATAGGACATCACAAACCTTTCGAAGGTGCTAGCACAATTATTATAGAAACCCTTTTAGTTCGGGCGCCAGTGTTTTAGTCAATAATTCTGCTGTTCTGATATATGAAATGTGGTTCCAACCGCTCCAGAGAAGACATCACAAACCTTACCCAAATATTATAGAACACAAACCCAATTATTATAGAAACCCTTTTAGTTCGGGCGCCAGTGTTATAGTCAATAACTTTCTGCTGTTCTGATATATGAAATGTGGTTCCAACCGCTCCAGAGAAGAAATCACAAACATTTCGAAGGTGCTGGCCCAATTATTATACAAACCCTTTTAGTTCGGGCGCCAGAGTTAAAGTCAATAACTGCTCCAGGGAGGATATCTTACAACCTTAACCGCCTAATTATTTTCCACAACCTTTTAGTTCGGCCGCCAGCATTAGAGTCAATAGGTTTTTGCTGTTCTGATATATGAAATGTAGTTCCAACTGCTCCACATAGGACATCACAAACCTTTCGAAGGTGCTAGCGCAATTATTATAGAAACCCTTTTAGTTCGGGCGCCAGTGTTATAGTCAATAAATTTCTGCTGTTCTGATATATGAAATGTGGTTCCAACCGCTCCACAGAAGACATCACAAACCTTTCGAAGGTGCTAGCCCAATTATTATACAAACCCTTTTAATTCGGGCGCCAGAGTTAGAGTCAATAACTGCTCCAGGGAGGATATCTTACAACCTTAACCGCCTAATTATTTACACAACCTTTTAGTTCGGGCACCAGTATTAGAGTCAATAGGTTTTTGCTGTTCTGATATATGAAATGTAGTTCCAACTGCTCCAAGGAGGATCATCACAGAAGCTTTTCCTTCGAAGGTAGTTGCCTAATTGTTATCCACAACCTTTTATTTCGGGCGCCAGTGCTAGAGTCTATAGGTTTTTGCTGTTCTGATATATGAAATGTAGTTCCAACTGCTCCACATAGGACATCACAAAACTTTCGAAGGTGCTGGCCCAATTATTATACAAACACTTTTAGTTCGGGCGCCAGAGTTAGTGTCAATAACTGCTTCAGGGAGGATATCTTACAACCTTTTCCACCTAATTATTTTCCACAACCTTTTAGTTCGGGCGCCAGTATTAGAGTCAATAGGTTTTTGCTGTTTTGATATATGAAATGTAGTTCCAACTGCTCCAAGGAGGATCATCACAGAAGCTTTTCCTTCGAAGGTAGTAGCCTAATTGTTATCCACAACCTTTTATTTCGGGCGCCAGTGCTAGAGTCTATAGGTTTTTGCTGTTCTGATATATGAAATGTAGTTCCAACTGCTCCACATAGGACATCACAAACCTTTCGAATGTGCTAGCCCAATTATACAAACCCTTTTAGTTCAGCGCCAGAGTTAGAGTCAATAACTGCTCCAGGGAGGATATCTTACAACCTTTTCCGCCTAATTATTTTCCACAACCTTTTATTTCGGGCGCCAGTAGTCAATAGGTTTTTGCTGTTCTGATATATGAAATGTAGTTCCAACTGCTCCAAGGAGGATCATCACAGAAGCTTTTCCTTCGAAGGTAGTAGCCTAATTGTTATCCACAACCTTTTATTTCGGGCGCCAGTGCTAGAGTCTATAGGTTCTTGCTGTTCTGATATATGAAATGTAGTTCCAACTGCTCCACATAGGACATCATAAACCTTTCGAAGGTGCTAGCCCAATTATTATAGAAACACTTTTAGTTCGGGCGCCAGTCTTATAGTCAATAACTTTCTGCTGTTCTGATATATGAAATGTAGTTCCAACTGCTCCACATAGGACATCACAAACCTTTCGAAGGTGCTAGCCCAATTATTATAGAAACCCTTTTAGTTCGGGCGCCAGTGTTATAGTCAATAACTTTCTGCTGTTCTGATATATGAAATGTGGTTCCAACCGCTCCAGAGAAGAAATCACAAACATTTCGAAGGTGCTGGCCCAATTATTATACAAACCCTTTTAGTTCGGGCGCCAGAGTTAAAGTCAATAACTGCTCCAGGGAGGATATCTTACAACCTTAACCGCCTAATTATTTTCCACAACCTTTTAGTTCGGCCGCCAGCATTAGAGTCAATAGGTTTTTGCTGTTCTGATATATGAAATGTAGTTCCAACTGCTCCACATAGGACATCACAAACCTTTCGAAGGTGCTAGCGCAATTATTATAGAAACCCTTTTAGTTCGGGCGCCAGTGTTATAGTCAATAAATTTCTGCTGTTCTGATATATGAAATGTGGTTCCAACCGCTCCACAGAAGACATCACAAACCTTTCGAAGGTGCTAGCCCAATTATTATACAAACCCTTTTAATTCGGGCGCCAGAGTTAGAGTCAATAACTGCTCCAGGGAGGATATCTTACAACCTTAACCGCCTAATTATTTACACAACCTTTTAGTTCGGGCACCAGTATTAGAGTCAATAGGTTTTTGCTGTTCTGATATATGAAATGTAGTTCCAACTGCTCCAAGGAGGATCATCACAGAAGCTTTTCCTTCGAAGGTAGTTGCCTAATTGTTATCCACAACCTTTTATTTCGGGCGCCAGTGCTAGAGTCTATAGGTTTTTGCTGTTCTGATATATGAAATGTAGTTCCAACTGCTCCACATAGGACATCACAAAACTTTCGAAGGTGCTGGCCCAATTATTATACAAACACTTTTAGTTCGGGCGCCAGAGTTAGTGTCAATAACTGCTTCAGGGAGGATATCTTACAACCTTTTCCACCTAATTATTTTCCACAACCTTTTAGTTCGGGCGCCAGTATTAGAGTCAATAGGTTTTTGCTGTTTTGATATATGAAATGTAGTTCCAACTGCTCCAAGGAGGATCATCACAGAAGCTTTTCCTTCGAAGGTAGTAGCCTAATTGTTATCCACAACCTTTTATTTCGGGCGCCAGTGCTAGAGTCTATAGGTTTTTGCTGTTCTGATATATGAAATGTAGTTCCAACTGCTCCACATAGGACATCACAAACCTTTCGAATGTGCTAGCCCAATTATACAAACCCTTTTAGTTCAGCGCCAGAGTTAGAGTCAATAACTGCTCCAGGGAGGATATCTTACAACCTTTTCCGCCTAATTATTTTCCACAACCTTTTATTTCGGGCGCCAGTAGTCAATAGGTTTTTGCAGTTCTGATATATGAAATGTAGTTCCAACTGCTCCAAGGAGGATCATCACAGAAGCTTTTCCTTCGAAGGTAGTAGCCTAATTGTTATCCACAACCTTTTATTTCGGGCGCCAGTGCTAGAGTCTATAGGTTCTTGCTGTTCTGATATATGAAATGTAGTTCCAACTGCTCCACATAGGACATCATAAACCTTTCGAAGGTGCTAGCCCAATTATTATAGAAACACTTTTAGTTCGGGCGCCAGTCTTATAGTCAATAACTTTCTGCTGTTCTGATATATGAAATGTAGTTCCAACTGCTCCACATAGGACATCACAAACCTTTCGAAGGTGCTAGCCCAATTATTATAGAAACCCTTTTAGTTCGGGCGCCAGTGTTATAGTCAATAACTTTCTTCTGTTCTGATATATGAAATGTGGTTGCAACCGCTCCACAGAAGACATCACAAACCTTACCCAAATATTATAGAATACAAACCCAATTATTATAGAAACCCTTTTAGTTCGGGCGCCAGTGATATAGTCAATAACTTTCTGCTGTTCTGATATATGAAATGTGGGTCCAACCGCTACAGAGAAGACATCACAAACCTTTCGAAGGTGCTAGCCCAATTATTATACAAACCCTTTTAGTTCGGGCCCCAGAGTTAGAGTCAATAACTGCTCCAGGGAGGATATCTTACAACCTTAACCGCCTAATTATTTACACAACCTTTTAGTTCGGGCACCAGTATTAGAGTCAATAGGTTTTTGCTGTTCTGATATATGAAATGTGTTCCAACTGCTCCAAGGAGGATCATCACAGAAGCTTTTCCTTCGAAGGTAGTAGCTTAATTGTTATCCGCAACCTTTTATTTCGGGCGCCAGTGCTAGAGTCTATAGGTTTTTGCTGTTCTGTTATATAAAATGTAGTTCCAATTGCTCCACATAGGACATCACAAACCTTTCGAATGTGCTAGCCTAATTATACAAACCCTTTTAGTTCAGCGCCAGAGTTAGAGTCAATGACTGCTCCAGGGAGGATATCTTACAACCTTTTCCGCCTAATTATTTTCCACAACCTTTTAGTTCGGGCGCCAGTATTAGAGTCAATAGGTTTTTGCTGTTCTGATATATGAAATGTAGTTCCAACTGCTCCAAGGAGGATCATCACAGAAGCTTTTCCTTCGAAGGTAGTAGCCTAATTGTTATCCACAACCTTTTATTTCGGGCGCCAGTGCTAGAGTGTATAGGTTTTTGCTGTTCTGATATATGAAATGTAGTTCCAACTGCTCCACATAGGACATCATAAACCTTTCGAAGGTGCTAGCCCAATTATTATAGAAACCCTTTTAGTTCGGCCGCCAGTGTTATAGTCAATAACTTTCTGCTGTTCTGATATATGAAATGTGGTTGCAACCGCTCCACAGAAGACATCACAAACCTTACCCAAATATTATAGAATACAAACCCAATTATTATAGAAACCCTTTTAGTTCGGGCGCCAGTGTTATAGTCAATAACTTTCTGCTGTTCTGATATATGAAATGTGGTTCCAACCGCTACAGAGAAGACATCACAAACCTTTCGAAGGTGCTAGCCCAATTATTATACAAACCCTTTTAGTTCGGGCGCCAGAGTTAGAGTCAATAACTGCTCCAGGGAGGATATCTTACAACCTTAACCGCCTAATTATTTACACAACCTTTTAGTTCGGGCACCAGTATTAGAGTCAATAGGTTTTTGCTGTTCTGATATATGAAATGTAGTTCCAACTGCTCCAAGGAAGATCATCACAGAAGCTTTTCCTTCGAAGGTAGTAGCTTAATTGTTATCCGCAACCTTTTATTTCGGGCGCCAGTGCTAGAGTCTATAGGTTTTAGCTGTTCTGTTATAAGAAATGTAGTTCCAACTGCTCCACATAGGACATCACAAACCTTTCGAATGTGCTAGCCTAATTATACAAACCCTTTTAGTTCAGCGCCAGAGTTAGAGTCAATAACTGCTCCAGGGAGGATATCTTACAACCTTTTCCGCCTAATTATTTTCCACAACCTTTTAGTTCGGGCGCCAGTATTAGAGTCAATAGGTTTTTGCTGTTCTGATATATGAAATGTAGTTCCAACTGCTCCAAGGAGGATCATCACAGAAGCTTTTCCTTCGAAGGTAGTAGCCTAATTGTTATCCACAACCTTTTATTTCGGGCGCCAGTGCTAGAGTCTATAGGTTTTTGCTGTTCTGTTATATGAAATGTAGTTCCAACTGCTCCACATAGGGCATCACAAACTTTCGAATGTGCTAGCCTAATTATACAAACCCTTTTAGTTCAGCGCCAGAGTTAGAGTCAATAACTGCTCCAGGGAGGATATCTTACAACCTTTTCCGCCTAATTATTTTCCACAACCTTTTAGTTCGGGCGCCAGTATTAGAGTCAATAGGTTTTTGCTGTTCGGATATATGAAATGTAGTTCCAACTGCTCCAAGGAGGATCATCACAGAAGCTTTTCCTTCGAAGGTAGTAGCCTAATTGTTATCCACAACCTTTTATTTCGGGCGCCAGTGCTAGAGTCTATAGGTTTTTGCTGTTCTGATATATGAAATGTAGTTCCAACTGCTCCACATAGGACATCACAAACTTTTCGAAGGTGCTGGCCCAATTATGATAGAAACACTTTTAGTTCGGGCGCCAGTGTTATAGTCAATAACTTTCTGCTGCTCTGATATATGAAATGTGGTTGCAACCGCTCCACAGAAGACATCACAAACCTTACCCAAATATTATAGAACACAAACCCAATTATTATAGAAAACCTTTTAGTTCGGGCGCCAGTGTTATAATCAATAACTTTCTGCTGTTCTGATATATGAAATGTGGTTCCAACCGCTCCACAGAAGAAATCACAAACATTTCGAAGGTGCTAGACCAATTATTATACAAACCCTTTTAATTCGGGCGCCAGATTTAGAGTCAATATCTGCTCCAGGGAGGATATCTTACAACCTTAACCGCTTAATTATTTTCCACAACCTTTTAGTTCGGGCGCCAGTATTAGAGTCAATAGGTTTTTGCTGTTCTGATATATGAAATGTAGTTCCAACTGCTCCAAGGAGGATCATCACAGAAGCTTTTCCTTCGAAGCTAGTAGCATAATTGTTATCCACAACCTTTTATTTCGGGCGCCAGTGCTAGAGTCTATAGGTTTTTGCTGTTCTGATATATGAAATGTAGTTCCAACTGCTCCACATAGGACATCACAAACCTTTCGAAGGTGCTAATCCAATTATTATACAAACCCTTTTAGTTCGGGCGCCAGAGTTAGAGTCAATAACTGCTCCAGGGAGGATATCTTACAAGCTTTTCCGCCTAATTATTTTCCACAACCTTTCAGTTCGGGCGCCAGTATTAGAGTCAATAGGTTTTTGCTGTTCTCATATATGAAATGTAGTTCCAACTGCTCCAAGGAGGATCATCACAGAAGCTTTTCCTTCGAAGGTAGTAGCCTAATTGTTATCCACAACCTTTTATTTCGGGCGCCAGTGCTAGAGTCTATAGGTTTTTGCTGTTCTGATATATGAAATGTAGTTCCAACTGCTCCACATAGGACATCAGAAACCTTTCGAAGGTGCTAATCCAATTATTATACAAACCCTTTTAGTTCGGGCGCCAGAGTTAGAGTCAATAACTGCTCCAGGGAGGATATCTTACAAGCTTTTCCGCCTAATTATTTTCCACAACCTTTCAGTTCGGGCGCCAGTATTAGAGTCAATAGGTTTTTGCTGTTCTGATATATGAAATGTAGTTCCAACTGCTCCCCATAGGACATCACAAACCTTTCGAAGGTGCTAGCACAATTATTATAGAAACCCTTTTAGTTCGGGCGCCAGTGTTATAGTCAATAACTTTCTGCTGTTCTGATATATGAAATGTGGTTCCAACCGCTCCAGAGAAGACATCACAAACCTTTCGAAGGTGCTAATCCAATTATTATACAAACCCTTTTAGTTCGGGCGCCAGAGTTAGAGTCAATATCTGCTCCAAGGAGGATATCTTACAACCTTTTCCGCCTAATTATTTTCCAGAACCTTTTAGTTCGGGAGCAAGTATTAGAGTCAATAGGTTTTTGCTGTTCTGATATATGAAATGTAATTCCTACTGCTCCAAGGAGGATCATCACAGAAGCTTTTCCTTCGAAGGTAGTAGCCTAATTGTTATCCGCAACCTTTTATTTCGGGCGCCAGTGCTAGAGTCTATAGGTTTTTGCTGTTCTGATATATGAAATGTAGTTCCAACTGCTCCACATAGGACATCACAAACCTTTCGAAGGTGCTAGCCCAATTATTATACAAAACCTTTTATTTCGGGCGCCAGAGTTAGAGTCAATAACTGCTCCAGGGAGGATATCTTACAACCTTTTCCGCCTAATTATTTGCCACAACCTTTTAGTTCTGGCGCCAGTATTAGAGTCAATAGGTTTTTGCTGTTCTGATATATGAAATGTAGTTCCAACTGCTCCACATAGGACATCACAAACCTTTCGAAGGTGCTAGCACAATTATTATAGAAACCCTTTTAGTTCGGGCGCCAGTGTTTTAGTCAATAATTCTGCTGTTCTGATATATGAAATGTGGTTCCAACCGCTCCAGAGAAGACATCACAAACCTTACCCAAATATTATAGAACACAAACCCAATTATTATAGAAACCCTTTTAGTTCGGGCGCCAGTGTTATAGTCAATAACTTTCTGCTGTTCTGATATATGAAATGTGGTTCCAACCGCTCCAGAGAAGAAATCACAAACATTTCGAAGGTGCTGGCCCAATTATTATACAAACCCTTTTAGTTCGGGCGCCAGAGTTAAAGTCAATAACTGCTCCAGGGAGGATATCTTACAACCTTAACCGCCTAATTATTTTCCACAACCTTTTAGTTCGGCCGCCAGCATTAGAGTCAATAGGTTTTTGCTGTTCTGATATATGAAATGTAGTTCCAACTGCTCCACATAGGACATCACAAACCTTTCGAAGGTGCTAGCGCAATTATTATAGAAACCCTTTTAGTTCGGGCGCCAGTGTTATAGTCAATAAATTTCTGCTGTTCTGATATATGAAATGTGGTTCCAACCGCTCCACAGAAGACATCACAAACCTTTCGAAGGTGCTAGCCCAATTATTATACAAACCCTTTTAATTCGGGCGCCAGAGTTAGAGTCAATAACTGCTCCAGGGAGGATATCTTACAACCTTAACCGCCTAATTATTTACACAACCTTTTAGTTCGGGCACCAGTATTAGAGTCAATAGGTTTTTGCTGTTCTGATATATGAAATGTAGTTCCAACTGCTCCAAGGAGGATCATCACAGAAGCTTTTCCTTCGAAGGTAGTTGCCTAATTGTTATCCACAACCTTTTATTTCGGGCGCCAGTGCTAGAGTCTATAGGTTTTTGCTGTTCTGATATATGAAATGTAGTTCCAACTGCTCCACATAGGACATCACAAAACTTTCGAAGGTGCTGGCCCAATTATTATACAAACACTTTTAGTTCGGGCGCCAGAGTTAGTGTCAATAACTGCTTCAGGGAGGATATCTTACAACCTTTTCCACCTAATTATTTTCCACAACCTTTTAGTTCGGGCGCCAGTATTAGAGTCAATAGGTTTTTGCTGTTTTGATATATGAAATGTAGTTCCAACTGCTCCAAGGAGGATCATCACAGAAGCTTTTCCTTCGAAGGTAGTAGCCTAATTGTTATCCACAACCTTTTATTTCGGGCGCCAGTGCTAGAGTCTATAGGTTTTTGCTGTTCTGATATATGAAATGTAGTTCCAACTGCTCCACATAGGACATCACAAACCTTTCGAATGTGCTAGCCCAATTATACAAACCCTTTTAGTTCAGCGCCAGAGTTAGAGTCAATAACTGCTCCAGGGAGGATATCTTACAACCTTTTCCGCCTAATTATTTTCCACAACCTTTTATTTCGGGCGCCAGTAGTCAATAGGTTTTTGCTGTTCTGATATATGAAATGTAGTTCCAACTGCTCCAAGGAGGATCATCACAGAAGCTTTTCCTTCGAAGGTAGTAGCCTAATTGTTATCCACAACCTTTTATTTCGGGCGCCAGTGCTAGAGTCTATAGGTTCTTGCTGTTCTGATATATGAAATGTAGTTCCAACTGCTCCACATAGGACATCATAAACCTTTCGAAGGTGCTAGCCCAATTATTATAGAAACACTTTTAGTTCGGGCGCCAGTCTTATAGTCAATAACTTTCTGCTGTTCTGATATATGAAATGTAGTTCCAACTGCTCCACATAGGACATCACAAACCTTTCGAAGGTGCTAGCCCAATTATTATAGAAACCCTTTTAGTTCGGGCGCCAGTGTTATAGTCAATAACTTTCTGCTGTTCTGATATATGAAATGTGGTTCCAACCGCTCCAGAGAAGAAATCACAAACATTTCGAAGGTGCTGGCCCAATTATTATACAAACCCTTTTAGTTCGGGCGCCAGAGTTAAAGTCAATAACTGCTCCAGGGAGGATATCTTACAACCTTAACCGCCTAATTATTTTCCACAACCTTTTAGTTCGGCCGCCAGCATTAGAGTCAATAGGTTTTTGCTGTTCTGATATATGAAATGTAGTTCCAACTGCTCCACATAGGACATCACAAACCTTTCGAAGGTGCTAGCGCAATTATTATAGAAACCCTTTTAGTTCGGGCGCCAGTGTTATAGTCAATAAATTTCTGCTGTTCTGATATATGAAATGTGGTTCCAACCGCTCCACAGAAGACATCACAAACCTTTCGAAGGTGCTAGCCCAATTATTATACAAACCCTTTTAATTCGGGCGCCAGAGTTAGAGTCAATAACTGCTCCAGGGAGGATATCTTACAACCTTAACCGCCTAATTATTTACACAACCTTTTAGTTCGGGCACCAGTATTAGAGTCAATAGGTTTTTGCTGTTCTGATATATGAAATGTAGTTCCAACTGCTCCAAGGAGGATCATCACAGAAGCTTTTCCTTCGAAGGTAGTTGCCTAATTGTTATCCACAACCTTTTATTTCGGGCGCCAGTGCTAGAGTCTATAGGTTTTTGCTGTTCTGATATATGAAATGTAGTTCCAACTGCTCCACATAGGACATCACAAAACTTTCGAAGGTGCTGGCCCAATTATTATACAAACCCTTTTAGTTCGGGCGCCAGAGTTAGAGTCAATAACTGCTCCAGGGAGGATATCTTACAACCTTAACCGCCTAATTATTTACACAACCTTTTAGTTCGGGCACCAGTATTAGAGTCAATAGGTTTTTGCTGTTCTGATATATGAAATGTAGTTCCAACTGCTCCAAGGAAGATCATCACAGAAGCTTTTCCTTCGAAGGTAGTAGCTTAATTGTTATCCGCAACCTTTTATTTCGGGCGCCAGTGCTAGAGTCTATAGGTTTTAGCTGTTCTGTTATAAGAAATGTAGTTCCAACTGCTCCACATAGGACATCACAAACCTTTCGAATGTGCTAGCCTAATTATACAAACCCTTTTAGTTCAGCGCCAGAGTTAGAGTCAATAACTGCTCCAGGGAGGATATCTTACAACCTTTTCCGCCTAATTATTTTCCACAACCTTTTAGTTCGGGCGCCAGTATTAGAGTCAATAGGTTTTTGCTGTTCTGATATATGAAATGTAGTTCCAACTGCTCCAAGGAGGATCATCACAGAAGCTTTTCCTTCGAAGGTAGTAGCCTAATTGTTATCCACAACCTTTTATTTCGGGCGCCAGTGCTAGAGTCTATAGGTTTTTGCTGTTCTGTTATATGAAATGTAGTTCCAACTGCTCCACATAGGGCATCACAAACCTTTCGAATGTGCTAGCCTAATTATACAAACCCTTTTAGTTCAGCGCCAGAGTTAGAGTCAATAACTGCTCCAGGGAGGATATCTTACAACCTTTTCCGCCTAATTATTTTCCACAACCTTTTAGTTCGGGCGCCAGTATTAGAGTCAATAGGTTTTTGCTGTTCGGATATATGAAATGTAGTTCCAACTGCTCCAAGGAGGATCATCACAGAAGCTTTTCCTTCGAAGGTAGTAGCCTAATTGTTATCCACAACCTTTTATTTCGGGCGCCAGTGCTAGAGTCTATAGGTTTTTGCTGTTCTGATATATGAAATGTAGTTCCAACTGCTCCACATAGGACATCACAAACTTTTCGAAGGTGCTGGCCCAATTATGATAGAAACACTTTTAGTTCGGGCGCCAGTGTTATAGTCAATAACTTTCTGCTGCTCTGATATATGAAATGTGGTTGCAACCGCTCCACAGAAGACATCACAAACCTTACCCAAATATTATAGAACACAAACCCAATTATTATAGAAAACCTTTTAGTTCGGGCGCCAGTGTTATAATCAATAACTTTCTGCTGTTCTGATATATGAAATGTGGTTCCAACCGCTCCACAGAAGAAATCACAAACATTTCGAAGGTGCTAGACCAATTATTATACAAACCCTTTTAATTCGGGCGCCAGATTTAGAGTCAATATCTGCTCCAGGGAGGATATCTTACAACCTTAACCGCCTAATTATTTTCCACAACCTTTTAGTTCGGGCGCCAGTATTAGAGTCAATAGGTTTTTGCTGTTCTGATATATGAAATGTAGTTCCAACTGCTCCAAGGAGGATCATCACAGAAGCTTTTCCTTCGAAGGTAGTAGCATAATTGTTATCCACAACCTTTTATTTCGGGCGCCAGTGCTAGAGTCTATAGGTTTTTGCTGTTCTGATATATGAAATGTAGTTCCAACTGCTCCACATAGGACATCACAAACCTTTCGAAGGTGCTAATCCAATTATTATACAAACCCTTTTAGTTCGGGCGCCAGAGTTAGAGTCAATAACTGCTCCAGGGAGGATATCTTACAAGCTTTTCCGCCTAATTATTTTCCACAACCTTTCAGTTCGGGCGCCAGTATTAGAGTCAATAGGTTTTTGCTGTTCTCATATATGAAATGTAGTTCCAACTGCTCCAAGGAGGATCATCACAGAAGCTTTTCCTTCGAAGGTAGTAGCCTAATTGTTATCCACAACCTTTTATTTCGGGCGCCAGTGCTAGAGTCTATAGGTTTTTGCTGTTCTGATATATGAAATGTAGTTCCAACTGCTCCACATAGGACATCAGAAACCTTTCGAAGGTGCTAATCCAATTATTATACAAACCCTTTTAGTTCGGGCGCCAGAGTTAGAGTCAATAACTGCTCCAGGGAGGATATCTTACAAGCTTTTCCGCCTAATTATTTTCCAGAACCTTTCAGTTCGGGCGCCAGTATTAGAGTCAATAGGTTTTTGCTGTTCTGATATATGAAATGTAGTTCCAACTGCTCCCCATAGGACATCACAAACCTTTCGAAGGTGCTAGCACAATTATTATAGAAACCCTTTTAGTTCGGGCGCCAGTGTTATAGTCAATAACTTTCTGCTGTTCTGATATATGAAATGTGGTTCCAACCGCTCCAGAGAAGACATCACAAACCTTTCGAAGGTGCTAATCCAATTATTATACAAACCCTTTTAGTTCGGGCGCCAGAGTTAGAGTCAATATCTGCTCCAAGGAGGATATCTTACAACCTTTTCCGCCTAATTATTTTCCAGAACCTTTTAGTTCGGGAGCAAGTATTAGAGTCAATAGGTTTTTGCTGTTCTGATATATGAAATGTAATTCCTACTGCTCCAAGGAGGATCATCACAGAAGCTTTTCCTTCGAAGGTAGTAGCCTAATTGTTATCCGCAACCTTTTATTTCGGGCGCCAGTGCTAGAGTCTATAGGTTTTTGCTGTTCTGATATATGAAATGTAGTTCCAACTGCTCCACATAGGACATCACAAACCTTTCGAAGGTGCTAGCCCAATTATTATACAAAACCTTTTATTTCGGGCGCCAGAGTTAGAGTCAATAACTGCTCCAGGGAGGATATCTTACAACCTTTTCCGCCTAATTATTTGCCACAACCTTTTAGTTCTGGCGCCAGTATTAGAGTCAATAGGTTTTTGCTGTTCTGATATATGAAATGTAGTTCCAACTGCTCCACATAGGACATCACAAACCTTTCGAAGGTGCTAGCACAATTATTATAGAAACCCTTTTAGTTCGGGCGCCAGTGTTTTAGTCAATAATTCTGCTGTTCTGATATATGAAATGTGGTTCCAACCGCTCCAGAGAAGACATCACAAACCTTACCCAAATATTATAGAACACAAACCCAATTATTATAGAAACCCTTTTAGTTCGGGCGCCAGTGTTATAGTCAATAACTTTCTGCTGTTCTGATATATGAAATGTGGTTCCAACCGCTCCAGAGAAGAAATCACAAACATTTCGAAGGTGCTGGCCCAATTATTATACAAACCCTTTTAGTTCGGGCGCCAGAGTTAAAGTCAATAACTGCTCCAGGGAGGATATCTTACAACCTTAACCGCCTAATTATTTTCCACAACCTTTTAGTTCGGCCGCCAGCATTAGAGTCAATAGGTTTTTGCTGTTCTGATATATGAAATGTAGTTCCAACTGCTCCACATAGGACATCACAAACCTTTCGAAGGTGCTAGCGCAATTATTATAGAAACCCTTTTAGTTCGGGCGCCAGTGTTATAGTCAATAAATTTCTGCTGTTCTGATATATGAAATGTGGTTCCAACCGCTCCACAGAAGACATCACAAACCTTTCGAAGGTGCTAGCCCAATTATTATACAAACCCTTTTAATTCGGGCGCCAGAGTTAGAGTCAATAACTGCTCCAGGGAGGATATCTTACAACCTTAACCGCCTAATTATTTACACAACCTTTTAGTTCGGGCACCAGTATTAGAGTCAATAGGTTTTTGCTGTTCTGATATATGAAATGTAGTTCCAACTGCTCCAAGGAGGATCATCACAGAAGCTTTTCCTTCGAAGGTAGTTGCCTAATTGTTATCCACAACCTTTTATTTCGGGCGCCAGTGCTAGAGTCTATAGGTTTTTGCTGTTCTGATATATGAAATGTAGTTCCAACTGCTCCACATAGGACATCACAAAACTTTCGAAGGTGCTGGCCCAATTATTATACAAACACTTTTAGTTCGGGCGCCAGAGTTAGTGTCAATAACTGCTTCAGGGAGGATATCTTACAACCTTTTCCACCTAATTATTTTCCACAACCTTTTAGTTCGGGCGCCAGTATTAGAGTCAATAGGTTTTTGCTGTTTTGATATATGAAATGTAGTTCCAACTGCTCCAAGGAGGATCATCACAGAAGCTTTTCCTTCGAAGGTAGTAGCCTAATTGTTATCCACAACCTTTTATTTCGGGCGCCAGTGCTAGAGTCTATAGGTTTTTGCTGTTCTGATATATGAAATGTAGTTCCAACTGCTCCACATAGGACATCACAAACCTTTCGAATGTGCTAGCCCAATTATACAAACCCTTTTAGTTCAGCGCCAGAGTTAGAGTCAATAACTGCTCCAGGGAGGATATCTTACAACCTTTTCCGCCTAATTATTTTCCACAACCTTTTATTTCGGGCGCCAGTAGTCAATAGGTTTTTGCTGTTCTGATATATGAAATGTAGTTCCAACTGCTCCAAGGAGGATCATCACAGAAGCTTTTCCTTCGAAGGTAGTAGCCTAATTGTTATCCACAACCTTTTATTTCGGGCGCCAGTGCTAGAGTCTATAGGTTCTTGCTGTTCTGATATATGAAATGTAGTTCCAACTGCTCCACATAGGACATCATAAACCTTTCGAAGGTGCTAGCCCAATTATTATAGAAACACTTTTAGTTCGGGCGCCAGTCTTATAGTCAATAACTTTCTGCTGTTCTGATATATGAAATGTAGTTCCAACTGCTCCACATAGGACATCACAAACCTTTCGAAGGTGCTAGCCCAATTATTATAGAAACCCTTTTAGTTCGGGCGCCAGTGTTATAGTCAATAACTTTCTGCTGTTCTGATATATGAAATGTGGTTCCAACCGCTCCAGAGAAGAAATCACAAACATTTCGAAGGTGCTGGCCCAATTATTATACAAACCCTTTTAGTTCGGGCGCCAGAGTTAAAGTCAATAACTGCTCCAGGGAGGATATCTTACAACCTTAACCGCCTAATTATTTTCCACAACCTTTTAGTTCGGCCGCCAGCATTAGAGTCAATAGGTTTTTGCTGTTCTGATATATGAAATGTAGTTCCAACTGCTCCACATAGGACATCACAAACCTTTCGAAGGTGCTAGCGCAATTATTATAGAAACCCTTTTAGTTCGGGCGCCAGTGTTATAGTCAATAAATTTCTGCTGTTCTGATATATGAAATGTGGTTCCAACCGCTCCACAGAAGACATCACAAACCTTTCGAAGGTGCTAGCCCAATTATTATACAAACCCTTTTAATTCGGGCGCCAGAGTTAGAGTCAATAACTGCTCCAGGGAGGATATCTTACAACCTTAACCGCCTAATTATTTACACAACCTTTTAGTTCGGGCACCAGTATTAGAGTCAATAGGTTTTTGCTGTTCTGATATATGAAATGTAGTTCCAACTGCTCCAAGGAGGATCATCACAGAAGCTTTTCCTTCGAAGGTAGTTGCCTAATTGTTATCCACAACCTTTTATTTCGGGCGCCAGTGCTAGAGTCTATAGGTTTTTGCTGTTCTGATATATGAAATGTAGTTCCAACTGCTCCACATAGGACATCACAAAACTTTCGAAGGTGCTGGCCCAATTATTATACAAACACTTTTAGTTCGGGCGCCAGAGTTAGTGTCAATAACTGCTTCAGGGAGGATATCTTACAACCTTTTCCACCTAATTATTTTCCACAACCTTTTAGTTCGGGCGCCAGTATTAGAGTCAATAGGTTTTTGCTGTTTTGATATATGAAATGTAGTTCCAACTGCTCCAAGGAGGATCATCACAGAAGCTTTTCCTTCGAAGGTAGTAGCCTAATTGTTATCCACAACCTTTTATTTCGGGCGCCAGTGCTAGAGTCTATAGGTTTTTGCTGTTCTGATATATGAAATGTAGTTCCAACTGCTCCACATAGGACATCACAAACCTTTCGAATGTGCTAGCCCAATTATACAAACCCTTTTAGTTCAGCGCCAGAGTTAGAGTCAATAACTGCTCCAGGGAGGATATCTTACAACCTTTTCCGCCTAATTATTTTCCACAACCTTTTATTTCGGGCGCCAGTAGTCAATAGGTTTTTGCTGTTCTGATATATGAAATGTAGTTCCAACTGCTCCAAGGAGGATCATCACAGAAGCTTTTCCTTCGAAGGTAGTAGCCTAATTGTTATCCACAACCTTTTATTTCGGGCGCCAGTGCTAGAGTCTATAGGTTCTTGCTGTTCTGATATATGAAATGTAGTTCCAACTGCTCCACATAGGACATCATAAACCTTTCGAAGGTGCTAGCCCAATTATTATAGAAACACTTTTAGTTCGGGCGCCAGTCTTATAGTCAATAACTTTCTGCTGTTCTGATATATGAAATGTAGTTCCAACTGCTCCACATAGGACATCACAAACCTTTCGAAGGTGCTAGCCCAATTATTATAGAAACCCTTTTAGTTCGGGCGCCAGTGTTATAGTCAATAACTTTCTTCTGTTCTGATATATGAAATGTGGTTGCAACCGCTCCACAGAAGACATCACAAACCTTACCCAAATATTATAGAATACAAACCCAATTATTATAGAAACCCTTTTAGTTCGGGCGCCAGTGATATAGTCAATAACTTTCTGCTGTTCTGATATATGAAATGTGGGTCCAACCGCTACAGAGAAGACATCACAAACCTTTCGAAGGTGCTAGCCCAATTATTATACAAACCCTTTTAGTTCGGGCCCCAGAGTTAGAGTCAATAACTGCTCCAGGGAGGATATCTTACAACCTTAACCGCCTAATTATTTACACAACCTTTTAGTTCGGGCACCAGTATTAGAGTCAATAGGTTTTTGCTGTTCTGATATATGAAATGTGTTCCAACTGCTCCAAGGAGGATCATCACAGAAGCTTTTCCTTCGAAGGTAGTAGCTTAATTGTTATCCGCAACCTTTTATTTCGGGCGCCAGTGCTAGAGTCTATAGGTTTTTGCTGTTCTGTTATATAAAATGTAGTTCCAATTGCTCCACATAGGACATCACAAACCTTTCGAATGTGCTAGCCTAATTATACAAACCCTTTTAGTTCAGCGCCAGAGTTAGAGTCAATGACTGCTCCAGGGAGGATATCTTACAACCTTTTCCGCCTAATTATTTTCCACAACCTTTTAGTTCGGGCGCCAGTATTAGAGTCAATAGGTTTTTGCTGTTCTGATATATGAAATGTAGTTCCAACTGCTCCAAGGAGGATCATCACAGAAGCTTTTCCTTCGAAGGTAGTAGCCTAATTGTTATCCACAACCTTTTATTTCGGGCGCCAGTGCTAGAGTGTATAGGTTTTTGCTGTTCTGATATATGAAATGTAGTTCCAACTGCTCCACATAGGACATCATAAACCTTTCGAAGGTGCTAGCCCAATTATTATAGAAACCCTTTTAGTTCGGCCGCCAGTGTTATAGTCAATAACTTTCTGCTGTTCTGATATATGAAATGTGGTTGCAACCGCTCCACAGAAGACATCACAAACCTTACCCAAATATTATAGAATACAAACCCAATTATTATAGAAACCCTTTTAGTTCGGGCGCCAGTGTTATAGTCAATAACTTTCTGCTGTTCTGATATATGAAATGTGGTTCCAACCGCTACAGAGAAGACATCACAAACCTTTCGAAGGTGCTAGCCCAATTATTATACAAACCCTTTTAGTTCGGGCGCCAGAGTTAGAGTCAATAACTGCTCCAGGGAGGATATCTTACAACCTTAACCGCCTAATTATTTACACAACCTTTTAGTTCGGGCACCAGTATTAGAGTCAATAGGTTTTTGCTGTTCTGATATATGAAATGTAGTTCCAACTGCTCCAAGGAAGATCATCACAGAAGCTTTTCCTTCGAAGGTAGTAGCTTAATTGTTATCCGCAACCTTTTATTTCGGGCGCCAGTGCTAGAGTCTATAGGTTTTAGCTGTTCTGTTATAAGAAATGTAGTTCCAACTGCTCCACATAGGACATCACAAACCTTTCGAATGTGCTAGCCTAATTATACAAACCCTTTTAGTTCAGCGCCAGAGTTAGAGTCAATAACTGCTCCAGGGAGGATATCTTACAACCTTTTCCGCCTAATTATTTTCCACAACCTTTTAGTTCGGGCGCCAGTATTAGAGTCAATAGGTTTTTGCTGTTCTGATATATGAAATGTAGTTCCAACTGCTCCAAGGAGGATCATCACAGAAGCTTTTCCTTCGAAGGTAGTAGCCTAATTGTTATCCACAACCTTTTATTTCGGGCGCCAGTGCTAGAGTCTATAGGTTTTTGCTGTTCTGTTATATGAAATGTAGTTCCAACTGCTCCATGGAGGATCATCACAAACCTTTCGAAGGTGCTAATCCAATTATTATACAAACCCTTTTAGTTCGGGCGCCAGAGTTAGAGTTAATAACTGCTCCAGGGAGGATATCTTACAAGCTTTTCCGCCTAATTATTTTCCACGACCTTTCAGTTCGGGCGCCAGTATTAGAGTCAATAGGTTTTTGCTGTTCTGATATATGAAATGTAGTTCCAACTGCTCCAAGGAGGATCATCACAGAAGCTTTTCCTTCGAAGGTAGTAGCTTAATTGTTATCCGCAACCTTTTATTTCGGGCGCCAGTGCTAGAGTCTATATGTTTTTGCTGTTCTGTTATATGAAATGTAGTTCCAACTGCTCCACATAGGGCATCACAAACCTTTCGAATGTGCTAGCCTAATTATACAAACCCTTTTAGTTCAGCGCCAGAGTTAGAGTCAATAACTGCTCCAGGGAGGATATCTTACAACCTTTTCCGCCTAATTATTTTCCACAACCTTTTAGTTCGGGCGCCAGTATTAGAGTCAATAGGTTTTTGCTGTTCGGATATATGAAATGTAGTTCCAACTGCTCCAAGGAGGATCATCACAGAAGCTTTTCCTTCGAAGGTAGTAGCCTAATTGTTATCCACAACCTTTTATTTCGGGCGCCAGTGCTAGAGTCTATAGGTTTTTGCTGTTCTGATATATGAAATGTAGTTCCAACTGCTCCACATAGGACATCACAAACTTTTCGAAGGTGCTGGCCCAATTATGATAGAAACACTTTTAGTTCGGGCGCCAGTGTTATAGTCAATAACTTTCTGCTGCTCTGATATATGAAATGTGGTTGCAACCGCTCCACAGAAGACATCACAAACCTTACCCAAATATTATAGAACACAAACCCAATTATTATAGAAAACCTTTTAGTTCGGGCGCCAGTGTTATAATCAATAACTTTCTGCTGTTCTGATATATGAAATGTGGTTCCAACCGCTCCACAGAAGAAATCACAAACATTTCGAAGGTGCTAGACCAATTATTATACAAACCCTTTTAATTCGGGCGCCAGATTTAGAGTCAATATCTGCTCCAGGGAGGATATCTTACAACCTTAACCGCCTAATTATTTTCCACAACCTTTTAGTTCGGGCGCCAGTATTAGAGTCAATAGGTTTTTGCTGTTCTGATATATGAAATGTAGTTCCAACTGCTCCAAGGAGGATCATCACAGAAGCTTTTCCTTCGAAGGTAGTAGCATAATTGTTATCCACAACCTTTTATTTCGGGCGCCAGTGCTAGAGTCTATAGGTTTTTGCTGTTCTGATATATGAAATGTAGTTCCAACTGCTCCACATAGGACATCACAAACCTTTCGAAGGTGCTAATCCAATTATTATACAAACCCTTTTAGTTCGGGCGCCAGAGTTAGAGTCAATAACTGCTCCAGGGAGGATATCTTACAAGCTTTTCCGCCTAATTATTTTCCACAACCTTTCAGTTCGGGCGCCAGTATTAGAGTCAATAGGTTTTTGCTGTTCTCATATATGAAATGTAGTTCCAACTGCTCCAAGGAGGATCATCACAGAAGCTTTTCCTTCGAAGGTAGTAGCCTAATTGTTATCCACAACCTTTTATTTCGGGCGCCAGTGCTAGAGTCTATAGGTTTTTGCTGTTCTGATATATGAAATGTAGTTCCAACTGCTCCACATAGGACATCAGAAACCTTTCGAAGGTGCTAATCCAATTATTATACAAACCCTTTTAGTTCGGGCGCCAGAGTTAGAGTCAATAACTGCTCCAGGGAGGATATCTTACAAGCTTTTCCGCCTAATTATTTTCCAGAACCTTTCAGTTCGGGCGCCAGTATTAGAGTCAATAGGTTTTTGCTGTTCTGATATATGAAATGTAGTTCCAACTGCTCCCCATAGGACATCACAAACCTTTCGAAGGTGCTAGCACAATTATTATAGAAACCCTTTTAGTTCGGGCGCCAGTGTTATAGTCAATAACTTTCTGCTGTTCTGATATATGAAATGTGGTTCCAACCGCTCCAGAGAAGACATCACAAACCTTTCGAAGGTGCTAATCCAATTATTATACAAACCCTTTTAGTTCGGGCGCCAGAGTTAGAGTCAATATCTGCTCCAAGGAGGATATCTTACAACCTTTTCCGCCTAATTATTTTCCAGAACCTTTTAGTTCGGGAGCAAGTATTAGAGTCAATAGGTTTTTGCTGTTCTGATATATGAAATGTAATTCCTACTGCTCCAAGGAGGATCATCACAGAAGCTTTTCCTTCGAAGGTAGTAGCCTAATTGTTATCCGCAACCTTTTATTTCGGGCGCCAGTGCTAGAGTCTATAGGTTTTTGCTGTTCTGATATATGAAATGTAGTTCCAACTGCTCCACATAGGACATCACAAACCTTTCGAAGGTGCTAGCCCAATTATTATACAAAACCTTTTATTTCGGGCGCCAGAGTTAGAGTCAATAACTGCTCCAGGGAGGATATCTTACAACCTTTTCCGCCTAATTATTTGCCACAACCTTTTAGTTCTGGCGCCAGTATTAGAGTCAATAGGTTTTTGCTGTTCTGATATATGAAATGTAGTTCCAACTGCTCCACATAGGACATCACAAACCTTTCGAAGGTGCTAGCACAATTATTATAGAAACCCTTTTAGTTCGGGCGCCAGTGTTTTAGTCAATAATTCTGCTGTTCTGATATATGAAATGTGGTTCCAACCGCTCCAGAGAAGACATCACAAACCTTACCCAAATATTATAGAACACAAACCCAATTATTATAGAAACCCTTTTAGTTCGGGCGCCAGTGTTATAGTCAATAACTTTCTGCTGTTCTGATATATGAAATGTGGTTCCAACCGCTACAGAGAAGACATCACAAACCTTTCGAAGGTGCTAGCCCAATTATTATACAAACCCTTTTAGTTCGGGCGCCAGAGTTAGAGTCAATAACTGCTCCAGGGAGGATATCTTACAACCTTAACCGGCTATTTATTTACACAACCTTTTAGTTCGGGCACCAGTATTAGAGTCAATAGGTTTTTGCTGTTCTGATATATGAAATGTAGTTCCAACTGCTCCAAGGAGGATCATCACAGAAGCTTTTCCTTTGAAGGTAGTAGCTTTATTGTTATCCGCAACCTTTTATTTCGGGCGCCAGTGCTAGAGTCTATAGGTTTTTGCTGTTCTGTTATATGAAATGTAGTTCCAACTGCTCCACATAGGACATCACAAAACTTTCGAATGTGCTAGCCTAATTATACAAACCCTTTTTGTTCAGCGCCAGAGTTAGAGTCAATAACTGCTCCAGGGAGGATATCTTACAACCTTTTCCGCCTAATTATTTTCCACAACCTTTTAGTTCGGGCGCCAGTATTAGAGTCATTAGGTTTTTGCTGTTCTGATATATGAAATGTAGTTCCAACTGCTCCAAGGAGGATCATCACAGAAGCTTTTCCTTCGAAGGTAGTAGCCTAATTGTTATCCACAACCTTTTATTTCGGGCGCCAGTGCTAGAGTCTATAGGTTTTTGCTGTTCTGATATATGAAATGTAGTTCCAATTTCTCCACATAGGACATCACAAACTTTTCGAAGGTGCTGGCCCAATTATGATAGAAACACTTTTAGTTCGGGCGCCAGTGTTATAGTCAATAACTTTCTGCTGC
Source organism: Stegodyphus dumicola (assembly GCF_044657685.1). Lineage (NCBI taxonomy): Eukaryota > Metazoa > Arthropoda > Arachnida > Araneae > Eresidae > Stegodyphus > Stegodyphus dumicola. The sequence continues at coordinate 3,013,052 of NC_140772.1, forward strand.
TCTGATATATGAAATGTGGTTGCAACCGCTCCTCAGAAGACATCACAAACCTTACCCAAATATTATAGAACACAAACCCAATTATTATAGAAAACCTTTTAGTTCGGGCGCCAGTGTTATAATCAATAACTTTCTGCTGTTCTGATATATGAAATGTGGTTCCAACCGCTCCACAGAAGACATCACAAACCTTTCGAAGGTGCTAGACCAATTATTATACAAACCCTTTTAGTTCGGGCGCCAGAGTTAGAGTCAATATCTGCTCCAGGGATGATATCTTACAACCTTAACCGCCTAATTATTTTCCACAACCTTTTAGTTCGGGCACCAGTATTAGAGTCAATAGGTTTTTGCTGTTCTCATATATGAAATGTAGTTCCAACTGCTCCAAGGAGGATCATCACAGAAGCTTTTCCTTCGAAGGTAGTAGCCTAATTGTTATCCACAACCTTTTATTTCGGGCGCCAGTGCTAGAGTCTATAGGTTTTTGCTGTTCTGATATATGAAATGTAGTTCCAACTGCTCCACATAGGACATCACAAACCTTTCGAAGGTGCTAATCCAATTATTATACAAACCCTTTTAGTTCGGGCGCCAGAGTTAGAGTCAATAACTGCTCCAGGGAGGATATCTTACAAGCTTTTCCGCCTAATTATTTTCCAGAACCTTTCAGTTCGGGCGCCAGTATTAGAGTCAATAGGTTTTTGCTGTTCTGATATATGAAATGTAGTTCCAACTGCTCCCCATAGGACATCACAAACCTTTCGAAGGTGCTAGCACAATTATTATAGAAACCCTTTTAGTTCGGGCGCCAGTGTTATAGTCAATAACTTTCTGCTGTTCTGATATATGAAATGTGGTTCCAACCGCTCCAGAGAAGACATCACAAACCTTTCGAAGGTGCTAATCCAATTATTATACAAACCCTTTTAGTTCGGGCGCCAGAGTTAGAGTCAATATCTGCTCCAAGGAGGATATCTTACAACCTTTTCCGCCTAATTATTTTCCAGAACCTATTAGTTCGGGAGCAAGTATTAGAGTCAATAGGTTTTTGCTGTTCTGATATATGAAATGTAATTCCTACTGCTCCAAGGAGGATCATCACAGAAGCTTTTCCTTCGAAGGTAGTAGCCTAATTGTTATCCGCAACGTTTTATTTCGGGCGCCAGTGCTAGAGTCTATAGGTTTTTGCTGTTCTGATATATGAAATGTAGTTCCAACTGCTCCACATAGGACATCACAAACCTTTCGAAGGTGCTAGCCCAATTATTATACAAAACCTTTTATTTCGGGCGCCAGAGTTAGAGTCAATAACTGCTCCAGGGAGGATATCTTACAACCTTTTCCGCCTAATTATTTGCCACAACCTTTTAGTTCTGGCGCCAGTATTAGAGTCAATAGGTTTTTGCTGTTCTGATATATGAAATGTAGTTCCAACTGCTCCACATAGGACATCACAAACCTTTCGAAGGTGCTAGCACAATTATTATAGAAACCCTTTTAGTTCGGGCGCCAGTGTTTTAGTCAATAATTCTGCTGTTCTGATATATGAAATGTGGTTCCAACCGCTCCAGAGAAGACATCACAAACCTTACCCAAATATTATAGAACACAAACCCAATTATTATAGAAACCCTTTTAGTTCGGGCGCAAGTGTTATAGTCAATAACTTTCTGCTGTTCTGATATATGAAATGTGGTTCCAACCGCTACAGAGAAGACATCACAAACCTTTCGAAGGTGCTAGCCCAATTATTATACAAACCCTTTTAGTTCGGGCGCCAGAGTTAGAGTCAATAACTGCTCCAGGGAGGATATCTTACAACCTTAACCGGCTAATTATTTACACAACCTTTTAATTCGGGCACCAGTATTAGAGTCAATAGGTTTTTGCTGTTCTGATATATGAAATGTAGTTCCAACTGCTCCAAGGAGGATCATCACAGAAGCTTTTCCTTTGAAGGTAGTAGCTTTATTGTTATCCGCAACCTTTTATTTCGGGCGCCAGTGCTAGAGTCTATAGGTTTTTGCTGTTCTGTTATATGAAATGTAGTTCCAACTGCTCCACATAGGACATCACAAAACTTTCGAATGTGCTAGCCTAATTATACAAACCCTTTTTGTTCAGCGCCAGAGTTAGAGTCAATAACTGCTCCAGGGAGGATATCTTACAACCTTTTCCGCCTAATTATTTTCCACAACCTTTTAGTTCGGGCGCCAGTATTAGAGTCATTAGGTTTTTGCTGTTCTGATATATGAAATGTAGTTCCAACTGCTCCAAGGAGGATCATCACAGAAGCTTTTCCTTCGAAGGTAGTAGCCTAATTGTTATCCACAACCTTTTATTTCGGGCGCCAGTGCTAGAGTCTATAGGTTTTTGCTGTTCTGATATATGAAATGTAGTTCCAATTTCTCCACATAGGACATCACAAACTTTTCGAAGGTGCTGGCCCAATTATGATAGAAACACTTTTAGTTCGGGCGCCAGTGTTATAGTCAATAACTTTCTGCTGCTCTGATATATGAAATGTGGTTGCAACCGCTCCTCAGAAGACATCACAAACCTTACCCAAATATTATAGAACACAAACCCAATTATTATAGAAAACCTTTTAGTTCGGGCGCCAGTGTTATAATCAATAACTTTCTGCTGTTCTGATATATGAAATGTGGTTCCAACCGCTCCACAGAAGACATCACAAACCTTTCGAAGGTGCTAGACCAATTATTATACAAACCCTTTTAGTTCGGGCGCCAGAGTTAGAGTCAATATCTGCTCCAGGGATGATATCTTACAACCTTAACCGCCTAATTATTTTCCACAACCTTTTAGTTCGGGCACCAGTATTAGAGTCAATAGGTTTTTGCTGTTCTCATATATGAAATGTAGTTCCAACTGCTCCAAGGAGGATCATCACAGAAGCTTTTCCTTCGAAGGTAGTAGCCTAATTGTTATCCACAACCTTTTATTTCGGGCGCCAGTGCTAGAGTCTATAGGTTTTTGCTGTTCTGATATATGAAATGTAGTTCCAACTGCTCCACATAGGACATCACAAAACTTTCGAAGGTGCTAATCCAATTATTATACAAACCCTTTTAGTTCGGGCGCCAGAGTTAGAGTCAATATCTGCTCCAAGGAGGATATCTTACAACCTTTTCCGCCTAATTATTTTCCAGAACCTTTTAGTTCGGGAGCAAGTATTAGAGTCAATAGGTTTTTGCTGTTCTGATATATGAAATGTAATTCTTACTGCTCCAAGGAGGATCATCACAGAAGCTTTTCCTTCGAAGGTAGTAGCCTAATTGTTATCCGCAACCTTTTATTTCGGGCGCCAGTGCTAGAGTCTATAGGTTTTTGCTGTTCTGATATATGAAATGTAGTTCCAACTGCTCCACATAGGACATCACAAACCTTTCGAAGGTGCTAGCCCAATTATTATACAAAACCTTTTATTTCGGGCGCCAGAGTTAGAGTCAATAACTGCTCCAGGGAGGATATCTTACAACCTTTTCCGCCTAATTATTTGCCACAACCTTTTAGTTCTGGCGCCAGTATTAGAGTCAATAGGTTTTTGCTGTTCTGATATATGAAATGTAGTTCCAACTGCTCCACATAGGACATCACAAACCTTTCGAAGGTGCTAGCACAATTATTATAGAAACCCTTTTAGTTCGGGCGCCAGTGTTTTAGTCAATAATTCTGCTGTTCTGATATATGAAATGTGGTTCCAACCGCTCCAGAGAAGACATCACAAACCTTACCCAAATATTATAGAACACAAACCCAATTATTATAGAAACCCTTTTAGTTCGGGCGCCAGTGTTATAGTCAATAAATTTCTGCTGTTCTGATATATGAAATGTGGTTCCAACCGCTCCACAGAAGACATCACAAACCTTTCGAAGGTGCTAGCCCAATTATTATACAAACCCTTTTAGTTCGGGCGCCAGAGTTAGAGTCAATAACTGCTCCAGGGAGGAAATCTTACAACCTTAACCGCCTAATTATTTACACAACCTTTTAGTTCGGGCACCAGTATTAGAGTCAATAGGTTTTTGCTGTTCTGATATATGAAATGTAGTTCCAACTGCTCCAAGGAGGATCATCACAGAAGCTTTTCCTTCGAAGGTAGTAGCCTAATTGTTATCCACAACCTTTTATTTCGGGCGCCAGTGCTAGAGTCTATAGGTTTTTGCTGTTCTGATATATGAAATGTAGTTCCAATTTCTCCACATACGACATCACAAACTTTTCGAAGGTGCTGGCCCAATTATGATAGAAACACTTTTAGTTCGGGCGCCAGTGTTATATTCAATAACTTTCTGCTGCTCTGATATATGAAATGTGGTTGCAACCGCTCCACAGAAGACATCACAAACCTTACCCAAATATTATAGAATACAAACCCAATTATTATAGAAACCCTTTTAGTTCGGGCGCCAGTGTTATAGTCAATAACTTTCTGCTGTTCTGATATATGAAATGTGGTTCCAACCGCTACAGAGAAGACATCACAAACCTTTCGAAGGTGCTAGCCCAATTATTATACAAACGCTTTTAGTTCGGGCGCCAGAGTTAGAGTCAATAACTGCTCCAGGGAGGATATCTTACAACCTTAACCGGCTAATTATTTACACAACCTTTTAGTTCGGGCACCAGTATTAGAGTCAATAGGTTTTTGCTGTTCTGATATATGAAATGTAGTTCCAACTGCTCCAAGGAGGATCATCACAGAAGCTTTTCCTTTGAAGGTAGTAGCTTAATTGTTATCCGCAACCTTTTATTTCGGGCGCCAGTGCTAGAGTCTATAGGTTTTTGCTGTTCTGTTATATGAAATGTAGTTCCAACTGCTCCACATAGGACATCACAAAACTTTCGAATGTGCTAGCCTAATTATACAAACCCTTTTTGTTCAGCGCCAGAGTTAGAGTCAATAACTGCTCCAGGGACTATATCTTACAACCTTTTCCGCCTAATTATTTTCCACAACCTTTTAGTTCGGGCGCCAGTATTAGAGTCATTAGGTTTTTGCTGTTCTGATATATGAAATGTAGTTCCAACTGCTCCAAGGAGGATCATCACAGAAGCTTTTCCTTCGAAGGTAGTAGCCTAATTGTTATCCACAACCTTTTATTTCGGGCGCCAGTGCTAGAGTCTATAGGTTTTTGCTGTTCTGATATATGAAATGTAGTTCCAATTTCTCCACATAGGACATCATAAACCTTTCGAAGGTGCTAGCCCAATTATTATAGAAACACTTTTAGTTCGGGCGCCAGTCTTATAGTCAATAACTTTCTGCTGTTCTGATATATGAAATGTAGTTCCAACTGCTCCACATAGGACATCACAAACCTTTCGAAGGTGCTAGCCCAATTATTATAGAAACCCTTTTAGTTCGGGCGCCAGTGTTATAGTCAATAACTTTCTGCTGTTCTGATATATGAAATGTGGTTGCAACCGCTCCACAGAAGACATCACAAACCTTACCCAAATATTATAGAATACAAACCCAATTATTATAGAAACCCTTTTAGTTCGGGCGCCAGTGTTATAGTCAATAACTTTCTGCTGTTCTGATATATGAAATGTGGGTCCAACCGCTACAGAGAAGACATCACAAACCTTTCGAAGGTGCTAGCCCAATTATTATACAAACCCTTTTAGTTCGGGCCCCAGAGTTAGAGTCAATAACTGCTCCAGGGAGGATATCTTACAACCTTAACCGCCTAATTATTTACACAACCTTTTAGTTCGGGCACCAGTATTAGAGTCAATAGGTTTTTGCTGTTCTGATATATGAAATGTAGTTCCAACTGCTCCAAGGAGGATCATCACAGAAGCTTTTCCTTCGAAGGTAGTTGCCTAATTGTTATCCACAACCTTTTATTTCGGGCGCCAGTGCTAGAGTCTATAGGTTTTTGCTGTTCTGATATATGAAATGTAGTTCCAACTGCTCCACATAGGACATCACAAAACTTTCGAAGGTGCTGGCCCAATTATTATACAAACACTTTTAGTTCGGGCGCCAGAGTTAGTGTCAATAACTGCTTCAGGGAGGATATCTTACAACCTTTTCCACCTAATTATTTTCCACAACCTTTTAGTTCGGGCGCCAGTATTAGAGTCAATAGGTTTTTGCTGTTTTGATATATGAAATGTAGTTCCAACTGCTCCAAGGAGGATCATCACAGAAGCTTTTCCTTCGAAGGTAGTAGCCTAATTGTTATCCACAACCTTTTATTTCGGGCGCCAGTGCTAGAGTCTATAGGTTTTTGCTGTTCTGATATATGAAATGTAGTTCCAACTGCTCCACATAGGACATCACAAACCTTTCGAATGTGCTAGCCCAATTATACAAACCCTTTTAGTTCAGCGCCAGAGTTAGAGTCAATAACTGCTTCAGGGAGGATATCTTACAACCTTTTCCGCCTAATTATTTTCCACAACCTTTTATTTCGGGCGCCAGTAGTCAATAGGTTTTTGCTGTTCTGATATATGAAATGTAGTTCCAACTGCTCCAAGGAGGATCATCACAGAAGCTTTTCCTTCGAAGGTAGTAGCCTAATTGTTATCCACAACCTTTTATTTCGGGCGCCAGTGCTAGAGTCTATAGGTTCTTGCTGTTCTGATATATGAAATGTAGTTCCAACTGCTCCACATAGGACATCATAAACCTTTCGAAGGTGCTAGCCCAATTATTATAGAAACACTTTTAGTTCGGGCGCCAGTCTTATAGTCAATAACTTTCTGCTGTTCTGGTATATGAAATGTAGTTCCAACTGCTCCACATAGGACATCACAAACCTTTCGAAGGTGCTAGCCCAATTATTATAGAAACCCTTTTAGTTCGGGCGCCAGTGTTATAGTCAATAACTTTCTGCTGTTCTGATATATGAAATGTGGTTGCAACCGCTCCACAGAAGACATCACAAACCTTACCCAAATATTATAGAATACAAACCCAATTATTATAGAAACCCTTTTAGTTCGGGCGCCAGTGTTATAGTCAATAACTTTCTGCTGTTCTGATATATGAAATGTGGGTCCAACCGCTACAGAGAAGACATCACAAACCTTTCGAAGGTGCTAGCCCAATTATTATACAAACCCTTTTAGTTCGGGCCCCAGAGTTAGAGTCAATAACTTCTCCAGGGAGGATATCTTACAACCTTAACCGCCTAATTATTTACACAACCTTTTAGTTCGGGCACCAGTATTAGAGTCAATAGGTTTTTGCTGTTCTGATATATGAAATGTAGTTCCAACTGCTTCAAGGAGGATCATCACAGAAGCTTTTCCTTCGAAGGTAGTAGCTTAATTGTTATCCGCAACCTTTTATTTCGGGCGCCAGTGCTAGAGTCTATAGGTTTTTGCTGTTCTGTTATATAAAATGTAGTTCCAATTGCTCCACATAGGACATCACAAACCTTTCGAATGTGCTAGCCTAATTATACAAACCCTTTTAGTTCAGCGCCAGAGTTAGAGTCAATGACTGCTCCAGGGAGGATATCTTACAACCTTTTCCGCCTAATTATTTTCCACAACCTTTTAGTTCGGGCGCCAGTATTAGAGTCAATAGGTTTTTGCTGTTCTGATATATGAAATGTAGTTCCAACTGCTCCAAGGAGGATCATCACAGAAGCTTTTCCTTCGAAGGTAGTAGCCTAATTGTTATCCACAACCTTTTATTTCGGGCGCCAGTGCTAGAGTCTATAGGTTTTTGCTGTTCTGTTATATGAAATGTAGTTCCAACTGCTCCATGGAGGATCATCACAAACCTTTCGAAGGTGCTAATCCAATTATTATACAAACCCTTTTAGTTCGGGCGCCAGAGTTAGAGTTAATAACTGCTCCAGGGAGGATATCTTACAAGCTTTTCCGCCTAATTATTTTCCACGACCTTTCAGTTCGGGCGCCAGTATTAGAGTCAATAGGTTTTTGCTGTTCTGATATATGAAATGTAGTTCCAACTGCTCCAAGGAGGATCATCACAGAAGCTTTTCCTTCGAAGGTAGTAGCTTAATTGTTATCCGCAACCTTTTATTTCGGGCGCCAGTGCTAGAGTCTATAGGTTTTTGCTGTTCTGTTATATGAAATGTAGTTCCAACTGCTCCACATAGGACATCACAAACCTTTCGAATGTGCTAGCCTAATTATACAAACCCTTTTAGTTCAGCGCCAGAGTTAGAGTCAATAACTGCTCCAGGGAGGATATCTTACAACCTTTTCCGCCTAATTATTTTCCACAACCTTTTAGTTCGGGCGCCAGTATTAGAGTCAATAGGTTTTTGCTGTTCGGATATATGAAATGTAGTTCCAACTGCTCCAAGGAGGATCATCACAGAAGCTTTTCCTTCGTAGGTAGTAGCCTAATTGTTATCCACAACCTTTTATTTCGGGCGCCAGTGCTAGAGTCTATAGGTTTTTGCTGTTCTGATATATGAAATGTAGTTCCAACTGCTCCACATAGGACATCACAAACTTTTCGAAGGTGCTGGCCCAATTATGATAGAAACACTTTTAGTTCGGGCGCCAGTGTTATAGTCAATAACTTTCTGCTGCTCTGATATATGAAATGTGGTTGCAACCGCTCCACAGAAGACATCACAAACCTTACCCAAATATTATAGAACACAAACCCAATTATTATAGAAAACCTTTTAGTTCGGGCGCCAGTGTTATAATCAATAACTTTCTGCTGTTCTGATATATGAAATGTGGTTCCAACCGCTCCACAGAAGAAATCACAAACATTTCGAAGGTGCTAGACCAATTATTATACAAACCCTTTTAATTCGGGCGCCAGAGTTAGAGTCAATATCTGCTCCAGGGAGGATATCTTACAACCTTAACCGCCTAATTATTTTCCACAACCTTTTAGTTCGGGCGCCAGTATTAGAGTCAATAGGTTTTTGCTGTTCTGATATATGAAATGTAGTTCCAACTGCTCCAAGGAGGATCATCACAGAAGCTTTTCCTTCGATGGTAGTAGCATAATTGTTATCCACAACCTTTTATTTCGGGCGCCAGTGCTAGAGTCTATAGGTTTTTGCTGTTCTGATATATGAAATGTAGTTCCAACTGCTCCACATAGGACATCACAAACCTTTCGAAGGTGCTAATCCAATTATTATACAAACCCTTTTAGTTCGGGCGCCAGAGTTAGAGTCAATAACTGCTCCAGGGAGGATATCTTACAAGCTTTTCCGCCTAATTATTTTCCACAACCTTTCAGTTCGGGCGCCAGTATTAGAGTCAATAGGTTTTTGCTGTTCTCATATATGAAATGTAGTTCCAACTGCTCCAAGGAGGATCATCACAGAAGCTTTTATTTCGAAGGTAGTAGCCTAATTGTTATCCACAACCTTTTATTTCGGGCGCCAGTGCTAGAGTCTATAGGTTTTTGCTGTTCTGATATATGAAATGTAGTTCCAACTGCTCCACATAGGACATCAGAAACCTTTCGAAGGTGCTAATCCAATTATTATACAAACCCTTTTAGTTCGGGCGCCAGAGTTAGAGTCAATAACTGCTCCAGGTAGGATATCTTACAAGCTTTTCCGCCTAATTATTTTCCAGAACCTTTCAGTTCGGGCGCCAGTATTAGAGTCAATAGGTTTTTGCTGTTCTGATATATGAAATGTAGTTCCAACTGCTCCCCATAGGACATCACAAACCTTTCGAAGGTGCTAGCACAATTATTATAGAAACCCTTTTAGTTCGGGAGCCAGTGTTATAGTCAATAACTTTCTGCTGTTCTGATATATGAAATGTGGTTCCAACCGCTCCAGAGAAGACATCACAAACCTTTCGAAGGTGCTAATCCAATTATTATACAAACCCTTTTAGTTCGGGCGCCAGAGTTAGAGTCAATATCTGCTCCAAGGAGGATATCTTACAACCTTTTGCGCCTAATTATTTTCCAGAACCTTTTAGTTCGGGAGCAAGTATTAGAGTCAATAGGTTTTTGCTGTTCTGATATATGAAATGTAATTCCTACTGCTCCAAGGAGGATCATCACAGAAGCTTTTCCTTCGAAGGTAGTAGCCTAATTGTTATCCGCAACCTTTTATTTCGGGCGCCAGTGCTAGAGTCTATAGGTTTTTGCTGTTCTGATATATGAAATGTGGTTCCAACCGCTCCACAGAAGACATCACAAACCTTTCGAAGGTGCTAGCCCAATTATTATACAAACCCTTTTAATTCGGGCGCCAGAGTTAGAGTCAATAACTGCTCCAGGGAGGATATCTTACAACCTTAACCGCCTAATTATTTACACAACCTTTTAGTTCGGGCACCAGTATTAGAGTCAATAGGTTTTTGCTGTTCTGATATATGAAATGTAGTTCCAACTGCTCCAAGGAGGATCATCACAGAAGCCTTTCCTTCGAAGGTAGTAGCCTAATTGTTATCCACAACCTTTTATTTCGGGCGCCAGTGCTAGAGTCTATAGGTTTTTGCTGTTCTGATATATGAAATGTAGTTCCAATTTTTCCACATAGGACATCACAAACTTTTCGAAGGTGCTGGCCCAATTATGATAGAAACACTTTTAGTTCGGGCGCCAGTGTTATATTCAATAACTTTCTGCTGCTCTGATATATGAAATGTGGTTGCAACCGCTCCACAGAAGACATCACAAACCTTACCCAAATATTATAGAATACAAACCCAATTATTATAGAAACCCTTTTAGTTCGGGCGCCAGTGTTATAGTCAATAACTTTCTGCTGTTCTGATATATGAAATGTGGTTCCAACCGCTACAGAGAAGACATCACAAACCTTTCGAAGGTGCTAGCCCAATTATTATACAAACCCTTTTAGTTCGGGCGCCAGAGTTAGAGTCAATAACTGCTCCAGGGAGGATATCTTACAACCTTAACCGCCTAATTATTTACACAACCTTTTAGTTCGGGCACCAGTATTAGAGTCAATAGGTTTTTGCTGTTCTGATATATGAAATGTAGTTCCAACTGCTCCAAGGAGGATCATCACAGAAACTTTTCCTTTGAAGGTAGTAGCTTAATTGTTATCCGCAACCTTATATTTCGGGCGCCAGTGCTAGAGTCTATAGGTTTTTGCTGTTCTATTATATGAAATGTAGTTCCAACTGCTCCACATAGGACATCACAAAACTTTCGAATGTGCTAGCCTAATTATACAAACCCTTTTTGTTCAGCGCCAGAGTTAGAGTCAATAACTGCTCCAGGGAGGATATCTTACAACCTTTTCCGCCTAATTATTTTCCACAACCTTTTAGTTCGGGCGCCAGTATTAGAGTCATTAGGTTTTTGCTGTTCTGATATATGAAATGTAGTTCCAACTGCTCCAAGGAGGATCATCACAGAAGCTTTTCCTTCGAAGATAGTAGCTTAATTGTTATCCACAACCTTTTATTTCGGGCGCCAGTGCTAGAGTCTATAGGTTTTTGCTGTTCTGATATATGAAATGTAGTTCCAATTTCTCCACATAGGACATCACAAACTTTTCGAAGGTGCTGGCCCAATTATGATAGAAACACTTTTAGTTCGGGCGCCAGTGTTATAGTCAATAACTTTCTGCTGCTCTGATATATGAAATGTGGTTGCAACCGCTCCTCAGAAGACATCACAAACCTTACCCAAATATTATAGAACACAAACCCAATTATTATAGAAAACCTTTTAGTTCGGGCGCCAGTGTTATAATCAATAACTTTCTGCTGTTCTGATATATGAAATGTGGTTCCAACCGCTCCACAGAAGACATCACAAACCTTTCGAAGGTGCTAGACCAATTATTATACAAACCCTTTTAGTTCGGGCGCCAGAGTTAGAGTCAATATCTGCTCCAGGGATGATATCTTACAACCTTAACCGCCTAATTATTTTCCACAACCTTTTAGTTCGGGCGCCAGTATTAGAGTCAATAGGTTTTTGCTGTTCTGATATATGAAATGTAGTTCCAACTGCTCCAAGGAGGATCATCACAGAAGCTTTTCCTTCGATGGTAGTAGCATAATTGTTATCCACAACCTTTTATTTCGGGCGCCAGTGCTAGAGTCTATAGGTTTTTGCTGTTCTGATATATGAAATGTAGTTCCAACTGCTCCACATAGGACATCACAAACCTTTCGAAGGTGCTAATCCAATTATTATACAAACCCTTTTAGTTCGGGCGCCAGAGTTAGAGTCAATATCTGCTCCAAGGAGGATATCTTACAACCTTTTCCGCCTAATTATTTTCCAGAACCTTTTAGTTCGGGAGCAAGTATTAGAGTCAATAGGTTTTTGCTGTTCTGATATATGAAATGTAATTCCTACTGCTCCAAGGAGGATCATCACAGAAGCTTTTCCTTCGAAGGTAGTAGCCTAATTGTTATCCGCAACCTTTTATTTCGGGCGCCAGTGCTAGAGTCTATAGGTTTTTGCTGTTCTGATATATGAAATGTAGTTCCAACTGCTCCACATAGGACATCACAAACCTTTCGAAGGTGCTAGCACAATTATTATAGAAACCCTTTTAGTTCGGGCGCCAGTGTTTTAGTCAATAATTCTGCTGTTCTGATATATGAAATGTGGTTCCAACCGCTCCAGAGAAGACATCACAAACCTTACCCAAATATTATAGAACACAAACCCAATTATGATAGAAACCCTTTTAGTTCGGGCGCCAGTGTTATAGTCAATAACTTTCTGCTGTTCTGATATATGAAATGTGGTTCCAACCGCTCCAGAGAAGAAATCACAAACATTTCGAAGGTGCTAGCCCAATTATTATACAAACCCTTTTAGTTCGGGCGCCAGAGTTAAAGTCAATAACTGCTCCAGGGAGGATATCTTACAACCTTAACCGCCTAATTATTTTCCACAACCTTTTAGTTCGGCCGCCAGCATTAGAGTCAATAGGTTTTTGCTGTTCTGATATATGAAATGTAGTTCCAACTGCTCCACATAGGACATCATTAACCTTTCGAAGGTGCTAGCGCAATTATTATAGAAACCCTTTTAGTTCGGGCGCCAGTGTTATAGTCAATAATTCTGCTGTTCTGATATATGAAATGTGGTTCCAACCGCTCCAGAGAAGACATCACAAACCTTACCCAAATATTATAGAACACAAACCCAATTATTATAGAAACCCTTTTAGTTCGGGCGCCAGTGTTATAGTCAATAAATTTCTGCTGTTCTGATATATGAAATGTGGTTCCAACCGCTCCACAGAAGACATCACAAACCTTTCGAAGGTGCTAGCCCAATTATTATACAAACCCTTTTAATTCGGGCGCCAGAGTTAGAGTCAATAAC